>NC_068923.1:67589532-68189532 GCF_023091745.1 Budorcas taxicolor | reverse complement strand
GAATCAAACTGGGGTCTCCTGCATTGCAGGTGGATTCTTTACCAACTGAGCTATGAAGGAATATTTATTACATACTTACATATATAGCTAACTTGTTACAAGACTAAGTGTACGAGAAGTAAAGATATCTGGGAGGGATGATTATAATCCTGAAAGGACCATGTGTTTAGCACGAGTTCAGTAGATAAAACACAATAGGATTGAAGACTTTATATATTAAATATATTTATGCCATTTGCTGGTGGAGATACTCAAGGAATTTTATGAAAGAATCTTAAAAATGTTAAAAGTTTGACAAATAGAAATAATCAAAATGAGGTCCCTAATCCAATGCTCTTGAACTGTGGTGTTGGAGAATCCGACTCTTGAGAGTTCCTTGGACTGCAAGGAGATCCAACCAGCCCATTCTAAAGAAGATCAGTCCTGGGATTTCTTTGGAAGGAATGATGCTAAAGCTGAAACTCCAGTACTTTGGTCACCTCATGCAAAGAGTTGACACACTGGAAAAGACTCTGATGCTGGGAGGGATTGGGGGCAGGAGGAAAAGGGGACAACAGAGGATGAGATGGCTGTTCGGCATCACCGACTCGATGGATGTGAGTTTGAGTGAACTCCGGGAGTTGGTGATGGACAGGGAGGCCTGGCATGCTGCGATTCATGGGGTCGCAAAGAGTCGGACATGACTGAGCAACTGAACTGAACTGAACTGAATCACTTTATTGATGTACTGAAAAGTTAGGAAAGTTTTCCTTTTTATTATAAACAATATAGATTCTTCCTTCAAGAAAGTGTGCCTCAGAGTCCAAAAGACTGTTCTATACATCGCTGTTTCTTTTGTTGTCTCGTATACAGGGTTATCGTTACCATCTTGCTAATTTCCATATATATGCATTAGTATACTGTATTGGTGTTTTTCTTTCTGGCTTGCTTCACTCTGTATAACGGACTCTGTGGGAGAGGGCGAGGGTGGCATGATTTGGGAGAATGGCATTGAAACATGTATAGTATCATATATGAAATGAATCGCCAGTCCAGGTTCGATGCATGATACAGGATGCTTGGGGCTGGTGCACTGAGATGACCCAGAAGGATGGTACAGGGAAGGAGGAGGGAGGTGGGTTCAGGATGGGGAACACGTGAATACCTGTGGCGGATTCATGTTGATGTGTGACAAAACCAATACAATATTGTAAAGTAATTAACCTCCAATTAAAATAAATAAATTTATTTTTAAAAAAGAAAGTGTGCCTATTTCAACAACTCCTGATTAAAAATCACAACATCAGCATATGTCTTTAACAAGATTTTTCACCTACTTCTAACGTATTCCATATTTTTGAATGACATTTTCTAATTTTTAACACTAAAAGCATTTTAAATATCCTATTTAGTATCTTTTAGCCTCTGCCTCATAGTCTATTTAGATTAAAAAATTTAAAACTCTGTGCAAAAATCGGAATTTTGAATAAAATTGAATTCACTTTTTAGTGAGGTCATCTAAAATTTAATTTAGATTATTTTAACTTGAATTTGAAAGTGCCAGAAATAAATCAAAATTAACCAAGCAATTCCATATAGAATTCCATAAATTTTTATTTTGGTTATTGATATTGATATATATACTTCTATATGGTTTAGTTCCTAAGTCAGGTCCAACCCTTGCGACCCCAGGGACTGTTGCCTGCCAGGCTCCTCTGTCCACGGAATTCTCCAGGCAAGAATACTGGAGTGGGTTGCCATTTCCTTCTCCAATACATCTAAATATTTCATAGCTAATAACCTAAAGTGAGCATTTTTGTTAAAGCTGTTAATTACTGCTCTATTCCTCAGTGATCAGTGCAAAGAAATAGAGCAAAATAATAGAATGGGAAAGACTGGAGATTGGTTCAAGAAAATTAGAGATACAGTGGAAACATTTCATGCAAATGCATTTCATAGGTTCAATAAAGGACAGAAATGGTATGGCCCTAACACAAGCAGAATATATTTAGAAGAGGTGGCAAGAATACACAGAAGAACTGTACAAAAAAGATCTTCATGACCCAGATAATCACGATGGTGTGTTCATTCACCTAGAGCCAGACATCCTGGAATACGAAGTCAAGTGGGTCTTAGGAAGCATCACTGTGAACAAAGCTAGAGGAGGTGATGGAATTCCAGTTGAGCTATTTCAAATCCTGAAAGATGATGCTGTGAAAGTGCTGCACTCAATATGCCAGCAAACTTGGAAAACTCAGCAGTGGCCACAGGACTGGAAAAGGTCAGTTTTCATTCCAATCCCTAAGAGAGGCAATGCCAAAGAATGTTCAAACTACTGCACAACTGCACTCATCTCACACACTCGTAAAGTAATGCTCAAAATTCTCCAAGCCAGAATTCAACAACACATGAACCGTGAACTTCCAAATGTTCAAGCTGGATTTAAAAAAGGCAGAAGAACCAGAGATCAAATGGCCAACATCCGCTGGCTCACTGAAAAAGCAAGAGAGTTCCAGAAAACATCTATTTCTGCTTTATTGACTATGCCAAAACCTTTGACTGTGTGGATCACAATAAACTGTGGAAAATTCTGAAAGAGATGGGAATACCAGACCACCTGACCTGCCTCTTGAGAAACCTATATGCAAGTCAGGAAGCAACAGTTAGAACTGAACATGAAACAACAGACTGGTTCCAAATAGGAAAAGGACTACGTCAAGGCTGTATATTGTCACCCTGCTTATTTAACTTATATGCAGACTACATCATGAGAAACGCTGGATGGGAGGAAGTACAAGCTGGAATCAAGATTGCCTGGAGAAATATCAATAACCACAGATATGCAGATGACACCACCCTTATGGCAGAAAGTGAATAAGAAGAGCCTCTTGATGAAAGTGAAAGAGGAGAGTGAAAAAGTTGGCTTGAAAAGCTCAGCATTCAGAAAACGAAGATCATGGCATCTGGTCCCATCACTTCATGGCAAATAGATGGAGAAACAGTGGAAACAGTGACCAACTTTATTTTGGGGGCTCCAAAATCACTGCAGATCATGTATGGATATGCGGGTTGGATTATAAAGAAAGCTGAGAGCCAAAGAATTGATGCTTTTGAACTGTGGTGTTGAAGAAGACTCTTCAGAGTCCCTTGGACTGCAAGGAGATCCAACCAGTCCATCCTAAAGGAAATCAGTCCTGAATATTCATTGGAAGGACTGATACTGAAGCTGGAACTCCAATACTTTGGCCACCTGAAGTGAAGAGTTGACTCAGTTGAAAGAACCTGATGTTGGGAAAGATTGAAGGTGGGAGGAAAAGGGGACGATAGAGGATGAGACTATTGGATGGGATCACCAACTCAATGGACATGAGTTTGAGTAAACTCAGGGAGTTGATGATGGACATGGAGGCCTGGTGTGCTGCATTGCATGGGGTCACAAAGAGTTGGACACGACTAAGCGACTGAACTGAACTGAATTAACACTACAATCTTTAAATTTAATAAATTTGGCAAATCATTAATTAGCAAGTTGGCATTCAATTAGACAATTTTCTGCTCATTGTCTGGATAGAAGACAGGAAGAGTAAAAACCTGCAGAAACCCTGCAGTAGTATCAATTTTCATAAGATGATGGATGAAAAAACATTAGATAGAAGCAATTTGAGAAATAGGAAGAAACCCAAGCATATTAGGAGGAATGGAATTTCAAGAAAGATGTCAACAGTGTCACGAGCTACCGTGATTTCCAGGAGAAGTAAGAAAGGTCAGGGTACCTATGCAGGCATTGCTTTCAGCAGAGCAATTGACAGTCCCTTTGCACAAAATTATAAGGTGACTATAATTAACTGAATCTAACAACAGCAACATTTTACTCCGCTGAGAGTCCTGAAGAGCAAGGAATCTTGCTCTTTTTTTTTAATTTCTAATTTTATTTCACTTATTTTAGAGTTCTTTCTTTCCAAGTTGTCAAATTTAATAGATAAAAACACGGAATGCCAATTTAAATGCAAATTTCAATAAATAATGAGTAATTTTCAGTGTGAGTATGTCCTAAGCATTGAAGTCTGCCGAATAGGAGCCAGTGCAGGGCATAAAAGCCCTGGCTCTGAAGTTTCTGGGCTCAAGTCCTGGGTCGACACTTAAGTGTGTATGGCTTTGGACAAGTAACCTAAAATTCGCCTCAGTTAGGGCATATGAGGATGAGGGTCATAATCATAGTAACAGTCCTTATGGAACTATTGTGAGTTGGTCTCTAAGGCGCCTGTTTGCAGGGGGCGGGGGGGAACGTGCCCAGAGATCAACAAACATTTAAGTCCATAAATGGTGGGGCGGGGTGGGGGCGAAAAGAGAGAAAGGAACGAAGGAGCGAAGGAAGTTTGGAAGGAAGGGAGGAAGGACGGGGTGGGGTAGGAGGTGAATAGCCGGAGGGAGAAAAGGCGGGGTTGATGGAACACTTGCCGCTGGATCTTTCTTGCGAAGAACAAGTGGGGTTATTGGACCTGTGGAGACAGCCTTGCGGGGTCAGCCCTCAAGTCTGAATGCGGAGGTGCGATGGCGCTCAACGGGCCAGGGCGCTAGGCGCTGGGTGAAAGGTGTGCGTCTGCGCGCGAACCCCGGGGGCGCCCGGGCCGGCGGGGCGGGGCGGGGCGGGGCGGGCGTGGGGCGGCCCCGGGGCGGCGAGTCCGCCTGCGCGCCTGGACGAGGCGGGCGCGCGAGCGGGCTGAGCGGGGCGCGGGCCGAGCTGCAGGCGAGTAGCGGGCGTGGACCCTGCGCCTCTAGCGCTGCAATGGGACACCTGTGGCTTTGGGGGACCTGCGGCCTCTGGGGGCTGCTCCTGAGCATCGCAGAGCCCCGCGCAGGTAACTCAGTTGGGGCACCAGGGAGGCAAGCAGGAGAGTTTGGTGTAGACGCTCCTGGGGTCCGGGGAGGGGCGGCACCGCCTGGCTCCTGCCTAGGTCAAGGTTGAGGGTGCGCAACTGCATGGCGATCCTGGGGACTAGGTTTAGTAATCCTGGGACGCAGGATTAGCCTGAGACGACAGACACACGCTGTCACAGAAAAACATACGAAGACAGATTGCTCTTGCCGTCAGAGGTGCTGTTTGAATTTTGGAACCTCACCCCTTCCATCCGTGGTGACTCAGTTGAAAGACTGCAATTTGGCTACGCGTGGGCTTCCCTGTTGCCTCAGACAGTAAATATCCCGCCTGCAATGCGGGAGACCTGGGTCGGAAACATCCCCCGGAAAAGGGCATGGCAACCCACTCCAGTATTCTTGCCTGGAGAATCCCATAGATGGGGGAACCTGGTGGGGCTTCAGTGCATGGGGTCGTAGAGTCGGACACGACTGAGCAACTAAAACTTCACCTTTTTCGCTTGGCTGGGGGTGGAGGACACAATCCGACCCCTCCCTTCGCCATTTTTGGGTCCCTTCTCCATTAAAGAAGAACAGAGTCTCCCAGTAGGACAGGAATGGGTCTTTGTGGCGGGTGTCAGTCATTTCCAGGGGCAGCTGCCCTGTGCCTTCAACTAATACCCAAGAGAGGGCTGGAACGAGACTTGATAAGATAAGAAACTGGAGTTGGCTGTGGAGATAACGGGGAGGATGAACCTGAGATAGGCGAGGAGCAGCGCGTCTACGAGATAGGATCCAGCCTGCTCGCTGGAGTTTCCTTCTCTTGGCTGTGGACTGCTCCAGTCCACAAATGTGCCTGAAGCAGGAGTGGCCTTGAAACTCTTGACAAAGACAAACGTCAAGGGCAGAGTCATTGGGTCTTGGAGGGGGGAGGCAGTCTTCTTTATGCTGGAGAGCTTTTGCCACTGTAACTTTTCTCAGGCAGGAATGAATTAAATCATAATTTTTAAACTTTTTCTCAGTCATCCATTTCAAATATCTGTGGCTTTTCTTTATGTCACTTAACTTTTCCCACCTATTCTGAGAATTTGTTACTGGACTGAATAGTTACCTGTACAGTTTAAGCAGAAAATAAATCCCTTAAGCCATCCTGTAACTTTTGAGTTATTTTGAAGCATCTATTCCAGTTCTCCAGAGAAACAGCTCACTCATCCCTGTGTTTGCAGAGGCACCTGTCTTGGCCTAGAAGTCCACCTTGCCCCCGGTTTGTCCAGTCTAGCTAATCCGTGTTTGCTCTCCCAGGCACAGCAGGTTCACTCCTCTTTCAGAAAGCCAGTATGACGCCAGGAGTGTGGATGAAACGCCCCTTCTTACTCACGTCGCCCCTGTGCTCTCTTCCATCACTCTACTAAGTAGAGCTTTTGGAAAAGTTGGGAATGTCACACATTTTTCAATGCCCAGGAGCCTAACGCTGTTTATTGAATGAATTAGTGACCTTTGCATTGAGAACTCACTGTCATCAGAAAGTTTCAGAAATGATCTTCCCTGAAGTCTTAACTCTGTCACAGAAAACAGTTTCTTCTTAAAACACACCATTCCTTTTTGTACCTGGACTATTCTTTCAATTTACCAGGCTGTGCATTTCTTAGGGGTTTTGATAATGACCTTATTCTCCACAGAGCTGTTTTTCCAGCCTTGTCTGCTGCTTGTGTGGGCTGATAGCTGTAGTTATGGAACTGACTGCATCTAGCAGGGCACTATATGCAATTAAGGGTCTAATAAATGTTTAATATGATAGGTACGAATGCTGAAAATTATCATGTATTATTCCTCTTTGTAGCAGGTAAGATAGTGTTCTACATGAAGCCAATGAGTATTAACTAAGTTAAAGACTTAACTCCCTGTCTGGTCATTGGTTAGTAATAGAACCAAAAATAAAACATAAGTGTATTTACTTTCTGTCCTGTAATCTCCGCGATGATTTTCTTACACCATTGTAATTTGTAGCATAACATTTGATGCTGAAATGAAGTACTTGAGGCTTTTACTTCTACTGTACTTTCATATCTTTCAGATGGCTCTAAAATAATTCCCCAAATCACAGAAATAATACCTAAATATGGCAGCATAAATGGAGCAACAAGGCTGACTATCAAAGGAGAAGGTACGGTTGCCTTTTATTTTTCACCAAGGTTGAGGTATTTTGAAGACTTTCACATTTAGAGATTGATTTTTTTCCTCTTCTAAATCCACTAGAGTTGCTTCTCTATTTGGCCAGAGTAGGAAAACTCTATCCTCTTTGACACCGGATGAAACCCCAGAGCGTCTCTATCAACCTGACCATCTGAATTTGTATTATAATTACTTGTTTAACTCCAGGATCTGGACTATAATGACTGAATTGAAAGGAACATCTTTAACCCAACTCTGCAGTTACCTACTTTGTTCTTCATGGGTCTAATAGCATTTATTTTTATATTAAACAAAACATTTGTGGAGTTCGAAGGAGTAGGATGTTAGTAAGGGTGTATGATGGAGAAGTAGAATGGTTATGAAGGGAAAAAGACAATTGAAAGCAAAGCTTTGGATCCCTTCTTCTGCCATGCAGTCATACTTCATTAGAACATGGGTTATGTATGACTTTCTCCTTGCCTGGTCTTGGGATGGAAACAAAGTAGCTAATTACCGAATATATTTAATGAGCAACTGTTTCTTGAGTTAAATAGAAATACATGGTTCGTTTAGCCATTCACTGTTTACAATCTAAATGATGGTAGTATTCAGATGGTTATGAATTTTTGAAGGATGGGGAAGAAAGGTTTTTAAAGAATATTAATAAAAACTTTTATTTAGTCTTTAAGAAGTGCAATGGGATTTTTTTGGAGTCAGAGAATTAACAAAGCAAGATATTTAATAATTCTGTCTTATATATTGAAGTGTCTTTCAATATTTCTAAGTAAAATTTCAGTAGAATTTTAATCTCTCAATGGTGTACTTGAAATGGTTTGTGCCTCTAAATTGTGAACAGTATATTTTGGATTAAAGTGTGTGTGTTTTGTTTTTTTTTAAGAGTTAGACACCTGGAGACAATGTGTTTGTTAAGGACTTTTAAAAATGTCTTTATCCATAGCTCCCTTATAGTATTTATTGTTAATATTTGCTTAGATAGTGCTGGATTTTTAACAGACATTTAGATGCCTTGAGAGAAGCACCCCAAACAAAACAAAACAATAAAACCGCTCAGGTATTTCCTTCTGCCTCAAAAGTGGGAAGCTGCTAAATTAACACAGGGAGCCCAGCCTGGTGCTCTGTGACTACCCAGAGGGATAGGATGGGGGTGGGTGAGAGAATCGAGAGGGAGGGATATATGTATGTGTGTGTGTATATATATATATATGGCTTCCTTAGTAGCTCAGTCAGTAAAGAATTTGCCTGCAGTGCAGGAGACCCGGGTTCGATCCCTGGGTTGGGAAGATCCCCTGGAGAAGGAAATGGCAACCCACTCCAGTATCCTTGCCTGGAAAATCTCATGGACAGAGGAGCCTGGTGGGCTGCAGTCCATGGGGTCGCAAAGAGTCGGGCGCAACTGAGCGACTAACAGTTACTTACTCACATATATATAATTGTAATTGATTTGTGGTGTTGCACAGCAGAAACCAACACATTATAAAGCAATTACCTCCCATTAAAAATAAATAAATAAACACCTACACCTTTTCTGTGGGCTTCTCAGGTGGTGCTAGTGGTAAAGAACCTGCCTGCCAATACAGGAGACGTAAGAGACAGGGTTTTAATCCCCCTGGTTTGGGAAGATCCCCCTGGAGGAGGGCACAGCCACCCACTCCAGTATTCTTGCCTGGAAAATCCCATGGACAGAGGAGCCTGCTGGGCTGTGGTCCACAGGGTCACAAAGAGTCAGATGCCCCTGAAGCGGCTTAGGACACGTACTTTTTCTCATCCAGGAACCATGGCTTGAGTTTAGTTGCATAGACTCAGATCATCCCTAGTTAGAAATAGGGAAAAACAAAACAAACCATTCCATTCTTAAGGCATTTTGGAGGAACATCCTTATTAATCCAGCTATAACCTTTTCTTTTTGGTAAACTTTATGAGTCTCAAGAGTAGTCCTCTTACTTATGAAGCACAAAATGTCATGATGAATTTATAGTTTCTCTAGTTTTCCCATCAATCTGCATTTCTGGATGCTTCCGGCCAAGAATTATAAAATAGTTAAATCCTATTTGAATTGCAGATACATCTGCCTACTCTGATATGTCTTCCCTCTCCTTGCTTTAACCACACACAGTAGGTGACTAAAATTGTGATACCTAATGTCTTTCTCAAAGGTGAGTCTAAATACTGTTTTGGGGCCAATGATATATATAGAATGTGTCTAAGGTAATGATAATGAATTTGCAAAATACACCAGACCTCCAAGGGTACGTGAATGTGGTACTTGAACAAAATTTATTTGGAGCAACTACTTTAACCTGTCAGTGTTGTGTCTGACCCAGACTCCATGTTTAGAATTGAATACAGAGATAATTTATTAATCACAGAACACCTTCTAATGGGATTTTAAATACTCTTATCACCTAAATGTTGGTAATGGCTTTTAAAAACTTGATCACCTAAATGTTGGTCCCATATAACTTTTAAAATTTTTGTAGTGGTCATGATGAAAAACTAAAATATAAAAATATTTAACTTGAGTTCTCTGAAAGATCTATTGTTAGTACTTTTTTTGTATCCAAATGGCTTTTGTCTATTTCCACACATAATGAACTTTACAGGTAAAAATTTGCTAGTGTTTTACTTTCTTCTAAAGTCTATCTTCAAGAGTCAAAGTTATGTAGTTTTATAATAATGCTGCCCAAGTAAGTGTTTTGAGCAGTGGCAAAATTGTAGAAATCGTTGTATCTCCTTCTAAGATGGCTGATTTAATGAGGAGTGTTATCATTTTGATAAGTTTCTGGAATGTTTCTAACTTCATTGTGTTTATTTCTTGATATTCATTCCTTGTATTTCTTAATTGTCTTCCTTGATATTTCTCTTTGTTAAAAAAAATCAATTGGAAGGTATAACATTTTACTTTTGTTGTTTTCTAGATATTCCCTTATTACAATGTCTAGCAGGTATATTTTTGTTTAACTGAAGTGGTGAATTATATAAGTTTTATAATATTACGGAAAGCACATAGACTTTAGTCAGGTTCAACTGGCTTTCAGCTCCACCTTTGCCACTTCCCACTAGGGGACTGGGTTGCCTTAGTTTCTTATCTAAGCCTCAGCTTCCTTATCAATGAAATGGGCTATTAATTCCTGCCTGTTGGGGCTATTGTGAATATTGAAAAGGACGATGTAGCTAAGGCACTGGTATATAATATCTACTCCATAAATTAGAGCCATTTTATTTTTATTATTCTTTTGCATTTATGTTATAGGGATGGTTTCCTTCTTTAGAAGTTCTCCTCCATCACATTGCATCATTTTTCCCATTGTTTTGAATGTTACAGATTTTAAGTGGGTTTGTACTTTCTCAACCCTGATTTTTTAATTTTTTAAACCAGAGGAATCAAAACAGCCTGCATGGTACATGACAACTGCTGGCTGTGACAGCACGCACATTTTTCATGATAGCACAGGCTGCTATCAGGAGACCCAGGACTGTGTGCCTGGCTAGTCTTGTCTCCAGTTCTTCTGAAAAAAGGGGAAAAAATACATCAACATGTCAGGAATTTCCATCTGAAGACTCCACCTTTTCTGTTGCCAGGGTACACCCAACCCTTCATGTAATCTTTATGCTTTGGAGTACTTCCAGAGGTATCTTCTTTATACCCAGTGACTTACTTAGAATTAGACTTTTAAATTAGAATTCTTTTTTAAAGCTGATTCTTTACTATTTCCTTTTAACTCTTTGGAAGTAGCTAATAAGTTATAATATATAAAACACATTGAAACAATTCCTAAGCTAGAAACAATATCATCTTTTGTTGGTGCTATTTTTTAGACTTGTATTTGTCATAGAAATGCTGAAAACCATTATCTGCATTACCATATCATTGATGTGACGTGTGCCTAACAGGAAGATAAATACACATATCTCATCCTGAGCCACACCACAAGTAAAACTGTGTTCTTTAGTTAGTGGCCAGTAGCCCATCTGTGTGTTCCAAACTCAATGTGAAGTACAGAGATAAGCAGAAATTGGCAAAAGGAAAAAGTGGCTTTGCAAGTAGTTTGCTTTTCTGTGTTTTCATGTATCCTCTCAAAATTCCATTTGAGCAGTAACTGCCTTCCTAGATTGCAAATTCAATGCAAGTATCTTTCACATGTCAAATTGATATGTTTGTATTTTAGCCTATATGGATGAGTCCTATTTGGTTAAGTTTTAAGCTTAGAAGAATTAAATAAAATTAATTAAATAAAATAAATTTTAAAATAAATTAAATAAAATTATTAAAATCCCACCCTTTGTTTAGTTTCTGCTTACTTTTTCTACCTATAAAGAAGAGGAGCTAAGAACATAGGTTCTAGAGGAACTTACATTGGATAACTGGGAATAGCTTTGTAATGTACATTTTTAAATATTATTTTTCTCTGAATATCACAAAGGTGCCAGGTTGGCATCACAGCCGTGGTTCAAATCCGGGCCTCTCACTTATTTGTCCTGTTATTTTTTTAAAAGGATATTAATATTCACTGATAATAACTATCAATATTTTGTGACTTAAAATATGCATGTATGCATGCTAAGTTGCTTTAGGTGTATTTGACTCTTTGCAACCCTATGGACCATAGCCTGCCAGGCTCCTCTGTCCATGGAATTTTCCAGGCAAGAATACTGGAGTGGGTTGCCATTTCCTCCTCTAGGGGATCTTCCCAACCCAGAGATCAAACCTGCATCTCTTATGCCTCCTGTGTTGACAGGTGGGTTCTTTACCACTAAAGCCACCTGGGAAGCCTGACTTAAAATATAGTATATATCAACTGAGTATTTATCAATTGAGCTCTTAACCTAGGAGCCAGGCACCATGTTAAGTACTATATAAAAGGCCTCATTTAGTCTTCCTGATAATTCCTGCCAAGTAGATTATTATGGTCATTTTTCTGGTGAAAAATGACCAAGTGAGTTTATGTCTAAAGGTAATGCTCAAGTTCAGACAGCAAGGAATTGCTGAAGCTGGGATTCCAACCCCAGATGTCAGGGTCCAGATGCCCTTTCCTGTAAACAGCACTGTCCCCTAGCATGCAGTGTTCCCACAGCTATAGTTTATGGCTCTGGCACTTGATGAACCTCGACACAGTGACCCAGGGATTGAACCCAGGTCTCCCACACTGTAGGCAGATTCTTCACCATCTGAGCCACCAGGGAAGGCTGCAAACCTGTATGTCTCAAGTTAATTTCCACTAGACAGAGACAGCAGAACAACTGGGTTGACTGGATGACTCGTTCAGAAGCTTCTCTCCTTGGCTACTTGAGTGCTTGTCCAATGACCTATGGACAGAGGGCCATGGGGGAAGGCTATGCATGGGCCAACACTAGGGACCTCTTTTCATCAGCACTGAGCTACCTACTGCTGCTGCTGACTACCTGCCCTGTCAGTAGCAGAGACCAGCACGTAGGACAGTCTCAGTAGGCACCATCCTCAAGAAGTCCACCCAGCCACTCAGTCATGTCAGCTGCATCTCTCCTTCCCTCATGGACAAGCAGAGATTCATTATTCCTGGTACTGACACCCACTCCACAGAAGGCTTTTGCCGTCTCTTTCCACAGTGCCTTTGCTGGCCTCATCTTCTGAGAGTATAATTCCACAAAATACAGTGAAATTCCATAAAGAGCCACAATATTTCACAAAATAGGGCCTGAAAACAAGGAACATATTTTATAGTGAAAAGTTGTGATACTGGGCACATGACCACGAACCTTGCATCATCCTGAAACAGGTGGCCTAACAGAATGATGGAACAGCCTACAGCTGGCAAGACTAAGAGCCCAGCTTGGGAACAACATCCTGTGAGGTGGGACGCTGTCCGTCATCAGAGCCATAGGCACTGAGCCAGTGGCAGATCCGGACTATTGTTTCCCAACAGATGGATACATGGAGCTGGGAATGAAGGGTTACTCCCTGTCCTTATCGCTTCCAGTAATCAAAAGATTGAATCTGTGCTTTCTGTTCTTGCAATTTTAGGTTCTCCTGGGTTCTGGGTCTGAGTTTCCAGATAGAGGATGCTTCTGGCAGGGATCCCGGTCTGGGTTCCACTGAACTGAAACTACTGCTACTATCCTGTCAGTTTGAATTCAGCAAACATAAGCGGTGGACTGCTAGAGATAGTCAATTCTGGTGATCCTGAAGAGGCAGGGTTGCTTTTTCTTGATACAGAGAAGGAGGAGTGTGTCTGGAATTTGTGGTATTCTTGGGGCGTCTCTTGGCTTCCATGTGCAGTGATAACTGTCAGTAGGCATAGGAGGCAGCCACAACTACACGTAGGGAAGAAAACCAAGGGCTCAGATCCTCAGGATAAAGGTTAGCATCACTCCATTAGCTGAAGTTCTGGCTTATGGGTAGGGAAAGTACAATGGCTGAGAGAGGTCAAATAAGTATCAATTGTAGCCTCACGGCCAACTGGGGAGGCCTGTTGCTTGTTCCATTAACCCTGTTGTGTTAAATCTTTTAGAAAATATTTTATTTATTTATTTGGCTGCATTAGGTCTTAATTGCCCCAAGGCAGATGTGATCTTAGTTTCCTGACCAGGGATTGAACCCATGTACCCTGCACTGGATGGTGAATTCTTAACCACTGGATCACCAGGAAAGTCCCTCTATTACATCTTTAGCAGAGCTCTTAGCTGACCACTGTCTGGTAGACTTGAAAATGCATTCTACTTCAAATGTGGATTCTGAGTATATCTGTGGGCTTCCCAGGTGGCACTAGTGGTAAACAACCCGCCTACCCATGCAGGAGACACGGGCTCAATCCCTGGGTCGAGAAGGTCCACTGGAGAAGGGGATAGCAGGGCATTCCAGTATTCTTGCCTGGAGAATCCCATGGACAGAGGAGCCTGGCAGGCCATAGTCCATAGGGTTGCCGAGAGTCAGACACGACTGAAGTGACTTAGCATTCATGAGCATATCTGTATGGCACAAGGAGTCAGCTCTTTCAGATGCCTTTTTTACTCAGCTGCACATCCTGGTTTCCACCTCTTAGTCTAGCCACAGCTGTGGCAAAACGTTCCCTGTGTACCCTGACTCAATCCATGCTTCCAGGTCTTGCCTACAGGTCCCACAGTATGTCTTTGTCCCAGTGCCTTCTTGGATGCCGTGGCGTTGGAACGTAGGTGGCATATACCTCTGTGCAGCCTGAAAGTGTGGGAAAAATCATTTCCCCCATGGGGAGCCCTCAGCGAATGGGAGAGAATTTGATGAATATATGCTTCTTCTCATTGACTCTCTGCTTCTGAGAGGCTACTGTGTTTTCCTCAAAAGTCTCCCAGCAAAACTGAGCCCCAGCTGCCTTCAATGGAGTCCAGGTTTTCTTCTCTCTCGCCCCTAAGGGATCAACGCTCAAACTCTCTACTTGCAAGCCTTACCTCCGATTTTGCTTTATAGGTACTCAAGGTAAAGACCCCATGCCTTATAAAATCCTGTTCACTTTGTCTGCTCTTGCTGTGCCCCTTTGCCTGCTGTTTTCATAGTAGTTATCCCCACCAGAAACAACATCTGGTGGTATATATTTGTATATTGTCTATTTCTTCACCCGTCTCTCCCATTAGTGGGATATAAGCCATTTGATTTCAATGCCTTAACAACACCTGACAGATAATAGATTTGCAAGCATTGCTTTTATGAATTAATTAATTATAGGCTAATTTTTATGTTTTCAAAGAGGATTGCAATCACAGGGGTAAATGTGAAGTAGATTAACGGCTTACATCAATACCCTTCCTTATTCATTTGGTGATTCAATACAAAATGGTAATTGTTAGATCTTTGAAAACAGAGTTCCATTAGTAATAATTGAGTGTTTTTACTCTTCCAGGTTTTGCTCAAGCAAACCAGTTTGACTATGGAGTTGACAATGCTGAATTGGGAAACAGAGTGCAATTAATTTCTTCTTTCCGATCAATTTCTTGTGATGTAGAAAAAGATTCAAGTCATTCAACCCATATTACATGTTATACTAGGTATGTTGTAAAGTGTCTGTAATAACATCATTTTCATCATATCAGAACCATAGTTGTACATATTATTTCTATAATAGTTTTATCACTCTGGCAATTGCAATAATATTTTTCTGATTATCAGTTATTATTTTTGACTTCATGGTGTTTAGACTATTTTATATCTTTATTACATTCACTTGTAGTACTTTTTCCGCATACTGGCATGATCAAATGTGTTCTATATCCTTTCCCAGGTTATTAGAGCTATTATCTAATCATTATTGATCTCTTTTAGAAGATAAATGGCCACTATTAAATTGCAATGATGCTCCTCAAAATATCAAAATTATCCCTTCCTGTCTGGTTTGATTAATTTTGTTCAGAATCTTGACATGCTCATTAAGATTAAAGATGATCATTTTGTAGATTGACATTTCAAGTTCTTTACTATCAACTCAAATTGATGTTTGTTATTAGCAACTTAGGAGAAAAATTAATCATTTTAAATGGCCACTTTGAATACTGAGACAGGTAGCCTGTATTCCAGAGGATTCTATCCGTATTAGGCTTGTTGACGTTTTGCAGCTTACTTAGGGAGAAGCATGATTAAAACTTTTTAGAAAGCAAGCATAAAATAATGGTACCAATGTGAGGTTACAATTTTAAATGATTGTTCTTATTGTTTTAGTTCTCAATAACCAGTGCCTTGGTCAGAATAAGCATTTGCCTGAGATCCGTGCTGTGAGAATTTGCAGTACAGAGTTCAGGATGGAGAGCATCTTTCCATAATATAGAATTGAACTGAAATGCACAGAAGCAGAATTAATTTTGAATTTAATTCTACAACAGCACAGTTGTACAACAGCGACTTAGCATGCATGCACACACATGCAACAGTTAGAATTTCAGACACTTTTTATTTTTTTTTTTTTACCCAAATGACATGTAGTCTGGGGTGGTATTTTTCATGAATGCTATACATTAAATAACAGAATTTTGCATTCCGTATGTGTTTTCCATTTGCCTTCTAGAGCGATGCCAGAAGATTCCTACATTGTTAGAGTCAGTGTGGATGGGGTTCCTGTTACAGAAAATAATACCTGCAAAGGTCACGTCAGGAACCGGGCCTGCATCTTCAGTGTAGGTGGCATTTTCTCTCTGACTTACATACAATTGATCTTGTACTTGGTTTCTTTTAGAACTGGACATTTATTTTTTAATTTACAAATTGTTATCTATTTCCACATTAAAAAATTTACTAGCATGTAGCTAAGGATAATTTCACCCAGTTAAATTATCTTCTATAGTAATGAAATCTTATCATTTCCTGTTTTGTTTTTCAAATTAATTTTATAAATGAATTCAGCTTTTTTACTTTCAAATTGTTTTCTTGTTCATACTGTTTTTTTCTCCATTTCTGCTCTTACATTGATTTCCCTTCTTCTGTTTTCATCAGACTCAGCTTTATTTTATTTTTTTAAATATTTATTTATTTGACTACAGTAGGTCTTAGTTGCAGCATGTGGGATTTTTGTTTTTTTTTTTAGTTGTGGCATGCAGAATCTTTAGCTGTAATATGAGAACTCTTAGTTGTGGCATGTGCGATCTAGTTCCCTGACCAGGATTCAAACCCAAGTCCCCTGAGTTAGGAGCATGGAGTCTTAGCCACTGGACCACCAGGGAAGTCCCTCATCTTCATTTTAAATGGAAACATAATTATGTTCTCTTTCTTTATATTTTCTGATGCAGTGAGAGCAAATGTGACAGTATGTAGATTAGAATTATTCAAAATTTAGTTCCCCTAAATACAGATATTCATAATAATGTATTTTCTTCTACAGACCATCTCATGTAATTTAAAAATTGTATTTATGTTTTAAGTTGTCGATTACTGAGTGCTGTAGCATTCCAACATAAGACAAAATGCTGAGGAAATTAGTAATGACTTCTGTCCTCAGGAAGTGCCTATGATTCTCAAACATATGATTCCCAAATATCTCTGGCTCACTTTTCTCTTCCTAAATTGGGAGCTATCTTTTGTTTGCCGGAATAAAACACTTAAATGGCCCCAAAGCAACCTCAATTCAACTAATCTCAAATTGGATGTCTAGTATTCCTCCTTAAACTTCAGTTCAGTTGCTCAGTCGTGTCCAACTCTTTGCAGCCTCATAGACTGCAGCAGGCCAGGCTTCCCTGTCCATCACCAACTCCTGGAGCTTGCTCAAACTCATGTCCATCAGTGATGCCATCCAACCATCTTATTCTCTGTCATCCCCTTCTCCTCCTGCCCTCAATCTTTCCTAGCATCAGGGTCTTCTCCAATGAGTCAGTTCTTCACATCAGGTGGCCAAAGTATTGGAGCTTCAGCTTCAGCATCAGTCTTTCCAAAGAATATTCAGGACTGATTTCCTTTAGGATTGACTGGCTGGATCTCCTCGCAGTCCAAGGGACTCTCAAGAGTCTTCTCCAACACCACAGTTCAAAATCATCAATTCTTTGGCACTCAGCTTTCTTTATAGTCCAACTCTCACATCCATACATGACTACTAGAAAATTTCTGATATTTATCACACGTCTCAAGCTAGAAGCCTGTTACATCCTTAGTGTCTTCCTTGCCTTCCTCTTCAGCTCCAGAGCTATTCAGAAACCGAACCATGATGATCTTACCCTCAACTTAGCTCTGAGGTTCATCGTCCCCTTATCTTCTTTCCTGCCATACCCTTGGTTTTAATTCTGGTCTTGTCATCTCTCACTCACTATCACTGTGGCCTGTTGGCCTCTCCATCCTTTTTGATGGCACCATTCAGATGCTGCATTCAAAACCATGCATATTATTATGTCTTTCCCCCCCTCAGTATCTCGCCTTTACCCATTGTCTGTAGGTTTCCTCTATTATTTCATAGTCTGGAACCAATTGTTTCCAGCAGTGTCTCCTAACATCCTCCCTGACCAAGGATCCATAGACCTAGCTCACTTCTGCCTAGCGAGTCCTGCTCTTTGCTCGGGACTCTGAAGACTCCCCCGTGCAGAGTGAAGTGATTCTCCTTGTGTTCCTCAGCTGTACAGTGGCTCAGTGCTATTCAGGGTTCATATACAGGCTTCCTTATCTACTCTGACTTGGTCATAGTGAAACTCTGCCTCAGTTTCTTCATCTTCTATAAAATGGAGATATGTAAAATGGATATTATCTCATTGCATCGTGTAAAATGGAGGATTAAATGATAAGTTGATCAGGAAGAACCAGCACATAGTTATTACTATATAGTGTTTTATCTATATATCCCATTTATTACTAATCCACTGTGCAGTGATTATATATTAATGTGTTTTTCTGAGCTAGAGGGGTTTGTTCAATGTTTCACCCTAGAACAAGCATAACATTCAGCACTTAGTAGGAGCACAGGTTATATTTGCTGACTGATGCTTATCCTCTGATTAAGACAAAAGAAGAGATTTAATGCCATGCAACTGAGTCTTCTTAAATTATTTTTGTCTTTTAATAATTTCAAATTTTAGTGGTATGTGGCCTGAAAAAGTAATACAGAAAATTAATTATTTTTATTTAACAAAGTTATAGTTTTATATAATGAAAAACTGAACTGGTTCTACAAGGTTAATTAAAAACAAACAGGACCTCCTTGACTACTCACTCCACCTCATGTTCATTCTTCACATTTCCCCCACTTTCAATAACTTTAGTTTTTTACTGTGGTATTTCTATACAAGAAGAATTTTTTATGGTTTTAAAAAAATTGAAAAAATATTTCTTTTGGTTTCACTGGGTTTTTGTTGCTGCTCTGGCTTTCTCTAGTTGAGACAAATGGAGGCTACCCTTCATTGCAGTGCACAGGCCTCAGTGATTATGGCACAGCGTCTTAGTTGCCTCAAAACCTGTGGGATTTCCCCAGACCAGGGATCAAACCTGTGTCCCCTGCATTGGCAAACAGATTCTTAACCATTGGGCCACCAGGGAAGTCTGAAGAGTATTACTTTTAATGTATGTAGATTATTTCATTTTCTCTATTGTGATATTTCTAAATAATAGGCTTCTTATTAAGAAATATGTTTATTGCTATTTCTGAGTCTTTAAAGTTTATTATCTACTTTATCTTAAAATGGAAGATGAGATTTTAACACCTGTTTTCCTACATCTGTTCACTACTACTGCATCACACAAGTCCCTTAGTAGCTTCAAGCAGCAACTGTTCATATTGCTTATGTACTCATGGGTCAGCTGTGTGGTTCTTCTGTTCTAGGCAGAGCTAGACTGATCTCTGCTGCACTTACTCCTGTGTCTGTGGTCAGCTGTGTGTTAGGCAGGAGGCTTTGCCACTCTCAACTGGGTACTTTGGAGGGCTTCAGCTGGAACAATCCAGCTAATGAGGCTTTGTTCTGTATAGTGTCTCTGCCCTCCATAAAGTAGCCCAAATTATCAGATACTAGAGGCAGGGAAGTGTGCAGGGAGCCTTTAAGAGTAGGCTCAAAAATGTCATGCTACCTGTATTACATTCTAGTGGCCAAAGCAGGTTCTAAGGCCAGTCTGTATTCACGTCTCCCACTAAGAAGATCTGTAAAGAGAAATTGCAGGTGAAGATATGGGGAGTGAAAGATGATAGCCATGTCTGAAATAAATCTGCTACCCCTTCCCACGTCCAACACACATATCCTCCCACTCCTCCTTTACTTAGATGTGCCCCAGTTTTTAGTTGCTTCCCAGGTGGCGCAGTGATAAAGAATCTGCCTACCAGTGCAGGAGACACAGGATATGCAGGTTTGATGCCTGGGGCAGTTCGTGAAGATCCCATGGAGTAGTAAATGGCAACTCACTCCAGTATTCTTGCCTGGAGAATCGCATGGACACAGGAGCCTGGCGGGCTACAGTCCATGGTGTTGCAAAGAGTCAGACACACACACACACACACAATCTTTTAGATCAATATTCATAACATCATAACATGGCTCAGTATCATGTAAAATACAATAAAAACATGACAGCAACGTCCAGTTACTTTAAAAGTCTCTAAGTCTCTATGGCTCATATGAGCCATGCCGTGTAGGGCCACCCGAGATGGACGGGTCATGGTGGACAGTTCTGACAAAACGTGGTCCACTGGAGAAGGGAATGGAAAACCGCTTCGGTGTTCTTGCCTTGTGGACCCCATGAACAGTATGAAAAGGCAAATAGTTAGGACACTGAAAGATGAACTCCCCAGGTCAGTAGGTGCCCAATATGCTACTGGAGATCAGTGGAGAAAAAACTAGAGAAAGAATGAAGAGACGGAGCCAAAGCAAAAACAACACCCAGTTGTGGATGTGACTGGTGATGGAAATAAAATCTGATGCTGTAAAAAGCAGTATTGCATAGGAACCTGGAATGTTAGGTCCATGAATCAAGGCAAATTGGAAGTGGTCAAACAGGAGTTGGCAAGAGTGAACATTGACATTTTAGGAATCAGCAAACTAGAATGGACTGGAATGGGTGAATTTAACTCAGATGCCCATTATATCTACTACTGTGGGCAAGAATCCCTTAGAAGAATTGGAGTAGCCATCATAGTCAACAAAAGAGTCTGAAATGCAGTACTTGGATACAGTCTCAAAAATGACAGAATGATCTCTGTTCACTTCCAAGGCAAACCATTCAATATCACAGTAATCCAAGTCTATGCCCAGCCAGTAATGCTGAAGAAGCTGAAGTTGAACAGTTCTATGAAGACCTACAAGACCTTCTAGAACTAACACCCTCAAAAGATGTCCTTTTCATTATAGGGGACTGGAATGTGAAAGTAGAAGTCAAAAAGTTAGGCAAATTTGGCCTTGGAGTACAGAATGAAGCAGGGCAAAGGCCAATAGAGTTTTGCCAAGAGAACACACTGGTCATAGCAAACACCCTCTTCCAACAACACAAGAGAAGACTCTACACATGGACATCATCAGGGTCAATACTGAAATCAGGTTGATTACATTCTTTGGGCCAAAGATGAAGAAGCTCTATACAATCAGTAAAAACAAAACCTGGAGCTGACTGTGGCTCACATCATGAACTCTTTATTGGCAAATTCAGACTTAAATTGAAGAAAGTAGGGAAAACCACTAGATCATTCAAGTATGACCTAAATCAAATCCCTTGATTATACAGTGGAAGTGAGAAATAGATTCAAGAGATCGGATGTGATAGAGTGCCTGAAGAACTATGGACACAGGTTTGTAACATTGTATGGGAAGCAGTGATCAAGACCATCCCCAAGAAAAAGAAATGCAAAAAGGCAAAATGTTTGTCGGAGGAGGCCTTACAGATAGCTGTGAAAAGGAGAGAAGTGAAAGGCAGAGGAGAAAAGGAAAGAGAAACCAATTTGAATGCAGAGTTCCAAAGAATAGCAAGGGGAGATAAGAAAACCTTCCTCAGTGATCAATGCTAAGAAATAGAGGAAAACAATAGAATGGGAAAGACTAGAGATCTCTTCAAGAAAATTAGAGATACCAAGGGAACATTTCATGCAAATATGGGCTCATTAAAGGACAGAAATGGTATGGACCTAACAGAAGCAGAAGATATTAAGAAGAGGTGGCAAGAATACACAGAAGAACGATACAGAAAAGATCTTCACGACCCAGATAACCATGGTGGTGTGATGACTCACCTAGAGTCAGACATCCTGGAATGCGAAGTCAAATGGGCCCTAAGAAACATCACTATGAAGAAAGCTAGTGAAGGTGATGGAATTCCATTTGAGCTATTTGAAATCCTAAAAGATGATGCTGTGAAAGTGCTGCACTCAATATGCCAGCAAATTTGGGAAACTCAGCAGTGGCCACAGGACTGGAAAAGGTTAGTTTTCATTCTAATCCCAAAGAAAGGCAATGCCAAAGAATGCTCAACCTATCGCACAGTTGTACTCATCTCACTCACTAGCAAAGTAATACTCAAAATTCTCCAGGCCAGAATTCAACAATATGTGAACTATGAACTTCCTGGTGTTCAAGCTGGAGTTAGAAAAGGCAGAGGAACCAGATATAAAATTGCCAACATCCGTTGGATCATTGAAAAAGTGAGTGAGTTCCAGAAAAACATCTACTTCTGCTTTATTGACTATGCCAAAACCTTTGAGTGTGTGGATCACAAAAAACTGTGGAAAATTCTGAAAGAGATGGGCATACCAGACCACCTGACCTGCCTCTTGAGAAATTTGTGTGCAGGTCAGGAAGCAACAGTTAGAACTGGATATGGAACAACAGACTGGTTCCAAATTGGGAAAGGAGTACGTCAAGGCTGTATATGGTCACCCTGCTTATTTAACTTATATGCAGAATACATCATGAGAAATGCTGGACTGGATGGAGCACAAGCTGGAATCAAGGAGAAACATCAATAACCTCAGATATGCAGATGACACCACACTTGTGACAGATAATAAAGAACTAAAGAGCCTCTTGATAAAAGTGAAAGAGGAGTGAAAAAGTTGGCTTAAAATTCAACATTCAGAAAACTAAGATCGTGCCATCTGGTCCCATCACTTCCCCCATGGCAAACAGATGGGGAGACAATGGAAACAGTGTCAGACTTTATTTTTTTGGTCTCCAAAATCACTGCAGATGGGGACTGCAGCCATGAAATTAAAAGACACTCGCTCCTTGGAAGAAAAGTTATGACCAACCTAGACAGCATATTAAAAAGCAGAGACATTACTTTGCCAACAAAGGTCTGTCTAGTCAAAGCTATGGTTTTTCCAGTAGTCAAGTATGGATATGATAGTTGGACTATAAAGAAAGCTGAGCACCAAAGAATTGATGCTTTTGAACTGTGATGTTGGAGATGACTCTTGAGAGTCCCTTGGACAGCATGGAGATCCAACCAGTCCATCCTAAAGGAAATCAGTCCTGAACATTGATTGGAAGGATGATGCTGAAGCTGAAGCTCCAATACTTTGGCCCTCTGATGTGAAGAAGTGACTCATTAGAAAGACCCTGGTGCTGGGAAAGATTGAAGGCAGGAGGAGGATGGGACGACAGAGGATGAGATTGTTGGATGGCATCACCCACTCAATGGACGTGAGTTTGAGTAAACCCCGGGAGTTGGTGATGGACAGGGAAGTCCAGTGTGCTGCAGTCCATGGGGTCACAGAGTTGAACATGACTGAGTGACTGAACTGAACTGAAGTGCTCACTCTCACTTTTTGTTCTTACTGAGGATCAATAACATTTGCACACTTTTACTGAGTGTTTTAAAACCCTTTACACTATTACACATTTGTAGGATCTAATTCTCATACTATTTTCTAATTTTATCATTTTCATGATATTTCATTTATCATGACAATTCTTTATCCTTGACTGCTATTGTATTTCAGGTTAATTATTCTTAATTTTCAGAATCTTCTACCTTCTTTTTCTGTTTTCTATGAAATAATTTTATCTGCCATCTTCACTGATTCTTTGCTGGTGGTGTGTTGAAAATCTGTTTCTGATCTGTCTCCTCAAATTATAATAGTAACTAATCTGTTGTTTAATATGCATTCTTCAGTTATTTTTTACCACAGATATAATTTATGTGAGTACACTTTGACTTAGAGAGATTGATTTGCACACAATTTGGCAGTTCCTCTAGCTGCTCTTCCTCTACCTTCTCTATTATTCTACCTCTAAAAGTGGTATTTTCCCTAAATAAAAAAATTTAAAAAGTAGCATTTTGACTGGGCGTTTTATATCTTACTACTTTTACACTGATTCTCCATTAAGCATTTCTAAAGTGTGAAAGAATGAGTCCAAAGTCATCCTTAGCCTCAAATTTCAAAATTTATCTCTTATTGGCAGGCTTAAAAAAAAAAATCTGTCCTTTTACTTCAAGTACCTGAGCATCTTTCTTTTAGGTTCCTGAATGAGGAGGAGTGGGGAGGGAGACAGCTGCCCATCACTGAGTCTACTTCGTGCTGAGTTTTTTGTTTGTATAATTTTTGTATCCATGCAGAGGTCATCCTTTTCTCCACCAGCACTGTTCCTCCTTCAAAAACTTCAGTTGTTCCTTTAAATCCTGCCCATCTTCCTGCCCCCTTTCATTTTCTGAAGCACTTTTCTTTCTGAAAATGGACTCTTCTTGGTCTATTTCTAGCTTGTTCTCTCCTGTATTATTTGTTTCTAGGTGTGGATTTTGATCTGCATGTATCCCAGTCATTGAGCAATCTTTATCTGTCCATCAGTTCTGCTTTTTACCTGTTCAGAATTGATTTTGTTTTTCAAAATGCTTCCTTGGTGGCTCAGATGGTAAAGCGTCTGCCTGCAATGTGGGAGACCCGGGTTCGATTCCTGGGTCAGGGAGATCCCCTGGAGAAGGAAATGGCAATCCACTCCATCACTCTTGCCTGGAAAATCTCATGGACAGAGGAGCCTGATAGGCTACAGTCCATGGGGTCGTAAAGAGTCGGACACGCTGAGCGACTTCACTTTCACTTTCACTTTTGTGGTAATTATTTCTCATTTTTTCTTTTCAAATGAAGTTGGCATATGTTTACTTGATTGAATAATAATAGCCAATGATTAATAAAATGTTGATTTTACTAATGTGTCAGGTGGTGGTCTAAGTATTTTTTGTGTAACTCTGGAGAGTTATCATGAGCTTAGTTACTAAAACTTATTTTGATGAAGTCTTCCCAAGTTTTGCTTCTATGTTTTTGAAAAACGCTTTGCTGTCTTTTCTTTATGAGTGTAACCCATAAAGGGTGAAAACCCATGTTCAGTTCAGTCGCTTAGTCATGTCCGACTCTTTGTGACCCTATGAATCGCAGCACGCCCGGCCTCCCTGTCCATCACCAACTCCCACAGTTCACTGAGACCCACGTCCATCGAGTCAGTGATGCCATCCAGCTATCTCATCCTCAGTCATCCCCTTCTCCTCCTGCCCCCAATCCCTCCCAGCATCAGAGTCTTTTCCAATGAGTCAACTCTTTGCATGAGGTGGCCAGAGTACTGGAGTTTCAGCTTCAGCATCATTCCTTCCAAAGAAATCCCAGGGTTGATCTCCTTCAGAATGGACTGGTTGGATCTCCTTGCAGTCCAAGGGACTCTCAAGAGTCTTCTCCAGCACCACAGTTCAAAAGCATCAATTCTTCGGCGCTCAGCCTTCTTCACAGTCCAACTCTCACATCCATACATGACCACAGGAAAAACCATTGCCTTGACTAGACGGACCTTAGTCGGCAAAGTAATGTCTCTGCTTTTGAATATACTATCTAGGTTGGTCATAACTTTTCTTCCAAGAGTCTTCTCCAGCACCACAGTTCAAAAGCATCAATTCTTCGGCGCTCAGCCTTCTTCACAGTCCAACTCTCACATCCATACATGACCACAGGAAAAACCATTGCCTTGACTAGACGGACCTTAGTCGGCAAAGTAATGTCTCTGCTTTTGAATATACTATCTAGGTTGGTCATAACTTTTCTTCCAAGGAGTAAGCGTCTTTTAATTTCATGGCTGCAGTCACCATCTGCAGTGATTTTGGAGCCCCCCAAAATAAAGTCTGACACTGTTTCCACTGTTTCCCCATCTATTTCCCATGAGGTGATGGGACCGGATGCCATGATCTTCATTTTCTGAATGTTGAGCTTTAAGCCAACTTTTTGTAGGGTTTTCTTTAATTTTATTCCACCAAATTCTTAACAGTCTTTACTTGACAGCTTTATTACTGTGGTTTGGCTTACACTGATGACAAAAGGCTGATTGAATTTTAAACCTTCAAAAAGAAACATTTTGAAATGAAAGATGATTTTTACAGACAGGGAAAATATTTTGAATAATCAGAGTAATATTCTAAACTCTATTTCTTATGTATAAAAAATAATATTTTCATACTCATATTATGGCTGTTGTTCAAATATAAAATAATGAAAGAAACAGAGATATTTAATAAAACTAGGAACAAGATAGAGATAAGATTGCTTATCAACAGTATTATTTTGCAGGCAAAAAGTTTCAGAACCCCAACAATAAGGAGCATCACACCTTTATCTGGAACTCCAGGTCTGTTATATAATAACTGAAATATCTTTTTTGGTTTATAGTAATTAATTTTTAGTATGTAAAATATATGATACCTAAAAATTTATAAATAGTGTTTTCTGATTATAAAATAGAGATTGTTTAATGCTTTTTAATAGCTGCATCTGAATCTATTATAATATATTAAACTTTCCCTATATTGAATGTTAGTTGGCTTCCAGTGTTTTTATAATAACTATAGTTGTATCAGCTTGTAATTCCAACAGGACTATGTGAGAATGTCCTTCTTTTTAAACCTTGACAATTCTAGGTACTCTTGTTTTTTCAAGAATTTATGTGAAAAATCTTCTCCTACACCAGCCCCTAGGGGGCTGACCCTGGCTTCACCTCCTCCAAGCTCAGTGGACATTGGTTACTGGGAGGCAGAAGGTCTTTTCTCCTTTTCCTTTTTTTATAAAAAGAATTTATGTGAAAATATTGTAGGTTTTTTTCCCGAATTTTTCCACTTCTTTGATTTATGTAATTAATTTTGTATTTATTAAAGATTTTTATTTCTTCTTTTCATGAATTACCAATTCATCTCTTTGATAATTTACGACTAGTCGTTTATTTCTATATTAAGTTACAAGAATTATTTGTATTTTAAAACTGTATGTCATATATATATCTTACTGATGGGAAATATTTTTTAATTTATTGTTTGCTTTTAAAATATATTAATGATGTTTCTGTCATCACTTAATTTTTATTATTAAATCTATAGATCTTAACCTTTGTTATTTCTCCCTTCATTTTATGCTCCCTTCATTTTATAGCCAGGATCCCACTATCCTGACTATATAAATACTACATAAATTTTTGCTTATTTTTCAAGAGTTTTTGTGGTTTTATTATTTATATTTAATTTTTATTTCACCTAGAATTTACTTCATTTTTTGGTATAAAGTAGGGATCTTATTTACATTTTCTCAAATAAATCACCCATGACCCAAGCAATATTTGTTGAATAATTCATCCTATCTTCCACAAAACACCTCTTAGGCTATAAATACTTATAGATACCTCTTTAATACTATACATATTTATTTATGATTTTTTTTTATTAGAACTTTCAGAGCAGTTCTAAACGATATAGTCAACACAAGATATAAGTGTCTGAATGCTGGTTTTATTGGGAAAATCTGTGAAGTTTTAATATTAAATGTATGGATATATAGATAGATGATCTTGCACTGAGTTTTCTCTCTGTTTGCTTTTAGGTACACTAATAACAATCCGAGGCAGAATCTTCACTGATGTCTATGGAAGTAATACAGCACTAAGCTCTAATGGGAAAAATGTGAGGATTTTGAGGTAAGTTTTTGATGTGGCAACAAAAATATTCTTATAACTTATAGATGAGATGTGATATCCCATGAATAATGGGTCCAATGATATTAAAAACCACTACAATGTGATGAGAGTCCCAGTATTTTCCAGTGATATTATGCAAGGAAAAATAGACTGTTGCATAGTTCATTGACATAGAAACAATGGCCATCATTGTTAATCAGCTATATTCAAATAGAAAATAAAAAGTTAAAAAAAGGAGAAACCATGGCCAATATACTTTTCTCTTTTGGTCTGACAAAACTGCCTATTTTTCTATGATGGACTTTATTAATAGGAGGTACATGGAAGAAGTCTAATAGTAATTGAGCTGAAATCACAGAACTTCATTACTGGAGAACTTTATTACTTAATCAAGCTGCCTCATTTTGCACATATTAAAGAAAAAAAAAACCTCTGAAGCCTAGAGGTCCATGGCTTAGTAAAGGTCAGGAGGAGAACCCAAGTTTCCCAACAGGCATTTTGGCACTTTTTCTACTGCACATGGTGTATGGGGGAGAGCTGAAACTGAAAAAAGTCAATAATGTATTAACAGGCTAGGATTTAAATCCTAATTCCTTCATGTTTTAACTGTGTACCAGATGGTAACATTGCTGATTACCAAAAGTATTGTCCACACTGTGGGCAGGAAATAGCAATGTCGCTAGAGTTATATAACTTCCTGCAACGTTGGTGGGGTTATCTCTTCTGTCCTGCCTTAAAAGACTGGAAGTCATGCTCATTTCCTCTGTAGTTGAAATTTACTTCTCTTTAATACAAAGGAATGGATAGAAATTATTTCTTGAAATCACAGAATCACAGTCAGACAAGACTTCAGAGGTCAGGCTACCTAGCCTCTATATTCTGGTAAACCTGAGATACTATATATAAATATAGAAAAAAATTCACACAGAATCAAATCATAGTTTCCAAGATACTTCATGCTTATTGGATACATGTATAAAATGGGTAAATGGGTAAATTAATATTCAGCACACATATATGTACATATAATTTTATAAAACATGCAATTTGAAAGGTTTTGCTAAATGAAATAAATATGATTTGTCTGGCATTCTATGGGGCAAAGCTCTCAATTAAATCATATTTGCATAAATCTATTATTCTAGAAATATTTTTATTGATTCCTTATATAAAATAAAAGGACTACTAAAATAAACAAATATTTAACACTTTATAAGGACCGTTTAGTATAAGTATTTTGTCTATTTCTGTACGGTTGAGTATTGTGAATGCTTTATATCTGAATTCTAAAAGCAGATTTTTCTAAGTCATCCTTTCCCTAATGATGCCAGGAAATAGAAAGTTTAACTTTCAAGTGATTCCTTTTTTCCTGCTCTGTAGTTGAAATTTACTTCTCTTTAATACAAAGGAATGGATAGAAATTATTTCATGAAACCACAGAATCACAGTCAGAAGAGACCTCAGAGTAGGCTGCCCAGCCCCTATACTCTGGTAACCCTGAGATACTATTAATATATATAAATGTAGAAAAAAAATCACACATTGATCTATAGGCAAAGGTTTTAGAACTGCTTTTATCTCATTTCTATCACATTCATTGTGACACTGGAGCCCTCAAGGCACTCTGCTGCTGCTGCTGCGGCTAAGTCGCTTCGGTCGTATCGGACGCTACTGTGCCTGAATTTTGTAAGTGGGAGCAGTGAATGGTCTGAGTCTTGACTGAAAGTCAGGAGACCGAGCACCCAAGCTGCTTCTGCTTCTCACAAGCTTTGTCAGTTTGCCCAAATCTCCACATTCAGACCAGGTACAAATGATAGAGGACGTGCAAATGACTCAAGGACCTAGTGCCTACTAAAGGAGCTTTTGGTCTAAAAGACAGAGTGAGGGAAAAGAATTTAAATATATGTATTTAAGGGCAAATAGGGTAATATTACCATAGAGAGGCAAACCCACACCACTGTAGGAATTATAGGGTATGGTTAAGAATGTACTGGAGAAGGCAATGGCACCCCACTCCAGTGCTCTTGCCTGGAAAATTCCATGGATGGAGGAGCCTGGTAGGCTGCAGTCCATGGGGTTGCTAAGTTGGACATGACTGAGTGACTTCACTTTCACCTTTCGCTTTCATGCATTGGAGAAGGAAATGGCAACCCACCGCAGTGTTCTTGCCTGGAGAATCCCAGGGATGGGGGAGCCTGGTGGGCTGCCGTCTATGGGGTTGCACAGAGTCGGACACAACTGAAGTGACTTAGCAACTTAGCAAAGAATGTACACTGGAGCAGAGCTTTCTAGGTTTGAATTCCTGCTCTACCTCTTCCTGGCTGCAGGCTTGGGTAAGCTACTTATCCTCCCTGACTGACTCTTCATCTGTAAAATGGAAGGATACTAGTTACTAACGTGTAAGTACTAACGCATAAGTTGCCAGGACTTAATGTAGTAACGCTGTAAATGCTGGCTGCTAAGTTTGTTATTTATTTGCAGTGAAACAAAAGGTTAGAAAGAGAATATGAACGTATACATTTCTGTAATAGGTATACTAATTCAGTTTACTTTCTTTATAACCTAATGTAATGATCAAATGAAAGAATTTGTATGAAAACTATGTTAAAAAGTTCGAAGTTCTCTGCTAGCCGATATGCTATTTTTTATAATTCAGGCTTGTATCCGGCCTTATTTTATATCTGGGTTTGCTGTCCCAGAAGCTGGGGATTTAGTCTGGTGTTGCAACGAATGTGATAGCTGTCAGTTACCTACAAGCCTCCAGTATCACTGGGTTCTATCAGCCTTAAAGTAATAGGTCAGTCTAGTCAGCTGGGGAAAGAAATGTGAAGGCAGGTTTTCCTCTCGGCTTCTAATCGTCCTCAGCTTCGTGTTCCCATTTCATTGGCACTGATCCTATTAGACATTCTTTTCATCCCAATTATTTTGTGAGACGTGAGCCTTGTTTAACTCATAGGAAACTTAACTACAAAATTATATTTTGTATTGGAATTAATTGAACTTCAGATGGAAGAGTCCCCGTTGTCTACATTTGCTACCCTTACAGTATTAATCACTTTATAACACGCCAAATATGATTATCTTGTTTATTGCCATTCTTCCCCAGTTACATTGTCAGTCCTATAACAGCAGAGATCTTGGCTCACTGATGTGCTCCAGCATCTAGAGCAAAAACTGTAACATAATAAGTGGTCAGTAGATGTTTGTTGAATGAATGATTGATACTATTAAGTGATTGGGAGAAAAAAAAATAAGGTGGCAGTAAGCTTGGTGGGAGGAGAGCATTTTGAAACAATATATTAAACACAACTTGATCTTTTCCAATAAAATATTTATACAGAGTTTATATTGGAGGAATGCCCTGTGAGCTTCTCATATCACAGTCTGATAATTTGTAAGTAATTCAAATAATTTTCTTTAGAAAAATAGTAGATATAAAAATACTAGATTTAAATAGTAATTTCTAACAATATTGCATATCCAAATGCTTTAAACAGTATAAGTTGTAATATTTGATATAGTAATTTGTCAGTCATTGATATAGTTAGATGTAACCTGATCTCCACTATCTCCAGTCTATTATGATATGAACTGTTGTTTAAATTATTTTGAGAAATACCTTTATCAAATAATTGTTTCACTTGGTAGTGTTTTAAATTCTTTAAAAGGAATATCAATGGGGATGACCAAATTAATGGTGAAATATTTAGTTTTTAAATAACTTCAACAAAGACTGGGAAATATTCAAATAGCTCCAGCTAAGACTGGGAAATATTTATTCAAATAACTTCAGCTAAGATTGGGAAATATTTTCATTTTACAAAAATCTTTGTTGTAGCAACAGTTTCTGTCCTGATACATATTCTGAAATTCATAAGATTTTTTGAGGGAAACACAATATTTTAAAACTTCAGTGTCAATGTAAACTTTGAAATTAAAATGCATATTTTATTAGGTATGGTCTAAAACTAGATCACCCAAATGGAGACATGGGTTCTATGGTTTGTAAGATGAGTGGAACTTACATTGGTAAGTGTTGACCATTATTTATCATAGTTCTCAGAAAAGCCTGACTGTATTTCCTTGTTTGGCATTCTCTTAGACCGCTCCTGTAGCCTCATCCCTTTTTTTAATATTAGTACTTCCTGTTTACCTTGGGTTTTTTTCAGCATCACGTAAGCATGTATGAAAAACCTTTTCCTAAGATTTACACTGAAGTGTCTTCAAGTGTCTTTTTTTCCATTTCTTCTGTCATTTAAATGTTCCCATTACTAATTTAGCTGTTTACCTGTAGCTTTAATTTTACTCTGATTTTTACTCCTTGCTCTATGTACCTCAGAATCATAAACATTTTATTAATGAGCTTTATTCCTTCTGCCTCGGGCTTCTCTGGTGGCTCAGAGGGTAAAGAATCCACCTGAAACTCAGGAGATCCAGGTTCAATCCCTGGGTTGGGAAGATCCCCTGGAGAAGGGAATGGCAACCCACTCCAGTATTCTTGCCTGGAGAATCCCATGGACAGAGGAGCCTAGAGGGCTACAGTCTATGTGGACACGACTGAACGACTAACACACACGCCTGTATACACACACATGCACACATATATATACACATTCCTTCTGCCTCACAGCCTTTGCAAGTTTCCAGTCCTGAAAGTTTCAGATAAAATGTCATGTCTTCGAAAAAGCCTGATCCCCAGCTTTACATTTTCAAAGTTCGTTCTCCTTTTCCGTGATAGCTTTATCACAGTTTTTAGTTCTCTGTGTCGTTGCTTTTGACTGACTATATCCTCCGTTTGACAGTGTGCTCACCCTGCGCCTCTCAACCCATCACTGACCGAATTAAATAGCTTGTTAAATGAATGAAAGAAAATTGAGGGCAATATGATTGCATATATGTTCTTTTATTCTTCATTCATTATTATACTTTGTGAGGTTTTCCTGGTTACAACCTTGAGACACCTTATTTGTATATCTTAAAGTAGTAGGTGTTTCTTTAAGATATTTCGTTTTCATTTCTGTGAGGATTAGTAGATGGTTGCATAATTATGGTGTTAATTTTCTTTGCTTTTAAATCAGCTTTATAATATACAGTTATTATTCTCCTGTGATTGAGAGTTTAATTGTGTATTTTAATTAATTCCAGGTCATCACAATGTCAGCTTCATCTTGGATAGTGATTATGGAAGGTAGATCATTTTGTAAATAATAATTTTCATAATTGATTCAACTGGGAAAATAAAATAAAAGTGTATATTTACTTTGTGCTATATATCCCTAGATTAAAAACTTAATTACTTTCAAAAAATTAATCTCTTTACCCAAATTAACATTTAAGGAGTCTGTAACTCCTGTTCACTAGTAATTTGTGTCTCAGACATGGCCTTTCAGTTGCTGGGAAATCTAGCATTACTTAAAACAATGAATAAAAAAAAATCTTTAATTGTGATATGAAAAACTGTTATCTTATGTTTTGTAGTCCTTCTTGTTTATAAAATTGTTTTGATAACTAATTTTCTTAGACTGTAATAATAAATAAAGCTTCATGGTTAATACTACCTGATAATGGTTTTCTCTTAAAGTATCAAGACAAATAGAATTGTGAAAGATGGTAGCTACAGCTTTTAATTGTTCATTCTAATACCAATATTAATAACTTATATTTATGATTTCTAGTAAAACTAGAACTTATTTCCGGATATCCTAATTTCAGTCAGAAAGACCATCACATACTTATAGAAATATGAGAATATGCAAATCTCAACACATGTTGCAAGACTCATCGATATAATAAAGAACCTTTAGTGGCAGGCATGGCGTTAAGCACTTTACATGTATTATCTAGCTTAATACTCCCTGAGAACCTATAAATTGGATGTTTTCATCTATCCCATATTGCACACTGGGAAAGCGAGACTTAGGAACATTAAATGATTTGCCTAGGAATATTCAGCTGGTAGGAAACAGAGCTAGAATGTGAACCCATGCAGTCTGACCGCAGGACCTAAGCCTTTCATCCCGGTGCTTTGCCATGACCGATGGAGGGTCTCAATCACAGAACCACATCTTATCACTGTTTAACGCCCTGACCCAAGATTCTCTACCGTGGGGGGTTACCCCACTCCTGGAGCGTTCACAAGGGTGTGTTTTGGGCATTTGTTGGCCCTCCCAGTCATTGGAGCATGCTGCTGGACGTTTATGGGCAGGACCATGATGTGCCAAACCTAAATTGTTCTTCCCAAAATGTCATAGCATCTCCCATTTGTAAAGTTGATTGAAATCCAAATAAGTCACATCATTTAGCCATCCAATACTAATGTAGTAGACTGATGATGGAAAATTGTTGATTTTTTTTGTCTCTGAAGAGAGACTCGGTGATTAGAAGTTTGGAAAGTGGCAATATTATAATCAAAGTAGATGTTATTCCTGTTCGTTGTTTACAGGCTGTAAGAGAAGGATGAGATTTGGTCCCTGCGTGTACGGAAATGCAGCTGGGTTGGTGAAACTAAATCCATTATCACTGTATTTATAGACGAGCTAGCTCTAGATACCTAAAGTCAGTAGATTTATTGCCAAGGTATAAACCTGGGCTGGACATTTTTTTAAAATTATTTAAAAAATTATTTATAATAATAATAACCATAGTACTTAAATTTGAGACTTACTGTGTACCTGCCCTATTTTAAGCCATTAATGAATATCAAAACAACCTTATGGAATGTGTACTATTAGTACCGTTTTTCAGCTGAAGAAATTGAGGCACACTTTTTAAAAAATTGTGGTTTCCCAAAGCCCAGGGACTGTATTTTTTCTTTTTTTAAAGTTTTTATTATTATTACTTTTTGACCATGACTCGTGGCTTGTGGAATCTTAGTTCCCCAAACAGGGATTGAACCCCGGCTCCAGCAGTAAAACTGTCAAGTCCTAACCACTGGATCATCATCAGGGAATTACTAAAGTGCCAAGTCCTAACCACCGGACACTTTATTATAGAATAATATATACTGCACTAAAATCTTGAAGAATTTTATAATTCAAGATAAAGCCAGAGTGGGTGATATGTAAACAGAGCTAAGATTTACCTTTATGGTTTACATGGGACAGTAACTTAGTCCCATGACTTAACTGTGATTTTCTGTAAGGACATGGCCTACTTAAATATAACTTGATAAGATCAGACAGTAGGATTTATTGAAATATTAGCAAAACGTGTTAGAAGCAATGATATTGAGTTTTAAATGATTTTGTGAACTATATATGGTTCCTTTATGCTGTCAATGTCATTCTTCCTAAGGTGAGAAAAGTGAATTCTTAGTTCCAAGTCTGAATGAGAGGTGCTAATTGCCAAATTCATCATATGTCTCTCAGAGAAATAATTATCCAAAAATAGAAGGTTTGAGTGATTGAGCTTGATTGTGATTGATAGGTATACATAAGTCAATATGCAGCATTAACATACCCCCAAAATTAGAAAATTTGTACATATATAGGCAAAAATATTGCATAAAATTGTTAATTCTGTGATCTTGACTTATAATCGTTGTTTCCTTTTTTAAGCCAATGGATTTCCTTTTGTATTAGTGTCTCAGAGTTTAAGAAATTGTATTTCTATATAAAACAGTCTTAAGAATTTAAGGTGATTGTTAAAAACACGCTATTTACTACTTAAAAATCTAGTTTTAAGATTACATGGCATTTTAAAAATGTTGTCATTTTATAATTAATAAAATCCATATTTTACAAATTTCTGGAGCATTGCTGAATATCAGATGAACCAGTTGGAGACCATGTGACATCTATTTTGTATTACTTTTAAAAAGAAAATTTGTTGAAGTATAGTTGATTTACAATGTTGTATGCATTCTGTATTTCTTTTAATGGGCAACCTTCCCTCTTCTATTACCCCAAGTTTAAACAACAGCTGTTCCAAACTGATAAGGTTTAGATGAGACTCTCTTAATTGAGAAATGCCTAGTTATTATCAATGAATTAGTGAAAATCACCTCAGTGTCATACCAAATAAATTACATTCAAATTTTATTTCAGGAGGCAATTTCCCCACCAGCTTAAAAAGCAGAGTTAATTTTTTAGAGACAGGATCTGACTACAGACATTGTTGGAACTGGCTTCATTTTAGATCTTTAAGAAATCAACTGAAAGGCTTATAATATAAACATTTAAAATCCAGTGTGAACCTCTTAAATAACTAAGTTAGCATAGCATATTTTCAGGGACTCTTTAGCTTTGCAGATGCACAGTATAATGCCTGTGTTAGATTCATAGGCAGTTGACTGTTGGTCTCCACCAAAAGGTTTCCATTATCGTTATAGATTCCGGTTCATTGTGCTCTAATTATGATGAATGAGTTTGGAGCCTTAGATAACATTAGAATATCTTAACTTTTCCAATTATGAATTTAATGGAGGTAATTAAGAGAAAGCATTCAGTTTTAGGATCATATTCTTTCCATTCCTAGCCCTTTAGGCTATGGAAGTCCAAGTATGTATCTATCAAAAACATGAATAGGCTCTGTGTTTATTAAGGGTGACTTAGCTGGAGGACTGTTGTGACCTTCACTCATCCTTTGTATCTCATGTAAGTTAGTGGCTGGAGAGGAGAACTGTGTAGTACCCAGGGCTCTAGACTCAAACTGCCTGGTTCAAATTCCATTTCTGCTACTGTCTTTGTGATCTTGACTAAGATAACAGTCAACTAATTTTTTTTTTTTTTTTTGGCCATGCTGCATGGCATGTGGGATTTTGGTTCCCTGGTCAGGGATCGAACCCATGCCCCCTGCATTGGAAGGGCAGAGTCTTAACCACTGGATCGCCAGGGAAATCACTGATCTTGACTAAGAAAAATTTTTTCTGAGTATTACCTACCTCATGGGATTGATATAAGAATTAAATAGCATAGTAATTAGAAGCTTAAAAAAGAGTTCAGTGATGTTAGTTACTCTATCACTAAATGGGTTATAAGAGCCCCAGGTGGTCATCCATAGAGCCCAACTTTTATGAAGGGCAGTCCTCCTGTGTGTTTATTTTTTTATGTTAATACAAATTCTTACTTTATTGAACTTTATTTATTTACATGTAATAAAAAGTGCATATTTTAAATGTGCAGTTCAGTGAGTGCTGGCAAATGTGTTTGGTATATTTGTGGATTTAAAAAAACAGGCTATAGAACATCTTTATTTTCCTCAAAAGTTCATTCTTGGTCCTTTGTAAATTTTGATATGATTTCTATCAAGTAAAAGAAAATTTCCTAAAATAAAGGTCATTTTTAAAGCAAGAATTTTTACTTTTTTTTTAAACAGGAGTTTACCAGAAAAAACGGCATATTTTGTTTCTTCTCTCAATAAAATTTCAATGTTCCAAACATATGCAGGTATGTGACCTTTCTGTGTGAGGGGAAGGCAAGGGAAGAGAAGTGCATATACTTTATTTCATCAAATAAAATACAATAATGATTGTAAAGTGTGCTGTGTTATTTTATGTATTTCTAAGAATGAAAAAACACCCAAGATAAGGAGTGCACTAGGAAGCCCTGACATTAAGCCAGGATCTACAAAAAGCCAGGATCTGTAGCCAAAAACTACATTTCTGGTGTCAGGTTGATTGAGAAATAAACTTATCTCACTAAGAGAGACAGCAGGGAAACTTATGCATCTCAACTTGGGATGTTGGTCAAGGAAGGAAAACAAATCTCTGCTGTCAGTTTAAACCCACAAACCAGCACTCTTGGAGATTTATGCTTTCAGTGTGGTGCAAAAAATTCCTCAAGGAGATCATAATTTATTTCAATTTAAAGAGATCTCAGTGCCAGGCCTGGGGTGATTCAGACGTGAAAGATGTTCAAAAATGAAAAAAATGTGTGTCTTGGAATCGATCAAATATGATCTATCCTGGTTTTTTCTGGAAACTTACTGTGAAACTTAACGTGAAAGTGTTAGTCGTGTCCGACCCTTTGCGACCCTGTGGACTATAGCCCGCCAGGCTCCTCTATCTATGGGATTCTCCAGGCAAGAATACCAGAGTGGGTTGCTATTCCCTTCTCCAAAGGGTCTTCCTGACCCAGGGATGGAACCCAGGTCTCCTGCATTGCAGGCATATTCTTTACCGTCTAGGCTACAGAAGTCTGTTTTATTTAATGTTAAACTCCTATGGAAAAATACATAGAACTTTGATAGAATGAACTAATAAGAAAAATTTTTTAAAGAATGTACCATGTATCATTACTGGTCTATTTTACCAGTATACCTGACTCATATACAAAGCTGCAAGCATTCCAGTTGTAGTTAATGTATTAGTAGGTGAGAAAAATATAAGATGTTGGTCCGTAAATATAAGAAAGATTTCATTTTTAAGGAGCATAGAAAAGGGGCTGTTCTCTTGCTTTCTTGTTTTCATTTGGAAGCAAACATCTGTGCTTAGCCCAGGGTTTCCTTGTTCTCTGGATCCTTCCATTACCAGCGTCTGTTTGGTACCAGTTACCACTAACCCTTGGTCCCCAGGAGATGCAGGTCTGTGTGAAAGCCATGTTTATTGTCTTCTGCAAGACTGCATCAGAGACGAAAGAATGAATCACCTGCTTCATTCCTTTGGTAATTCAGTAGCTTCGCTGTGTTATTTGCTATGGCTAGGTAATTTGGAAAATTTGTAAAAGACAAACGTTTACGTTTATGTGGAATATTCATGACATTTTATTTCTTGTCCTTCCCCTCCCCATCCCAGAGATCACTAGGATTTCACCTTCACAAGGAAGCACTCAAGGTGGCACCTTGCTAACAATCAGTGGATGGTTCTTTGATCAGACAGATTTCCCAGTCCGAGTTTTAGTTGGAGGTATTTTTCATGATTTTTTAATAAAAGAACAAATACTTCCTTTAATTATTTCTGTGAAAAATAGTAGTTGTGCTCAATTAATGTCTTAATTTTAGAACTGGCATTTCCAGATGGGCATTTGGTCCTGGAGCTTGATGCTTTTCCCACTGCAGTTTTCCAGTGAGGACTGCTCCTTGCAGCCTTATGTGACCAGGATTTGGGCTCTGAGATCAGCACCGAAGGGCATTGCACAGCAGCATCATGGCTGCCATCAACAAACTGCTCGCCACACTAAAGACACACATAACCTCTATTTAATAGACTTTCAAATTACCTCTCTGAACTGTTACTATTTCTTAATGGGTTAGATAATTAGAGGGAAATTTAAAGTGGCATTTCGGGAGACTCCTCATCCCTTTGTCATATACTCTGTCTTGTCTGGACATCAGTAATTACAGATTGTATCGGCCTTAGAAAGAGCATTAATTGATTTACAAAATGTACATTGGGCTTGATTCCCTGGATGTGCATCACTTTCATATGCCTGGTCCAGATCTGCTCAAAGGTAGGGAGCTAGGCAGCTCAAATGGGAAGTTGGGAATGAATGTATAATGGGGATCTTCTCACTGAGTTAAAATGACCTTACCTACCTTGATGGACAGAGAACACGACATCTGTCCAAGTACCTGGCATGTAATTTTTCTGATCAAGCCTTCTGCTCAGGTGATTTCTGCTTTTAAGGAATCTGCTGATGAGCTAGCCAAAATGTGATTTCAAGAAAAATTCACAGAAAGCAACCTTGTGTAGCATTCATAGGACATCTTTCCTATCCCATGAATTCTTCCTGGCCACCTGCATAGGCCAAAAGATTTTAAAATTTCATATAATATATTATTCTGTTTTATTACCTTTTAAAATTTTAAAACAGGAACATAAACAATTTTGAATTTGTATGTTTTACATGTGACATTATGATACAGCTGATATACAAAGATTACATGTTAAGTTTTTTTTATATAGTATTTCTTTGCCATTAAAGTGCAGCCAGATTTGAGATTCTCAATCCTCAATAATTTCTTGAAAATGATTGGTTTCTGTGTCTTTCCTTTGCTCCAACAAAAATGAGTCAAGTTGTTTTAAAACATTGTTAAAATGTACTGTTTTATATTTCAGTGATCTTGCATCCACAAATCATTCAAATAGTGAAAGGTTGTATTGAAGTGTACATTTTCCAGGCCACCAAACAAAACTTGGTAAAGATGCTTTCCTCCATTTCCCTTACTTCTGTATTCATGGATTATTTCCATGTCAGTAAATAGTTAATGAGGGTTGACCTTTCATGAAGCACTGTGAGGAGCACGTGGGAGTCTAAAATGTAAACTCTTACTCAAGTTTAATTGTGCTTATGTATTAGATAATCATTCTTATTTAAAACTTTGTCTGTTTTGGTTTCCATCTGTCTGTGAAATAAATTATTATAAATTTATTTTAAAATTATTATCTTTTTTGTTTTTATTTTAAAAACTTGAACAAAACCACTATTATTCTAAGAAGACTAGAATCATCTACTTTTGTAAATTTTAAACATCACTGGTTTATTCAGACACTTTTCTCCAGGGAACAAGACATATAAGGATTCACTCTGAACCCAGATAAAATAGTTTACAGTGACATCATTTTATCAAACTTTTAACTTTGTTTCTCAGAAATTATGAAATATTCTAACTCAGATTTGTGAGATTTTGCCAGCAAAATGTTGCCTTGTGGAAGTACAACTAATGTACAACTCAAGTACAATTAATGAGTGATAAGCTTTGATGGAGAACATGTAAACGAAATGAAGACCTTTCAGCTTTGCCTTTTGCTTGTGCACCTTGGTTCTAATTGAAAAAGCACTCCAAGTTAGGCTGGTGTGATTTGCATTTGGACACTCTATAGTAATGGCTCTGCCCTTGCTTCTCTGTAGGTCAAGCCTGTCGTATTTTGAATGTCACAGAAAATAGCATATGTTGCAAGACACCGCCTGAACCTGATATTCTCAGAACTATATATCCAGGTAAGTCACCATTGGAGAGAAAGACCATTTCTATATTTGCATAAGAGGAATATTACTGACAGGTATCTGTAGCATCTTAGTCTGTTCAGGCTACTATAATAAAACATCATAGACTGAGTAGCTTATAAACACCAGTGATTTCTCAAGATTCTGGAGGCTAGGAATCCAAGATCATGGCACTGGCAGATTAGGTATCTGATGAGAACCTGTTCCTCATAGATGAGGCGTTTGCAGGGCTAGGGTGCTCTGTGGGGTCTCTCATAAGGGCACTAATCCCATTCATGAGGGCTCTACTCCCATGGCCTGAACACTCCCCACAGGCCACACCTCCTAATACCATTACATTGGGCATTAGGTTTCATTAGGTTTCAACATTTTAGTTTTGAGGGGACCCAAACATTCAGCCCATAACATAGTAACAAAAAATACTATTTGAGCTTTTTACAATTTGTAGTAAGAATGATAATAAATTTCTTCCTAGTTTTTCTTTTCTTTTTATTTCTGGATTAGGAAATATTTCTATTAAATTAGCTGAATCAAGGCTATACCAGTGGAGGTTCACCCTGTGAAAGCTCTATTGATAGAGTATGAAGGTACTTTTATTTCAAATCAAATGATTGTTAACTAAATGTTGGTACAGGCCAATGGAAACATTTTAAATGCTGTTTTCCCAGTTAAAAAATAAATCAGTTCAGTTCAGTGACTCAGTCGTGTCTGACTCTTTGCGACCCCATGGAGCGCAGCACCAGGCTTCCCTGTCCATCACCAACTCCCAGAGCTTGCTCAAACTCATGTCCTTCAAGTCAGTGATGCCATCCAACCATCTCATCCTCTGTCGTCCCCTTCTCCTCCCACCTTCAATCTTTCCCAGCATCAGAGTCTTTTCCAAGGAGTCAGTTCCTCACATCAGGGGAGAAAAGTATTGGAGTTTCAGCATCAGTCCTTCCAATGAATATTCAGGACTGATTTCCTTTAGAATGGACTGTTTGGATCTCCTTGCAGTCCAAGGGACTCTCAAGAGTCTTCTCCAACACCACAGGTCAAAAGGATCAATTCTTTGGTGCTCAGCTTCCTTTATAGTCCAACTCTCACATCTATACATGACTACTGGAAAAACCATAGCTTTGACTAGACAGACCTTTGTTGGCAAAGTAATGTCTTTGCTTTTTAGTATGCTGTCTAGGTTGGTCATAACTTTTTTTCCAAGGAGCAAGCGTCTTTTAATTTCATGGCTGCAGTCACCATCTGCAGTGATTTTGGAGCCCAAAAAATAAAGTCTCTTACTGTTTCCATTGTTTCTCCACCTATTTCCCATGAAGTGATGGGACCAGATGCCATGATCTTCATTTTCTGAATGTTGAGCTCTAAGCCAACTTTTTCACTCTCCTCTTTCACTTTCATCAAGAGGCTCTTTAGTTCTTCTTAAATGGCAGAGGTAAATCCTTACCTAGAATGATTTACGTGTGATCACAGGGAATGGGGAAAAATGGAACTCAAAAGGCTTTAACCATTATAATTAGGAAAAAATAACACTGGCAAGTCTTGTTGTTCAGTCACTAAGTTGTGTCCGACTCTTTGCGACCCCATGAACTGCAGCAGGCCAGACTTTGCTGTTCTTCACTATCTCCCTGAGTTTGCTCAAACTCATGTCCATTGAGTCAATGATGCCATCCAACTATCTCATCCTCTGTAGCCCCCTTCTCTTCTTGCCCTCAGTCTGGCAAGTGTAAATTTACTTTAAATGAGAATGTTCTCCCTCTGGTTCTGTCCAAGAAGGAAATGAAATCCTAGAGAACAAAATAATGTTAAAAAGAAGAAAAGTATTAACAGAAACCTAAGGCCAACAGTGTGTGTTCGTTGAGCCATTAAATGAGTAACTTTCATTAGAGATAATAATCAGGGTGAATGTTATGTAATCAAATAGTCTGAATTTTGAAATTTTGAGTCTTAACTACATAAAGCAACATCAGTCTTATCAAAAGTAATAATTATATTATTACTATCTTATGTAAGGCATTCACTGAGTACCAGGTACGTTGCATGTGTGTGTGTGTGTGTATAATATCTAATCCCCATAGCAGCCACACAAGTCATAATATTAGACTCATTTTACATAATGTAGAATCAGAGGTTTAGATGTATGAAATAATAAATAAATTGTAGATTGTCTTAATAGCACTCTGTCCTCTGGGTACAGATACAGGTAGAGATATATGTAATTGTTTTGTTTATACATATACTCTAAAAATGTGAATAGAAATAGAATATCTATAAGCACTACCCAAGTAAAAGTTATTGAGATATTGCATCAAAATTCTGATGAAAGCCTTCTTTACTGTGTTCAGGAGGGAGAGGCCTAAAGCTTGAGGTGTGGAATAATAGCCGGCCAGTACGTCTTGAAGAGATACTTGAGTACAGTGAAAAAACTCCAGGGTACATGGGTGCCATTTGGGTAGATTCAGCTTCCTATGTTTGGCCCATGGAACAAGACACATTTGTTGCACGTTTCAGTGGATTTTTGGTGGCTCCAGAATCTGACGTTTATAGATTCTACATCAAAGGTGATGACCGTTATGCTATTTATTTCAGCCAGACTGGACTTCCAGAAGATAAGGTAGGGAAGCCACAGCATACCACGTGGTGTTATAGCAACAATATGGTAACCTTTATATGTGTCCCATTTATTCGACACTAAAATCAATGAATATACTAAAGAATCTATGTGGCGGGTACTTGACTATTTTAACACATGTGATATGAACCATGAAGTCATTATGGAAAAACTGTTGTCTAAAAGAAAATGTTTTTCCCATACCTAAATTTTCCTTCACTAAGAAAAAAAATACATTTCTTTTAAAATTAAAGATTATTTTTATTATGAAAAAATTATAATCACCCATAGGAAATTTGGAGAAGAGTACACATATTTCACTGTTCTACCAGATCTGTTTCACTATTACTTGATCATAAGATTCAGGTCTTTTATGTCCTTTTGTCTATATTTTATTTTTTACATAAATAGGATCCTGTGACCAAATTTATAATCACTTTTATCATGTATTAGTCTTTTCACATATTATTAACTAGCTCTTATGATGCAATGTTTGATGACTAATTAGTATATTGTTGCATGAGTTACTAAAGTTAGTTGAGTAACTTTCCACATACTGATATGTTTTTAACTTCTGATATTTTATGATCACAAATAATACTCAGTTGAACATTTGTGTCCATTACATTATTACATGTTTTATGTTATTTCTTTAGGAAGTGAAAGTGAAAGTCACTCAGTCATGTCTGACTCGTTGCGACCTCATGGTTTGTGACCCCATGGACTGTCCATGGAATTCTCCAGGCTAGAATACTGGAGTGTGTAGCCTTTCCCTTCTCCAGGGGATCTTCCCAACCCAGGGATCGAACCCAGGTCTCCCACATTGCAGATGGATTCTTTACCAGCTGAGCTACAGGGGAAGCCCAAGAATACTGGAGTGGGTAGCCTATCCCTTCTCCAGCAGATCTTCCCAACCCAAGAATCGAAACAGGGCTTCCTGCATTGCAGGCAGATTCTTTACCAACTGAGCTATGAGGGAAGGACCATTTCACAAATGTGAAACTGATAGATCAAATCAAAATTACTCGCTACATACATGGCAAGGTTGTCTTCCAGGCTGGATGAACAGGTTTAAATGCCTGCCTGTAACACATGAATTCCAATTTTGCAGTAGTTTTTCAATATGTTTCTTTTAAAGACAATGTAGTCATTTCTGTTGGGAAGCCTAAAGTCTTCTCTTTGTAGAGTGTAGACCCACTTAGTGATCTTTGGCATCTTTCATATCTCTTTGTAATGATCTCATTTGGATTAAGTCCCTCAAAGTTTTCTGCAGAAAAAAAGAATATTTTATTTAATAATAAGCAACCTTCCTCCCAGTATGGGTCTTTAAATTTTCCATTTGCAGTTTTAATTGTGGAAAAGCTATGATCCGTGTGTGTTCATGGAATAGTGTGGTTGATGTTCATTAATGTTGGCAGGAGTGAAGTGAGCTTTGATAATTTTTTAAAATCCTTTTCATCATGAATAATATATTAGAAGAAAAATATGAAGTATTTTCATGTTTTTCTGTTCATAAAAGGTCTAAGACTGAGAGAAATAATAAATGATAAATAAATGCTGAAAAGTCTTATTAATAAGTTCTTCTCTCTTTCTCCTCCCCCCTCTCTTTCTCTGTCTTTTTGGGATAAGGTGAGGATTGCCTATCATTCTTCCAATGCCAACAGTTATTTCTCCAGCCCAACACAAAGATCAGATGATATTCATCTTCAAAAAGGAAAAGAGTAAGATTTTTTCTTTTCTTTAAACTATTGTGTGATATTTTAAAACCATAAGTTTATATATAAAAATATTTTAAATTTGTTTCATTGGTGGAAGTGATGTTAATTTATTGGTTCAATTTGTAATTGGCCGTTCTCCATAATTTTGTTACATTTTGTTCCTGTATTCTCAAGAATACTGGCATTCAGCTAACTAGGGAAATTTGAAATCTAAATTATTCCCGTTAAAGAAATTATAGTTTTGTGAAATTTTCCTAATCCTGCCTCAGTTTCTTACTAGGACCTTTCAGTCGATCCAGCTATCAAGTTCTCTGCTCCTGTTTTCTCTGTTGCTGGAGAAAAACCACAAAGCCACATTGATTGGTGCCACAGTTAATATGTATTTAATAGTCTTATGATTTATTTCAGACCCTGGGCCAAGTACTGGAAATTTAATACTTAAGATATTAAAACATACTCCCTGCCCTTATGTGGTACATTTTTTTTTAGTGCTGAAAGGTTCAATTTCAGACAGAAAATGAGAATATTATTCAAATAGCTAATAATCCCATTCAAAAGCTCTTCAGGATTCCTAGAAAACAGGGAGGTAAAAAACGTGATATATGCAAAATAGCTGTTACATGGAGAACATCAAGAGGGTCCTGTAAATTACCTTCCTTTTACCATTTGTATTTGTTAGGTTTTGCTGCATAAGAAACCATTCCCCCAGATTTGGTAGCTTGAAGCAACCCAATTTTATGATTATCTAGGTAGTTCTTTTTTTTTTAATTTTTACTTTATTTTACTTTACAGTACTGTATTGGTTTTGCCATACATTGACATGAATCCACCACGGGTGTACATGCATTCCCAAACTTGAACCCCCCTCCCACCTCCCTCCCCATAACATCTCTCTGGGTCATCACCGTGCACCAGCCCCAAGCATGCTGTATCCTGCGTCGGACATAGACTGGCGATTCGATTCTTACGTGATAGTATACCTGTTACAATGCCATTCTCCCAAATCATCCCACCCTCTCCTCCCTCTGAGTCCAAAAGTCCGTTATACACATCTGTGTCTCCTTTGCTGTCTAGGTAGTTCTTTTGACCCTGGCTATGTTAGTTGGTGATTAATGGTCCAGGATCGCCTTGTTCGCATATCTGGAGTCTTGGCTGGCCTGGCAGGAACTGAAGTATCTAGGATATCTCAAGCCACAAGGTCTTTCATGACAGGCTGTTGCAGTGTCCCAGCAGTCAAGAGGGTAATTCCTAATGCACAGGGGCTTTTTAAACTCTGCTTATGTCACATTTGCTAGTATCTCAGTGACTAAAGCAAAAGGCCAGACTTAGGTTCAGTGGGTGAAGAGACAGACTTCACTCCTTTTATTTTTTAATTTATTTTTGGCTGCACTGGGTCCTTATTGCTGCTCTCAGGCTTTCTCTAGCTGCAGCAGAGAGTGGTATCTTCGTCACAGTGTGTGGGCTTCTCCTTGCGGTGGCTTCTCTTTTGCAGAGCGTGGGCTCTAGACATACAGGCTTCAGTAGTTGAAGCTCTCAGGCTCTGTAGAGTGCGGCATTGGTGGTTGTGGCACATGGACTTAGTTGCTCTGAGGAATGTGGGATGTTCTGGAACAGGGATCAAACCTGTGTCCTCTGCTTTGGCAAGTGGATTCTAAACCACTGGACCACCAGGGACGTCCTGGGCTTCGCTTCCTGGTCGGAGGAGTTTTGTTCTTCATTCTACCACATCACCCTTCCAGATATTGATTAGATTATGCTCGTAGGCAGCATCATGGAGTTGGTCAGAGAGGGTTGGGATCAATGGTACCTGAGAGAAACTACAGTTAATGTTCTCACTGAAGTCTTAGGAATAATAAGCATTCCATTCTTTTTCTCTTCCCCCTTCTATTATCACTGCTTTATGTACTTAAGCCTTTTCTTTTTTAACCAAGATCACCAGGCCAATTCAGAGTAAATGGAGTACCTTGTTAATTTCTATTGCTATTCAATACACCTTTAGGCTTTGCTTTGACCCTGGAAAATGAGTTCAATTTACTTGCTTGACAAGAGCACAGAGCTTGCATGAAGGTGGCTTGTAATACATCTGCCGCCTGATGATCTGTGCGTCTGCAAACTAGCTTGGAATTTACACATTGGCAGGAATAATGATGCCTGTGAGTTCTGAAATTGAGGCCACATGGCTGGTTTGTTGCAGAGTGGTCCCTGGGACCTTTTTGAAGATAACTTGTCTTGCCAGTTCATTTTACTCAAATAATACAGCCTATCTCTGTGTGCATATCTCTTGGGTCACCCCCCTTTCTATTTGAATCCTACCTCAGTTACTAACTTTTAAATAATTTTTCAGTCTTTAAAATTCTTAGTTTCTGTAATTCATATGAACAAACAGAATAATAAATGTATTTATAGGATTTTGTGACACTTAAATAGAGTAATGTCTGTGAAGTGCTAGCATGTAGAAAGCGCCTTAAAATATATTTAAGCTGCCAATAAGGATATAGAATTTAATGGTTCTTCTCCGGGTCCAGGCTCCCCTTGTGGCTCAGCTGGTAAAGAATCCACCCACAATACAGGAGACCTGAGTTCAGCCCCTGGGTTGGGAAGATCCCCTGGAGAAGGAAAAGGCTACCCACTCCAGTATTCTGGCCTGGAGAATTCCATGGACTGTATAGTCCATGAGGTCGCAAAGAGTAGGACACGATTGAGCAACTTTCACTTCACTTCAATTTTCCAAGGCCTGCTCCATTTTAGTATTGCCTACCTTGATTTGGCAGAGATGACAGGTTCTCAGGGCAGCTGAAAGCCTGACATAATCCTCCAGTATCAGTCCTGTGGAGGAGATGACCCAGAGCCCCATCTCCTTGCCCGATGGGAGATAAAAAATGCACTTCATTCACAGTCTTTCATGAACCATGGACACTTCATCTCCATATACAAGAGTATCTGCCGAGTGATGTGAGGCCATTTAAAGGAACTCCTAGCTGGCCTCTTCAAAGATGGGAGCAGTGTGACACTGATAAGGACTTTGTAGGAAAGATCCCCTGGAGGAAAAAATGGCAACCCACTCCAGTATTCTTGCCTGGGAAATCTCATGGACAGAGGAGCCTGGTGGGCTGTAGTCTACAGGGTCCCAAAGAGCCAGACACAACTGAGCAACTGAGCACACACAGAGTAGTAGCTTTGCACTCACCTGTAACAACTGGTGGGCGAACAGCTAATTCTGAATAGCCAGTTGGATGATGGGCAGGGACCCTCAGGAATCAGGAATTCCAGATTTGAGGTATGAATCTCATCCAGCTTGTTGGAGGGCCGTCATCAGCCTAATCAGTAAAAGTTTCCTGAGACAGTGTTCTATTTCCCAAGTTACAAGTGGAGACAATATTTAAGGAACTTAGGGTAAGAATTTCATCCCTGACACATACAACCACTCATATACAAAGTATATGGTATGTCTGAGTCTACCTGACATTTTCCTATACACATTACAGTACTTTACCCTCTTTGTGTCCTCTGTGTTTTATGTCAGGAAGTTTGTTATAACCTACAATGTAATTGTTTTCAGCTTCTTGAGGATAGAAGGTAGTATCTCTTCTCAATAAATATTTATTGACAAAACTGAGTGAATTTGTCATTTTCTTTATCTCTAATGCAGATATCTTACACAACTCATTTTCTTTTAGCAAACTGCTGTGAAATAATTTGATAGTTAAAATCAGGGATGTGTATATGTGTGTGTGCTAGTCACTTCAGTTGTGTCCGACTCTTTGAGACCCTCAGGACTATAGCCCACCAGGCTCTTCTGTCCTTGGGATTCTCCAGGCAACAATACTGGAGTGGGTTGTCGTGCTCTCCTCCAGGGGATCCTCCCGACCCAGGGATCAAACCCTTGTCTCTTACATCTCCTGCGTTGGCAAGTAGGTTCTTTACCACTAACACCACCTGGGGACAATATAAATCATTTATTTGGCAGGGATTTTATATCATGTAGAAATTTATTCATTGAAAGCAAAATTCATGATTAAGTGCTCTGGAGAAAAAGTTCCAATCTTTAGTTATTCTATTTTCCAGATATTACATTGAAATCTTGCTACAGGAGTACAGACTAAGTGCTTTTGTGGATGTTGGACTATACCAGTATAAAAGTGTCTATACTGAACAACAAACAGAAGATGCAGTGAATGAAGAACAAGTCATCAAATCCCAGTCAGCAGTTGTCCAGGAAGTACAGGTTGGCCGTGATTATAGATTCACCTTAGAGAAAGCAAATGTTCAAAGATAAAACACTATTTGGTTATTAACTGTACTAGGTAAGATACTGTTTGAAGGGGAAGCCCTCGTGGAAAATTATTAAATTGTGCCTTGGAATATCTGTAATTAAAAAGAGTCTGTTATTTGATGACTTACACTTTAAAACAGTTTATTGTTTACAATAAACTATAGAGGCATGCAGCAGTTGATTTATGATGCTTTTAAAAATGTATTTTTCCATGTAGTAAATAGATGCTTTTTTTAAATTGGGGAATAGGTTATAACATTGGAAAACTGGGAAACAACTCATGCAACTAATGAAGTGCAGAAGGTCATGGTAACCAGCCCATGTGTGGAAGCTAATTTATGTTCACTTTACCAGTATAGATTGATCTATAACATGGAAAAAACTGGTAAGTTGTGAAAAATAAAGGAGACCTTATTTCTCTTTATGTATAGACAAAATTCTTAAAAGGGATTTGCTCTAGTCAAATTCTACTATCTGGAAAATACAGTTTTAATAGTATGCTAGGTAAAGAAGCAAAAAAAATGTTATGAAGAAAACTCCTCAGACTGGGATAGAAAATGGCATCAATAAAAACAACTTTCAGGTATATACTGTCATTTTCTTCTATAAGGATCATGATAAATGCATATTTAAACACACAAAAACATACCTGCAACTCACAGGTATAAGTTAATAGGAATTAAATATATCATTACAAACAGGTAGTCATTTCTTTCAATTTCTCAAATTAAGCGATAGACCTATGAGACACTAGTTTATCTGTTAATAAAGATATTGTATTTAAAAAAAGATATTGTATTTCTTATTTTATAATAGATCCAGAAAAATAATTTTTGCTACTTCTATCATTTCAATAAGTAAATACTGATGAATACTTACTATTTGCCACGAGATGCTTATTACCATGGGAATATTGAAACAATAAAATATGAGTCCTGTCCTCAATAGATCACAATCCAATTAAGTAGTCGATAACATTGAATTTGAATCTTTCAGAACATAATTTCATTAATAACTTATGGTACAGGCTGTAGGTACTTAAAAACATTCAAATATAAGGCATCACTGCTGGTTGTGGTAGAGCAGAGATTGCAACCCATTTTTTTCTGATTAAAGTTCCTAATGATTTGACTTTTAAATTTTATTTTATTTCGTACAAAGTCTGGCTACCTGCTGATGCTTCTGAGTTCATACTGCAGTCAGCCTTAAATGACCTCTGGTCTATAAAACCGGATGCAGTGCAAGTAATAAGAACACAAGACCCCCGAAGCTATGTTTACCTGATAACCTTTATATCAACTAGAGGTAAGCATGTATTTCATTTTGAAGTTCTATAATTTTTTTCTAGGAAACAAATTTGTATCCTGTGCACCTCCACTGAAAAACGTAAAAGCACCATAAAATGGGAGGAGAAAGGAAGTGGATTCATAGTGTTATCAACTTCAGGAGAAACAAATTAACTGGTTAATTTTTTATATTGTAATTTAAATTTTAGTTGTATTTCAGAGTGTACAGCTCCAAATGCATGAGAAACACACTACACTATAAGCTACAAATACACTATTAGTAATAGTCTACTTTATATTTAGCAAAAATTAGTGAAGATATTTAATTCTGGAAATGAAATTTAAGTAAATCAGTATTTCTCAGGAGACACTTAGTCTGGCCAGATCTTGCCCACTGAAAGGATTCTTTGGTCAAACCCACATAGGAAACACTGCATATCACACCTTCTCCTTGAATATTTATAGAACCTATTAGAATATTAAAATCCCCAAGGAATCCTGCAGTGAGCAATAAAAACAACAAAGCACTGAAAACAAAAACAAAGCAGTGCACCTGTATTTAATATAGCATTTTCCAAAATTATTTGATCTCTTTACCCTTTTCAAGTAATAGCTATTAGCTTCCAATTACATGTTCAAATCTTAAAGCCAAATTTAGCAACCAATTTGGTGTCTCAGACAGTAAAGACGCTGCCTGCAATGGAGGAGACCCAGGTTTGATCCCTGGGTCAAGAAGATCCCCTGGAGAAGGAAATGGCAACACACTCCAGTATTCTTGCCTGGAAAATTCCATGGATAGAGGAGCAGCCTGGAGAGCTACAGTCCATGGGGTTGCAAAGAGTTGGACACAACTGAGGGACTAACACTGTCTTTCTTTCTTTGGGTGTTTGGGATTTCTGGCCCATGAAATAGATCCTTGAACAAATTGCTTTTTTTGGAGCAATCACTATTTTCTAATTCATATAAGTAAAATGTTACATCAATGTTTATGTCTCATTGTATGAAATTGTTAATTTCATTGCTGAGTAGAGAATTTTGTTTAACATGAAGTTCTACAAATTTCCTATAGGTTATCTTGTCAAAATGCTATATAAATAAAGATATTATTATCTTTGTTCTCTCAGAAACATGTTTTTAAATCAAAGAGAAATTTTAAAGGTTCAGCAGAAACCTTAACTAATATGATATGGTACTTAAATCATAACTGGGCAAATTCTAGGACTTTACTCAACAGAGAAAGGCAACAGGATTCCATTGTTAAAGCATCTTCCTAGTGAAGAGAAACATCTGAGGACAAAGCCTGATTTCTCTCAAAGTGAGATGGTATAAACAAGCCTCACAGGCATGAGACTGTTTCCTGTGATTCGCCTTTGTACTCTATTCATATCTGAGGAAAAGAGCAGTTCCCAGCCTAGCCCTTTACACTATGATGATGGTACTGGAGCAAAAATAAAAGGATTTTTGGAATATTCTATTGCCCATTGATTTTTACCTCTTGATTCCAGTGCCCAACTTCTGTTTATCTTGCAAAGCATCCTTTTAAGTTACAAAAACAGAACCTTAATATATATGTTACCTTTATCGGCTATTTTGCTATTTCTACTAGGGCTAAATGGACTGGAAAAGGTCAGTTTTCATTCCAATCCCAAAGAAAGGCAGTGCCAAAGAATGCTCAAACTACCGCACAATTGCACACATCTCACATGCTAGTAAAGTAATGCTTAAAATTCTCTAAGCCAGGCTTCAGCAATATGTGAACCATGAACTCCCTGATGTTCAAGCTGGTTTTAGGAAAGGCAGAGGAACCAGAGATCAAATTGCCAACATCCTCTGGATCATGGAAAAAGCAAGAGAGTTCCAGAAAAACATCTATTTCTGCTTTATTGACTATGCCAAAGCCTTTGACTGTGTGGATCACAATAAATTGTGGAAAATTCTGAAAGAGATGGGAATACCAGACCACCTGACCTGCCTCTGGAGAAATCTGTATGCAGGCCAGGAAGCAACAGTTAGAACTGGACATGGAACAACAGACTGGTTCCAAATAGAAACGTCTGGTTCCAAATAGTACATCAGGGCTATATATTGTCACCCTGCTTATTTAATTTATATGCAGAGTACGTCATGAGAAACGCTGGGCTGGAGGAAGCACAAGCTAGAATCAAGATTGCTGGGAGAAATATCAATAACCTCAGATATGCAGGTGACACCACCCTTATGGCAGAAAGTGAAGAAGAGCTGAAGAGCCTCTTGATGAAAGTGAAAGAGAGTGAAAAAGTTGGCTTAAAGCTCAACATTCAGAAAATGAAGATCATGGCATCTGGTCCCATCACTTCATGGCAGATAGATGGGGAAACAGCAGAAACAGTGGCTGACTTTATTTTTCTGGGCTCCAAAATCACTGCAGATGGTGACTGCAGCCATGAAATTAAAAGACGCTTACTCCTTGGAAGAAAAGTTATGGCCAACCTAGATAGCATATTCAAAAGCAGAAACATTACTTTGCCAACAAAGGTCTGTCTAGTCAAGGCTATGGTTTTTCCAGTAGTCATGTATGGATGTGAGAGTTGGACTACAAAGAAAGCTGAGCGCCGAAGAATTGATGCGTTTTAACTGTGGTGTTGGAGAAGACTCTTGAGAGTCCCTTGGACTGCAAGGAGATCCAACCAGTCCATCCTAAAGATCAGTTCTGGGTGTTCATTGGAAGGACTGATGTTGAAGCTGAAACTCCAGTACTTTGGCCACCTGATGCGAAGAACTGACTCATTGGGAAAAACCCTGATGCTGGGAAAGATTGAGGGCAGGAGGAGAAGGGGACAACAGAGCGTGAGATGGTTGGATGACATCATCGACTTGATGGACATGGGTTTGGGTGGACGCTGGGAGTTGGTGATGGACAGGGAGGCCTGGCGCGCTGTGGTTCATGGGGTCACAAAGAGTCAGACACGACAGCGACTGAACTGAACTGACTGTGGCTAAGTCTCAGATTCGAGGATGTGCATCTTTTCCGTTCATCCTGTTTTGTGTGTGATAATGCAATTCCAAATAAAACCAGTTTTGTTAAATCTGAATTTCTTTCATGGCTATATTGATAATTAATTGACTGCCTCAAATTCTGTTTGGTACTTCATTGCAGGAGACTTTGATCTGCTCAGTTATGAAGCATTTGAAGGGAACAATGTCACACTGGCTATTACAGAACAAACCAAAGGAAAACCCAGTTTGGACACCTTCACACTCAGCTGGGATGGGATCACTTCTAGGCCTCTGACACCGCAGTCATCAGAAGCTGAAGTATGCTGTGTTCATTTTTCAAGCAGAAAGCTACTTAAACATCAGCCTTCTACAAAAACATATTTTAAGGAGTGGTAATACATCTCCTACTTGGCATGGTAGGTTAGAGCCAACTCATAGCGAGCAGAAGAATGCATTGGAGTATATATATATATATATTTTCCAGTTAATTTTTCATTTGATTGGGAAAGCTATTTATTTGGAACTGTTTGCCGCTGCTAAGTCACTTCAGTCATGTCCGCGACGCCATAGTGGACGGCAGCCCACCAGGCTCCCTTGTCCCTGGGATTCTCCAGGCAAGAACACTGGAGTGGGTTGCCATTTCCTTCCCCAGTGCATGAAAATGAAAAGTGAGGAACTGTTTAATGAGGGGCTAATTCATTTAGTTTTACCTCATTGATGTTTTTAAAAAACTGCTAAACAAATATGCCTACAGTATGTAATAACTAAATAAGCTAAGATCAGCCAGTTGGATATAACTATTGACATTCTAAAATAAAAATCTTTTTTATTTAAATTCAAAAAAAAAATTTTGACCATGCCAAGCATCTCATGGGATCTTAGTTCTCTGACCAGAGATCAAACTCAGGCCCTTGACAGTAAAAGTGCCAAGACCTAACTGCTGGACCATCAGGGAATTCCCTAAAATAAAAATCTTGAAACAGTCATTATACTGAGATTATCATATATAAACTTAAAAATTATTTAGGAAATTACCTCATAATTATGGCTAACATGGGAATTATCTTATGAAATTATTCCTTTAAAACTAATTAGAATTAGTAGTAAAATTACTAATGTTCTAACCCTTCATAAAGAAATTACTAAAGCTTTAGCTATTATTTATTAATTATTGTTAATTTAGTTTCAGGCAGCAGTGGAAGAAATGGTTAGCAGTAAGTGCCCACCACAAATTGCAACTTTTGAAGAAGGATTTGTTGTGAAATACTTCAGAGATTATGAAACTGATTTTAACTTGGTATGGAATATTTAATTAACCTCAGAATGGACAAGATAAGTATTCATATAAATGTGTGGAATTTTGTCTTTTTTGGTTAGCATTAATTCCTTTATCATTTAAAGTCAAGTTACAAATATAATTTTGTTATATGTTTATTGATAAGGTTCTAGCATCTTCCTGCATTATAAAATGATTCATTTATAAAAGCAGTAATTCTACCACATATGAATTTTCTTAATCAAGAGAAAGTAGGCAAGATGGGTAAATGTGAGATCTGTAGGGTTTTTTGTTTGCTTTCTTAGATTCAGAGTATATTCTTTTTTCTCATAGCTTCAGAGAATATAATTTGTAGTAGAGCATTATATAGTGAATTGCTTCCATTACTTTTTGAGATCACCCTCTGGTCAGTTAGTATGAGGCCTAGTCAGTATTTATTTTTTGATAAAATACAAAGATTTTTCTTTGATTTACAGTAAAGAAAATTTAAAATATACTTATCTTCCTAATTCTTATTTTGAAGACTCAAGGAAGCCAGATAGTCACCATCCAAGTGAATACCTTAGGCATAAGAAATATTTAGGCAAGTTATTCAATTCAGATTAATACTCCAGAAATAAATGAGTCCTTTAAAAATAGATATATATATAACATATATCATGTCATGCTTTATGCAAACAGATATATTAGTGAGAAGGGAACATCATTTAATGGGCCATGTTTTCAACTTGATTTAATAAATATACATGTATTGAGGTTCTTCTGTCGTGAGTGTGATACTTGCAGACAAGGAAACTGAACAAGTAATTTACATTATACTCCTTTCCTGCTTCGTCTACAGTCATCATCATAACACACATTCTTGACTCACGTCCCCTTGACTCTTTCCTAGCACCACTCTCTCACATCCCCACTTCTCTGCATATATTTTAACCCTCTCTCTGAAGCTCCTTAGCTCCCTTTTCTTTTTAGGTAGCAATCCATTTGTCTCTTCTCCTGAGTCATCTTTTTTAATACTATTATGTGAATTAGACACCTCCCTTCAGGCTTAGTTTTATAATCCTTGGTTCCTTTGTCCCCAAGTAGTCGGTTCCTGTGTGTACAGATAGGGTGCTTCGCTCCTTGAACCCTGAAGATTAAACAAAAAAAAAACAAGCAAATGAACAAGCAAGCAAACACCTGGCACAGAATGAACACTAGAAATCATTTGTGAGAGGAGTGAATAAATATCCTTAAGGAGTTCATAATATAAATGGAAATATAGGACTTAAAAAATAGTCAAATACAGGTACAAGGATTATATGATTATGGATCTAAGTGAATGATATAGAATGAGAACCTTAGACTTTCAAAGAAGAGAGAAAACATTTCAAGTTAAAGCAGTTTGGGAAACCGTGGGATCTGAGTTGTAACTTGAATGACTTAGATGAAGATGCTGGGGAATGAACCAGAAAAATAAATCATGTTTTCATTTGAAATATTATTTTTGCTGTAGGAGCATATTAATAGAGGGCAGAAGACAGCTGAAACTGATGCTTACTGTGGTCGTTATTCCCTGAAAAACCCAGCTGTTCTTTTTGACTCAGCAGATGTTAAACAAAACAGACTACCATATGGAGACATTTTATTATTTCCTTATAATCAGGTAAGCTCAACAAAATGATATGCTAACTGAATTTGTAAAATACCTTGGTAATAAAATTTCATGAAATTTTGAGACAAGGAAAATTGCTTGTCATGTGAAATCTCATCTCACTGGCCTCGCACATGCTTCACATGCTTGCGATTTCCTCTTCTGCTGATTCTCAAATAAAGAAACCTGGAGTCACAGACATAAAGAACAAACTTGTGGACACTGGGAGAAGAAGAGGGTAGGCTGCTTTCAGAGAATAGCATTGAAACATATACATTACCATATGTGAAATAGATAGCTGGTGGGAGTTTGATGTATGATGCAGGGAACCCAAAGCTGGTGCTCTGTGACAACCTGGAGAGGATGGGGTGGGGAGGGAGGTGGGAGGAGCTTCAGGAGGGAGGGGTCACATGTATGCCTATGGCTGATTCATATTGATGTATGGCAGAGGCCACCACGATGTTTCAAAGTAATTATCCTCCAAATAAAATAAATAAGTACATTTTTTAAAAATATGTAGTGCCACACACATGTATTCTGCTTTACCTTGTAATTTTGGAAAAAAATATATGCACATTAATGTAAATAGCAAAACAATTAAAAGTATATAATCTCCTCAGTATTCCTCATTATTTAAAAAGAAACAAAAATGGATAGCCATTATAGTGATTTTGGGTATCCACTCAGGAAAAAGTGAAAGAAAACCACAGAGGAAATGCCAGTTTTAGGATAGGTATTACACACATCTAAGCCAAGAGAGGAGAAGGCAATGGCCCCCCACTCCAGTCCTCTTGCTTGGAAAATCCCACGGATGGAGGAGCCTCGTGGGCTGCAGTCCATGGGGTCGCTAAGAGTCGGACACGACTGAGCGACTTCACTTTCACTTCTCACTTTCATGTGTTGGAGAAGGAAATGGCAACCCACTCCTTGCCTGGAGAATCCCAGGGATGGGGGAGCCTGGTGGGCTGACGTCTATGGGGTCGCACAGAGTCAAACATGACTGAGTGACTTAGAAGCAGCAAGCCAAGAGGTCGTAGATTTACCCTTTCTATTTTTAAAGAAGTCTCCAGTTGTTGTAACACATGTTCTAAACTTCTAAATTCTAGATATATCTGGCATTCTTAAGGAGTCATGGGCAATTAAAATTAGTATTTAATGAGTTTTGTATAACAACAGGGCTTCCCAGGTGGCACTAGTGGTAAAGAATCCACCTGCCGATACAGGAGACACGGGAGACACGGGAGGCACGGGACGATCCCTGGGTTAGGAATACCGCTGGAGGAGGATGTGGCAGCCCACTCCAGTGTTCTTGCCTGCAGAATCCCATGGACAGAGGAGCCTAGCAAGCTATAGTCCATAGGGTCGCAGAGTTGGACACGACTGAAGCCCCTTAGCATGCATGATGGTAACATGTCCACCTGTAAATGCTCACCTGCATTCACATCCTAGTTAATCTACCTGAATGCTTCTGTCTTCTTTATGTGTGTAAAGGCCTTTTAAATTCACTGAAGTGTTCAGAGTTGACCTTCATCCTTACATAGCTCTATGACTAGAGAGAGTGAATTATTTCCTTTTCTTAAGGAAATAATATCTAAGAAAACAATAAAAGAATTAATCATTTATTATGAGGTCACGTCACTCCACTTCCTCTTCTATAAAACCTTCCCAATTCTTCTGCATCTGATTGTCCAAAGTTAATCATTCTTTCCTCTATGTTCCGATATATTTTGTATTAAAAAAGCTCAGTAGACATTTATTGGATTATATTGAATTAATTTTAATTTCTGAAAAAATCTTAATAGTAAGATACTTTTGCTAATTTTTTTAATATTTTCTATGTAGTTATGTTTAGCATACAAAGGATTCCTGGCAAATTATATTGGCCTAAAATTTCAATACCAAGACACAAGCAAGATTGCTAGAAGCACTGATACACAATTTCCATTCAAGTTTGCATATGGAAACAAGTAAGTGACACTGTGAATTTGAAAACTTTATACTATAGTATATAAACTATAACTATAAATTCATTTCTTGTTTGTTTGTTTTTGAGAAATCTTGTGCACCATGGGTCTAACCATGATTTTTCTGCCTTCTACATAAGTTTCCTTACAGAAGTAGTTGTGCCAAAAATAAATCTGTAGATTATGAAAATAAAAATTCTTTGTTTCATCATCCATGACCATTTAAAAGACAAAACAATAGTAAACTGTAGAATTTAAGTTATATATTATTAAATCTAATAGTGTTTCTAGTTACTGAAGGAAGGTAGAGACAGCTTTATCACAGTATTATCATTAGACTGATCACTGAAAAAAAAAGTGAATGTGTGAATGGAGAAAATAAAATATTTTGATGGACATACCAAAGGGAGAAAAGAAAGCATTCGTCACTTAGTCCTCAGTTGTGTCCAACTTTTTGCAACCCCGTAGACTGTAGCACACCACTGGACCACCACGGAATTCCTGAAAAGGGGGTCTTAATGGAGGACTTTGCTTCTGGATGAAGAAACTGCTCCATTTCAGGAGCAGGCCATTTCAGGCTTCCTGCTTTCTTGATCATCCCAACACTGTTTTCAAAATGTAGGGATCAGCTATTATTCCATACCTTCAGAAATGTGTAAACTCCAAAACACATATAAATATATTGGACTATAAGGGGAATTTTGTTTGTTAAAGTTTTAAGAAAACTTTTTAGATGGATCTCCCATGAATGGGAGGGAAGGGGTGATGTAAGGAGAAAACCAGAGTTGCCTGTTGGTGCTCCCTGAATTCCATCAGGAGAAAACGAGATGTGCTCACTGGCCTGATGACAGGAGCAGTGACAAGGGATGGGACCAGACAGGCGGGAGCAGACAGAGCCAGTCAGAATTGTGGACTTGGATGCAGTATCTAATGATACACCGCACTTCTGTGCCCCAGCCCAGCTTTTTGTTGTTGTTGTTATTGTTATGTATTTAGTTAAAATCATATTTAACATTCACATTTTTGTGCAATGTAAATATCTATGGTGAGCTCCTAAAATGTACCATTATTATGTTTCCTTTTTTCCTCCCTTCTTTCCTTCCTTCATCCCTTGTATGTATTTTTTTAATTAATTTACTTTTTATTGAAGGATAATTGCTTTACAGATTAATTTGAAAGTTTTGAAGTTTTGCCAGTGCTCGTAGCTTTCTCCTTGCAGAAGTGGGATGACCTTTTGATAAGAAGGGAAGTTATAGTCTTTGGTTTGAAAAAAAATGTTGTATTTCATGCATAGCATTCTGGCATCATATCCTGAGCATATAGCCCTAATGACCTTCAGATCTTCTGCTCAGTCAGATGAAGTGGGAGCAACTGGGAACCAATTTTAGATACTGGTGTCAGAATCTCTAATCTTGAGGCAGGAAGCCATAGTTGAAATGTAGGTACCCAAGAGATGTTTGTCAAAGAGGAAATATTTAAGAAGAACCTTTCAAAGAATGGTTCAGAACACATGAAAATTCTACCACTGAATATTCCTTAGATTGTTAGACTGAGCATTAAAGGATACTTATTTGTGTTTTACCCCAGGAATAAAATCTAGAATCATGCTTTCATAGGATGTAAAGAAAGAAAAAAATTTTTTATACACAAAGACAGAAAGTTCATCAGATACTGAAGTTTGGTAAACTTGATGTGGACTTCGAAGGGCAGAGAGCTGAGGGAGCTCTGTGTATGAAGTGGACTGTGTTGGCACAGAACTCTAGGAAGCTGCTCTCTCAGAAAGTTGCAGGACACTCTTGAGTCTTGTTTTCTAAGAAAAGCTTAAGATGAGTCAAAACCAATTCCTCCCTGCCCTAACAAAAGAAAAGTAACCTTCCTGAATTAATGCTTTAAAAAATGTCCTTTTCCTGACAGTTCAAATTTCACCCTTAACATTGCTTAAACAGAGTATGGCTCTTATGTTTGCGCTTTGGGCATGTTTTATACATTTGATCCATCTTTATCTGGGGCTTCCCTGGTGGCTCAGATAATAAAGAATCTGCCTGCAGTACAAGAGACCTGTCTTCAGTCCCTGGGTCTGGAAGATTCCCTGGAGAAGGGAATGACAACCCACTCCAGTATTCTTGCCTGGAGAATTCCATGGAGAGAGGAGCCTGGTGGCCTACAGTCCATGGGGTCACAAAGATTCAGACACAACTGGGTGACTAACACTTTCTCTTTTTCACTTCATCCTTGTTTTCCACAGAAGATGAAGAAGATAGGCAGTAAAAGAGAGAGGCAGAGACAGATAGGGAAAGACAGAGTATTGAAGAAGGTGTTGGATTCCCCTCCCATGCATAAATATATCTTTGAGGCTATTACAACAGTTTAATCCAATATATAAAATGGGACCAAAGTTAGCTCCTGGAATGAATGAAGTGACTGAGAACAATGCTGCAATTTCCTAGGGTAATTGTTGAATCTGAAGAGGCTGCAGTCACTCTCTGTTGGCCATCACAGAGGAGGAAGCAATGCCAAGGGTTAAGGCAGCCCTCTCCATGTTAATAGGCAAGGAGCATGGAAAGCCTGTGCACAGAAAGAACATATCCCACTGTATCATACTCAGTTTGATTGAAATCAGGGGTAATCTGTGATGGATTATTGTTAAGCAAGAGTCTTTCTTGAAGGGACATCCCTCATGCCCAAATTGAACTATGGAATCACAATTTTAATTTTGATCACCACCACCTATATGCATTTCATTCTTCTTATTGCAGCGGGATTTTGGAAGATTTCACAGATCTCAGTTCTTCCATGTTAGTCAAACTGTCACTGAGCACATCACTAAGTAGTTCTTCCTTTAGCCTGCAATGTATCTGCTGTGCATTAATGTGAAGACGCATTACATTTGGTGAAATTAATGGGCTTCCTTTATCCTAAATGCCACAAGATCTTTCAACAAGAAATACCATGCTTTAAAAGAGGATGGTTCTCTGGTTAAAAACTATTAATGTTACCAATGAAAGCAAAGTAAATTCTCCTGCTCCTAGCTGGTGTTTCTAGACCTGCTCTTATGTAGGTAAGACAGTCCATTTATAGATCAATTAGGTGTGTTAGCATTTGTTTATTTTCAATACATTGTTAGTATCAAAAAGTGCCACTTTTTCTCAAATATTGTCTCCAAAACCAGTGATGTGTGTAGCTGTAAATCCAGCTTCAAAATCCCAAAGATAAAATCTGGTTTTCCCTTAGAAAATGAAATTATCTAGCCACAAAACACAGAGAGTACTGTTTGCTTAAGTTTTGATATCGTCTATAGTCTCTATTTCTCTTATAAAGGGTCTGGCTCAGTGGGCCATTTTTTCCTAAGTAGTTTTTAGAACTTCAGAATCATATAATTAGTCATGGAAGTCTGCTTAGAATCCCAAAGTACTTTTTAAAATTAAAGAGCACTTTAATTTAATGTAGTTCTGCATATATTTTTTTAAAATGATGCAGTCTGAGCTTTGATGCACTGGAAATGTACTCAATGATGAATTTGCAAACCACGGAGTTTCAAAATGCGAATAAAAGGTGCTCAAAGAAACTAACCAGTTGATCAGTTCATTGGTAGCTGGTGCAAAGACTGTTGTTAAATTGTATTTAGTTATTTGAATGGCAGTATTTGTCTCTTTATTGCAAACTCCAGTTACTGAATTGCTTTTGTAATTTATGAGATTCCAATGCAATTAATATTTAATGGAACTCTGAATCTAAATTTAGAAGGTACTGTGCAACCATTTGTATGGATTAATAACTTCTGCAATGTTTGTCCCTTAGTTATAGTGGACAAGGCAACTCCACTGAGCTCTTTTGGAAGCATTATCAAGTTACAGCCTTGCCTCTTACTATTGGCTGAATTCTCTGTTCTATCCCTGATAAATATATTTTTTTACTAAAATGATTTCTTCATTCTTGTGTCTTATTTCTATATGCTTTCCATCAAAGTGCATGCTCCTTAGTTGACTTACTTGTCACTGTAGAATGTTGCTTTACATTCCTATGCCTACTGCCAAGGCTACAAATAAAAGCTATCTTTGCAACATTAAATCTTTCCCTCCCAGTGTAAGTTTCTGCCTGCTATCCCTTGTTGTGACTGCTTCTCTGTGCTATTAAAGTATGCTTATACTCTTCTTGTGGGAAAAGAAAGACTTTTCTTCCTTAAGATTTTAATGTGTTTTATAGTGTATTGGTTTACATTAAACATTGTAACTGAACTGTACATCTAATTAAACAACCATATTTCAGCTGGACCTACACTTGTATAGACCTTCTGGATATCATACAAACCAAATACACTGGGACAAGTTTTTCTCTTCAGAGGATTAGCTTGCAGAAAGCATCAGAATCACAGTCTTTCTATGTGGATATTGTATACATTGGACAAACATCTACGATGACAACATTGGATGGTACATAGTATCATTTCATATCTAAAACAAAACTTTTAAACCTATTTTATACTAAAATCTTATCATAGATGTTATTTATATTCTGTATCTTAGATAGAAATGTTAAATTGTTTATAGTATTGTGGTTTAAATCATATTTTCAGTGAATAGGGCCAGATGATTATTCTAAAGATGAACGCATCCTTAATGCAAACTCTGTCAGTATAGCAGGAATTAGCTTTATAGTTCTGGATTCCATTTATAGATAAGTACACTGTGGAAGGGCTTCTCAGGTGACTCAGTTGGTAAAGAATCTGCCTGCAATATGGGAGACCTGAGTTTGATCCCTGGGTAGGGAAGATCCCATGGAAGAGGGCATGGAAACCCACTCCAGTATTCTTGCCTGGAGAATCCCCATGGACAGGAAAGCCTGGTGGCCTACAGTCTATGGGGTCGCAAAGAGTCAGACATGACTGAGTGACTAACCACCACCATGCTGTAGAAAACATTCTAATTTTGCCTAGTTTGATTTTTGAGAAATGAATCACCAAGCTAGAGATCTGTTCCTGAAAGGCAACTATTGCCATTGATCTCTGTCTAGTAAGAATGAGTTGAAACTTTCCATGGTGTTTATTGTGATAATTAGTAAAAATATAAATGAAAATCTTATTTCTGATATTTGTAGTATTTCTTTCTAGTTATGTCAATAGATTCATTTATGTGAAATGTGCTAATAAGATAATAAAAATTAAACTTCAGTCTTCAAAAAAACGAAAGTGAAGGTCGCTCAGCTGTGTCCGGTTCTTTGCAACCCCATGGACTATACAGTCCATGGAATTCTCCAGGCCAGAATACTAGAGTGGGTAGCCTTTCCCTTCTCCAGAGGATCTTCCCAACCCAGGGATCAAACCCAGGTCTTCTGCATTGCAGATGGATTCTTTACCAGCTGAGCCACAAGGAAAGCCCAGTCTTAAAAAAAAAAAAAAAAATCAGTCTAATTCCAAACAGTCACCTTAATAAGTGATTTTTACCGTATTTCAGAGGAGTTTTGAAATCCTTTTCTTTGAAACTATTTTAAAACTAAATGTTACTAGTAAGAATAGTAACATTTAGTTTTAAATATAACATTGCTTACAGTAATGTTACTATCACTGTAAGAATCACTGCTTTTGAATCCACTATCACTGGACCTTTGTGATTGGTGGAGCACAGAAGACAGCTGATTTGTGCTGGGTTAAAGGCTCAGGTCCTAGTGAGCACCATATTCAGGGACCTATGCCAGAACAAAACTAAGTGGCCGGCAGAGGGCTGCATGGAGCCCAGAGCTTGGTGGCTTTTCAGTATTTTGTTTTAGACTCATATATCAAAAGACTTCAAAGCTTTATGTTCTAGAATTGAAAGTTTGCCAAACCTCACAAACTACTTACCTTAAGGTCTTTCTAAAAGTTGATTTCAAACAGTTTATTCCATGACACATGGATATTATTTGATGTTTTCTTTTGTTAGCAGCAGAAGCTATGCAATTTTATCTCCCATTACTTTATTTGTATTCTTTAGAAATGTCAAAGAGAAGACTTCCAGCATTAGCAAACAAAGGAATATTTTTAAAGGACTTTCAGGTGAATCAGACCAAAAGTAATGGATCAAGTATAACCAACCAGTATTCTGTCACCATGACATCATATAATTGCAGTTATAATATACCCATGATGGCTGTGAGCTTTGGGCAGGTAAGCTTAGAATTTTACAAGTAACTATCTTCAACTTATGGAACATTAGCTTTGACCTAGTAAACATAAAACATTATTATGAATAGATGACACAGATTAGATATCTTTGAATAAGACAAGACAGTTATTCTAAGGATTAAATGAAGATTTAGAGGCTTGAAATTGAGCATGAATTTTCATATTGACCATGAGAATTCACTTTAAACATTAAAAATTTTTTAAAGAAATGTATCTATGGGGAAAAAAGCAGGAGAAAATAACCTTAAGAATCAGCTAACCAGATTTAAGTTTTAAATCAGCTAGCCAGAATTTTCTCTGTTGATGTAAAAGAAAAGGCTGTGGGCTCTCCCAATAAAGATCTTTGAACAGAGATTATTGAAAGAAAACTTCTGCATTAGGTTGTTAAATTGTTTCTGTTATAAACACTTTTTATTATTTGTATAAAAATAGATAAAATGGGAAAGAGATGTTTTTCCATAATTCCAAAAGGATCTAAAGAGTTCTTTTATACTGTTTGAGTATGAGATCTGTGTTAAATGTTGCAGTTATGAGAATTAATGTTACATTTAATTTTTACAACATCTACAATTAGTTATATAACTTCCCACAGCAAACCAAAACCAAGTATACGGCGTTCAAAATTCAAGGGTAAATAATAATTAAATATTATAATTTGAGTCTCACAAAGAACTTTCTGTTAAGTTTTATGATTTAAAAGACTAAAACACTATAAGTGTTCCACAAAAATTGCTTTTACCCTTTCCAGACCCAATGTTTTAGTCTTAGTATCTCTAAGATAAACATCTTATGTTTTTCAGTCTTTGAGCTGTCTAACAAAATGTGTCGTATGTGTATGTGCACATACTTAAATGTCCACATGAATGAATTGTTTTAAAAACTAACTTTGGGATCATTGTAGACTCATGTGCAGTTGTAAGAATTAATACAGGAATATTCCCATACTTTTCACCCATTATCCCCCAAGGGTAGCATCTAAAAGCATAACACAATAGCCCAACAGGAAAGTTGACTCTGATGCAGTTTACCGACTTTATTTGGATGTTATCAGTTCTGCATGCTTTCATTTGTGTGTGGTGTGTATACGTATGATCCTTACACACAGCTGTTTATTGCATGTATAGATTCTGCTGACCACCACAGCACAGTTCCATCCTGAGAATCCCTATGGATACACTTTCATATAGCCACACCACCTACCTCCCTTTGCCACTGTCTTATATCTGGCAATAATTATCTCTAATTGTGGCATTTACAATGTTACATAAATGGAATTAGACTTTATATAATCATGCTAGCATGAAGTCTTTTGATATTGACTTTTTTCACTCTGAGTAATTCCCTCGAGATCTCTCCAAATTGTTGTATATATTAATAGTTTGTTCATTTTGATTGCTGCTGCTGCTGCTAAGTCACTTCAGTCATGTCCCACTCTGTACAACCCCATAGACGGCAGCCCACCAGGCTCCCCCGTCCCTGGGATTCTCCAGGCAAGAACACTGGAGTGGGTTGCCATTTCCTTCTCCAATGCATGAAAGTGAGAAGTGAAAGTGAAGTCGCTCAGTCGTGTCTGACTCTTAGCGACCCCATGGACTGCGGCCCACCAGGCTCCTCCATCCATGGGATTTTCCAGGCAAGAGTGCTGGAGTGGGGTGCTATTGCCTTCTCCGTTTGATTGCTGAATAGTGTTTAATGGTATGGATGCAACATAAGTCTATTTAACCACTTAATTCTTGAAGGACATTTGAGTTGTTTCTAGGTTTTGGCTGCTTGAATAAAGTTACTATGAACATTCATCTGTGGGTTTCCATGTGACATAAGTTTTCATTTTCTGAGTTAATTGCCCAACAGTGTAATTATGGGGTCATGTGACAAACACATGTACAGCTTCATAAGAAACACCATACTCTTTTCCAAAGTGGCTGCAGCATTTTACCTTCCCATCAGCAATGTATGAGTGATCCATTGTCTGCATGAATATGCCAGCATCTAGCATTATCACTATTTTTTGTTCCAGCCATTCTGGTGTGGTATATACTATTAGCTTATTTTGGTCTTAATTTACATTCCCTGATGGCTGATAATGTCAAACACCATATATGTCCTTCTGTGATATCTGTTCATCCCTTTTGCCCAATTTCTAATTGGACTATCTTCCTATTGTTGAGCTTTTAAGGTCTTTCTGTATCCTAGATGTAAGTCCTTTTTCAGATGTATGCTTTGCAAATATTTTCTCCCAGTCTGTACCTTGCCTTTTCATGGGCTTCATGAGGTCTTTCACAGAGCAACAATCTTAATTTGATGAATTTCAGTTTATCAAGTATTTTCTTCTACAAATGGTGCTTTTGGTTTCAAGTCTAAGAACTCTACTTTTAGCCCTAAGTCCTAAATATTCTTCTTTGCTTCCCCTAAAAGTTATATAGTTGTGCATTTTACAATTAAGGCTATGATCCATTCTGAGTTAACTTTTGTATAAGATACGAAGTTCTAGGTCCAGGGTCACTTGTTTGCTTATCCCTGTGGTTGCACTAGCACCATTTATTGAAAAAACTATCCTTTCTCCATTTGAATTACTTTTATATCTTTATAAAAAAAATCAGTTGGGCATATTTGTGTGGATATATTTCTGGATTCCACTCCAGTATTCTGGCCTGGAGAATTCCATGGACTGTATAGTCTGTGGAATCACAAAGAGTCGGACACGACTGAGTGACTTTCACTTTCACTTTTCTCTATTCTGTCCCACTGTTCTGTGTGTCATTTCTTCCACCAATAAATACCACATCCTCTTGATCACTGTAGCTATGTACTGAGCCCTAACATTGGGTAGAGTGATTCTTCTTACTTCACTCTTACTGTGAAAAATTGTTTTAGCTATTCTAGGTCCTGTGTCTTTCCATATAAATTCTGAAATAAGCTTGTTAATACCGACAAAAATCTTGCTGGTATTTTGATAAGAATTGCATTAAACCAATGTATTCTTTTGGAAGGAATTGACGCCTTTACCATATCGAGTCTTCTAATCTATGAATGCAATTTTTCTCTCCATATATTTGATCATCTTTGCTTTTTTTCCCAACATATTTAACTTTTTGATTGCATTTACCAGCATTTTGTAATTTCAGGTCAGATTCAGTACACGTTTTGTTACATTTGTATGTAAGTGTTTCATTTTCTTTGAGGTCGTTGTCATGGATCTTATGTTAAGTTCAGTTTCTCCATGCTTGTTATTTTCACCTAAAAATATGATTGGTTTTTGTGTGTTGCTCTTGTATCTTGCAGTCTTGCCGAAGTCCATGACTTTTTACAAAGTAAAGGCACTTATGTAATCACTTCAAGATAAAGAAAATCATTAGACCCCCGAGAACCTTCTTTGTGCCTTTTCCTTGTCGTTAGATTATTTGCCCACAGCCCTAGATAACTACTATTTTAACTTTACCAACATTAGTTAGTTTTGCTTTTTTAACTCATCATATCAATAATAATACACTTGTCTAACTCAATGAAACCAAGCCATGCCTGCCGGGCAACCCAAGATGGGCGGGTCATGGTGGAGAGGTCTGACAGAATGTGGTCCACTGGAGAAGGGAATGGCAAGCCACTTCACTATTCTTGCCTTGAGAACCCCATGAACAGTATGAAAAGGCAAAATGATAGGAAACCAAAAGAGGAACTCCCCAGGTCATTAGGTGCCCAATATGCTACTGGAGATTAGTGGAGAAATAACTCCAGAAAGAATGAAGGGATGGAGCCAAAGCAAAAACAATACCCAGCTGTGGATAGGACTGGTGATAGAAGCAAGATCTGATGCTGTAAAGAGCAATATTGCATAGGAACCTGAAATGTCAGGTCCATTAATCAAGGCAAATTGGAAGTGGTCAAACAAGAGATGGCAAGGGTGAACGTCGACATTCTAGCAATCAGCGAACTAAAATGGACTGGAATGGGTGAATTTAACTCAGATGACCATTATATCTACTACTGCGGTCAGGAATCCCTCAGAAGAAATGGAGTAGCCATCATGGTCAACGAAAGAGTCTGAAATGCAGTACTTGGATGCAATATCAAAAATGACAGAATGATCTCTGTTCGTCTCCAAGGCAAACCATTCAGTATCACAGTTATCCAAGTCTATGCCCCAACCAGTAATGCTGAAGAAGCTGAAGCTGAACGGTACTATGAAGACCTACAAGACCTTTTAGAACTAACACCCAAAAAAGATGTCCTTTTCATTATAGGGGACTGGAATGCAAAAGTAGGAAGTCAAGAAACACCTGGAGTAACAGGCAAATTTGGCCTTGGAATACGGAATGAAGCAGGGCAAAGACTAATAGAGTTTTGCCAAGAAAATGCACTGGTCATAGCAAACACCCTCTTCCAACAACACAAGAGAAGACTACACATGGACATCACCAGATGGTCAACACTGAAATCAGATTGATTATATTCTTTGCAGCCAAAGATGGAGAAGCTCTATACAGTCAACAAAAACAAGACCAGGAGCTGACTGTGGCTCAGATCATGAACTCCTTATTACCAAATTCAGACTTACATTGAAGAAAGTAGGGAAAATCGCTAGACCATTCAGGTATGACCTAAATCAAATCGCTTATGATTATACAGTGGAAGGGAGAAATAGATTTAAGGGCCTAGATCTGATAGACTGAGTGCTTGATGAACTATGGACTGAGGTTTGTGACATTGTACAGGAGACAGGGATCAAGATCATCCCCATGGAAAAGAAATGCAAAAAAGCAAAATGGCTGTCTGGGGAGGCCTTACAAATAGCTGTGAAAAGAAGAGAGGCGAAAAGCAAAGGAGAAAAGGAAAGATATAAGCATCTGAATGCAGAGTTCCAAAGAATACCAAGGAGAGATAAGAAAACCTTCTTCAGCGATCAATGTAAAGAAATAGAGGAAAACAACAGAATGGGAAAGACTAGAGATCTCTTCAAGAAAATTAGAGATACCAAGGAACATTTCATGCAAAGATGGGCTCGATAAAGGACAGAAATGGTATGGACCTAACAGAAGCAGAAGATATTAAGAAGAGGTGGCAAGAATATATGGAAGAACTGTACAAAAAAGATCTTCACGACCCAGATAATCATGATGGTGTGATCACTAATCTAGAGCCAGACATCTTGGAATGTGAAGATAAGTGGGCCTTAGAAAGCATCACTATGAACAAAGCTAGTGGAGGTGACGGAATTCCAGTTGAGCTGTTTCAAATCCTGAAAGATGATGCTGTGAAAGTGCTGCACTCAATATGTCAGCAAATTTGGAAAACTCAGCAGTGGCCACAGGACTGGAAAAGGTCAGTTTTCATTCCAATCCCAAAGAAAGGCAATGCCAAAGAATGCTCAAACTACCACACAATTGCACTCATCTCACATGCTAGTAAAGTAATGCTCAAAATTCTCCAAGCCAGGCTTCAGCAATACGTGAACCATGAATTCCCTGATGTTCAAGCTGGTTTTAGAAAAGGCAGAGGAACCAGAGATCAAATTGCCAAAATCCACTGGATCATGGAAAAAGCAAGAGAGTTCCAGAAAAACATCTATTTCTGCTTTATTCCCTATGCCAAAGCCTTTGACTGTGTGGATCACAATAAACTGTGGAAAATTCTTCAAGAGATGGGAATACCAGACCACCTAACCTGCCTCTTGAGAAATCTGTATGCAGGTCAGGAAGCATCAGTTAGAACTGGTCATGGAACAACAGACTGGTTCCAAATAGGAAAAGGAGTACGTCAAGGCTGTATATTGTCACCCTGCTTATTTAACTTCCATGCAGAGTACATCATGAGAAATGCTGGACTGGAAGAAGCACAAGCTGGAATCAAGATTGGTGGGAGAAATATCAATAATTTCAGATATGCAGATGACACCACCCTTATGGCAGAAAGTGAAGAGGAGCTAAAAAGCCTCTTGATGAAAGTGAAAGAGGAGAGTGAAAAAGTTGGCTTAAAGCTCAACATTCAGAAAACGAAGATCATGGCATCCGGTCCCATCACTTCATGGGAAATAGATGGGGAAACAGTGGAAACAGTGTCAGACTTTATTTTTTTGGGTGTAAAATTACTGCAGATGGTGACTGCAGCCATGAAATTAAAAGACGCTTACTCCTTGGAAGAAAAGTTATGACCAACCTAGATAGTATATTCAAAAGCAGAGACATTACTTTGCCGACTAAGGTCCGTCTAGTCAGGCTATGGTTTTTCCAGTGGTCATGTATGGATGTGAGAGTTGGACTGTGAAGAAGGCTGAGTGCCGAAGAATTGATGCTTTTGAACTGTGGTGTTGGAAAAGACTCTTGAGAGTCCCTTGGACTGCAAGGAGATCCAACCAGTCCATCCTGAAGGAGATCAACCCTGGGATTTCTTTGGAAGGAATGATGCTAAAGCTGAAGCTCCAGTACTTCGGACACCTCATGAGAAGAGTTGACTCATTGGAAAACACTCATGCTGGGAGGGATTGGGGGCAGGAGGAGAAGGGGACGACAGAGGATGAGATGGCTGGATGGCATCACAGACTCGATGGACGTGAGTGAGTGAACTCCAGGAGATGGTGATGGACAGGGAGGCTTGGCGTGCTGCTATTCATGGGGTCACAAAGAGTTGGACACGACTGAGCAACTGAACTGATGTACTCTTTTGTTTGATATTATGAGATTCATGTTGTTGCATACAGCTAGGTGAAGTTTGTTCTTTTTCCTGTACAGTATTCCATGGTGTTAACATACAACAATTTATCTGTTCTGTTGATGGGCTTTTGCACTATTTCCAGTTTGGGATTATTATAAATAAAGTTGCTCTGATCATTCTTGCACATGCCTTTTGGGACTTATATTTGCTCGTTTGTGTGGGTGATAGGACTTATAACTTTAAATTCCACAAGATTAACAGGGATCAGCAGCCAGAGAATATCATCTTCACTATTAGAGTTACAATCTATGAGTGTTTATCGCACACATTGCGTCTGTCACTTGGCACTCAACATTGGCACTTAACATTAGACAGGTATTTCCTGAGTCTGAATTAAGCACTGTATTGATCATATATTTCTTTATATCATTAGTTAAGTTTTCAAGTTTCTGTATGCTATTTCTTTAAAAAGGTTTTTAATTTTTTGATAGCCAAGACCATGTTTCATATTTCTTTGCTTCACCACCCAATGTGATTAGCATTGTACCTTGAACAGAATGCCTGCTCAATAAATATTTGTTTCTTGAGTGATGGTGGGCACTCTCTGAATTAATGAGGTATTACTGTGGTTCCAGCTGATTGCTGCGCAGGTGACTGCGTTGACTTGAGCCTCATTAGTGCAGCCACGTCGGTATGGCCTGTGTTGATTTATGTGACTCTCCTTAATGTTCTGAGGAGTCCTGAATACCTGAGGCTCATTTATGTCATGTCATAGGATTGTACCCTGGTGAAATAGAGATCGTGTTCACCATTGTTATATTTAACCATTTTATCAATATTTATTTTGGAAATTAGAGAATCACAAATGAGACAGAGAATGAGTCTGTTTATAGAGGAAATAACTGGCCCGGGGAGTCAAAGATTCGTATTCAAAGAATTCAAGCAGCATCTCCGCCTCTCAGGGGCAGCTTTGACATTCACGCGTATGGACATGTTCTCACAGGTATGTGAAAAAGTCCATAACTTTGGTCTATCAGTTGAACTATACTGATCTAGATAACCATCATAAACATTTCAGTGTATTTCTTTTTAATATTATTTCTTTATGTAATTTATAGAGTTGAAATCTTCATTAATGTAAGACTAAATTATTGAGAACAAATGACATTTTCATGTTTTCTTCATCACCTCACCAGATACCCTAGGTTAAATTCCCAAAAATTTGTTTCTCTTTTATGGCCATAGCTGTTTGGTTACCTGTGAAATTGTTTTTCTTTTAAGTATTTGAGCCAAGGATCAATGTCTGAGGTACATAACTCATGTAATTTTTGTTTCTAAGAAATATGTAAATTTGTTGCATAAGGAATGTGAAAATTTCATTTTTTTTCCATATTGGAGGAGAACAGTTGGTTTACAAGTGATAAACTACATCTAATGTATGTTAAAGGTGACCATGGGTCTTCCCCAACGGCTCAGTGGTAAAGAATCTGCCTGCAATGCAGGAGTCGTATGAGATGTGGGTTCGATCCCTGGGTGGGGAAGATCCCCTGGAGGAGGGCATGGCAACCCACTCCAGTATTCTTGCCTGGCGAATCCCATGGACAGAGGGGCCTGGTGGGCTACAGTCCATAGGGTTGCAGGGAGTCGGGCACGACTGAAGCAGCTTAGCATGTACAAGAGTGATCACAGTTTTGTGAATTTTTGATTCCCACTGTTTGCTGTCTTTCTGTGAATGCAGGTATCCCCGCTGCTGTGTCAGCCGCAGATTTGCAGTTTGCTCTCCAGAGTCTAGAAGAAGTGGGACAAGTCTCAGTGACCCGAGAGGGAGGCTGTGCTGGATACTCATGGCGTGTCAAGTGGAGAAGTATATGTGGAAAGCAGCCTCTCCTGCAGGTTCCCTCGCATCACCTGGGTTTTGTTTTCTTCTGTGTGTTCTTTGCTTATTTGCACCCTGCCTCATGCCAAAGAGACCTGGAGACTGTGTGTATTTTAAAAGTGCAAATGATAGACTAAACATTCAAGGAATTCCTTTCCATTGCTTTCCATAAAAGGAAATTGAGGGAAAGAAGATTATTCAAAATTAAGTTGACCAGGTATTCTCTTTTGTGGAGAACAGCTATTGGTGCTTTATGCCTGGCATCCTATGGGGGAAGTTCAGGAATTTATGGAATAGAAGACCCTTGACAGGGGCAGGAAGAGCACAGGCAGGGCCAGTCTCAGAACTAAATCTGCGTAAACTGTGAGGGAAGGCATTGTGTAAGGGGGAGGGTGTACTGGGGATATACTGTATGGGGGGCCAAGCATAATCTGCCTTGCTGTCTATAATTCTGTCTATTCACTAGAGCTGTATTCTGCGTCCTTGGATAGTTTTCTGGTTCCAAAGATGACCTTTTCAAGTTCATAACAGAGCCACACTTTTAAGTGTTCATCTAATGACTTTCGCTTAGAGTGTGGTTGGGAGTACGGGAGGCAAGTCACATTTAGAATATGTGAAGGTGAAGGGTCTGGAAGAGACTTTGGGCTCAGATGGTAAACATCAGAAGCGTGCTTTCTAGTGATGATGAGAGTGTGAGAGGCACTCTTATCCTCATGTACTATTGGTGAGACAGTAAAATCGGTAAGGCCATTTGGAGGATAATTTAGTTGCATCTGAATACATAAACCTTATGATTCAGCCATTTTAGATCTATAACTCCATTCTACTGAAATAATAATACAAATAGAAAATGAGATAGGCACAGAGTTAGTCAATGCAGCATTATTTGTAAAAAAAAAAAAAAAAAAAAAAACCTAGAAACTGATGAAGTTATATTTTCTGCCAATGGTAAAAATGAAACCAAATCCCCATCAAGAGAAAAATAGTTGTTAAAATGACACAAACTTAGCATGAATACTGTGCAGCCAGGTATGCTGCTGCTGCTGCTACTAAGTCGCTTCAGTCGTGTCCGACTCTGTGCGACCCCATAGACGCAGGCTCTAACGTCCACCAGGCTCTAACGTCCCTAGGATTCTCCAGGCAAGAACACTGGAGTGGGTTGCCATTTCCTTCTCCAATGCATGAAAATGAAAAGTGAAAGTGAAATCGCCGTCGTGTCCAACTCTTTGCGACCCGATGGACTGCAGCCTACCAGGCTCCTCCGTCCATGGGATTTTCCAGGCAAGAGTACTGGAGTGGTGTGCCATTGCCTTCTCCAGCAGCCATGTATAGACCCACATATATTCACCTGGAAAGATGTCCTTGACAAAAGGTGGAAAAAAATGCAAAACTGCTTTGGGAAAATAACAGAGACTCAAAGAAGTATATAAACATAGAATATAATATGCCATAGACTGTATGGATGTCATACAGGTGTGGGCCTTATTTTAAGAAAGCACAAGTCCTGAAACTAGACATGTTTCCTGGAATTAGACATGTTCCTGAAATTAGAAAATCCTGTATCTGAGACATGTCTAATGACTGATGTCCCCTTGGTACCTCTGCGGGTGTCTGTGCTCTCTCCCTTCATTCTTCTCTGACCAGTCTCCTCTGCTTGTTCATCACTTCTTCTCCTGGTCCCTTTGGCTCCCACAGACCCACCATGAAGACTCCCGTATCTTTTCTGGCCTCTATGCATCAGAAGGCTACCATGTTAACAGTGCAGCTTTGGAATGACCAAAGTATGCCTGTTGATCCGATTTGGTTTCATTTTTACCATTGGCAGAAAATATAACTTCATCAGTATATGAAAAACCAGGGGTAGTCAGAGGCCAAAACTGCTAAAGGGGAAACATTGACTTTTGGGTGGAAAGAAGACCACATTTTTTCAATTATTTAAGAATCTTTTATCAAAATGGTCATTTTCAGAAAAAGCATAGAATATTTTGACAAAATCAAATTAATAAATTCATGTTTCTCAGATATATTTTATTCTAAATATTCAAGTTAATTTTAGCCATTTAATTCAAGTTGTGACTGCTGCAATATATGGTAAAGCTATGATGTTACCAGTTTTTTCTTTGGTAGATTTATTATCATTTTTGAAGAGGCTTCTTTTTCAAAAATGTGACCAAATGGTTTTGAAATTTTTTAATCTTCTGGCATTTCACTTTTAACCATGCTTACATTTAAAAAGAAAAACTTGTGTGGTCATATTTATCATAACATTTCTAGTAAAATAATCTTATCTAAAAATAGATCAATGATTCCAACATTTTTGGAGAAAATGCTAACATGACGGTTACAAAGATAAAGGAAGGTGGCTTATTCAGACAGCACGTACCAGGAGACCTACTTCGTACACCTAGCAAACAGCCACAGGTATTTTTAAAAGTTTCTTCATAATTTTAAACATATAACTATTTTGTAATAAATTTAAGACCCAGTAAAATTGAAGAGATGACATCTTTATTTTCATGTGACTATTTGTTAACAGAGGATCAATTCAATAATATTATTTCATGACTTTTGGGAAAATTATTAATATCTTCTTTATGATAAAAATGGATTTTAAGCTCTGCTGTTGGTATCGAAAATATATCCTTCATTTAGTCTTTGTTGTGTCTCTGTAAAGCGATTATTAACCTTACCACTTACTGAGGAGGGAGTAAGAGAGTAAGGAGTTTAGATGACTTTCTCAAGAGCAACCTTTGTTTTTATCCATAGCACTAATTACCCCCAGGGCATAATGTTCATTTACTTTTTTTGGTAAATTTATAGCCTTATGCAACTCTCTGCCCTACCTCTGCTAGAATGTAAGTTGAGTGACAACAGGAATGTCATCTGTTTTGTTAAATGTACTGTCCATTTACAGCTGTGCCTGATATAATGGACACATTTGTAGAATGAGTCAATGAAGTGTCAAAGTAGAAAAAGTATGAGTAGAATAGACTAATTTTTGGAAACCAGCAAACTAGCAAAATTCTATTACTTTTCTAAATCCTACATATATTCTGTTTAACCATGCTACCTCTGTTATCTCTGTGTTTGTTTATTTGTAGGTTGAAGTCTATGTCAATGAAATTCCAGCTAAATGTTCAGGCAACTGTGGGTTTACATGGGAGCCCACAACTACTCCTCAAATCCGGGCCATAAACCCTTCCCAAGGTAATCTCTTGCTTTCGAATTTGGAGTGTAGGGTGGAAGACAGCAAAAATGTAAACTCTGATAGTGGTTTTTAATTTCTAACTAAGGCAAGCAGACAGTTCTACATAGTGAAAAAAATGTATCAAATCAGAAAGCTATGGAAAGATCATTAATTTTCTTTGGGAAAAATATCAGTGTTGACATTGGACTCACTAGTATTCTACTTTTCCCATTTCACCAAGTTAAAATCAATATCTAAGATTTCCGATATTGAGGCAGTTTTGTTAAACTCTACTAGCTAGGGTTTTAACTGGAATCTTTCATCATAGGAGATATAATACTAAAAGATCAGTAACAGGACAGCTGCTGTTTAGTAAAAGAAAACAGTTAGGCCCTAGATTTGAGAATAAGGGAAAGAAAAATTATTGCCAAGAACTCAGTCTAGAGGGACGCATCATGAAACACTTTCATGGTATGTGATTGCTTTTTAAAAATATGATTAAACTTTATGTCTGAACTCCCAAGGACTGAAGTAAACAGAATGACTAAAGATTGTAAGGGATGGCTTTTTTTTCAGACAGAAAGATAAGCTCAGATACTGTAATCACTTGTTTAGTATTGATGGCTAGTAGGAAAACTCACCTGCTAATTATGTCAGCAAGCAAAAAAAAACCCATTGAAATCTAAAATATCACATTATTATGTTGAAAGAATATATTCTTCAGACATTTATCATAGTATTATAATTGTTATAATACTGTTCATAATACTTTTTAATATAATTATTATACTAATACCTTTTTATAGTGTCATATATAAATTCATGTTATCCCAAAGTTAGTATCACTATTGTAAAAACTTCAGAACTCTTAAAAATAAAGATTTTATGAACTTTAATCTGATTTTAGTCCTTTGATATTCTTATTTTTGAATCCATCCTTTATTTTGTAATGGATTTCCACTTTTAAATTCCACTTTGGTATTCTTATTTTTGAATACATCTCTGTATTTTATAATGGATTTCCACTTTTAATTCTTGAAGATAATATTTCTTACTCAGTTAATGTGAAGTACCTTTTGCCACATTTTAAATGTAAAAGTAATTTAAAAAGTAAGTATAAATAATGCTATTAAAAACACCCATTTTCTTCCTAATGAAAATTTAACAGCTGTTAACACTTGTCATATTTACTTCTAACCATCAAAAAGAAAATATTATAGGAACAGTTATAGTTGTCTCTAAGCACTATGCTCAGAGCAAGTGCCCTACCACCTTCCCCAGAGGCAAGCACAACAATTAATTTTGTCTGTATTCTTCCGTGCCATTTTAATTACCCTTTGTGTATAACACAGACATGGTAATTTTTCCAGTTTTTTAAGTTTATCCATGAGCTATTTCATTGTATATATCACTTCCACCTTACTTTTGTCATCCAGCATTTGTTTTGAGAAATATATGGTTTTATGCATATGTAATTAATCAGTTTAAAATACTTCATAGACAAACCAATTTATTTGTTCCTCTATTGATGGACATTTAGACTGTTTACAAGTTTTTTTGTTTTTGCCCATGACTGTATTGAACTTTCGTAAGCAAATCTACTATAACATACATACTAGAACTTCTTTAGGATTTGCATCCTACGTGTGGATTACTAGGTATATGTGTATTCACTTCATTAGGTGACCAAATTGCTCCCCTAACTGATTGTACCTCCAGTGGGTATGAGAGCATCATATTATCCACACCCTTGCCAACAGTTAATAATATAAGTTTTCTAATTTTGGTCAATCTGATGAGTGTAAGAAGTTATCTCATCATTGTTTTTATGTTGTCTATTCCCTGGTTAGTAATGCACAGGAACATCTTCTATGTTTCTTGGACATTTAGATTATTTCTTCTTCTGCAAATTGCTTGTTAACATCTTTTATCCATTTACCAGATTGTCTTTTTTCTATCAACTTGCACTGTGTATTATATATTATGTTTGTCAATTCTTTGCACATGTCTTTTCCTAGTGTATCACTTATGATTTGTTTTTGTATCTTGTTTATGGAAACGTTTAATTTGTGTATGTTTTCCTTTATGGTTAACCATGGCTTTTTGTATCTTATGAAATCCATCTCTGCATGAAAGTCTTTAAGATACTTGACTATGTTTTTTTCAAAAATTTTGAAGTTTTGACTTTTCATTCTTAGCTATTTAAATCCATGTGAAATCTATGTTGTGTGTGATGTTATATAAGTAGGGTGACCATTTCATTAATCGATCAAATCTGGATACCTTAAGAGTCAATGGAGAACATTCAGTATAAGATCCTGGGCCAGAGAGTATAAGCCTGGAATAGCCCAGGCACTTTAGGATTGGTGTCATTCCAGCTTAAGTAATTATATCTTATTTCAAATGGAAAGTGTCCACTACATTACTTGTACAGTTTATTCTTTTTTCATGAGTTTGTGATGGCAGTTCTGTCATAGTCTAAGTTACCATATGGAGATTTCTGTTTAACTTCTTTGTCATAAGAATAATTTTCCTTTACTTATATCATTCCATACTTTGAGTCAGGTAATTCTTTCCACTAATCTCTATCAACACACAGATTCCAAACATGAAGCAATGTGCAGTAATAAAATGGGAAAAAAAATACCATTGCTAAATAAATGTCTTTTTTCTCTGCTTGCTTAAAGGCTTATTATTTATATATTTTAGAAGGTAGGGTCATTTTCCTCTGAAATATCTGATTTCAAGCAACAGAGTCTGTTTTGTCATTTTAATATTGTCATTTGTATTTGTCATTTTCAGGGTCCTATGAAGAAAGCACAATTCTAACGATCTCGGGTTCGGGATTCTCTCCTGGTTCATCTGTCTCAGTCTCAGTTGGGCCAGCAGGTTGCTCTCTTCTTTCTCTGAGTGGTAGGTTCTTTTAAAATGATTATTTTTGAGTCTAATTGTTTTTCTATAAGAGAAAATAGAATCAAAGAGCAGTGTTACAAAAATAACTTGCCGATAGAGTTCCTTTGTGGTCATGAAATTGGGAAACTCCTCTAGATAAACACTTTATCTTTTTAACCTTTGGTTATAACCACAGACTGATTCTTGCACTGTTGTGTAGTACCTCTATAGATGATTTTTGTTCTTTTTCCCCTCATGAAGAGATTACATGAAATCTTTCCTTCTTTGCTATGTCTCTGGAACACAAAAACACATAGATTGCTGCTCTGATATTCCGTGATCCCCTCTGCTCATGCTTTGAAAATGTCACATTAGTCATAGCAAGAGGCCATAGCCATCTTCCTGGACTTATAGTCCAGAAGAACCTCTATGCATTAATATAGAACTTAAATATCATTGATACTTTCTACTCATGGAAATGAGGAACATAACTATTTATTTACCTAAAAATTCTCTTTCATGATCCTAGTTATTTTCCTTAATTTTAGTAAGTATCGATTATAGAAGCAAATTCATCTTCTGTATCATGTAAGTCTTTTTCCTTTGCACCATGTGGCATGGGGATCTTAGTTCCCTGACCAGGTATCAAACCTGTGCCTCCTACCTTAGAAGCACAGAGTCTTAACCACCGGACCCCCAGGGAAATTCCTCATTTAAATTGCTTTAAATGTGCATCTTCTATGGATTCTTGAGACCTAATATCCAATATTATTATATTGTATATAACAATGATGTGATGACGTGCACTGTACTATAAATACATATATACTGTTCTAAATGAAGAATAGGTTTTTTTCACTTAGTTTTTGATAGCTTTTCTTGTTGAAACCTAGTATTTTACTCAGTTTGTGACATAAACAATTTATTGGACCAAAATCTTTAAATTATTGATGTAAGTTACCTTATATATTAGGATTTAAAATTGTTATTATCATAACTTTTTTTGCCACAGTAGTACTCAGGAGCAAATTGTTTACTCTGCCTTCATTCTTATTTTACCTTCCTCTTTTTCTGGGAGGGTCTGATTCATAGCATTAGGTAGATTGTAAAGGTTTTCCTCCCATTAATATATGAGTAGTTTTCTTCAGATATGTTTCTTTGGAATATAAAAATGAAGGCCACTTTTATATTTGCAAACATAAAATGTCAGTAATTTTATACAACAAAAACATTTCTTGACCATTTTCTTCTTCTTTTATCACAAGAAAATGAGATCAAATGCCAGATTCTGAACGGAAGTGCTGGGCGTTTCCCAGTTGCTGTGTCCATCGCTGATGTTGGACGAGCACGGAATGTAGAGGAGAAGGGATTCCACTTCACTTATCAGAGTCAGATCTCACACATCTGGCCTGCTTCTGGAAGCCTCGCAGGTAACAGTTAATTGTTTCAAACAAAGGAAAATTGCCCATATTTCCATCATTCATTTCATGGAACTATTTCTAGAACAGGGTGAAGGGAGAGGACTCCAAACCTTCCTCGTATAGAACAAAGGAAACACCTCATTCGGAAGGCACAGTGATTGCCTGGATGACTAATTCTTTTGTTTCTTATGAAGCACAAGTCAGGGTGACTGCTCCTACTACGTCTTAGGTTATTGAATTAATATCATCAATTATTACATGTTTCTATAATAAGCTCATTAATTATGTCAAGATAAGATTTATTAGTTATTATTTTGCTTACCAACTGCTCCATTTGTAATCACAGTCTCAGTGGAGCTACTTGACCCAGAAAAAGTTCGAGGAATAAATTGGGGAAAGGGAGGCTGATGCAGAAGATGAAAGAAAATAACGCATTTTTCCAGTCTTGCTTTATTTCTTTTGTGTTTTGTTTGCTTGTTTGTTTGATCATGCTTAGTTTTGGATTTTGTGCTTTGGCCTTGATCTTTTGGGTGTGTTCTCTGTTTATATTTTAGGTTATTTTTATTTTGTTGGGGTTTTTAATTTACTTAAAAATAATTCACTCTCATTTCCCACTAGTTGAATAAATACAAATAGCATCATTTCTGTTTAGGATGAAGAAGACACTATGGAAAATAGCAGTTGCTGCTATGAATGTCCAGAAGCAAATGTTAGTTGCAAATCTGTGTTATTTCATTCAGTCACCTAGCCCAGCCCCTTTACAATTCTAGACTCTGTAGCTCAGGCTATGTGGTCCTTGATCTACTTGCCAACCCATCTCTTGGATGATTAGACAATTCTTGAATGATGAGTTAGATTACTGCCAAAGTGTCTTTTTGTTATTGTTAATCTATTGTGTTTTTGTTGTTACTTGATTTTGTGTTTTTACTAATGAAGGTGGTACTCTTCTGACTGTATCTGGATTTGGCTTTCATGAATATTCAAAGGTATTAGTCGGAAATGAAACCTGCAATGTAATTGAAGGGGATTTGAATAAAATAACCTGCAGAACACCAAAAGTAAGGCATCCAGTTTTGGTCATTCTTTTCTAACTCTGAAATTGTGCGAATTAAGGAGCATCTCAGTAGAGGGTGAAACAAATGCCTTATTTACTACCTAATGAGTACAGAGGTTCATTATGCTCTTTAACATTTTTCTGCCGAGATCCAAATACAAAATATTATGTCCACAATCTAGATACTTAACATCATTGAGGAAGAGAGACACATAAACTAATGTTAAATAGTGTGTTTCATTTGAAATAATAGAAGTAAACACACAAGTGAAGATAAAATACAGTGGGGAGAGGATGTCAGAAAGAGTTTCATGAGCAGGTTCATGTCTTGTCAGAGGTGGAAGGATGATGAATGGGAGTTGACCAGGAAAATCCAAGGATGAAAAAATATACCAGTAATAAATAGTATAAAAAATTAAGGGAAGCAACTCTAGACATTTTGGGTTTTTTAAAGGAATATATAAATACATTAAATGTGTTAAAGTTTCAGTTTGTTGACAAAACACACAAAATGTGAGTTTTCCCATAGAATTTTACATTTTAGGACCACCCATTGTTCCTCTATTTTTAAAAATAGTGTTTAAATTTAAACCAAAACTGTTTTACTTACTGTGTGCAGAAAGTGAAGTTGCTCAGTCGTGTCCGACTCTGCGACCCCATGGATACCAGGCTCTTCCGTCCATGGGATTTTCTAGGCAAGAGTACTGGAATGGGTTGCCATTTCCTTCTCCAAGGAACTTCCCGACCCAGGGATTGAACCCAGGTCTCCCACGTTGTAGACAGACGCTTTACCGTCTGAGCCAACAGGGAAGTCCTGTGCAGAAAGATGATTAATTAAGTCACTAATATCTAAGGCTATAGGCAATTAAGTGTATATATTATTATGTAGTTGATGTGAAGTGAAAGTTGCTCAGTCATGTCCGACTCTTTGTGACCCCATGGACTGTAGCCTGCCAAGCTCCTTTGTCCATAGAATTCTCCAGGCCAGAATATTGGAGTGGGTAGCCATTCCCTTCTCCAGGGGATCTTCCAAACCCAGGGATTGAACCCAGGTCTCCCACACTGCAAGCAGATTCTTTACCATCCGAGCCACCAGGGAAGCCCAAGAATACTGGGGTGGATAGCCTATCCCTTCCCCAAGGGATCTTCCCGACCTAAGAATCAAACGGGGATCTCTTGCATTGCAGGTGGATTCTTTACCAGCTGAACTACTAGGGAAGCCCCGAATTTGAGCATGCATTGGACTGAATGATGGAGATAAGAATTTGGGGGATATAGCAAATTAAAACTTCATTTAAATTATGTCATTCAGTTAAATACTGAGTGGGCACTAAGTAAATACTAGATGCTGGGAAAACTGTTTTTCCTAATTGGGAATTGTATGCTGTATTGGTGAAAGTATCACATATTTTTCTTAGGTTCCAGTCTTGGATTCTGGAACCATGTCAACAAAAGCTATAATAATGTCCTTTGTCAATGAAAAGGAATACATATTTCATTCAAGCCTATTTTAAGAGCAAAAGACTCAAAAATTTTAGTATCATATGCTTTATTAATTAGAGAATCACTTGTCCAAACATTGAAGAACTCTGGGGAATCCAGTAATGTAGATGTGTTTGAATTGATCATCAGTTCAGTTCAGTTCAGTTCAGTCGCTCAGTCGTGTCCGACTCCTTGCGACCCCATGAATCACAGCACGCCAGGCCTCCCTGTCCATCACCATCTCCCGGAGTTCACCCAGACTCATGTCCATCGAGCCATCTCATCCTATGTCGTCCCCTTCTCCTTCTGCTCCCAATCCCTCCCAGCATTAGAAAACCACTCTATCATATACCTTTATCTAAGAATTTAAACATATAACCTACATTTGATACAATAACTTTCCTGCTTTGACATCACAACTTTCAAAGTATCTGGTAATTACTCTGATTCAATGACTGGGGAAAAAAAATCTTTAAAGGTTTATTTTGAGAGATTCTTTTTGCTTTTAGCCATTGAATTTCTGTATCTTAACATTTAGTATTTTCTAATTGTTTTATTTTTCCCTCTTGTTTCAGAGAACTGAGGGTACAGTTGATATTTCAGTTATCACCAGTGGAGTTCAAGCCACAGCAAAAAATGCTTATAGTTATAATTGTTTACAGACTCCAGTTATAACCGATTTTAGTCCAAAAGTACGGACAATACTGGGTAAGGAATTCTTCAATAAAATTAGTCATTTGATATATGTGTGTATATCCAGTGCATTGGACAATATATGTATTTGTCTGATGCAATGGACATGAACTTGGGCAAACTTCGGGAGATGGTGAGTGGCAGAGGCCTGGCGTGCTGCAGTCTATGCGATCACAAAGAGTTGGACGTGACTGGGCAGAACTGAACAGAACAGAACAGAATACATATATAATAATATATTTCCATGTGCCATTTCTGGACAGGCTTTTGAAACAGTTTCTCCTGCAGTTATGTTTCTTGAAGCAAAACCTGTCACAGGTTTTCTTTTTTAACTATGAACTGGTCTGTTTATTATATCACTTAGAACATATTCAATAAGAAAAATTTAAATTAAAAAAAATTCTTTGCCATCTTCTTTTCCCTGTTAAAAATTGAACATGAATTTTATCTCCCTCTGGCAGCTATCAATTCTTTCACTGATTTTCTTTTACCTCTGAAAGTGTTCAGATCAGTTCAGTTCAGTCGCTTAGTCGTGTCTGACTCTTTGCGACCCCATGAATCACAGCTCGCCAGGCCTCCCTGTTCATCACCAACTCCTGGAGTTCACTCAGACTCATGTCCATTGAGTTGGTGATGCCATCCAGCCATCTCATCCTCTGTCGTCCCCTTCTCCTCCTGCCCCCAATCCCTCCCAGCATCAGAGTCTTTTCCAATGAGTCAACTCTTCGCATGAGGTGGCCAAAGTACTGGAGTTTCAGCTTCAGCATCATTCCCTCCAAAGAAATCCCAGGGTTGATCTTCAGAATGGACTGGTTGGATCTCCTTGCAGTCCAAGGGACTCTCAAGAGTCTTCTCTAACACCACAGTTCAAACGCATCAATTCTTCGGTGCTCAGCTTTCTTCACAGTCCAACTCTTGCATCCATACATGACTACTGGAAGAACCATAGCCTTGACTAGACGGACCTTTGTTGGCAAAGTAATGTTTCTGCTTTTGAATATGCTATCTAGGTTGGTCATAACTTTCCTTCCAAGGAGTAAGCGTCTTTTAATTTCATGGCTGCAGTCACCATCTGCAGTGATTCTGGAGCCCCCCAAAATAAAGTCTGACACTGTTTCCACTGTTTCCCCATCTATTTCCCATGAAGTGATGGGACCAGATGCCATGATCTTCGTTTTCTGAATGTTGAGCTTTAAGCCAACTTTTTCACTCTCCTCTTTCACGTTCATCAAGAGGCTTTTTAGTTCCTCTTCACTTTCTGCCATATGGGTGGTGTCACATGCATATCTGAGGTTATTGATATTTCTCCTGGCAATCTTGTTTCCAGCTTGTGCTTCTTCCAGCCCAGTGTTTCTCATGATGTACTCTGCATAGAAGTTAAACAAGCAGGGTGACAATATACAGCCTTGACGTAGTCCTTTTCCTATTTGGAACCAGTCTGTTGTTCCATGTCCAGTTCTAACTGTTGCTTCCTGCCCTGCATATAGGTTTCTCAAGAGGCAGGTCAGGTGGTCTGGTATTTCCATCTCTTTCAGAATTTTCCACAGTTTATTGTGATCCATGCAGTCAAAGTGTTAGGATGTCCTAAATCCAATGAAAGATAAGAGATGAGTTGGTTTACTTAATATTCAAATTTTGCACTAGATAATACATGGACTCTTTCTGTAAAATTTTCTTTCCTTTTAAAATAATAGGAGAAGTTAATTTAATGATTAAGGGTTATAACTTTGGAAATGAACTGACACAAAACATGGAGGTCTATGTTGGAGGTAAATCCTGCCAGGTCCTGCACTGGAACTTCACAGATATTAGATGCCTTTTGCCCAAGTTGTCTCCTGGAAAACATGATATCTGTGTTGAAGTCAGAAACTGGGGTTTTGCATCAACAAGGTATGGTAATCAGATATTCAATTATTTTCTCTTAAATGAATCATGTCCTAAGTAGAGTTAAGCAACATGGCCCCATGGAAGGCTCCTTGAAATAGCTGTTAATTTTTCTTTTGCAGAGACAAGTCAAGTGCTTCTATACAGTATATTTTGGAAGTGACCAACATGTTTCCACAAAAAGGCTCCTTATATGGTGGAACTGAAATCACTATAATGGGTTTGGGATTCAGCATGATCCCAACTGAGAACACTGTACTTTTAGGTAATAATTTCATACTCACAGGAGGGCTGTTATCATATTTCTTATCTTAAACGATGCGCTGTGGGTGCTGAGTTATTACACAAATACTCTCAGTCATGGAAGCTTCGTATTTTCTATTAATGTATAAAAGGTTAAGTGTATTTGGTTGGCGGGTAAAAAAGAAACTGTTTTTTATTCCAATAGTTTGTTATTATTGTTCAGTAACTCAGTTGTGTCCAACTCTTTGTAACCCCATGGATTGCAGCACTGCAGGCTTCACTGTCCTTCATCATCTTCAGTAAATAGTCTGAATATTTAATGTGTATCAAACACTTTAAATGAGAGGTCTCTGTTCTAAAACTAACCAGTACTCAAACATAATTACTATCAGAAAAAAGTACCAAAGATCCTACCTGTGTAATTGGAGCTTTTGTAGGGCTTTGACTGTCTACTACTTAGGCTTCATCTCCGTATTTCTCAAAAACTATTTGAGAAAATGTTTTTTTCCCCCATCTTTATTCTTTCCAGGGTCCTTCCCTTGCAATGTGACATCATCATCAGAAACTGTCATAAAATGTGTTCTACATTCAACAGGGAATGTATTCAGAATTACCAACAATGGGGAAGATTCAGGTATAAGATGGCCTTTATATGTTGTAAATAATGGAGGCATGTTACCTTGAAATTAGATTTTTACTTACAATACTTCAGAGTATTCAGAGCATAAGTATTGTTATTTCTTTGTATAATTTGTTTATGGTTTCTGTAGAATTTATCCATTTGACATAGGGGGCCACATATAGTATGAATCAGTGGTAGACTTGAGTCTAAGAAGGCTAGGTTTAAAATTTCCAAGTTCAGGAATTGCCATTTGGTTTTATTGCCATACAGAATCTTCTGAATTACTATAGTTTGTTTCACACTGTGGCTTTCTAAATAAATATCCAAATTGAAATTATGTAGAATTTTGCATGCCTCAATGCCTGAGAAAATTTTTGAGTTTAAAGAATTGATCATCGCTTTTAAAAATAACCCCATGTGATATTTCTGAACAATTTTGTTTATTGACTCTGATTTTTTGCAAATTGTCTCTTAGTTATCAGTTTTGAAGTTGTGTGATTTATCTTTTCCTTAGCTTCACATGATCTAACTTTCCATTATTTCTGTTTATTTTTATTATGTGTTTGAGTTAGACACATAAAAATTTTATAATGTTAACTGAAATTTTTTTCACTAGTGGCTATATAAAAAGGAAATATTTTCAAAGATAGTTATTAAGAATTTTTCCTAATTTTCCTTTTTTCTTTTAAAAAAATATGACTTAATTGCTCCCAGTACATGGATTAGGTTATGCCTGGTCACCATCAGTCTTAAATGTGTCTGTGGGAGACACAGTGACATGGCTTTGGCGAGCACATCCATATCTCAGGGGAATAGGATACAGCGTTTTCTCTGTCTCCAGTCCTGGAAGTGTAACTTATGATGGAAAAGGATTTACCAACGGAAGAGAAAAATCTGCATCAGGTATGTTTCCACTTTGCTGCATTTTGTGTCATGTTTCTTTTTCCCAAATATAATAAAAATATATTTGTTTAGATTTAAAATACTTTTGCATAAATAATACATACAAATACAGGATATGGTTTAGTTGACATTTTATTGTTATCACGAAATACTTCAAATTTATAAAATATTCTTAATGAATGCCTGCAAGGTATTTTGTACATCAGAGTTGAGTTTTGGTATCAGATATATCTCTTTTCATTCTGAAATAATCAACCAGAAAAATATATTGAAACAAACAAAATACAAAGAAGACTGAAGTATGTGTTTCAGTGATGCCAATCTGGTAGCAAGTAATGAATTTCTGTTGATTGAAATTAGCTTTAAAATCAGTCTTCCAGGACAACTTAGAGTACGATGTGCCTTTTAGACTGCCCATTTTGTTCTTAATGTGTAGCAGCTTGAACTTCTTATTCACGAACTATTTTTCATTGCCTGTTGAGTTTTTCTGTAGGAGTCAGTAAGTTATGCCAGATATCACATGTTTTTTCTAGAAAAACTAATGCTGGCTCTTGCCTTTATGGAATAGAATTTCATTATACAGGACAGCTCTTTTATAGCCATTTTATGGTCTTTTGATAGTCATTTCCTTACTACTTCTGCTGAAATATCATATGCTTGAAAACCTGTCATCTGTATGTGCGTTTGAAGGATCATTTCAAATTTATTTTCAAAGATGCATTAATTGCTTATATTTATTATGTACAATCTCATTTTATGGCAGGTTCATTTTCTTACCAGTTTACTTCACCTGGAATCCATTATTACAGCAGCGGGTATGTTGATGAGGCTCACTCCATTTTTCTCCAAGGAGTCATTAACGTTTTACCAGCTGAAACCAGTCACATTCCCCTGCACCTGTTTGTGGGGGGCACTGAAGCCACATATGCTCAGGGTAAGAAGGTTAAAGGTGGAAACCCTGTCCCTTCAGTTAAAGATGGAAACCCGGGGTGTATGCAGTCTTTCTGAAGTAGGAGGCAGATGACTGGCTCTGACTGCCTCTTACTAGCCGCACGACCTTGAAAGGGTCGGGACTGCTCTGAGGCTAGCATTTATTCTATAAAATGAGGGTCATGTTAATATTGTCCTGCCAGTCTGCAGAATCCTCATGTGCCTCAAATGAGATGTAATGTGAAAAAGTTCTGATACTCTCTGAGTATCTGAAAATATATTAAAATGTGAGATAATGTTTTTCTTTTATTTTCCCCATAGGATCTGGCCTTAGAGAAATTGAAAAATTAATCTTATATTCACTCTTAACCATATCATCTTTGTCCAGGTCTTTTAACTTTGCAGTGCCTGGGGCTCCTCTTGTTCTTTGAAAAATAGAAAGGATTTACCAGAATATAAACCACCATCATCAAAATAGAGTAATGTAGCCTGAAAACAGTTCTTGTTTTAGAATTTTATCCATGACTTACAAGCAGTTCTTTTGTTTAAAGGCAGACCTGTGAGTTTGCACTTGGGAAGCTCTGTGGCAGGCTGCCAAGCAAGAGAACCCCTGTGTGGCCTGAACAGTACCAGGGCTGAAAATTCAGAGAGATTGCTCTTTGAGCTTTCAAGTTGTCTTTCCCCATCTATAAGCCACATTAGTCCATCCATCGGAACACTAAATGAATTGGTAACAATTACTGGACGTGGCTTCAGTAATCTCACATGTGCTAATAAGGTAAGACTATAAAGATCTTCTTTTTACTTCTGTATATGCATACAAGGAAGATGTTTCATCCGTAACCTCATAGTTTAATTTATAGCAGTTCAATTGCAATATAATTCATATACCATACAATGCATTTATTTAATGTGCAAAATTCAGAAGCTTTTAGTATATTCACAGAGTTGTGTATCCATTACTGTGGTCAATTTTAAAATATTTTCATTACTCCAAAAAGGAACCCCATGACCATTAGATATTATCCACAACCCCTCCATACCTCTAGCCCTCCCTAGACAACCATGAATCCTTCTGTCTCTGTGGATTTGCCTATTGTGAATATTCTTGTAAATAGAATCGTAGAATATGTGGTCATTTGTGACTAGCTGTATTCACTAAGCATAGCGTTTTCAAGTTTCATCCACGATGTACCATGTAGCAGTACTTCATTTCTTCTTCAGCTGAATAATATTCCATTGCATAAGGTATACAGTTTATTTATCCACCCATTTGTTCATGGATATTGGGGTTCTTTTCACCTTTTTGGCTATTATCAATAATGTAGCTATGAATATTTGTGTATGGTCATAGTTTTGGTTTTTAAAAAATATTTATTTATTTATTTGGCTGCTCTGAGTCTTAGTTGTGGCATGTGGGATCTAGTTTCCCAACCAGAGATCAAACCCAGGCCCCCTGCACTGGGAGCCCAGAGTTCCAGCCTCTGGACCACCAGGGAAGTCCTCATAGTTTAGTTTTAAGGTCAATCCAAAATATACCTTAATCAGTCTCCCAAATTAATTTTATGAATAAAAAGTTTTCACATGATCAATTTTTCAAATTTAGTCATTGCTAATACAAAATTTAAGTTCATGCTAGAGTAATGTATTGACTTGTTCATCTGTTCATTTTACTTTCAGGTTAAAATTGGTAGCTATCCCTGTGTTGTAGAAGAAAGTAGTAACAATTCCCTTGTGTGTTGTATTGACCCTCAAAACTCAATGGATGTTGGCATCAGGGAAATTGTCACAGTAACTGTCTACAACCTGGGCACTGCCATCAACACACTGTCCAGTGAATTTGATAGGCGGTTTGTACTTCTGCCAAACATCGACATGATATCACCAAATGCAGGGTCAACTACAGGAATGACCAAAGTGACCATAAAAGGCTCTGGATTTGCAGTTTCTTCTGCTGGTGCACAAGTCCTGATGGGTCATTTTCCATGTAAAGTTCTGTCAGTGAATTATACAGCCATTGAATGTGAAACATCTCCTGCACCCCAACAGCTTGTGAAAGTAAATCTTCTAATCCACGGGGTGTCTGCTCAGTGTCAGGGGAACTGCACCTTTTCCTACTTAGAAAGCATTGCTGTGTTTGTAACAAGAATCTTCCCAAACTCTCTCCAAAGATCTGAAAAAGTTCTTATTGAAGGGGAAGGTTTTGGCACTGCCTTAGAGGACATTTCTGTTTTCATTGGAAACCAACAGTTCAGAGCAGTCGATGTTAATGAAAATAACATCACTGTTCTCATGACTCCCCTTCCGGCTGGACTTCATTCTCTTAGTGTGGTGGTGCGAACAAAGGGCTTGGCTCTGGGAAACTTGACAGTCAGCAGCCCTGCAGTAGCATCTGTCACCCCGACTTCTGGAAGCATTGGGGGTGGAACTACTCTGATGGTCACAGGAAATGGCTTCTCTCCGGGCAACACCACAGTCACTGTTGGGGATGAACCTTGTCAAATTCTTTCTGTCAATTCCAGTGACATCCACTGCCGTACCCCGGCAGGGACAGCTGGAAGGGTCAGTGTGAAGGTCTCTGTGAATGCAGTCGCGTACCCACCTCTGTCATTTATGTATGCCTTGGAAGATACTCCACTTCTCAAAGGGATTGTCCCAAGTACAGGTACTCCAAGACCTGCCTTTTGGGTGTCTTGATATAATATGATCAGTAATATTTGTTAGCATAGAATTGAAATAATGTTTACAAATGATTATTAAGATTGTTTTTAGACAATACCGCTGAATCAATATGTGGGATTTGAGTTCTGTATAGTCTCTGTTTTGTGATTATTTTTTGTATATTCTTGGGCTTCCCTGGTGGCTCAGATGGTAAAGAAGCTGCCTGGAATGTGGGAGACCTGGGTTTGATTCCCAGGTCTGGAAGATTCCCTGGAGGAGGGCATGACAAACCACTCCAGTATTCTTGCCTGGAGAATCCCCATGGATAGAGGAGCCCATAGGGTCACAAAGAATCATACACAACTGAGCAACTAAGCACAGCACATAGTGTCTATTTTGTGATTATTTTTGTACATTCTTGAGATCATAATTGCACTGAAATTCCCACTTCTATTTAAAAAAAAAATCCCCATGAACTTGAACTAATTTTGAAATGAGGAAGAAATAGATGAATATCTATCGATAAAACTGGTCATTAGTTTGTGTCATTGGTGTTGATATGGCACAGGAAAAACCTGTTAAAATTCATAAGTAGTTGTTCTTTTGTTTGCATGAAACTTAAGTTGATTATTAACACAACAAAATTCTTCTTAAGGGAGTAATTGGCCCATTCAGATGGAAAAAATATTATAAAACAATATTTACTTAATTATTTGGTGTGAGTTGTTTTTCTAAGCTAAGAATAGATGGAGTGGCTTCTTGATCCTTTGTCACTGTGCTGTGCTGTTTCTGATCATCTTCAAGCTGTTGGAATGCTTATGATCCATGTAATAAGTTCTGGAGAGGCAGCTATAGTCTCATGGCTGAGAACATGGCCTAGATACCTGGGTTCACATCTTCTCTGTTCTACTTTTCAGTGGTGAAACTTTGGATAAGTTTCTTAAAATATCAGATTCCTTATACATGCAGATACCTTTCTCATAAGGTTATAGAAGTTCATTCATATAATGCAACTTAAAAGTTCCCTTAATCAAGAACTTATTAAATGTTGGCCTTTAAAAAAAAGTCTTTGTTAGTTTACAGTGTCATGGGTAAGATGTATTCTCTGCTTTCAAGAAGCTTGCTATTGAAATTTTCTGTTAGACATCAAGTTTTTTCATTTAGAATTTTAAAAAGTAAATATTAGCAATAACAATGGCATCAGTTCAGCTCAGTTCAGTTCAGTCGCTCAGTTGTGTCCAACTCTTTGCGACCCCATGAATCACAGCACACCAGGCCGCCCTGTCCATCTCCCCCATATATTTGTAATCATTGCAAATGAAGAACTAGATATTGACATATGCTCCTTATTTCCATGAACCATTTCTGTCTCATCTCACTCTGAATGTATCTTTGAAAGCAGCATATCTGAAGATAGAAGAGACTTGTAGACAAGTGAGAACTGAGCTATTTTATTTACTGAAGAGACACAAGGTATAGGTCGTTCTTAGAACAGTGCTTCCATTTGAAAAGTGCAAATACCAGACAAGATTAAAACTTTAAGACCTTAAAACATTGTAAAATCTTATATCCTAAAACTATTCTTAACATGAAAGATCTCATTAATATCTATGGTCTTTAAAATGACAACTTACATTTCAGTGATGCTTACTATGGTCAATTATATGGTTATTTTTACTATCACTGGTTGAATTAAAAACCAACTACTACTTGGTGATTCTGCATTTGTAACAAGTTAGGTTGATTAATATCTACTCATTTATTGTTTAGGTATATAAGTATGTGTTTGGATGACCTGTGAAAAATTCCATGTGTGTAATGCCCTCAATGCTTTTTGTCAAAAGATGGAAGGAAGGGAACAGAAAGATTGAAATACTTTATTACAGTTTCATTTTTTCAAGGCATTAGCATCAACTTTCATCTATATCTTTAATTCCTTATTTCTGTGTTGATTATCTTACACCTAATTATTTATATATCATGATTTGTTTATCAAGTCATGCATATTGAAAATATCTGAGTGAAGAAAAAATAGTTCATTCCTCAGAAGGGTTGCAAATGTCAAGAAAGTACCAAAAGTTTTACAAAATAAGTTTCATCCCTGAAATATACTCTTAACGCACCACCCACTACTCAGGCATTCATTTTTATCTTTCAGGCATTCGTCCTTCCTTCCTAACTCTAGATCTTCTCTATTTTATTCTCTCTTTTCCATTAATCTGAATTATGAGTAACTTATAACTTCCATCTGTAGAATGGACAGATGCACTGGAAAATAATAAACATTGATATAAATATCTTAAGATACCAAAGACTGCAATGAAATTATAGCCAAAATGTGTATGACATGTATTGTTTATTAGTTTTAAAATACTAGATATAATTTTGTTTATGTAGGTGAATAGGTATGTCTTTAAATGCATATCTAACTATTAGAGTTTAGGTATGTATATGTATAGGATAGATAATGGACTGTCTTTCTTTTTAAGGTCCTCCTGAAACTGAAATTCAGGTCACTGGATCTAATTTTGGTACTGACATCTTGGAAATTTTGGTGATGATAAGTAGCACACAGTGTAATGTGACCAAGGTCAATGATACTGTATTGCAATGCATTGTTGGTGATCATGCTGGTGGCACTTTTCCTGTCACGATGCATCACAAAACAAAAGGCTTTGCCATGTCTACAGTTGTATTTAAGTACCCACTTACTATTGACAGTATTCATCCAAGCCAAGGTAAGCATGAATGTGCCAGAGCCTGGAAATATTTTACATTGTTTCAGTAAACACCTATTTAGAAAGAAACATATTCTTCCAACCCTGCTAAAATGTATAGTTCCTGTAGCACATTAAATTATTTTTGTTTATGTATCAAGTAAAGAAGCATGCAAAGGTATCCATCGTTTCAAAATATTTGTTTAATGCCTATATTTCTCTTCATGCTATAGAATATGTTTAAATTTTAATACTATTGAAAATGTCCAGATTATATGTGGAAATGTTTTAAAAAAACATATTTAAATATCACTGACATATAATTATGTCTACATAAATAAATATCTTTTTCTGTTTGAAAATTATTTTAGTGGTTAAAAACCTTAAGAAATTATAACCAATGTACTTTTAACTAAAATAGTAATTTTACATTTGTGTTTTGACTACTCAAATTCTTTGTGACAATTCCATTAAATAAAATTGAAATTCCTAGAAGTAGTTTAAATAAATGACTAAATGTGACATTTACTCAGTGAGGGGTTTAAAACACTGCAATCAAAAGAGATTCTATTGCAATAGTATAAAAATTTCCAGTTCTAAGAATCTTTTCATTTAATGAAAGTAGCTTCCATTCCAGGTGTTAAATATATGTACAGATGAGGTTTTCTTTTCATTAGCTTTGTCTTTCCTTCTTATATGTCTTCACTAGGGAGCTTCGGTGGTGGTCAAACCATGACTGTGACAGGCACTGGGTTTAATCCACAAAATTCAGTTGTGTTAGTGTGTGGCTCAAAATGTGCAGTCGACAAACTGAAATCTAATCGCACAACATTATTATGTAACATTCCACCAAGTAATGGTAAGTAGTCCCCTGGAGGAGAGCATGGCAGCACACTCCAGTTTTCTTGCCTGGAGAATCCCATGGACAGAGGAGCCTGGCAAGCTACAGTCCATAGAGTCACACAGAGTCAGACATGACTGAAGGAACTTAGCATGCACAGTCAGAAAAAGAATGGCAGTCTTTGAGAACTGTTTGATTTTATAGAGATCAGTCAGAGTTTCTTCTTTTTCAAGGTTTAGTGTTCATTAGGGCAACTGAATCAACTTTATGAATTTCCTGATTTTCAGCAGTTTCTTCAGAATTTTGTTTTCTACCCTTGTGTATTTACAAGATTCATGATATGTGAGTTAAACTGAATTGTTTATAACAAATTGCAGTTTTTTGGTTTATTACATAAGGAGCATACCAAATGGAAAACAAGTTTTTAGTACCTATTGGAGTATTAGCTTTTCCTTTAAGTTAGGATAGTGTCTTCTCCAGGGGATCTTCCTGACCCAGGGATTAAACCCGGGTCTCCCGCATCAGAGGTAGACTCTTTAACCTCTGAGCCACAAGGGAAGCCCTTACGTGGTACAGTTTAGTTCAGTTCAGTCACTCAGTCGTGTCCGACTCTTGCGACCCTATGAATTGCAGCACGCCAGGCCTCCCTGTCCATCACCAACTCCCGGAGTTCACTCAGACTCACATCCATCGAGTCAGTGATGCCATCCAGCTATCTCATCCTCTGTCGTCCCCTTCTCCTCCTGCCCCCAATCCCTCTCAGCATCAGAGTCTTTTCCAATGAGTCAACTCTTCACATGAGGTGGCCAAAATACTGGAGTTTCAGCTTCAGCATCATTCCCTCCAAAGAAATCCCAGGGCCGATCTCCTTCAGAATGGACTGGTTGGATCTCCTTGCAGTCCAAGGGACTCTCAAGAGTCTTCTCCAACACCACAGTTCAAAAGCATCAATTCTTCGGTGCTCGGCTTTCTTCACAGTTCAAGTCTCACATCCATACATGACCACAGGAAAAACCATAGCCTTGACTAGACGGACCTTAGTCGGCCAAGTAATGTCTCTGCTTTTGAGTATGCTATCTAGTTTGGTCATAACTTTCCTTCCAAGGAGTAAGCGTCTTTTAATTTCATGGCTGCAGTCACCATCTGCAGTGATTTTGGAGCCCAAAAAAGTAAAGTCTGACACTGTTTCCACTGTTTGCCCATCTATCTGCCATGAAGTGATAGGACCAGATGCCATGATCTTCATTTTCTGAATGCTGAGCTTTAAGCCAACTTTTTCACTCTCCTCTTTCACTTTCATCAAGAGGCTTTTTAGTTCCTCTTCACTTTCTGCCGTAAGGGTGGTGTCATCTGCATATCTGAGGTGATTGATATTTCTCCTGGCAATCTTGATTCTAGCTTGTGCTTCTTCCAGCCCAGGGTTTCTCATGATGTACTCTGCATAGAAGTTAAATAAGCAGGGTGACAATATACAGCCTTGACGTACTCCTTTTCCTATTTGGAACCAGTCTGTTGTTCCATGTCCAGTTCTAACTGTTGCTTCCTGACCTGCATACAGATTTCTCAAGAGGCAGGTCAGGTGGTCTGGTATTCCCATCTCTTTCAGAATTTTCCACAGTTTTTTGTGATCCACACAGTCAAAGGCTTTGGCATAGGGAATAAAGCAGAAATAGATGTTTTTCTGGAACTCTCTTGCTTTTTCCATGATCCAGCAGATGTTGGCATATGGTACAGTATACCATATACATAGTATATATATATGGTACCATATACATATATATATATAGTATAATGTTATGAAGGAAGTGAATTCTGATAATTCATTGCCGAGATGACAACCCAGGCTGTGTTTCTGAGCAAGTTATTCAACCTCCCAGTGCCTTGGTTGCCTCCTCTGTAAAAGGAAAATAATTAGCCTACTTATTGTGAGGCTTGATAAGCCAATGTGTGTAAAGTGGATAGAATGATATCCAAAACATGATCCGTGACTTGCTATTATTATTACTGTTATTTATTTTGAAATTTTTAAAATTATTTGTTTACCTTTGGCTGCACTGGGCCTGCGTTGCTTTTTGCACAGGCTTTCGCTAGTTGGGGCCAGCAGGGGCCGCTCTTCCTTGCGGCGCGCAGGCTTCTCATTGCGGTGGCCTCTCTTGCTGTGAGCACAGGCTGTAGGAGCACACGGGTTCAGTAGTGTGGTGCACGGGTTTAGTTTCCCTGCAGCACGTGGAATCCTCCCAGACCAGGGCCAGAGCCCATGTCTCCTGCATTGACAAGTGGATTATTAACCAGTAGACCACCAGGGAAGTCCACTCTTACGTATTTTTATCTAATGGTTAAAAGCCCTCCCTTTAAGGAGCCCCTGAAGCTGGTTTTAGAAAAGGCAGAGGAACCAGAGATCAAATTGCCAACATCCACTGGATCATCGAAAAAGCAAGAGAGTTCCAGAAAAACATCTATTTCTGCTTTCTTGACTATGCCAAAGCCTTTGACTGTGTGGATCACAAAAAACTGTGGAAAATTCTGAAAGAGATGGGAATACCAGACCACCTGACCTGCCTCTTGAGAAATCTACATGCAGGGTAGGAAGCACCAGTTAGAACTGGACATGGAACAACAGACTGGTTCCAAATAGAAAAAGGAGTGCATCAAGGCTGTATATTGTCACCCTGCTTATTTAACTTCTATGCAGAATACATCATGAGAAACCCTGGGCTGGAAGAAGCACAAGCTGGAATCGAGATTGCCAGGAGAAATATCAATAACCTCAGATATGCAGATGACACCACCCTTATGGCAGAAAGTGAAGAGGAACTAAAAAGCCTCTTGATGAAAGTAAAAGTGGAGAGTAAAAAAGTTGGCTTAAACTGAACATTTAGAAAACAAAGATCATGGCATCCAGTCCCATCACTTCATGGCAGATAGATGGGGAAACAGTGGAAACAATGACAGACTTTATTTTTTGGGGCTCCAAAATCACTGCAGATGGTGACTGCAGCCACGAAATTAAAAGACGCTTACTCCTTGGAAGGAAAGTTATGACCAACCTAGATAGCATATTCAAAAGCAGAGACATTGCTTTGCCAACAAAGGTCCGTCTAGTCAAGGCTATGGTTTTTCCAGTAGTCATGTATGGATGTGAGACTTGAACTGTGAAGAAAGCCGAGCACCGAAGAATTGATGCTTTTGAACTGTGGTGTTGGAGAAGACTCTTGAGAGTCCCTTGGACTGCAAGGAGATCCAACCAGTCCATTCTGAAGGAGATCGGCCCTGGGATTTCTTTGGAGGGAATGATGCTGAAGCTGAAACTCCAGTATTTTGGCCACCTCATGCGAAGAGTTGACTCTTTGGAAAAGACTCTGATGCTGGATTAGGGGCAGGAGGAGAAGGGGACGACAGGATGAGATAGCTGGATGGCATCACTGACTCGATGGACGTGAGTCTGAGTGAACTCCGGGAGTTGGTGATGGACAGGGAGGCCTGGAGTGCTGCGATTCACGGGGTCGCAAAGAGTCAGACACGACTGAGTGACTGAACTGAACTGAACTGAATTTGTTCTACCACTGTCATCTCAGCTAAGTGACTCAACTCCTTTCTGCTTCAATGTGTCCAACTATTGAAAGGAGATAATACTAACCCTAATTCGATGGGTTATTGTGAAGTTTAAATATCGGACATCTTAAGTACACAACAAACTTTAATTATCTAGCAAATTTAAGAAGAACCAAAGAGAATCATACAGATGAATAAAGGATATGGTTTATATATAAAGATCTTTTAAAGCATTAACAAAATTTGATGAAGCTTTTCTAAACATTTTTGCTTCTTCTGATTTCGTAAAGAATATTTAAGAAAATGTAACATTTTGTGACAGGGCTTGTTTATCATTTTAACATCAGAGTTGGTAATCTGATTTTTTTTTTTTAATGCAGCAATGCTATCAATATCTGTCAAGATTTGTTTGCCTTAACACGCGCTCTGCTTCTTTTTTCAACATTTTTGGATTGCATTTCTGTAGTTTTTCTGTCTCTTACCCTGCTTTTAACTGCCACTCCTTGCCATTGTCAGTGCACCTGCTGTGAGTGGCTCTCTGTTCCTTCCTCTCTAATTTGCAGTGTTGAATCCTCTAGGACTGGAAAACTGAACAGGCAGGTTTGTAGAATCATCTATAGTAAGAGCCTCTGAGGAAAGACCTAAGGGTTTTTTCTCTGGTGATAATGTGCATTTATTTTGTGAGGTTTTTGACTGTTGCTAGACATCCTTTTTAACTAACATATAGCCAGTGAAAGTGACTTTGGGGAAGGAAGGTGTTATTGAAAATATTTGGGGGTTTTGGACATAAGTAAGGGCCTGATAGCAGAACTGAACTCAGTTGGATGTCCTCCTATCACAGGGAGGGGACCCGAGCAAGCCTGTGAAGTGAGTGTGGTCAACGGGAAGGATTCCTCTCAGTCCACGGCTACTTTTACATACAACATGTCAATGACGCCATTCATCACCAAAATAGCTCCCAAGAGAGGCAGTACAGCAGGGGGCACCAGACTTACAGTCTGGGGATCAGGCTTCAGGTACTGTCTTCACATTACACGTACATGAGTGTGTCTTTCCAGACTCAAGCCATTACACCTGCTTTCTCATGTGCCAGGACAGTGTTTAAATATAGTCAAATAATGTGTATCTAGAGAAGGAAATGGCAACCCACTGCAGTATTCTTGCCTGAAATGCCATGGACAGAGGAGCCTGGAGGCCACAGTCCATGGAGTTGCAGAACAGTCAGACACGATTTTGTGACTAAACAACAAACAACAATGTGTACCTGGGTTTCCAGGTGGCACAGCGGTAACGAATCCGCCTGCCAGTGCAGGAGCTGCAAGAGACATGGGTTTGATCCCCTGGGTCGGAATGAGGAGGAAATGGAAACTCGAGCCTGGCGGGCTACAGTCCATGGGGTTGCAAAGAATCGAACACAGCTGAGCAACTGAGCACTTACAGTGTGTACCCATCTGCTGAAAAGCCACACGACTATTTACTGACTGCATACTCTGTGTCAGAAACCTTTCTACTCCACAGAATCTTCCTGGCTTACCTTCATAGATATTTTAAAATCCCGTTTTATGGTTAGAAAACTAAAAGAAGATATTGATTTTCCCCATATCCTAGTAACATCACAAGTATAAATCACTTTCCTGTTATGCTTTCCCCCAAATCTCATTTCCACCATCATCTGCTTCATTGGTTAAATGAAACATCTCTTCAAGCACCAGATCCATTTCATTGTAACTATTTAGATTCCTTCTTCCTAAACATGTTCATTATTTTGGCTCAAACTTATGTACTGCACTGCCATCATCCTTCAAGTAGTTAAGGCTGACTTCAAAACCCCAGATCATTTAAATCATAGCAGGCAAAGCTAATTCCTCACATACTTATAACTACATTGGACTTGCATTTTTACACAGTGGTTAAGTCCCAAAGTCTGTGAATATGGCAAAAATGTCAGCTAGACAAAATGATCACAGAAAGTCACTTATTAAAGTGCCATTTTGGAGAAGAATGTAGAATCTTTCAATAATTTGAACCGAAGCATTTTTTTCTCCAGTGCTGCAGAACTTGCTAGTTTATATAGTTTTATTTCCCAACCTCTTAATCTCTTTGTTTACTTTTTTCTCAACAAATATTTTAAAGTTTTACTACTGAAAAAAGTGTCAGTCTGCACTTTGATAGCTCATGGGGTAAGATCATTATTTTTACAATAATACAAATAAGGGTTTGTCAGTGTGACCTAGAAACTTGAGAAAAACATCAGTGTTTTGTTTTCCTTCTTTATACTTTTCAGTGAAAATGTAGAGGATGTTCTCGTTACCGTAGCTGAAGCCACATGTGATGTTGAGTATTCCAACAAGACATGTATCATCTGCATGACAAATGCCCGCTCTCCTTCAGGGTGGGCTCCAGTCCATGTCAGCATCAGGAGCACCGGCCTGGCCAAACGGGTAACAGTGCTGTGGCATAGAGTAGCCTCAGCTGTAGAAAAACTAGCCTTATGGGAAGTGAAGTCACTAGTAATGGACTTTTTACTTTGTTAATTTCTCCAAAAAATAACTGAGATGTGATTATAATAAATTTAAAGTAGGGTTTGTTTTTTTTTTACTTATTACTAAAATGTTTATAATTTCAGACTTCTGATTATTCTGGGTTGCAGGTAATTATTAATGAAAATGTTCATTGTCTTAGATATCTTCATTTTGAGAAATAATGAAATCTTTGAATTAAATTTTTTAAGTCTCTTGTGTTCTATTACAGGCTAATGCTGACTTCCTGTATGTGGATACTTGGTCCTCCAACTCCTCATGGGGAGGAAAATCTCCCCCAGAAGAAGGCTCCCTAGTTGTTATTACAAAAGGACAGATAATTTTGCTGGATCAAAATACCCCCATCCTAAAAATGTTGCTTATTCAAGGTAAATTTCTGAAAATCTGTTTCTAAGACTCTGCCTATGAAATGGTTCTGTGAGGTTAATTTAATCAAGATTCATGATTATGAACATCCACAGTTATATCATGTTTCAAATTCAGAGTGTAGTGTTGAATTTATTAAATTGAATGTTATTATCCATTTGTTATGAAATTATTTATTGTGTTGCCACCAGAATGTTTTTAATAAAATATAATAGAAAATATCAGAGTGTACCACATTCATATGGGTAAGCATGTTTTTTAAAGTTAAATATTTCTTAAACTTTTGTTTCAATAACTGTGAGTGTTTGTGTGTGTATATGTGTAAATGAATCCACATGGAGTGAATTAAAAAAAATAGTATTTCCTATTTAGAAAAACTAGTATAGTGGGTCCTGGGGATTGTAAAAACCATGGAGATTCGTTAAATTTTATACTAAATGACCCCCTCTTGCTCCTCTTGAATGTCAGATTGTGGTTTAACCTTTGCCTGTGAACCTGCTTTCAACTGTTACCCAAAGTTCTCTCTGCTTCTTAATACTCTATTTTTAATACAGAAAATTAAAAACCAGAACTGTTACAACTGTGTATAAAAGAAAGAATAATTGGCAAGAATAAAATACTTCGAGCTTTAATATATAAAGCTTTGCCATAATGGGCTTAGCTAATCAAAGACCTTTGCATTTTGTTTTGGTTTCAAATCCTGTCATAATAGCAGTGTTTCACTTCTTTGAAGTTAATAACTATTGAACATTGGAACAAGTGAAGTTTTACTGTCCACAAATCTACATCAGTCTCTTAAAAAATGTATCCCAGCACATTCTTTAATTATGCTAATCATAGGCTATGGCTATTGCTGGTGCAAATTAGTGGATAAAAGTTCGGTGCTAATGTTGACATTACAGTACTTTCTATAAAAAGTATTTTTCTTTTCTTTCAATATTTTGTTCTTAATTTAAATTTGAGGTCCTGTGTTTATAGAACTAGAAACTGTAGCTGCACTATTTAGTAGCATTTAAAATAACAAATGATCAAGGGAAAATAATCTGGCTTGCGGTTTGATTTTACTTCATATTGCCAAAGAACTGAAGTTACATGCATAGTGATAGCAGATAGGAATAAGAAATCAAATTTTTAATGTATAACTTAATAAATAGCTTTTAATATGAATTTTCCTTGTAATATATTTCAAAATTGTATGGTTTTTAGGCGGAACTCTAATATTTCATGAAGCTGACATTGAACTCCAGGCAGAAAATATTCTAATTACAGATGGAGGCATTCTGCAGGTATATGAGATAACTTATTGATAACCTCTCTCCATTTCTGTTTAAAATATCATGTGTGAAATGGACAGTTAATTATGCTATACTCTCACCAATATATCTTTTTGTAGATCTCAGTTCTTAGCATAAAGTCTTTTTTTCTGGATTGTAAAAGTTTCCCAGAATATTTTTGTGCTTTTAATGCGAAGACAAAGCATACTTTCAGAGGGAAGAAATCTAAATAGTGCAAAAAAATATTACCTCTGAGCTGTATGTGGCCAAAGTCAATCAGTATACCTTCCAAAGGTCTGACACAGTGTATTTGACTGACTAGAAAATGTAAGGTTTAACTGTCTCTCCATACTGAGAATGGAGTAATCCATTCTCAAAAGAGGGGAGAGTAGGAAGGAATTTGCTTTTGGGTGATTACAATCGTGGCTAATGAGTTTCAGCTTTTTGAGTGATGCTCGTGAAATCCCTTGCAGATTGGGACAGAAGCAGCTCCATTTCAACACAGGGCGGTCATTACCTTGCACGGGCACCTGAGGTCTCCTGAACTCCCAGTATATGGCGCCAAAACGCTGGCTGTGAGGGAAGGAATCCTGGATCTGCACGGTATGGCTCAGGGAATTGGTCCAGGAGAGACTAGCCAAGAAGCCAGAGATAATCCTCCTGATAACTCTCTAAATGTAGCCTTACCAAGCTTCTCCTGTCTTTATGTATTCTCTCTTTACTCCCCTTTATCTCTTTCCTCCTTCACACAGGCCAGGTAAGCCCCTACAGACCACCAAGACACACAACCAAGGTCACTCCTGGAAAGCCCTTCGGTCACATTGTTTGCCTAATTTAGCACTTGAGACAGTCCATATTGATTGTTTTCTTTATTCATCTGATCTGAATAGAAAAGCATTAAGTCTGGAAGCAAAAATTGTCACGTCTTCCATTTGTATTTTAAAATGGGCTCTTTCTAACATACAACTATAAATTTATAGTTGCACTTTTCTGTAACTACATTCTGGAAAATTATCAGCAAATAAAAATTATCATAATCCTGTTTGTGGTGTCAGGGTAGCATTGTTTAAAGGAAGTATGGTGTGAACCTTTTTATATGAAGTCTTCTCTATTGTAATGTGCATGCGTGCTAAGTCACTTCAGTCGTGTCTGACTCTGTGTGACCCTATGGACTCTATGTAGCCCACTGGGCTCCTCTGTCCATGGGATTCTCCAGGCAAGAATACTGGAGTGGGTTGCCATGCCTTCTTCCAGGGGATCTTCCCAACCCAGGAATCAGGCCCACATGTCTTATGTCTCCTGCATTGGCAGGTGGGTTCTTTACCACTAGTGCCACCTGGGAAGCCCTCTCTATTGTAATAATCTACTTCTTTTATAAGTTTATAATATATAAACATGATACCCGATTATGACCATGTATGTCCTGCATTGGGCTAAATATATACACTAATGAAATTTTCAGAAATTTACACATTTCATTTGTCTCCAGATTATCAATTTAAGCAACTCCTATCAACAAAGACAAAGGTAATAGGCCTCTGCCCATGTTATCAATGTATGCCTCTGGCCATTTTATCAAGAGTACCATACTATTCTGGGGAAGAAAATGGCTACCCGCTCCAGTGTTCTTGCCTGGGAAATCCCATGGACAGAGGAGCCTGGTGGGCTACAGTCCATGGGGTCGCAGAGAGTTGGACATAAATGGCAAAATGATGCCATTTATACTGAGTTTACATAAAGGAGATTGTCATAAATGAAATATATCATTGCAGAAGGACTTTTACAAAATGTGGAGGCCCATACGTGTTATTACAAATGTGGCTGTTACTTTTATAAAGCAAGCACTCTAAATGTGTTTTTTTTTTTTTAGAGAAAGGTATAAGATGCTAAGTTAAAATGAATCTTCTCAAAGTTATACAATCCAGGAGATTAAAATGCATAAAACTCTTAGTATTCCAGAAGACATACCTGAGGAAACTCTCAGTTGGTTTTTATGTTGGCTCCAGGTCTGCCTGTTCCTGTGATCTGGACTCGTTTGGCTCATACTGCAAAGGCAGGGGAACGGACTTTGATTTTACAAGAAGCAGTAACATGGAAACCAGGAGATAAGATTGTAATTGCAAGCACAGGTCACAGGTATGATGGATCTGATCATTTTGATTTAGAGTAGAAATTTGTAACTGTGTAAAAAAGGTATGATTCAGGAGGTCCACAGCCATTTAATTTAAATTTGAAACCTCAAGTAAAGAAGCCTGGACAGCCAAATATTTATTTGCCAGATATTAACATTGAGTTGATCTCCAGCGTGAGTTTTTATTGACTGAATTTACCATAAGAAAAAGTATAAGTATGTACTAATAAAAGATTTTAGTCATTTTTCATGGTGCAGTTCCCATGTAAGATTTCATTTGACAAGAGCATTCTGCTATTAAAAGTTATCTGAAAACCTCTGAGTGATGTCATACAGACAGCAGTAAGTCAGAAAGAGAAAAACAAATACCATATATTAATGTGTGAATGTGGAATCTAGAACGATGGTACAGATGATTTCCTTTTGCAGGGCAGGAATAGAGACGGCGACGTGGGGAAGGGGCATGTGGACAGAGTGGGGAAAGGGAGGGTGTAACGAACTGGGAGAGTAGCATTGACACATATACAGACCACGTGTGGAACAGATGGGCTAGTGGCAAGCTGCTGCAGAGCACAGGGGGCTCACCTCAGTGCTCCGTGATGACCTGGAGTGGGGAGGATGGGGGTTGGGGTGGGAGACAGCTGATTCACATTGTACAGCAGAAATTAACACAACATTGAAAGCAATTATACTCCAATTAAAAAAAAAGAAAGAAACCTCTGAGTGAGAGCTTCAGCTGAGTATATCAATGCATGCAAAAATGTAAATGAGCTTCTTTGTTTGGGGTCACCATCGAGCACAGTTGAAAGCAGCTAGTTAAGTCTTTTTAGTCTTACAGTCTTGGCAGTGGTTCCCATGGAGCAAAATTGTTAGTAATGATTGAATGATAGGGATGAAATTATAGTGTAACTAATGATTAACATGACCTTTGATGTCTGACATTTTATCATGAAACTGCTTATGACCCTTAATTACTGTTTAATTATATATTTTAGCAAATAAGAAATACGAGGAACAAAACTAATATAGCTACGCCAAGAATACTGGTGGGGAGATAAAGCAAGAGGAGCTTTATTTTTGCTTTATTATTCAAATTATGTAATAGCAAAATTGGATATAGTTATGTGGATCAGGGAACAAATAGTAATTTATGACAAGAAACAGCTAAGTTGTATTAAGGTCGTGACTCAATTTAGAATTAAAATTCAAGATGGCACTTTGAATTTGTCCCTTTCTGAGTTAAAAATAGACTTGCACATGTTAGGAAGAGTTAAATATATACTTAGTTTTATAAGCACCCTCTTTTTTTTTTCTCTGCCCTTGGGATGATATAACGGCAAAATTAAAAAGCAGCAAAATGACAGGGCTTACTTATAGAATAGGAAGTCCTCATAGCTTTTCTGGGTGAAAGAAAAGTAAGTTTAGAATTTAGGGGTCACAAAGAGTTGGACACCACTGAGTGACTGACAACAAAACCAAGTTTTAATAAACAAGAATTTAGGAATTTCCCACCAAATCTAATTAGTTGTTCACTGTTTCATTTGTAAATCCTATCTGAGAGTTTGCAAAGCAGGTGGTTAAGAATACTACTTTTAAAGTCAGTCGACCTAGGTCCAACCCCCAGCAATACTACTTACGAGGCCTAATGCCATTATTTTGCCTCTCTGTGCTTCACTAAAATTGGAATGCTGTTAGTATGTATCTCAGAATTATTGTAAGGATTAAATGAGTTAGTATGTGTAAAACAGAGTGGAACTTGGCTCAAAGTTAGTGCAATATATGTTGGATATTATTACAAAGGAAGGAAAGGTGCATTTAGGTGCACCTAACATATAAAAATCCTTTTGAGAACTTTTCTAAAAATATCATCTCTGTATCATCTGAATCCAAGAGAATTGGGAGAGGTTAGTTCAAATCACCTGAGGGATCTTGTAATATTATTGATACACCCTATCTCAAACATCCTTAATCTCCACTTCCCTTCCCCCTCCCCCTCCCCTCTAATTCCTTCCTTGGGTCTGTGGGAATTATGTCTTTCCAACCACTTACCCTCTTGGAAAAAAACCAGCTTTGGTCTCCTGTTTCTTCTAGCTTTTCTGTCTCTTTCCCCACCGCCTCCCTTTCTCTCTCTCAATTATTGAATCACCATGCCTGTTTCTTCCATTTCATTCTCATTCTCCATTTTTTCCCTTTAAGCCCTACAATCTAATTTTCATCTTCACAAAAATTTTCCTAGTGACCTTCTGACTGTCAGCTCTCTTCATTTCCTGCACATCACCAAGTTCTTTGGGTTCTGCCCTTGAAATGCCTCTTCCACCAGCTTTCCTTACTTTCCATTGAATTTAGACTCCCAATCCCTCATGCTGGAATATTCCATCATCTTCTTATTTGGGTTCCATTCCTCTACCTTCTTCCCTCAGGAATTTATTCTGCATTGATTTGTTTAGTCAGTCAAATCTATGACTGAGTTGTGACAGGTACTCAGCATACAGAATGATTCAGTGGTTGCCTTACCTAGAGGAGCAGACAATTATGGGAAAGACAGAGAAGTAAATGGGTGATAGGTCTGCGTGTGATAACTGTGAGTGCTAACGGGGCATCAGGCAGCACTTACTGGGAATCTAGAAGGGCTGGGAAAGTTCAGACAGGTGCCTTCCAATCTATTTCAGATGCAACATTGTTATTTGACCTGGTAGTTAAAGGAGGAGAAAGTTTTGCCAAGGAAGAGAGGAATCAAAAAGCAGTGTCAGGAAGCTACATCGATAACTCCCTTAAAGGCACCTCTGTCAATTGCACCAGTCACATGCTTTAGTATATAAAACATAAAATCAGCCATAGAAACACTTGTCTCTCTGAAGTTAGGGGCACTTTTGCTTGGTACCCATCTCCCAGTACTTAACTCTATGTCTAGAAAACAGGCTTGTTCTTGTTCCGTGGCTGTGTAATGTCTGACTCTGCAACCCTATGAACTGTAGCCTACCTCTGTTCATAGAATTTCCTCTATCCATGGAATTTGCAGGCAAGAATATTGGAGTGGGTTGCCATTTCCTCCTAGACACTCAACAAACATTTGTTGGAAGGATTCATACATGAATATTATCGATTTGGCCAGTCCTTTTGTTGGAACTTGGGGTGTGTTGAAGGAATGGGTAGAAATTAAACATCCTGAACTCACCTCAGTCCTTTCTTTCCCCTGCTCTGAAACCTCCAGTAGACTCCCTCTGTAAGGGTTTTTCCAACCTCAGCACTAGTGACATTTTGGACAGGTTAATTCTTTGTTGTGTATCGCAGGAGGTTTGGGAACATCCTCAGCCACTGCCTACTAGTAGCAACACCACCAACAACAACACCACCTCCACAAACACCACTGCAACCAACACTACCACCACCACCACCAATACCAGTACCACCACCAACACCACCACCACCAATACCAATACCACCACTACCACCAACACCACCTCCACCAAAACCACCACCACCAATACCAATACCACCAACACCAATACCACCAATACCATTACCACCAACACCACCAATACCAATACCACCAACACCACCAATACCAATACCAACACCAACAACACCACCACCACTACCACCACCACCATCAACACCACCAATACCAATGTCACCACCAACACCACTACCACAACTCACCACCTCCACCCACACCACCACCATCAATACTAATACCACCAACACCACTACCACCACCACCACCACCACCAATACCAATACCAACAACAACACCACTACCACCACCACCACCAATACCAATACCACCAACACCACTAACACCAATACCAATACCAATACCACCAACACCAATACCACCTCCACCAATACCATCACCACCAACACCACCAATACCAACACCAACAACACCACCACCACTACCACCGCCACCACTTCCACCAACACCACCACCATCAATACCAATACTACTACCACCACCACCACCATCAACACCACCAATACCAATGTCACCACCAACACCACTACCACCACTCACCACCTCCACCCACACCACCACCATCAATACTAATACCACCACCACCACCACCACCACCAATACCAATACCAACAACAACAACACCACTACCACCACCACCACCAATACCAATACCACCAACACCACCAATACCAATACCACCAACACCACCAACACCAATACCAATACCACCAACACCAATACCACCAATTCCACCTCCACCAATACCATCACCACCAACACCACCAATACCAATACCAACACCAACAACACCACTGCCACTACCACCACCACCACCTCCACCAACACCACCACCATCAATACCAATACCACTACCACCACCACCACCATCAACACCACCAATACCAATGTCACCACCAACACCACTACCACCACTCACCACCTCCACCCACACCACCACCATCAATACTAATACCACCAACACCACTACCACCAACACCACCAACACCAACACCACTACCACCACCACCACCAGTACCAATACCACCACCACCACCACCACCAATACCACCAACACCAATACCACCAATACCACTTCTAGCAATACCTCCACCACCAAGACCAATACCACCACCACACCACCACCAATACCAATACCACCAACACCAATACCACCAATACCACCACCACCAATACCAATACCACCAACACCACCTCCACCAATACCACCACCACCAATACAAACACCACCACCACCACCTCCACCAACACCAACACCACCAATACCAATACCACCACTACCACCAACACCACCTCCACCAACACCACCACCACCAATACCAATACAACCACCAACACCACCAACACCAACACCATCAATACCATCACCACCAACACTAACACCACCAACAACAACAATAACAACACACCACCAGTACCACCAATACTAACACCAACACCACCTACACCAATACGACAGCCCCTGCCTTGCTGTGTTATGACAACCAAAAACGTGTCCAGGCATTGCCAAATGTCCCCAAGGGAATAAAATCACCCTTGGTTGAGAGCCACTGTGTGTGATCCTCAAAGTTGTAAAGGAGTTGTTCTTTTGAATACTTTAGAGGGAATAAAATACCATCTTCAAATTCCTCTTCAGCATATTGTATGACATAAACATTTTTTCCCCTATTTTACAGATGAAGTTTTCAAAATAGAATAAAACAAATACACCAAAGCAATATTGTGTTAATTTATATTAATTCTGAGAGCTTGTGGTTAAAATTTTTACAGACACAGCCAACGAGAAAATGAAGAAAGGACCATTGCATCTGTATCTGCTGATGGCAGGAACATAACGCTGACTGATCCACTGAATTACACACACTTGGGGATCACTGTCACCCTCCCTGATGGAACTCTTTTTGAAGCAAGGGCAGAAATTGGAATTCTTACAAGAAATATTTTAATAAGAGGATCTGACAACATGGAGTGGAATAACAAAATCCCAGCGTGTCCTGATGGATTCGACACAGGTAACTTCAGTAGCCTTAGTGTGTCAACTTAAATGTTTCCAGACATTGCAGAAATATTCCCTGTGGGCAAAATCAGCTCCTGTTCAGAACTAATAGACTTGGTTATGCACTGGCAATAAATAAGCCCCAAATTTTAGTGAGTTAAAATGGTAAAGGTTTATTTCTTATTTATGCTACATGTAACCAGTATGAGTCAACAGGGGGGCTCTGACTCATACAGGGGGACACTGTAATTTTCCAGTGTCTCTGCTGATGGAAGCTTCATGGTCTCTGAGACAGGAGATCAGAAGGCCAGGAAGTCAAGCACCAGCAATTAGTTACTTTGGTCCTGAAGGGACATATGTCTCTTCTACTCAGGTGTCAATAGTTGGGACTGGTTCTATGGCTATCTTTAACCTACCATAGTTCTCATATATATAATATATATGTATGTATATGGACTTCTGGTAGCTCAGCAGTAAAGAACCTACCTGCAGTGTAGCAGCTGCGGAAAACGCAAGTTCCATCCCTAGGTCGGGAAGATCCCCTGGAGGAGGACATGGCAACCTACTCCAGTATTCTTGCCTGGAGAATCCCATGGATAGAGGAGCCTGGCAGGCTACAGTCCATAGCGCTGCAAAGAGTTGGACACGACTGAAGTGACTTAGCTTGCACACATGTATATGTGTGTATACACACACACACACATATACATATGTGTGTATATATGTTTACATAAAACTATGTATAACTATATAAATGTGTATAGTTAGGAAGCATGGTACATTTAAGTCTCTTTAAATATTTTATGTGATCACTACTACTGTTGTTGGTTAGTTGCTAAGTCATGTCCGAATCTTTGAGACCCTGTGGACTGCAGCCGGCTAGGGTCTGGCTAGATTCTCCAGGCAAGAATACTGGAGTGAGTTGCCATTTCCTTCCCCAGGGGATTGAACCTGCATCTCCTGCATTGGCAGGCAGATTCTTTACCACTGAGCCGCCAGTGAAGCCCACTGCCATTACAATCCGATAAGTAGTTGAATAATAACTGGTATACCTTAGGTACAGCCTTTTCTTCAGTGGGAAGCATAAGACAAAGCTCAATGGATTCAATGTCAAGTGACCTGCATTCTGATTTCAGTTCATCTTCATCATCTCACTGTGTCCATTGTTAACCTAGTTTCATCCTGATTTATATAAAAATACTTCCTGTTCTGCCAACCTACTATCATTGTAAGAATTAAGTGAGATAATGCAGGTTCTAATCTTGTACCAGTGTAAGATTGTATCAACTACGTTAATCCCAAATGTTGCGGAAAATAAATTCAGAGATAATAAAGCAAAATACCTTTATCAGCATTCATTCAGCCATTCAAATATTTATCTAGTATCTTTGAAAGATACTGAAGTAAGTACTTTTGTGCTTCTCTGGTAGCTCAGACAGTAAAGAATCTGCCTGCAATGTGGGAGACCTGGGTTCAATCCCTGGTTTGGGATGATCCCCTGGAGAGGGCATGGCAACCCACTCCAGTATTTTTGCCTGGAGAGTCCCTTATGGACTGAAGAGCCTGTCAGGCTATAGTCCATGGTGTCGCAGAGAGTCAGACATGACTGAGCGACTAAGCACAGCACAGCAAAGTTAAGTACTTTAGGGAATGCAGAGGTGAATAAGACAAGGCACTTACCTTCCTTATTGTGCAGAAGAGAAGATAACATGAATGCAAGCAATTATGTTCTAGGATAAGATTAAAATTATATGTAAATAAAAAGGTATAACTAGATATGAAATGCAATCTTTATATAATGAGAAGATTTTGGCATAGTTTTCCTTTATTGTATCTTAAATTTTATTTTTAAAGGTGAATTTGCTACACAGACATGTCTCCAAGGAAAGTTTGGAGAAGAAATAGGAAGTGACCAGTTTGGAGGCTGCATTATGCTTCATGCTCCTCTAGCTGGTGCTAACATGGTAACTGGAAGGATAGAATATGTAGAGGTAAGAGGCACTATTATTAGTGGTTTGCCCAAAGTTGTCTATACAATGAGTACGTATTGAGCACCTGCTTTTTGCCAGATGCTGATTATAATAATGTTTGGTAGAAGAGACAGATAAACAGACAGTGTCAATACAACTGTTATTCATGTATGTCATCATGCCGAAATTTTGTTTCTCTGCTTTTCTTATACCCACCCCATGTCGAATTCATTAACAAGTTCTATCCCAAAATAGTGTATCCTGAATCCACTATTTTTCCAGCACTCCACCTGGTTCCAAACCCAAACCACTGTCACCTCTCACCTGGACTACTATGCTTTTCTTCTAACTGATCTTCCTGCTTCCACCTTTTCTGCAACATAATCTCCATACCACAGCCAAAGTTCAGCTTTTTTATTTTTTAATTTATTTTATTGGAGAATAATTGCTTTACAGTCTTGCATTGGTTTCTGCCATACATCCCCATGAATCAGCCACAGGTATACATATGTCCCCTCCCTCCTGAACCCCCCTCCCATCTCCCTAGAGCCGATTATCCAGAGTGAAGTAAGTCAAAAAGAGAAAGACAGATAACATATATTAGCACATGCATATGGAATCTAAAAAGATGGTACTGATGAACTTGTTTGCAGGGGAGCAATGGAGACATAGACATAGAGAAGAGACTTGTGGATGAAGTTCAGGCTTTAAAGTGTGAATCAGATCTTGCCACGCTGTGTTTGAAACTCTTCAGGAGCTTCACAGTACACTTAAAGCAAAATGTCTAAGCTCTTCCCAAAGGAGCCACATCATCTGACCCCACTCTGGCCTCTTGCTGTCTTGTGTGAACCATCCTTGGCGCCCGCCATGCTGGTCACATAGACTTCCCTGTGTCATGTGACCATGTCAGGCACGTTCCTAGCTCAGTTCTTTGCACAAGCTCTTCATCTTCCTTAGAATGCTTCTCTGCCAGGTACTTCTGTGTTCACACTCATTTCAGTCAAATCTCTTCTCAAATCTATCTCTTCAGAGAGGCCGTGCTTCACCACCTTTATTTGAAAGAGCTGCCAAACTCCTATTTTTCTTTATTAACTCATAACTCCAGATATATTTTTGTTTTATTTTTTAGTCTCTTCTTCTAGAACATAAGCAGTCCTTCTAGTTTTCTACTGATTCCCCTGTAGCTGGAGCAGTGCTTGGCACATAGGAGATTCTTAATTGGCTATAAATTGAACAAATACATAAATAAAAGAATAAATATGCAAGTTATGCCCGAGATATCAAGAGCTCTTCTGTATCTTCAGTCTGTATAATCTGGGTTTAGCACAGTTTTTATCAAGTATTCAATAAAAGGAAGGAGGGTGCAAAGGAAAGGATAGTAAAATCCATAAATCTGTTAAATAGAGAGCACCCAACTGTAGTAAGGGTGGCAGAGTCAATGGCTACATTTGGTAAAACTCTCCTCCTCCTAGGTTATGTTACACATGTGTAACTTCTGGATATGGACTAAGTGAGGTTACCAGGGTTGACCTGTATGGTAAATATTAGTAATAGTTTTTATTTTTATATGAAGAATGAAAATAAATGGATGACCTAACATTTTATTTCCAAACCTCATAAGATTATATTATACAGATACAAACACATACACACACACAGAGGCATCTTCTGTCTTAGATTATTAGATCGTTTTGGTTGTTCAATCACTAAGTCGTATCCGACTCTTTGCGACTCCGTGGACTGCAGCATGCCAGGCTCTCCTGTCCTTCACTATCTCCCGGAGTTTGCTCAGATTCATGTCCATTGATTGGTGATGCTGTATAATTATTTCATCCTCTGCTGCCCACTTCTCCTTTTGCCTCCCATCTTTCCCAGCATCAGGGTTTTTTCTAATGAGTTGGCCCTTCGCCTCAGGTGGATTGTAGACCTTTGAAAGTATCGCAGAGTGGTTAGTAAGAGCGCCAACTCTCTAATCAGACCAGCGGGTTTAAGTGGAGCTTTGTGACTATGAAATAGATACTCAGCATTTCTGCATTTCACTTTCTTCATCTATAAAATGAAGCTTCTGATGAGTGGCTACTTCCTAGGATTATAGTAGAGTGTGACCATGCATATGACATTTAGCAAAATATCTGGCACTTGATAAATATTCAAGAAATATTTCTTATAATTAAGTAAGGATTAAAAGGAGGAGGAAAAGAAGTATTTTAAGAGGTTGTGTTTTGCTCAACACCAGTTTCATAACAGAGTAAGGTGAAAAGCGGAAGAGTTGAAGATGACTTTTGTTCATTCATTCATTTGATAAAAAGCATGAGCCCACAAACAAGGTGGGATGGGGGTCAAAGAACATTTTAAAATGATAAACAGGAATAATATGGGAGAGATCAATGCATTAATAATAATTAATGTGAATGTGGATATTATTTTGAAGCAAGAAAGTATAAGCCAGGCAAACTCTATGTGTATCACTGAATAGCTGTGATTTCTGGGCTTGACAGATATTCCATGCTGGTCAGGCATTCCGGTTGGGACGATATCCAATACATTGGCACCTGCTTGGAGATTTACAGTTTAAATCTTATGTAAAAGGCTGTGCAATTCACCAGACCTATAACAGGGCTATTACTATCCATAACACACATCACCTTCTGGTCGAGAGGAATATTATATATGATATCAGGGGAGGAGCATTTTTTATAGAAGACGGCATTGAACATGGCAATATCCTGCAATATAACTTGGCAGTATTTGTACATCAGAGTACTAGTCTTCTGAATGACGATGTGACTCCAGCCGCATTTTGGGTAACCAATCCAAACAACACCATACGACACAATGTGGCTGCTGGTGGCACTCACTTTGGCTTTTGGTACCGAATGAACAACCACCCTGATGGGCCATCCTATGACCGAAACATTTGCCAAAAAAGAGTCCCTCTTGGAGAATTCTTTAACAACACTGTTCATTCTCAAGGTTGGTTTGGATTGTGGATCTTTGAAGAATATTTCCCCATGCAGACAGGATCATGTACTTCTTCGGTGCCAGTGCCTGCAGTATTTCATTCACTCACAACTTGGAATTGTCAAAAAGGAGCCGAATGGGTCAACGGAGGTGCCCTTCAGTTCCATAACTTTGTGATGGTAAATAATTATGAGGCTGGAATTGAAACAAAGAGGATCCTGGCTCCTTACGTTGGAGGATGGGGTGAAACCAATGGAGCAATGATTAAAAATGGCAAAATAGTTGGTCATCTTGATGAACTGGGGATGGGGTCTGCATTTTGCACAACAAAAGGCCTGGTTCTCCCGTTTAATGAAGGACTGACTGTGTCTTCCGTACACTTCATGAACTTTGACCGTCCCAGCTGTGCAGCTTTGGGAGTGACGTCCATCACGGGCGTTTGTAACCACAGGTGTGGAGGGTGGAGTGCAAAATTCGCTGGCATCCAGTATTCTCACACGCCGAACAAGGCTGGCTTTCGATGGGAACATGAAGTGGTACTGATTGATGTTGATGGTTCGCTTACAGGTAAGGTGATGTTTTCATTTCTGATAAAATATCTTGGAACTACATTTTTCACTTAACACGGACTTGAATTGTCATAGCATATTCAGGTGAATCTTACCTGGTACCAAACTTTCCTAATGACTTAAAGATGTAGGTCAGCACTAGTCATAGATGACAGATCCTTTTCTGGAGAAGTCCCAAGCTATCACAGTCAGCCCCCATGTTTGTCCTTTTTTTCCTACATTTTCACTTTGGTTCTGAGTTAATAGCAAATTTTAAACAGGACTGAAGCAACTTAGCAGCAGCAGCAGTATGAAATTAGGGACCACAAAAGAAAGCCATGTCAGTCTGAGAATGTCACTATCTCTTATTCAGTTAATTACATGACTACCCAAATTCTCCAGCCAGTCAGGCCCATAACTGCATTAATTCCAGGTTTATTCACATAAGCAATGTGGACAGACTGGATACATCCTGTTCAAGTACCTTAGAGGGAAGTAGTAAGTCACAGGCCTGTTAGTCTTTTCTTTCCAATCTAAATTCTGAATTTGAAATTGGTTAAAAGAATATGTGAACTTTAGTACAAAATTCAACGTTGTAGGTTAAATTTTTCTACCATCTGAAGTAAATATGTAAATATGCTTTCTGTAAATGTGATTTCTAGAATTTAGCATTCTTATAAAATTTTAATGATAACTACTTGGCTTCCCTGGTGGCTCAGTGGTAAAGAGTCTGCCTACCAATGCAGGAGACAAAAGTTCGATCCCTGGCTTGGGAAGATCCCCTGAAGAAGGAAATGGCAACCCATTCCATTATTCTTGCCTGGGAAATTCCATGGACAGAGGAGCCTGGAGGGCTACAGTCCATGGGGTGGCAAGAGTCAGACATGACTTAGCGACTAAACAAGGATAACGATTTGGCTAAATAAGATAGGAAGGATGTGTGTGTATGTATGATTCTGCATAATACCTTTAAAAGAGGAACAACTGGCCAGTAAACCTGCAGACAGTAACAGATGTTTCTGAAAGCCTTTGAAAGAAGGTTCATCTCAATAGTCAAACAGATTGAATACTCACCCATAGTTGTTGATTTGTTTCCTATTCTAATTGTGGCTTTAAGAAGGAGAACATTTGGGTAATTCCAATATACAGAGCTTTATTACCTTCATTCCTTAATTCACCTTAGATTCTTTTTTTTTGATGTTTATGTGTTAGGCTGGGCCAGGTCTTAGTTGTCACATGCAGGATCTTTAGTTGAGGCATGTGAACTCTTAGTTGTGGCATTTGGTGACCTAGTTCCCTGACCAGGGATCAAACCTGGGCCCCCTGCTTTGGGAGCATGAAGTCCTAGGCACCGGACCACCAGGGATGTCCCTCAGTGTAGATTCTTAATATTTGTTGACAGACTCTTGGTTGAGAGCCTAGGTTTTATGGTCAGACAGCCTGGATTTACATCCTTCCTTGTGTCCTTGACCACGTTACTTATTCCCCATCCCATCCCCTACTTTGTCTCTCACGGGTTCTTCAGATCCCATATTTCTGCTATGTTCATGATAAGCTCCCTGAGTGAAGAGTGCACTGTAAAGCCTTTTTAGGAGGGCCCCTTACTTCCTGACAAAAAAAGAAAAAGTGAACCAAGACTTTTAGATTGTATTGGTGGCACCCTGGATCATAGTCAGCATATGCTGTAGACAGTTTGGCTGTTTAGTTTTCTGACATGAAACGTGCTGTTTGCGTCCATTTCCTAGGTCACAAAGGACACACCGTCGTTCCACACAGCCCTCTGCTGGACCCTTCTCACTGCACTCAAGAAGCCGAGTGGAGCATAGGGTTCCCCGGGTCTGTCTGTGATGCCTCGGTCAGCTTCCACCGGCTAGCATTCAACAAGCCTTCTCCAGTGTCCCTGCTTGAAAAGGATGTGGTTCTCTCAGACTCTTTTGGTAAGTGGAATGTAATCATGTGACCCACTCATTTAAATATGTTTTCCTCAATTTTCATCATCTTCCTGAGTTGTCACTCACTTATTTAGAACACTGGAAAAAGAATAATATTGATATCAGTCAGAAGCCAGGCAGGAAACTAATAACACATCCCGAAACGACTTATGAGGAGTATTGAGTAAATGCGTGGATGAGCATGACATTCTGCTGATTAAGGCACCCCAATATCATGGGCTCCCCTGGTAAAGAATCTGCCTGCAATGCAAGAGGCCTGGGTTTGATCCTTGGGTCAGGAAGATCCCCTGGAGGATGCTCCAGTATTCTTGCCTGGAGAATCCCATGGACAGAGGAGCCTGGCAGACTACAGTCCATGGGGTCACAGAGAGTCAGACACAACTGAGGGACTAAGCAGCGTGCAACCATAGCCAACACTGTGACAGAGAGCAAGATAGTTGGCATAGCTTTTGGATTAAGACAGAGAAAATGCATCATTGTTTCTGCCCCTGAAAGCAAATTATTTTGATTATCTTTGCTGATTGATGTAGGGTGGGGGTGCATCTGCTAGGTCCCGGGCTGCACCCCAGGTGCCAGAGGCTGTTGATTTACTGAGTCGTTTGAGTAAAGATACTATATGTGAAACACCACATGTGCTTGACATCGTTGCCTGATGAGATTGCATTAATTTACTATCATTATTCATGATCCATCTGGCATTTGCAACAGCCAGACAAGCAAGTTAAATGGAGATTGGTAGGAATCCTGATCACATCTCTCTGATTTTTTGTTGTGGTATTATTTTCTATATTTCCCCCCCTCAAGGGTTTGGAATTGCTTTTAATTTATTATCTTGATAAGGGGGTGGCAAGGGGAAGTATGGTTCCTAAAGTGTTCACTTAGTCCTTCCTACCCGATTTTCCTTCCCTCCATTGGGAACTCTTCCAGTTACTAAATATGTCTATTTTCATCATGTCTGACCTGGCCTGACTGGACTGGCTCTGATCTTTGTATCATTCCGTCCATCCCTTTATACACGCATCCATCATCTGTCTCAATTATTGGTTAAAATGTGTGTGTTCTCAGTTGCTTAGTTGTGTTCAACTCTGTGACCCATGAACTGTAGCCCACCAAGCTCCTCTGTCCACAGGGTTTTCAGGCAAGAATACTGGAGTGGTTTGCCATTTCCTCCTCCAGGGGATCTTCCCAACCCAGGGATTGAATCCACATCACTTTCATCTCCTGCATTGGCAGGTGGATTCTTTACCACTTAGCCAGCTGGAAGCTGCATTAGTTAAAACATCTACAATTAATCCACTCTCCTATACACTGTTCTGATAGACTGCAGATTTTGGAAAATAGGGAAAGCATTGGTGCATCAAAGATTTGCTGAACATGATTCTCAAATATAGGTTTCCACATTTTCTGCATAAATCTAATGATACAGCTTCTTGATGACAGTGTTTCCAAATTTCCATGTTTAATGATATTTACAAGGTAGAAACTTCCAATTTGAAACTAAAATTATGTATCTCAATGTAAGCCAAATGAATTTTGAAAACATGTAGCATGATTATACCAGTAATACTATAGCTCCTAAAATTATAGCTATGTCAAATCCATCAGGACATGCTGGGGTTTTGTTACTTCACCCCATATTATCAGATCCTCTTGGTAGGATATTTCTTGTGAGCATTTCAACTTCTGCTCTTTCTGCAAACAGAGTTCTATATCTATTCCCACTATGCTTTTTGGAACTGGAGGAATAACCATAAGATGACCCAGGGGCCTCAATGGACCAGCCATGAGATGAGCCGAGACTCATTCTATGGCCTGGCCTTTGTAAGCTGCCTCTCCAGCTGGTTGACCATAGCGGCATTTAGAGTCTTTGAGAGTTTGTATCAGTTCAGATCCAGAAACTAACAGCTCTTGGAAGGTTTGGATAGTTTGCTCTCCTTAGTAGGCTGTAGCCCCATAAATGGCTAGATTTCTCCCACTGGTGTTAGGTGTTTTAAGTCTATGAATTGGCTTGGATCTAAGAAATAGATGAGAAGTAGCAAGTTTCCACTTGGGTAACTTGAATTAAATCCATGCCCCTAAGATATATATCCTTTTTCTATCCATGTATGCCAAACGTCATCTTAGCCTGCTACCCACTATTCTCCTAGGGGAGCCTCTTTGCATTGCAGTGACAGAGGCTCAAGAGGGTGTGTTTCACCCAGCAAGCACTTTTTAAGTCTTTGCAGTATCAGTTCTGCTACTAGTTCCTGGGCCGAAGTAGTCACCCAATATCAACAGAGCAGGAGAGTAACCTGCCCTCAAGGACAGGAGAGGAGTGGATATTTGCTGAATAACCCAAATTATCATTGTTCTTCTCATATACTGCATATCTTTTTAAACTGTTTTTAGTGCCTCTGGTCATGGGCTCTTCAAAACTTAATGCTAATTCGTAAGCCTAAGAATATGTTCACCCTTGATACTGGAATTCATTTTGCTTTATTCCCTAGTGGCTCAGATGATAAAGAACCCACCTGCAATGCAGAAGACCCAGGTTCGATCCCTGGGTTGGGAAGACCCCCCCAGAGAAGGGCATGGCAACCCACTCTAGTATTCTTGCCTGGAGAATCCCATGGACAGGGGAGCCTGGCGAGCTACAGTCCATGGGGTCGCAGAGTCAGACACAACTGAAGCGACTTAGCATGCATGTACACATCCCCAAAGGAAAAGAATGACAGTTTATTTTTGTTTTGTTCATTTTTTGTTTTTTTAACTTTGGTGTGCTTTTGTTACTTGTTTTTTAAAAAGTTTTGCTTTATATTGGAGTATAGCCAATTAACAATGTTGTGATAATTTCAGGTGAACGTCTAAGGAACTCAGTCATGCATATACATGTATCCATTCTCCTCCAAATTCCCCTCCCATCCAGGCTGCCACATAACAATAAGCAGAGCAGCCTGTGCTGTGCAGTAGGACCTTGGTGATTATCCATTTTAAATATAGCTGTGTGTGCTTGACAGTCTATTTTGTAATCTCACTTCTGACTTCTTCCTCCTAATTTGGAAAGGGAAGAGGTTGCAAATTTAATGTAAAATTCAATCAAAGATGAAAGAAGGGAAAGGAAAAAATATAATTAATTAATCACAGATTTTTTTTTCTTTATATTGTAAGAGATATTTTCAAATCTTCACCCAAAGTTGTCAGGCATTTATTCAGATTAAATCTTTTCCCCATAACAGGTAGTTCAGGTTTCAGGTTTGTCATTCACAAAATTTAGAGTATTACAGCCGGTGTTAGAGGCTGCTTGTAGCCTAGTTCCCTAAGAGCTATCAATCAAAGATTTCCATTCATACTCATTAGGCTGATTTTTATTAACACAGCAAGTATGAGAGAATCTAATAATGTTTAAGACATATATTTACATACTCTGCAAATCAAGGATTTGGAAGAATAGGAATGGAATTATATTTCAGATCAGTGATATTTTTAAAATTGTATTGATATATTTAAGCACTTTGTCTTAGTCATTATGTCATCATATTTCAATTTTATCTTTCCCCAGGGAATATAAGCTCCATGTCAATTCAAAATTCCAAGTGAGAAAACATTTTATGTTTCAGTTAAGTGTGATATTAAGTATTGGGGCCTTCAGGTCAACAAAGACATTTAGAACATAAGTAATGAAATGCTATACTGATCTCTTTAGAGACTTCCATTGACTAGACTAATATTTACCTTTGCACTTACTCATAAGAGAAGAAATTTTCTAGGTAGATTACTATTGTTTGTTTATGTCCTATAGGCACAAGCATTATTCCCTTTCAGAAGAAACGACTGACTCATATGTCTGGCTGGATGGCTCTGATTCCAAATGCAAAACACATTAACTGGTATTTTAAAGGTGTAGATCACATAACCAACATATCATATACATCAACATTCTATGGATTTAAGGTAAATAAAGAGTTGCATAATCCATCTTCTGATCACTTATGTTGCATATTATTCTAACGCAGCCCACTCACACCAGTTGTGAGACCCAGACTGTCCTTGCCTCACATATTTGTACTTTTCATGACCCATCTTAAATCTCAGAAGCAAGCCAAAAAAATCCTTCTTCAAAAATCAGAAGCAAGCAATCTTTCTGCCACATTCCTGTAGTATTAAGCTTATTATATCCATGATAATAGCTAACATTTATTGAGTACTTATGATGTTTTGGAAAATAGTAAAGGGCTTTATTATTTGTATTGTGAAATACAGAAAATAGCAGGCCCAAGTCCCATATGCCCACTACCTAGCTATCTGAATCGAACATTCTGTAACATTCTGTGACTCTTTACTTCAGATTTTTTAAAGAAATATTTTTGGATGAAGCAGAAGTCCTCTGCAGGGCTTACTCTGATGTCAATCGTCACTCGCTACTGCTAACGGTCACCAGTTTCCTGAACTGTGTATTTTCCTCCCTGTTCACATTCTTCTGCTTATACTACATGTGGCAACCAAAAAATAAATGCCTAGCATTGTTTCAGATGTTTTGAAATATTACAGAAATTAAATACTCTCTGAATGTATGCATATGTATGTGTGTATATATATACCTATATAAAATATATACATATATGTATATATGTACATATATACACATACATATACATATATGTGCATATGTATATATGTATGTACATATATACATATATAAGAGAGAGAAGGAAAAAAAAACTTTCATTGCCTTAGTGATAAACAGCATTATTGCCATAGACAGATAACATGTTAAACAAAATATAAATACAAAATGAAAAACAAACTAAACCAAAACTTAACTTTTAATATAGGAGTTAAGTGATTCATGTCATCAAAATGAGTGTATATTATGCAGTATGTTAACATCTAAAATAAACTTTAATAGGAAGAAGACTATGTAATCATATCTCATAACTTCACTCAAAATCCTGACATGTTTAATATCATTGATATGAGGAATGGCTCTTCAAATCCACTGAATTGGAATACTAGCAAGAATGGAGACTGGCACCTTGAAGCAAACACTAGTACTCTGTATTACCTGGGTATGTATTCAGTAGGCAAAAGTGATTTATTTATTGCTTCATCTAAAGGAGGAGAATAGTGGCTCAATGGGCAAATGCATTATATAGTGCCTTGTATACAGCAGGATTTAATGAGTGTTGAATTAAAGAATGGAGACTAAATTTATGCTGGAAAAGGCCTTGAATAGAATTAAGAACTTATGTTTTATGCTTGGAGGTAGCACCATCATTCATAATTGACTCCAAAATTTATTTTAAAAAATTAGAGGAAATGAGTGCAATGAACTGTCATATATTTTGTTTCTGTTTTTATTGTTTAACTATTTTTGGAAAATAAAAATATTTAAGAATTCTCTTATTGCGAATAAGAGTTCTCAAATATTTGTTTTTGTCAAGATACTTTGACTCTACTTCTCAGATGTGCATTTTGTCGGAATCTCTTTATACCTATTCCATACATTTGAATTATACTAAGTTACTATCTAAAGAGTATTTTCAAATTGCCATGGTTTTGGTTACATTCAGATGCTTTGATCATCATGTTAGTTTAAACTGATTTTATTTTCACTTCCAGTGTCAGGAAAAAATGACCTTCATCAGAGCCAGTCCATTTCTGGGACCCTGGATCCTGATGTAAAGGACGTTATTATTAATTTCCAAGCTTACTGCTGTGTTCTCCAGGATTGCTTTCCTGTACATCCTCCATCAAGAAAACCAATTCCCAGGAAGCGACCAGCCGCATATAAGTATACAGGCCTTCTGTTCATTAATACGCTTCAGTAGTTCCTGACAGCATCCTTTTCCTGTGTCATCCTGGCTGAGATACTGTGCCCTCCTCCTGCACAGAGGGTCCTGAAACACTTCACACTCATTGCTTCATTTGAGCATTACAGCCACCCTGATGACAAGATGGAAAAATCTCACAAAATTAGTGTGAAAGTTACTGGGAATCTCATACTTGCAGAATGTTAGATCAGAATTATTAGACCAACTCCCTTATTATTTGATGAGAGAGCTGACGCCCAAAGACCTTAAATGAATTACCTGAGAACACAAAACTTCTCGATGACACACTCAGAACAGCACCAGAAACTGTCTCCTCGTTGATCCAGTGCTTTCTTGTGCTATGGTGTGCTTAGTTGCTCAGTCGTGTCTGACTCTTTTCAACCCCATGGACTGTATCCCGCCAGGCTACAGCTTCTCTGTTCATGGGGATTCTCCAGGCAAGAATACTAGAGTGGGTTGCCATGCCTTCATCCAGGGGATCTTCCCAAGCTAGGGATTGAACCCAGATCTCCCACATTGCAGGCGATTTCTTTTCTATCTGAGCCACCAAGGAAGCACAAGAATACTGGAGTGGGTAGCCTATCCCTTCTCCAGGGGATCGTCCTGACCCAGGAATCAAACCAGGCTCTCCTGCATTGTAGGCAGATTCTTTACCAGCTGAGCTACCAGGGAAGCAATGCTTCCTTAGCAGATGGCATTTCTTTATCTAGAATAACAGTCTTTTTGTGTCTCTGTGTTTGTGTTTTTATTTTTTATTGACATGTAGGTGATTTATACTGTTGTGCTAGTTTCTGGTGTACAGCAAACTGATTCAGTTATACATATATATTTTTCATATTCTTTTCCATTATAGTTTATTACAAGATATTGTGTGTAATTCCCTTGCTATACAGGAGGACTTTATTGTTTATTTTATACATAGTAGTGTATATCTGCTAATCCCAAACTCCTAATTTATCCCTCTTACCCCTTTTTCCCTTTGGTAACCATAAGTTTGTTTTCTGTGTCTATGAGTCTGTTTCTGATTTGTAAATAAAATTCATTTGTATCATTTTTTAGATAGACCAACTGTCTTGGTCAAATCTCATAATACAGCTTGTTTAATTTTATTTCAGATATTTGATTTCCTAAATATATGTTAACTCTCTTAGTTAAAAATAATTTTTCTATCTTTGAAACTTGTAAAGCCCTTTATCTATATTTCTCATATGAAATGTCACTTTCTACCTCATATTATAGTAATTACCATATATGGTGGTACTAGTACGTGACAGTACTAGTCTTTAAGACCTTTAAAGGCATGATCCTGATTTGATGTATATTGCGTCCCCTACAGGCAAATAATAACCATAAAAATAATGTTGGTAATAATAAGAATTAATAGTCAATGGTAACCCACTCCAGTACTCTTGCCTGGCAAATCCCATGGACGGAGGAGCCTGGAAGGCTGCAGTCCATGAGGTCGCTAGGAGTCGGACACGGCTGAGCAACTTCACTTTCACTTTTCACTTTCATGCATTGGAGGAGTTGGCAGCCCACTCCAGTGTTCTTGCCTGGGGTATCCCAGGGACGGGGGAGCCTGGTGGACTGCCATCTCTGGGGTCACACAGAGTTGGACACGACTGAAGCGACTCAGCAGCAGCAGGCATGTAAGAGCCCAGTACTGCACATCCAGTACGAATCAATATTATTTATTAAGTGAATTATAACTTCAAAATATACAGATACTGGGATAACTGTTGCACAAAAGAATAATAATTGAATTTGTTTATACATTCCACCACACACAAAAAAAATTTTACTGAGTACCTGCCACGTTCCAGGCACTGTGCTGAGCACTGAGATTAGGTTGAGAACAGAGATGTGGCCTCTGCCCCCCTAACATATACTTCACGTTTATACCATAGGATAGGTTTTTTCCTCCCACAGTATGAGTTCTGCTCACTAGAAATAGTTGCAGTTGGACTTGTTAGTTTGTATTTTGCAGATAGCTATCAGTGAGAGCGGCTTCTCTGGTGGCTCAGCGGTAAAGAACCTTCCTGCAATGCCGGAGACCCGGGTTCAATCCCTGGGTTGGGAAGATTCCTGGGAGAAGAACATGGCAACCCCCTCCAGTATTCTTGCCTGGAGAATCCCATGGACAGAGGAGCCTGGTGGGCTGCATTCCTGGAGTCACAAAGAGTTGGACATGACTGAAGCAACTAACCAGCAGCAGCATCAATGAGAACAAAGAGACTCTTGATCCAAAACTGTACCTCAGGAATAGAATATACAGTTCTAGCTATACAACACACAAGTGCTTAGTCCAAGAGATATTAGGCTTTACTGATCATAACAATGGGCAATTAGAAGAATATATAGCATCTAGTATAGTGCTGCTGGGCATAAGACTGAAAGGCTTGAGAAAAGCTAGATAAACTCAACTATTGAATCTGCACAATGCTGATCAAGTTATTCAGTTAGATAGATATAACCTTTAAACAACCTTCATTGAGAGCGCTTCATGAAAAAATGTATTATTGTGAGTATAAATAATCCTAAATGATCCGCTAGCTTCTCTTTTAAACCCATGCAGACAAAATTTTTATAACAGGATTTCTGAGCAACAGATTTTTTTAGTAATTACACCTGAGTAATTAAAATGTGTCATAAAAATATACTTTTAACCAAACAAACTATATTGGTTATTCTTTAGACTTCCTGCATTAGTATCAGAACATTTTTTAAATTTCTTACTCAGGCAGCATAGCAACCTCTGTGATCATTTTTAAACAGGAAAATACCCTCAACTGTGTAATAATATTGTTTGTAACAGTTAGTACTGAGATCGGAGAAGGCAATGGCACCCCACTCCAGTACTCTTGCCTGGAAAATCCTATGAACGAAGGAGCCTGGTAGGCTGCGGTCCATAGGGTCGCTAAGAGTCGGATACGACTGAGCGACTTCCCTTTCACTTTTCACTTTTATGCATTGGAGAAGGAAATGGCAACCCACTCCAGTGTTCTTGCCTGGAGAATCCCAGGGATGGGGGAGCCTGGTGGGCTGACGTCTGTGGGGTCGCACAGAGTTGGACACAACTGAAGTGACTTAGCAGTAGCACTAGCAGTACTGAGATAGTCTCTAGCAGGCATAGTGATGCTAAGTAGAGATGGTGTCTCCTCCAACACACTTTCCCTATGCTGTGCTATGCATGCATAGTCAGTTGTGTCTGACTCTTTGCAACCCCGTGGACTGTAGCCCACCAAGTTCCTGTGTCCATGGAATTTTCCAGTCAAGAATAATGAAGTGAGTTGCCATTTCCTTCTCCAGGGGATCTTCCCAATCCAGGGATTGAAACCCTGGACTGGCAGGAGGATTCTTTACCACTGGTGCCACCTGGAAAGCTGCACACTCTCCATATTTATTTCAATTTAACACAGCACTTTTCACGCTGGTTATAGACTGCTATCTGTGCCCCCAGCCCAGGGGCTTACTCTCATTGACCCATCCTTTCCAATGCAGAGATCTTCCAGGCCTCCTTCACAGAATCTAACCAACTATATGCCCTCTTGTCATTTTCCCCTGAAATAGCGCCATATCTAAGAATCTTTAAATGGACAAAGGATGTGTTTCTTTTCACTTTTCCACCTGTGCACACACTGCTATATTTAAAGTAGGTAACTAACAAGGACGTACTTACTGCACAGCACAGAGAACTCTGCTCCATATGAGATAACAACCTAAATGGGTAAAGAATTTGAAAAGGAATAGGTACTTGTTTATGTATAACTGAATCACTTTGCTGTTCACCTGAAACTATCACAACATTGTTAATCAACTATGCTTCAATATAAAATTAAAAAGTTTTAGAAGAGAAATCTTCTAAAGAAATCAAATTATTCATGTGATAGAAAAAATTAGGGTATCACAATAAGGCTTTAGTAGGAGAAAAAGTGATTCAGATAGTTTTCTTCAATGGAGAAAAATCTCTACGTAGTTATGTGTGTTGAGTCTTTTACTAACTGCATACTTTAGCTTGTCAGTGAAATTACAAACTATCTAATTTGCATTCTGTTATCCCCAAAACATCTAGTATAGTGCTACACCCTAAGGAGATGCTTATTAAATAAACAGAGATAATACTAAATGGAAATATTTCTTTTCTCTTTTCAGCTTATGGTCGAATAATTCTTTCTGGCAATCATCTCGAGAAAATAATTATACCATACCTTACCCAGGAGCAAATGTTGTTATTCCTGAAGGTAAATGCATAAATGTAAATAAATAAAATGCTTGTGTTTATCACCTTTAGGATAGATACCACAGTACTTAACAGTTAGGGTAGATACTGTTACACAACACACCCTGGAGAAAGAAAATGTGAAGTGGTGGGTTCCATTCTGTATCCTGGATGTTATATTATATGGAAAAAAGACTAACTTCAAAATTAGGACTGACCAATAAGGCTGTCAGTGTTTTATCTATAGGCTATAGTGTATGGATTATGTTATATTCCTTACATTAAAGTCTTGCTTTATAGGAACATGGATTGTGGCAGACACAGATATTCCACCAATGGAAAGGCTTGTTATTCGGGGGGTTCTAGAATTGGAAGATAAGCATAATGTAGGAGCTGCAGAGTCTTCTTACAGAAAAGTTGTTCTGAATGCTACCTACATATCACTGCAGGTAAGACTGAGGGTCTTGTTAACTTTCACCCTTACTAGCCAAGTGCTAAAATGTTGGAGATTTATTGAACAGATTGTAAGAAAGCATATTCAATTGATGTGAATGGAAACACAACTGGCTCTACCCCATGAAATGCAAGGCTATGTTCAATACATTGAACTTATATTTCCGCTCTTCTTTACATTTTAACACATTCCTTGTGTGGTAATTATCATGCTACTTTGTAATATGAGGTCTCCTCATTTTCAGTCCTTTAAAATAATTTATATCATTGTTAGGTAAAACTAAATTCACAGCTTGCTGCAACTAACAGAGAATTCCCTGGAGTTCTGGGGGGAAAAAAGATTTTAAGCCTTTAAAAAAAAAAAAAAGTGAACAGTATTTCTTAAGATGAATGGATGTAGAAGGGATTAGGAAAACCAGGAGCAGACTAATAAAAATATTTCAGTTTGAAATAATCACCTCATTCTCTCATAAACCTCAGATGGTCTTGAATATGTAGTAGTTTAATCAATTTAATTGTTCTGTCAGTGTTGAATTGGTGTTCATTTAAAAGAATAGCTTAACCAAAAGCTATTAAGCACCACTAAAAAGTAAGTGGGAGCCTTTCTTTCATAAAACTAGGCCTTTAAAGCTTTAAAGATATGTGATATCTTGGTTAGATGCAGAGCTTAGAGGGAAGTTACCACTAAAATTGAATCCTTCCCTCATTGTTAAATTGTTGGGTAACAGGTTAAGTTATTTGACTTCTTTCCACATCAGTTTTATCATCTAAGAAATGAGGATAATAATTCCAATTCATGGGTTTAGTGTAAAGGTTAAATGATATAAAATGTGTAAAGCCTTGCATGTTACACCTGGCATAGAATCAGAAACCATTGAGTAATAGCAATTTGTATTAACAGTGATGGCTCAAGAATAGCATAGCTTGGTTTCCCCAGTGACTGAGCAGTAAAGAATCCACCTACAATGCAGGAGACACGAGTTGGATCCCTGAGTCAGGAAAATCCCCTGGAGAAAGGAACTGGCAACCCATTGCAGTCTTCTTGCCTGTAGAATTCCATGGACAGAGAAGCCTAGTGGGATACAGCCCATGGGGTCACAAAAGAGTCATAGCAACTGAACAAAAATGAAAAGAATATACTTTATATATGCTGTGTTATTTTAAGATACAGTGTGATCTGTTCAAATGGCAGTAGTTTAGGCGTCAGGAGGTCTCAGTTTTAGGTTCAGTTCAAAAGTAGAGGTTGAATTTGACCTTGGACAAAATCATTTAAACTGCCTATCCCAAAGTGGAGGAGTTAAATTAAGATCACTTCTAGTTACAATACTGTTTTTTGTAAAACAACAGTTCATTTATTTTCATTAGAGGAGGCTGCAAGCCTTCCTAATTCATTTTTTATGGGGAAGTTTTTCCTGCTCAGTTTCTAAGTATTAACAACTTTCTGCTTCACTTCAGGGAGGTAGATTAATCGGTGGCTGGGAAGACAATCCTTTCAAAGGAGAATTACAGATTGTTCTGAGAGGGAATCATTCTACTCCAGAGTGGGCTCTTCCAGAAGGACCAAATCAAGGATCCAAGGTCTTAGGTATGTGCTCCCAGATACCAGATACCGAAAGAATCATGTTAGTTTTGAGAATCTGCTTTAAAACATGGAGCATGAACAGACTTGCCCTCAGTTCATAAATTTACAGTATTAGAAGTTTTTACAAACACTGATTTGTACTAATGGGTTATAAAGTTGCTGACATTTAAAAAAATTAAATCGTGCCACAGTAAATTCTAAACCAAAATGTAATTTATTACAAAACTAACATTGATCACTCCATATGTAGATTATTTCTCTAATCTGGTTTTCTTCATAATCTTTCTTTTATAGAAACAATACTATTTTTCATACTTTAGGACTTTTCCCCTAAAAGGTAACTTTCCTGCACATTATTCCTACACAGTATTAGTAATCTGTGGATCAGTTGACTCCACTGTAAGTTATCCAGTTGTAACTATTACTGTGTTTTAATTTTCCAGTTGCATTTGTGTGGTTGTACAGATTTGCATTTGAGCCTAGAAAGCAATGGACCTGAGAGGGTTTAATTTGGTCCCAGTAAAGAACTGCTTTTATTAATACCACTGCATCTTTTTTTTTTAATTTATTTATTTTAATTGGAGGCTAATTACTTCACAATACTGTAGCGGTTTTTGCCATACATTGACATGAATCAGCCATGGGTATACACGTGTTCCCCATCCTGAACCCCCTCCCCCCTCCCTTCCCATCCCATCCCTCAGGGTCATCCCAATGCACCAGCCCTGAGCACCCTGTCTCATGCATCGAACCTGGACTGACAATCTATTTCACATATGATAACATACATAGTTCAATGCTATTCTCTCAAATCACCATTGCATCTTTACTTAAAAGATACATGCTGTGTTGGCCAAAAAGCTCATTCGTTCAGATTTTTCCCCCCTACTATCTTATAAAAAACCCGAAAACGAACTTTTTGGCCAGCTCAATAAATGTGCTTCACTCGCTCTAATGTACAATTTCTAAAACAGTGATAGTAAGTAAGGGGATTTTTTAAATGGCTCAAAATTGAGTTAGCTCTTCTAAGACAGACAAATTCAAATCTTAAAGTTTCCTGGGACTTCCTTGGGGGTTCAGTTGGTTAAGACTTTGCTTCTTGGGCAAGGAATATAGGTTTGATCCCTAGTCGGGGAGCTAAAATCCCACACAGTGTGAGATAAAGAAAAGGAAAGAGAAAAAAAAATTTCCTGAGTCAGACAAATGCAACCTTAAAAAAAATTTTTTTTGCTTTTATGCATTTATTTTTTTATTTGAAAAATACAGTTCTAACAACACAGAACAATATCAAGAAAAGACATACATCTTACCAGTTCTCCTCTCTGCATGAGGAAACTAACAGGAGTTTCTACATGTTCTTTTCATGCTTTTTATCTATGTCTATATTCATATTACATAAAATGACTTGAAGCCTTATACAAAAACATGGTCAAGCTAAATATATTACTGTGCATTTTCTTGTTAACATATGAATATCTTTCTAGAGCTATACTTACATATAAAGCTCTTCCTTTCTATGGCATATTATACTACAGTATTATAATATATTCTAATTTACTCCTTCATTCTGCTATCGATGTACATTTAGATTAATTCTAGTTTTTCTACTATTTCCAAATATTGTTGTATTAAGCATCCTCATTCGTGTATCCTTGTGTACTGGATTTAATTTCTAAGGACCAGATTCCTAGCAATGGATCAGAGAGCCAAACCCTTCTTCTATAGCCCTGAGCAGATAACTCTAATCCTTTGCATTAATTCTAAAATGTTCAATCACTTACTGAAATATATCTATTGTTTCATTTTATACTAGCACCTAACTCAGTTCTGTATGGTGAATAAATAGGAATGGGTTTTTCTCCTTCAGGGGTGTTTGGTGAACTGGACCTTCATGGAATTCCACATTCGATATATAAAACTAAACTCTCAGAAACTGCAGAAGCAGGTTCCAAAGTCCTTTCTCTGATGGATGCTGTGGATTGGCAGGTAGAGAAATTACTCTGTGGGGGGAAGTAAAAACATGCAGTGGGTCAACTTAAAAAGGTTTCTTCTTTATTTTCTTGGACATTTATTTTCTCACATGATCATCCAGGTAAGAAATTTGTGTTTTACAATTAGCTTGCACTCAAATATCTGACTTTGACAGCAGGCATTTAAAAATTGTGGTGTCAGAGGTTCTTCAGAATATATAAAGAACATTATGTATAAGTTACAAAAGGGAAATGTGAATGTTTGAGGGTAAAAAAATTTGTTTACAAATTCTTGGCAAACAGAAAAAGGAATTTTTTTAAATGCACTTTTGTGTTATCTTACTTGTCTGAGATTTGCTTCTAATTTGTGATTTTACACATTAAGTGTTTGGAAAGAAACCAGATCTTGATGCCTAGTGATATTCAAAAAAAGGCATAGGCTAAGTAAGAGGTTTTGATAGAATATGAATAGTGGCAATTCCAATCTCTACTACATTCATAGGTTTGCATGTGATAATTGTGATAGTTGAGGTATGATTACTTTTTAAAGGTGATTAAATGATTTAAATATCCCCATTATCCAATTATCATTATTATTACTGATCCAGTTAATATTTATGCATATTATTTATGCAGTTAATATTTAGCTGAGTGTCAAACATTTTCTAGGCACAGAGGATTCATTTGTGAAGAAATTTGTCAAAATAGAGAGGAAATTGCATTGAGTTGGGAGAGACAGACACTAAATGAATAAATAAATATGTGTTAATTTTAGATCATAATCTTTGTAATGAAGGAAATAAATCAAGTGTGATAGAGACTGCCATAGTAGAGGGTGGCAGATGACATTGAGTTGCCAAAGAAAGCCTCTCTCAAAGGTGTGACAGGATTCAGGACATGCTACCCCAAAATATTGACTATTTTAAGCTGAAAATTTTCTGCGCGTGCAGGAGGACTTTCTGACCTTCCCCTGAAGCAGGTCATAAAACCTTCATGTGAAAGTTGCCTATACCCAGAAGAAAGGACCATCCTCAGCTCTAAAGACAAAGAGACATAGAGAGGAATCAGAATGGCCAAGTGTTGCTGTTTATCCCAGTTTCCTACACTTAGCTCATACCCTATCACATTTTCCCTGTACTCCCCACTGTTCCATAAAAATGCTCAGGTTTGTGGCCCAGTAGTTAAGAATCTCCCTGCCAATACAGGGGACACGGGTTCAATCCCTGGTATGGGAAGATTCCACATGCTGTGGGGCAGCTAAGCCCGTGCACCCCAACTACTGAACCTGCATTCTAGAACCCCCAGGTTGCAACAGCTGAGCCCAAGTGCTGCACCTTCTGAAGCCCATGTGCCCTAGAGCCTGGTCTCTGCAGCAAGAGAAGCCACTGCTTGGGAAGCCCGTGCACTGCAGCTAGCGTAGCCTCGCTTGCCACAGCTAGAGAAGGCCTGCGTGCAGCCACAAAGAGTCAGCGCAGCAGGACATGTATAAATAAACAACTTGTTAAATGCTCAGGTTTAACAATGTCTTCAAGTCTTCTGTCACGTAAAACTTACACTGAATAAAATTTATACGCTTTTCTCTTATAATTCAGTCTTTTGTTACAGGGGTCCTAGCTGAGAACTTGGTGTGTAGAGGAAAAACATCTTTTTTCTCCTCTGCAAGTATAGTTGAGCAGAGGCTTGGATGACAAAGAGGAGCTTGTCATGTATGATAGAGATTCTAAGACTTGACCCTGTACTGTCACTTTTCTCTGCCTTTCTCACTTTTCAGGAATATCCAGTGATAGTTAATTGTGTAAAAAAATCTGGGGGGAATTTTTTTTAAGTCTTAAGAGTATTATTCTGACCAATTTTTAATAAAAATACAAATATATTTGCTTTGATCTATCTAATTTTAAAGATGTATATTAAGTGACTGAATTCAACTTGAGGAAATGTTAACATAATTCAGGATATAGAATTCTTGGTATCAAACTAAAGTGTATTTATTTTAGAAACCTAAAGGTATGGTTTGTTTTCTCTGATAATACTATGGTTGTAACCAATGTACATTAAATTAGAATTATTTAATAGTTATTAAGAGATATAAACCTATTTTTTAAAATTGTCTTGAATTTGGAATTTTTCTAAGGAGGGTGAAGAGATTGTGATAACAACCACAAGCTATGATTTCCACCAGACGGAAACTAGAAGCATCGTTAAGATCCTGCATGATCACAAAATTCTCATTCTCAATGATACCCTTTCCTACACCCACTTTGGTAAGTGGCTGTTCTTTAACCAAATAGCTATATCATTAAAATATCTTGAAAAAGTCACATTTTAGTCCTCTCCTCTGTAATTGCAATTATTTGATGAAATATCTCACAATTATTTTATAGGTGCATTTCAGTGAGATTGACAGTGGTACCCAGAGGGTGCTACTCTTCATTTGTTGGCTGCCAAGAGTTCCTGCTATATGTACTCATTTATTCAGCAAATATTCAGCAGTGACCATTATATTCCATGGGATAAGGCTGGCACTTTCTGTTTTAAGCAAGCTTCTAGACATACTTAGCAACAGCAACAGCAGCAGACATACTTATGCACACTGAAATTTGAGAAACCTTGATCCAAGAGCATCTTTGCCCTAATTGGTTTCACTGACACATTCCTCAGTGGTAACTGCATTTAGACAAGCTACTGCAAAATGGTAAACTCTGATTCTCAAGGAGAGAAGGAATTAATCAGAATCAATTGAAGGTGATCTTTCAGCTTGTAGAATCAGGGCCTTCCCAGCACCCCAGCCTTTTCCCATTTCACATGCTGTGCTGTGCTTAGTCGCTCAATCATGTCCAACTCTGCGACCCCATGGACGGTAGCCTGTCAGGCTCCTCTGTCCATGGGGATTCTCCATGCCAGAATCCTGGAGTGGGCTGTCATGCCCTCCTCCAGGGAATCTTCACAACCCAGAGATCAAACCCAGGTATCCTGCATAGTAGGCAGATTCTTTACCATCTTAGCCACCAGGGATGCCTCATTTCACATGCTACCTTCATCTGAATCACAGGAGGTGGAAGCAGACAGGAGTGTAATGTTAGAAAAGCCATTCAGGTACTTCTGACATTCCTGAGAACCCCAGCTAAGGCGGCATGATACACTGGTGGATATCTGACCTGCATGAAAAAAGAAACTTTTTAAAGCAGTATTTTGATAGAAGCACATGTTTATCATTCTATATCACATATTTTTTCTTTAAATCAAAAGTAAAGGGTTTCTTTGAAGAATATTTCAATCATAAGGTAGTTTTTGAAGTTTGATAGCATAGATTCTTTCATTTAAAGTGCCAGATACTTCTCTCTGTTTGAAATGTACCTGCTTGTCTTAAAGTTTTGAGTGAAATCTCTTGAAAGGTAGAATGTAATTTAGGTTATGTTTTTAAATCAGGAAAATGTAAATGTAAAGACTGTGTTTGATAAATAGGATATACTACATATTTATAAAGAATTGTGTTTGGTACAAAACATATCACAGGAAAAGCAGAACAAAGCAAGGGTTAAGCATCAGGAGAGGTAATATGTATGTGTTACTGATTCTCCACATGGCCATAGGCAAGTTCTTTTACTTCTCTATCTCATTTCCTCATCTGTTAAAATCACAATAAGCTCCCCAACTTGCCTTACAAGTGTATCTTTATGTACAATTTGAAGTGATCGCAAAATACCTATGAAGCAATAACTTTCTAAGCAATTATAATAATTGCTTTGTTATAAATAGAAGAACTACTTTTGATTATTTTTTATAAATAAAAAGGTATAATTTCTAGCTGCCATCTGTGTACATTTAAGCATGTAACTCGAATCAATTCATATATTTGTTCTGACTTTCAGCATATTACAAAGTTATGTGGCCTGTAAGCTGCAAAGAAACTAATAAAGACAGATATTTCTCAGTGTTGGTAATAATCTAACTGTCCTTCTGCTGCAGCTGAAAGATACCACGTTCCTGGAACTAGTCAGAGCTACACATTAGCCGCCGACGTTGGGATACTAAGTAGGAACATCAAAATACTTGGTGAGGATTATCCAGGTTGGTTGAAGGAATCTTTTGGTGCACGCGTCCTAGTCAGTTCCTTCACTGAAAATATGGTGACTTTTAAAGGTTAGTACAGATTCAGTTTATTTTTCTAAATGAAATATAGCATGGTCTCTTCCATGTTTAATTCTTAAATAATCCTCACTCCTTTATAGGATCACCTGTGTTTAAAATATATATATATCCAACTGAGTAAATTTTAAAGATCTCATTAGCTTTATTCAAGGATACATGAATGGGGCAGCAGCCAACCTAACAAATGCAAAGGAGCATCAAAGAGCTGTGCAAAACGGAAGACTTATAGGCAGAAGGAAGCAGCAACAAGGTGGTTATACTAGGCAAGAAGAGGATTGGCAATTGCAAGGCTACTTTTCATGTAGGGAGAGCAGAGGTTTATCAAGCAGATTACCTAATCAATTCTGATCAGGCAATTCCTGATGGGCTGGTTTAAGATTCCATTTCAGGAGAGCTGAAAATGTAATTAAGTCTGTTTGGTGATACAGGGCTTAGCAAAAGGGACTCTGTTTTGGGCCTGATGTATTGTTTTTTAACATTGAAAAACAGAGCCTTGATATGTATTATATAGTCCAGGTACCACCCTCCAGAACCAAATTCCTAACATTATTCTTCTAATTTTATCTTCATAGACAAACTAATTATCAAATTAACAATGACCTTAGGTAACAGCTTACCCACTGTCACATGCCTGGTGCTAAGTTGCTTCAGTCATGTCCAACTCTGTGATCCTATGGACTGGAAGCCCACTAGGATCCTCTGCCCATGGAATTCTCCAGGCAAGAATCCTGGAGTGGGTTGCCATGCCCTCCTCCAGGGAATCTTCCCAGGCCAGAGATCGAACCTGCGTCTCTTATATCTCCTGCATTGGCAGGCAGGTTCTTTCCCACTAGTGCCACCCGAGAAGGCCGCCCAGCATCACACTCAAAGACAAATCAATTCATAACAAGCACAACCAATCTGTTATTCTTGTGTAAAGGAAGATTTCTAACATATTAAAAATAGAGAAATGTATAATGCTTATCATCACCAATTATCACAAGTATCAGCTTTGGCCAATCTTGTTTTACCTATGTGCTCACCCGCTTTCTTCAAGCCCCTGATTATTTTGAAGCAGTAGGCATATATTTTTTAAGATATAATGGACACATAATATTGGGTAAGTTTCAGGTGTACAGTATGTTGATTTGATACTTTTATATATTGCCATTTGATTACCACAGTACTGTTAACTAACATCTCTGTCATGTCATATAATTATTATTTCTTTGGTTGTGGTGAGCACAATTAAGACCTAGTCTCTTAGCAACTTTGAAGTTTATAATATGGTATTTTTACTGTTTCCCTATGCTGTACATTGGATCTCCAGGACTTATCTACTAGTTGCAAGTTTATACCCTTGAATAGCTGCCTATTTCTCCCACCCCACAGATCTTGATAACCACCTTTCTATTCTCTGTTTTTATGAGTTCAGCTTTCTTGTGTATGTCATTCGCTCAGTTGTGTCCGACTCTTCACAATGCCAAGGACTGTAGCCTGCCAGGCTCCTCTCCTCCGTGGAATTCTCCATGCAGGAATACTGGAGCAGATTGCCATTTCCTTCTCCAAGGGATCTTCCTGACCCAGGGATCGAACCCGAGTCCATTTTATTTATATGCAGAAGTTTTTTAAGATTCTGCATATAAATGAGATCATACAGCATTTATCTTTCTCTGTCTGACTTATCTCACTTAGCGTAATTCCCTCCAGGTCCATCCATGTTGTCCCAAATGACAGAACTTCATTCTTTCTTACTCATGGCTGAATGATGTGATGTATGTATATATACAGTGGAATATTTTAGATAGATAGAGGGGAGGATATCTCACATCTTTATTCTTTCATCCATTGATGGACAGTTGGGTTGTTTCTATATCTTGGCTATTATGAATGAAGTAATCACATATTCATCTAGACATATTTCAGAGTGTAAATCTAAAAGACATCTTTAAAAACATCTGTAAGAGTCAGATTTTAAAAATGTTAGCTATAATTTCTAAATATCAAATGATTGTTCAGAATTCTCCAGTTCATTCCTTCTTCTTCCTCCTTTCTTCCCTCCCTCCCACTCCCTCATCTTTCCTCCTCCTCTTTCCCATTTTCCTCTTCTTTCTTTATTTTCCTTCCTTTCTTTATTTCCTTCTTTCTCTTTGACTTTTTGTTCAAGTTGGACTCTAAATGGATCCATATTGCAACTGGTTATGAATCTTAAATCTCTGATTCATTTTTCTTCCCTTGTAATTTACTAATAAAAGAAGCTAGGTCATCTGTCAGATAGGGTCTGCAATAGCCCCAATTAGTGATGCACCCCTAGAATTTAACATGTTCCTGCCTCCTTTGTATTCTCAATGAATAAGTAGCAAATTTAGAACTAGTAGAATGACCAGACCCAGACTCAATTTTTAGGCAAGAATTCCTCACAACTGGTGGTTGTTTTTCCATTAATGAGTGAGTGAGGTCGCTCAGTCGTGTCCGACTCTTTGCAACCCTGTGGACTGTAGCCCACCAGGCTCCACTGTCCATGAGGCTCCGGTGTCCATGGGATTCTCCAGGCAAGAATACTGGAGTGGGTTTCCATTAATAGGCACATAATATACAATTGTTCTTCCTTTTGTGAAGCTAGCTGTTAATAATCATTGCCTGGATCCATTAAATCACTGAGGTTTAAAAAGGTAATACTACCTACCATTCCCTCCTTTTTTATAATCTTGAATATTTCTATAAAGAGAAGCTTCCCCAGACAACTGTTTGACCACCTTGAAGGATAATTTAGATAGAAAAAATGTTGAATTCTTTCCTTTTATTTTTTGATTTTCAAAATAATGAATTGGTTCCCAATCATCCTCTGAAGGTGACAAGGAGTTATAGTTTTGTTTTCTTATTAGTATCATTATGAACTTCTTAAGTTCTTCACCATATATACAAACACCGGCTCATGGATTTCCAGACAGAAATCAATTTTCCTTCTAGTGTAAAATAACTTCTCCAATGCATTTCATTAGATATCAATTTTTGAAACAAGGAATATTCTCTACTGTTTTTTTTTTGGACATGAATCATTGTGCCCCAGTTAACCTGTATAAAAAACAAGAGTAATCAGAGTTCCTGACCCGTAGATGTTGTACGAGAATTAAACATAGCCTGTTAAGCACTTAGTACAGAGCTTGACATAGAGTCATCTCTCACAGATTGTTATGGTTGTTCCTAATAATCTATGAAATTGCTTTTTGTCACTTCAGTGGCACTTATGACAAACTCGATCTGCAGATACTTGGCAGTGCATATTCTGGAAAAAATTATGTAAAGACAATGTCTTTAAAAAGCTCTTTGGAGCATCAAAATTGAAATGTCAGGTAAATTATAAATTGTATCTCATGTCATGCATTCTTAACAGGGACAGTATAACACCGACAGGTGTAAACTGACTCTTGGGGGCAAAAAAAGCTTAAACAGTTTATGGTCCTCCAAAAGGCCACCATACAGTGACAGATATATAGTTGTTGTTCAGTTGCTAGGTCGTGTCCGACTCTTTGCGACCCCAATGTGTAGTACATCTGTGATATTAAAATTCCGTGGAGAACGGATCCTATTCAGAAAAAAATGTTGAATGAGGTTTTTGGAAGGGCAGTGAAAAAACAGCTTTAGAAACATTACCTTATTTGGATTAAAAGAACAAGAAATGAATGTAATTTCCTTGAAAAAGTTGAAAACAAATTTGTAATTTGGAAAATTACTAGAACTTTCATAGTTTTTCAAAAATTTTTATTCAATTTCAAAGAAAAAAATGTGTAACTTTTTTCCCCACCAGGAAATGCAAGAATAAGTAATGTGGAATTTTATCACAGTGGTCAAGAAGGCTTCAGAGATAGCACAGACCCAAGATATGCTGTAACATTTCTTAACCTCGGACAGGTTTGTACTTTATTTTAAATTTTTGCATATACTCAAAATTAAATATTTTAATTTTATTTTCATTTAACTTTACTTAATAGCCACATCTTAGAATTTCTAAAACTAAATTTAATATGATAAAAATTTCTTAGCTATATTTCCCATTAACATTTTTAGACTCACAGCAGGAGTCTAACCACATCCTGCTGGCTATGTCATGTATGTCATGTTGGAACCACTTGACTCCAACCATGTCATTCATTTATTTAAGGCCAGTAAGAAAAAAAAAAGGAAATGGAGCACAGGAGGTAGAAAAATTGAAGGTCTATGATTTCACATCTCTGCTTTACAATGACCAAAAATATGTCCAAATAGTTACTATTAAACAAAGTGAGTACTGCTTAAATTTCTCAAATGAAAAGCATGTCTGAATATCCATGCCTCTGTCAAAAGATATCTGGGAAGATAAATATGCCTAGAGGGCTGGTGACTTAAGAAAAAATGAGAAAGAGTGTATTTCTTATATGGAATTTGAATAAGAATTGATACATATATGTATAACTGAATCACTTTGCTGTAATCTGAAACTCACACAACATTGTAACCAACTACACTCCAATATAAAATAAAAGTGTTTAAATAAAATATGTACATATATTATTGGGAAGGAGATAAATTGGGAGTCTGGGATTAACATAGACACACTACTGTATGTAAAATAGATAAACAACAGGGACCTACAGTATAGCAAGGGAAACTATGGTCAATATTCTTGTAATAGCCTATAATGGAACAAACTATGAAAAAGAATAGATACATGTGTGTAGCTGAATCACTTTGCTTACACTTGAAACTAACACAACATGGTAAATCAACCATATAGTCAATAAAAATAAATAAATAAAAATTTTTTAAAAATCATGTGAGTTTGAAGTTGAAACCCCTAAACTACTCATTGACTGTTTTCCTACAGATATTTGAATTTGAATCCCTTGCCTAGAGTATCACCTTTCATAGTTAAAAAAAAAAAATCCCTGGTCGTCATATAATAAACTATTCTGAAAAAATAATTTTTAATTTCTTTGCATTTTATAAGTAGTGATAAAATAAATATAAATGCATAGAAAACCACTGGAGAATTTTTAATTCACTTTTAAAGTAAACAATTTTTTGCTTTATTTAATCATAAATGGAAGAATATAGCAACTTCCTAGCATTAAAAGATCTCCTGGGAAATCATATCCTTTCATGGAATATAAACTGAGTATTTTATTTATCAAAATTTGTTTACTGAAAATCACCTACTTCAATTTTTTTTCTTTAAATATACTTTAGTTTTATTTTTTAAATGTTTACTAAATCTCAATGTTTTATAGATTCAAGAACGTGGCTCATCTTATGTTCGAGGCTGTGCTTTTCACGATGCCTTTTCCCCTGCAATTGGTGTATTTGGGACAGATGGATTGGACATAGATGATAATGTCATTCACTTTACAGTTGGGGAAGGTAATATGATCATATTTTGGTCTAATAATCTGTCTTTCTCAGATAGCCTTGCATGCAAGCTTTGGAGCCGTGGTGTCCAACTGGTCTTTCTGCTAAAATGGAAATGGCCTAAGTTTGTGCTAACATGGGAATTACTAAACTGCATGTGGCCATTGAACACTTGAAATGTGGCTAATGTGACTGATAAGCTGTATTTTTAAGTTTAATTGTATTTAATTTAATTGTACTTACTTTACATATAAGTAGTCATATGTAGCTATGGACAGTACAGCTCTAGAATTATTTACCAGATGGTGCTGTTATGTGAGTTACCTAATCACCGATATTTTAAATTACTATGACTTTTAACATACTTCTCACATATCAGTCAGAAAGATTATTCACAAATAAATGCTATTATTTTATAAAAAGTAAGTTTGATTGTAGGGAATTAACCTTTCTTGAATATCCCTCTATAACATAATACAAACTCAATGAAGGTGTGTACAGTATGAGTGTGTGTTTGTTAAAATCTAGGGCAGAGCCTGTGAACCCACATATTTAACAAACACCGCAGAAGAGTCTATTTCAGGAAATCTGTTAAAGAGGTAGAGTATCAAAGAGTTTAGAGGATTTGCTCTAAAATTGAAGAGGTCCTTTTGTCGGGCTCAAACTAGAAAACTGAGTTCATTGAAGAAATGAACAACATTCTCCGTAGTACTCATTACAAATTTATATGTATTGGGGGGATTTTATTTTTTTCTAGGCATAAGAATATGGGGGAATGCCAACAGAGTCCGGGGAAACTTGGTTACACTTTCAGTTTGGCCAGGAACCTATCAGAACAGAAAAGATCTGAGTTCCACGCTCTGGCATGCCGCAATTGAGGTAGTATGAACAAATTTGAAGACTGTAAGCTACCATGTGTAAAAGGGAGAGATAGTGGGAACCTGTGGTTTAGCACAGGGAAGTCAGCTCAGTGCTCCGTGATGATCTAGAAGGATGAGATGGGGGAGTGGGGTGGGTGGGAGTTCCAAGTAGGGGGGATATTTCTATACATATAGCTGATTCACTTTGTTGTACAGCAGAAACCAACACAATATGGTAAAGCAATTATACTGCAGTTTTTTAAAAGGTGAGCTCTAGTAGCCATTGGATTTTTCTCTGTTGGCGTCTTTTGGTCTAAGTAGTCTTCCCTTATTTCCTTCCTTCTCCAATGTTAATTACTGCTTTCAAGCTCCACTATAGGATTTCTCTGCTGCCAATTGACTGAATGCCTTACACATATTACTGTTACACTCTGAATTTAGTTTCCTTCCTTATATGAAAAATTGGAATGATAGACTTATATAGAAGGTCTAAAATTTATTTTTCATCTAAAATTCTTCTCTATTCAAGGTTATTTACTCTTATCATATATTACTAATTGGACCCTATTTCCCATGAAGTTTCTTCAGTTACTTCAGCTGTTTGGTTAGATGTAGAGTGAGATTGTGAACAAGAAAATAGAAAGTACAGAAGGAGGATTTGGAGGAAAGACAGCTTCCTTTTGTTTTTATTTTGCTTACTTAAATCATAGGAAGGGAAAGGAATTAAAAATATCTCACTGTGAAAGATGGGATAGGGATTGAATTTTGTTTTTGTGCAACTGTTAATAGTCACCTTAAAGCAAAATCCAAAAGTCTGGACCTTAGTATACATTTATGAGATAATAATGTTCTCGTTTCATCTGTTCATAGATGTTAAAATATAACCAAATGTCAATTAAAGTTAGTTATATCTTTTGAAAGATATTTTATTTTACTTTTATGAATTGTATTTGACTATTTTTATCATCTTTAAAGATAAGGGTGTTTAATGTGCTTTCAGTTAGATTTTGTCTGTTTTGCCGATACTATTAGGCAAGAAATAAACCTTCTGTGCTTATACCTTTCATTTCTACCACTCTGATTTGGCTTGTAAAATAAAATTGTTTAGTAATTACCTAATACTTGTTCTAACCCTGTTTTTATTATAGCAGGTTTTCTTTAAACTAATGAAGGCCTCTACTGAATTTAATGACCCACTATAATTGTCTTAGTTGCCTTTTTCTTAACTAATCAAATTGGTGACAGAATATAACCAAAAAGAGTGACAAAATATTTGTAATCTTACTATAATACTGGAATTTGGTGTATGCCTTGTTAATATTGAACCACATCCAGTGGATTTTGACTTAAATGTACTTTAATGTACTTATCTAGTGGTGGGTTTACACCAAGAACCTAAGGCAATTTCAGCACTTCATTTGTATTATAAATTTGAATGTGGGTGAATAATGAATTAAATTTTTATTTCAGAAAGCATTGGGGTAATTAGTTTACTGGTGTATGTTGCATACTTGCTTTCATCATGTAATTGTGTAAAAGCCTGACTTAAAGCATTTTCTTTATCATTGTACTAGATAAATAGAGGTACCAATACAGTCTTACAAAATAATGTAGTGGCTGGATTTGGAAGGGCTGGATACCGCATCGATGGTGAACCTTGCTCAGGTAAGTCTTTGGGTCATTAAAATTAGGAAATATCTTGTCCAAATTTATTAGAAATAAATGATTATTGTTTGTTAGTTGAATGTGTAATATCACCTCTTCCTGGGCACCGAAAGAACTCAACAAACAAAGTTTTTTCTATATAATATTGGGTTTAAAGAAAAATTAAAACCAATTTTCTTCTCCTTCACCCACATCACTCTTCACACAGTGATATAACCCTTCCAAAGGGGAATCTGGCAAGAGCTACCACAACTACAGGGGCATTTACCTTTGACTCAACATTTCTACTTCCTGTAATCTAACAGTTGCCTCTACAACAGTGAGAAAAAGATTTGTGAACAAGATTATTCGTTACAGCGTTGTCTGTACTGGCAGAAAGCTGAAAGCTACCCTGTGTCCAGTTATTGTGGGCTAGTTATAGAAAGCCAAACATTGAAACACTAGGCCCCTCTAAAAAAGAAGGAAAAAGATGCATACCTATGTATTAGCATGGAGAAATCACCAGGATATTCTAAAATGATAAGTGGAGGTTGCAGAACAGTGTATGTCAAACTGTTTTGTGTATAGTATGTTTTGTGGAAGAAAGGGAAGAAAAGACTATGTGTGGTCTATGAGGGCTTCTCAGGTGCCTCAGATGGTTAAGACTCTGCCTACAATGTGGGAGACTTGGGTTTAGTCCCTGGGTTGGGAAGATCCCCTGGAGAAGGGCATGGCAACCCACTCCAGTATTCTTGCCTGGAGAATTCCATGGACAGATGAGCCTGGCAAGCTACAGTCCATGGGGTCACCAAGAGTCAGATATGACTGAGCAACTCACACACATACACACACACACACACACACACACACACACACACACACACACACACCAGTATATGCATTTACATAAAAAAGCATTGAAAGTGTTAAAGCAAAAAGTCATCAAAGGTAAGTAGGAACAGGGTGCCTGGTCACTTACTACTGTATAAATTTTTATAACCTCTTGACTTCTAAACCACGTAAATTAATTATTGAATCGAAAAAATAGAATAAGAGAACTGCAGGCCTTACCTCTTGAGAAACTTAGCTAAAGGAAATGGAATTTTCTCTGAAAAATGTATAGCCCTTCTACAGTTGATTTTTTTAACATATCTGTAGTTATTTTTGAAATTTATTTGAGTAAGCATTTTTCCTATAAATTCAAAAAATATTGGGCTTTAGCTAATTTTATTTTTGTGCAAAATACATTTTGAAGGAATAAAACAGCTTTGGCACAGGTTTAACTAATTCCTTGATATATGCTCCTTTTAAATATTGTAGTTCACAACAGCTTAAAAGTGGCTCTTCTTTGACTTAAAATTTTAAAATATGTAATTTTGTAAAATTTCTTTGAAGTGTTGTTGTGGGTTTGTTTAAATCAAAATATGACCTGTGAATATGAGTAATTATTAATATGTATAATGCCATGTAATACATTTTTACTGACTATGTTGATCACCCTAAATAATTGGGAGTGTTTATAAGGAGGTTTTATATTTAAAGCAATTGAAAAGTGAGACATCACAAAGGAATTGAAGATTTAATTCCTGGGATGCATCATCAATTTACGCAATTCATGGCCCAGACAAGTGAGGGGCTGGGAAGCTGGGAAAGGAACTCTGGCACAAGTAGGTCCAGAGGTGAAGCCGAGCTTGTCCACGGGGCTACACTGTGCAGAAGCAAGGTGTAGACATGAAAACCGCTTCTTAGGGAGAAAACAAAATGGAAGTCAGGCAAACTGACCATAGGTGAAATGTCAGTCTCAAAGAAAGAAGGGAAGAGCGGTAGAAGATGGAGGAAGTGAGATCTTGGGGAAATTGGACAAGAGAGCTGGTACAATGTACAATTTAGGAGACAGTGCTCCTCTTTATAAGGAATCCTTAAAGTTATGCATGGTTAGGAGGGGCTGTTTAAGGGTACTGCTCTGGTTTGTCCATAAGTAAAACTTTCATGAAAATCCACTTTAATTATCCTGTATATTAATAATGGATATAGCTTCCATTTATTGAAGCACTTTATTTGATTATTTCATTTCATTTTGAAACAACCGTGAATTAGGCATTAAAATTTTTTATATATGAGGAAACTGAAGTTATAAAATTTTAAGCATCTTTCCCAAGATCAGGCACGCATTAATGCAAGAAATATTTGATGAGCACCTACCTCTTCATTACCTTCTAGGCTTTAGGAATCTGGCAGTGAAGGAGCTAGACACGGTTCCTTCTCTCAGGAAGCTTATTTCTAATAGAAGAGAGGAGATGAATAATTCACAAATAAGTGGTAATTAAACATCAAAGTGAAAAAAATGTAATGCCATGTTAAGTGACTTGAGGTGCTACCTCGTTTTTTTGTCTGTGTGTTTTTTTTATATATTTGTTTATTTATTTGACTCCACCAGGTCTTAGTTGCAGCACATGGGATCTTTCAGTTGCAGTGTGCAGAATCTAGTTCCCCAACTGGGGCTTGAACCTCCTCCCTCTGCATTTGGAGCATGGAGTCTTAGCCACTGAACCACTAGGAAAGTCCCCCTGAAGTGCTACTTTGAATCAGGTTGTCAGAGAAAGCTTTTTAAGGAAGTGACTCTTAACTTGACAAAGGGATGATCAGAAGAAACCAGCAACATTGATAGGCAACAAGAGCTATCATTGTATTTTTCAGTTTAGCCTTGTTTGAATCCAAACTTCATAATCTTTCTAAGGAAACTCGTCTTTAATCAGATATAATAAGTTAAGGGTACTAACTCTAAGTCAAACTTTTGCAAATGAATATACAATTATTCTGAGTAACAGTGAAGAGACAAATTAGATGAGAAAAATGCTAAATAAAGTAAACCATAAATGGCTGAGCCATGCAAATATTTGATTATCTTGTTAAAACTTGCATCAGAATTATGTACTTAATTTTTAAAAAGAATTTCAACTTTAACCAATACTGCTTATAACTGTCATTTGATTCATAATGTTAATTCTTTGCTTCTCTATTTCCTTCAAAGGTCAGTCTCATTCTCTGGAAAAGTGGTTTGACAATGAAGCCCATGGAGGTTTATTTGGTATCTATATGAACCAAGATGGCCTTCCTGGATGTTCGCTTATACAGGGATTTACCATTTGGTCATGCTGGGATTACGGAATTTATTTTCAGGTAAATGGATCCCTAAAAAGTGATTGTTTATTTTCTTTAATGATTGTATTCTGTACAGTGTAACCAACAAATTCTATTACAGACCACGGAGAGTGTGCATATCTACAACGTGACCCTGATTGACAATGGAATGGCCATTTTTTCAATGATTTACATGCCATCTGCTGTATCTCACAAGATTTCCAGTAAAACGGTGCAAATTAAGGTAAGAATTGAATGCAGCCACACAAAGCAGAAAGAACAACTCTGAGAAGGGTAAAATTACTGAACGCAAATGATTTTCTCGACTTCTCTGCCCTTCTAGTCATACCTCCTGCTTTTGTGCCCATCGTCTTCTGCCAGGCATCTCTCCATCCTTCCCTCTGCCCGCTCCTTCCCTCATCTCTTCTTGCTTATCACCTACTAATCTTGTCACAGTTAGTTTAATTTTCACTCACACTATGAAGTCTCCTGAACCCGCTTAGGTAGTTTTGACACTTTGTCCTCTTCTTGTTGCTACTGTTCCCTGCACAAATTCCTATCATAGAAACACAACATGCCATTATATATAATTATTTATATGCCTGTCTCCCCACTCCCGCTTTGAGTGTCATCCTCTCAGGGTAGAAATCACATCTTTTGCATCTTGGTTTACTGATGATCTACTTCTCAAAGTTATATAGGTTGTGCTTTGCTACAGTGGAATTCAGTGCTATTCATCGTCATACTGTTATTAAAGCTTACCTTTTGAACTTTTTCTAAATAGAACTCCCTAATTGTTGGAAGTAGCCCTGAATTTAATTGCTCTGATGTCCTAACTAATGATGATCCCAATATTGAACTTTCTGCTGCCCATCGAAGTTCTAGACCTCCATCAGGTAAAGATTTTAGAACTTTTGGTTTTGGGGTTCATAAGAGTGCATATTCAAAGTTCATTGACTTTCTTCTTTTTATAAAAGGTGGGAGAAGTGGGATTTGCTGGCCTACCTTTTCTTCAGCACATAACATGGCGCCTCGGAAACCCCATGCAGGGATCATGAGTTATAATTCCATCAGTGGTCTTTTGGACATCTCAGGCAAGTTTAAACATAGTCTTTGAAAATCTACTCAATTAAGTTATGTAAAGACTATGTAGAATATAACTAGTAATTTCATTGTTAGTTAAAAAAAATAATGATTAAAGTAATCTGCTCAGTATGACAAGCAAAGAAACTGGACGTCAGAGTCAATTTCAAGAATGGTTCCCTGGGGAGTTCCCTGGCAGTTCAGTGGCTAGGACTCTTCACATGATGTGGCCAGAATAATTAAAAAATGGTTCCCTGGCCAAATTTGTATAAATATTAAAGAATTGACATTACATTTTCCTTTTCAAACAACAGAAAAGGCTCTGGTATAATGATTTGTTATTACTTAGTTTCTCTAAATTGGAATGCCCTTTTGTATCATTTGGGTTATATTTTATTAGAACCTTTTACAGTTGAAAAAATTTTAGTTCATAGAACTTAAATGTTTTCCCAAACTTCCACTGCTTTTGGCAGAGCTAGAATTAGAATCAAGATCTCTTGACTTAAAAATCCACCGCTTTTTCACTGAACCAGGCTGCATCCTTAAAAATATAAAATAGTTATATAAAAATTCATATAGAGAATATAGCAAGTATTTTCATTTTTCCCATTAAATACACTGAGTCATCCTCTATTTCAGTTTAGCAAGTCTCCCTTTCATGAAAACTTTAACCAGTGTCGCCTCAAAGAAACCAGGTCAATAACTTAGACACCTAAGTTTTGACATACTATTTCTCATAATTTTAATTCCTAGAAATGCAGGAGACATTATCATCATTTGTCCATAGTCAGGACCAGAGTGAGGCTATAGTGAGGCTAAGTGTCAGGCCAAAGTGAGGATTAGGGTCAGACCCTAGTGAGCATGAGAGTCAGCCATAATGAGTATGAGAGTCTTGCAACAAGGCGGACGAGAGTCAGGCCATAGTGAGGACCAGAATCAGGTCCCAGTAAGGAATCATTCAGGCTTCAGTGAGGAAAGCTTTCAGGCTGTAGTGAGGCATAGAGTGAGACATTTGCTAGGCAAAGAATCAGGCCATAGAAAGGACTAGTGTCAGGCTCTAGGGGACGAGTTTCAGGCCCTAGTGAGGACAAGAGACAGGCTGATGTGAGGACCAGGGTCGGACCATCCTGAGAACAGACTCAGGGCCCGCTGAGGAGCACAGTCAGTACATAGTGAGAGCAGAGTTGGGGAAATGGTGAAAATTTGTTTCACATTTTTAGGAATTAAAATTATGAGAAATAGTATGTCAAAACGAAAATAGATGTCTAAGTTATTGACCTGGTGTCTTTGTTGATGGGCTTCCCTTGTGGCTCAGCTGGTAAAGAATTCGCCTGCAATGTGGGAGACCTGGGTTCGATTCCTGGGTTGGGAAGATCCCCTGGAGAAGGGAAAGGCTACTCACTCCAGTATTCTGGCCTAGAGAATTTTATGGACTGTGTAGTCCATGGGGTCGCAAAGAGTCAGACACGACTGAGTGACTTTCACTTTATAATGTGGATAGCCTCGCTAAAAATTGCTTGACGTGCCACATAGGTTTAAGACCAATAAAGGATATCTGCATAGTGTATGAACAGCATCTACTGCTGCGATGTTTTGTTAATATTATTCTACAGGTTTATATTCATGTATATGCAATATTTTCTTAAAATGTAATCAAGCAGGGTAGTAGATAGCACATAGCTAATCTAAGCATTTTTTGGAGCCACTTTTTACTAAGTTTTGAAATTTTAAGTAATGAAATTTTAAGTGCAAAAGAGCTTGTTTTTTGATCCAATCAGTTTTATCTTTGGACCCCATAATATTTGCAGTAAAACCAAGGGAGCAATAGTGTTTCAGTTATCCTTTTCTGCATAACAAACCATCCTCCAAATTCAGAGCCTTTAAACAACCATTTATTAGCTCATGATTCTGTGGCTTGGCAATCTAGGTTTTGTTTAGCTGAGTAGTTCTGCTAATCTTACTTAGGACTGTTCACTGAGCTGCTATCATTTTACAAGATGTCTTAAGGACTAGTTATTCGGGGATAGTTTCACTTCCATGTCTGGTGATTGGTGCTGGCCCTTGATGGGATAATGGGAATGATTGAGCCAAGCATCTCCTAGGCTTATTCACATGCTGATAATCACAGAATTCCCTCTAAGTTCCAAGAGAGTGAGCCCTCATATGCAAGCTCTTTTCAGATCTGTTTATGTTACTCTTGCCCCATTGTCTAAACCAAATCACAGAGAAAATATGCCAAACTCAGAGAAAATACAAGAGAAGACTACTCAATGCTGTGGATTTAGTCCACAAATAGTGGTGGCCTTACCATGGGTTTCCCTGGTAGCTCAGAGAGTAAAAAGTCCACCTGCAGTGCAGGAGACTCGTGTTTGATCCCTGGGCCAGGAAGATCTCCTGGAGAAGAGAACAGCAACCCACTCCAGTATTCTTGCCTAGAGAATCCCAAAGACAGAGGAGCCAAGTGGGCTACAGTCCATGGGGTTGCAAAGAGTCAGACATGACTGAGCGACTAACACTTATCTGACACATAAGAGCTCCTTGTTCAAGGTAGTGTTAAATGATATGTTTGGTGCAATAGATTTGAAACAAAATTGATTCGACACTTTCTCTACAGTAGATAATGATTTTCCTATTATTTTTGTTTTAGATACAACATTTGTTGGATTTAAAAATGTTTGTTCAGGTGAAACTAATGTAATATTCATTACTAACCCTTTAAATGAGGATTTACAGCATCCAATTCATGTGAAGAACATACAGCTGGTTGACACTACTGAACAATCAAAAATATTTATCCATAGGCCTGATTTAAGGTAAAATATGTGAAAATTAAGCTGCTTCTTCCCTGTCATCACAGTTTTCCATTGTTTTATTTCCCTGCCATAGACCTGAGAAAGTTGATGTATTCAAAGTAACTGTTTATGAAATTTTAATTGGCATTATGAAAGTGTCTAATATATCTATGCCTTCAGGTAAGTTGAAGAATCTAGGCCTTATTATGTATATTTTCTCACGCTTTTCTGCTTGTATATCATAAATAGCACCATCTTTAAACATGAAAGATAACAGACTGAGTCCAAAGTGTATTTGTACATTGAGATCTCTCCATTAATAGTCACCAGAAATGAAAATCATGTCTATAATTTCTTCTCTTTTCCTTACCTCTTTCATTTCCTTTTGCTTTCCAAATATCTTATTATATGCACCACAGTGTATATTCGGAAATTAAATGAGAGTCATTATAATCACTGTGATTGAGAATATGCAGAAACTTTGAATGATGATTTTTTTCAATCACAAATGTTAGTTGGTGTCAGAATATTTCTAGAAGTTGAACCACTTAGATCCTAAGTCTTGAAAGAATATAGCCAATAACTGCTATTCTTCATAAGATAGACAGACCAGGAATTTAGATATAAGAAGCTACCAGAGGAAAGAAAATTTCCATTAGAGCTCTTTGACCATTTTCAGTACAGAGAGAAGACAAGAAATAATGCTAATTAGATAGACATCTTTTCAGAGAAATGTAGTATTTTATAACTAGTTTGATTTCATCTGATCTTATTTTGATGAAAACCTGGTATCTCCTCAATAATTGTTATACCAAAGTGTTTTTTGGCTCACTGGAGGCTCTCCCCTCCTAATAGCTAATAGGAGCTATTAGCTCCTATTTAGTCATCATTGAATCTCTCAGATTTTATATATAATTTTAATATCTAGGTCATGGAGAAAACATTATGTTTTAAAATATATCTTTGAATTCTGTGCTTTTATTGGGATACTGTTGGCACAATCCCAGATCCCTTTTACTAGGTAGCTCATCCAGTCCTCAAATGCTCTAAATGTTGGCCAGTAATGACCTGCATTTCCCTGCTTTTCCAGAAGATTATTCAAACAGGAGTAGCTCTGAGAGGCTAAAGCTCTCCCTACTACCACCTTCTTGCAGTCCATAGAAAAATAATTAATTTATACAAGAAGAGGTGGAACCCTTCTGGGTGTAATTCATGGTCCAGAGGTTCTCTTGAGATCAGATTGAAGCTGGTATGTAGACCATAGTTGTCCCCCTTTTCTTTCCCTTGCTGTATATGGCTTCTCTCCTTTCCTCTTCTCTCCTTTCCTTATTGAGAACTCTCTTTATAATTCACTTGAACAAAAATCCACATCTCAGGTTCTGTTTCTTTGGAACCTGAAGTAAGATGGAGCCCTACACTATAATGTAAGAGTGCCACTGGGCACTCTGTTCACAGACTTGCTCACAAAAACTGCACACACTGGAACACAAAGAACACATAACCTACAGAAATCTTTATTCAAATCATCTCCAAAACCAATAGAGTAAGGAATAGTTAATAGTTTCACATCTTTTTTAGCAAAAAGCTCAGGTCTACTAGATAGTTGCTATAACTCTGGAATAAATTTTATTTCCCCATTGTATGTATCATATAGTGTAAGTATACTATATACCATGTATATACAATGTCTAGTACATTGCAAATTAAGCAGCCATTTTTATTATTATACCTAATAACAGTCAACACTCCAGGTGGCTCAAGATGAAAGCAGAATACTGTCTATGATCGAACTGCATGATGGAATTATAGTATTTCATCTCTTACAGTTTGAATATCTACAGAATGGTTATTAAAATATGTAGTGTAAAAATTATAATTTAAGTATATTTGCTTGTATATACATAGACAAAAGCCTACAAGAATATGATGAGCCTAAAAACTTGGGATAGAAAGGAGAAGTGGACTGAGCTTTTATTAAGGATTTACTTTATAGGAAACATGCAGTACATTTATAATTCTTAAAGAACCATTAAAAAGAAGAAAAGGAAGGGAAAAATATAAAGACTTCCCTGCCAACACAAGGATTTTGTATGTCTGCTACTGAGTAATTTACCTACTCTTTGAGCAGTGTTAGTATATTTTGAGCAATGCACAAACATGGAATGTATCATTCAACAAAATATAAAATAGCAAAATGGAATTCTAATTATTTTCTCACACGTATAAATTGTCCTTTTGAAATGTTAATGAATTCATAATAATAGACCAAATCAATACAATGGGAAAGAAGGTCTCATTACAATGTTAATTATATACGCTACTTGGTCCCACTTTAAATCCTTTCTAAAATAAGATTCAAACAAACAATGTTGTGGTACTTTAATCAAATATGCAAGTATATTCTAATGCTCTCCAGAAATAGGGAGTTTATACTAAATCTAAGTATTTATGCATTTCACCTTTTCTCCACAGTAAGGTGAATCCATCAGATTGTGTAGATATGGTTTGTGATGCCAAAAGGAAATCTTTACTTAGAGATATGGATGGTTCCTTCCTGGGGAATTCTGGTTCAGTAATACCTGAAGCAGAATATGAATGGAATGGAAATAGCCAGTTTGGAATTGGAGACTACAGAATTCCTAAGGTGATGCTCACATTCCCAAATGGAAGTAGAATTCCTGTCACTGAAAAAGCACCTTATAAAGGTTTGTTGGATCTTATTCTGTTAGTCTTCAGGTTCATGGAACAAAACACATCTTATATTTTTAATGATTGCTGTACTCTAATGTATATTTTGTACTTATTAATCATATGTACAAGCAAAAAATAATATGTGAATGCTTTTATAAGGAGATTCTGTTTCATTTATAAATGTGTTTTCTACCGTTTCCAGGAATCATTAGAGATTCAACCTGTAAATACATTCCAGAATGGCAGGGCCATCGGTGCTTTGGGATGGAATATGCAATGATGGTTATCGAAAGCCTGGATTCTGACACAGAAACTCGAAGAGTCTCCCCGGTGGCTATAGTGAGCAACGGTTATGTTGATCTCATTAATGGTAGGTATTCAATGTAAATCAACTAGAGTTACTCAAAGCATTCACTCTTTATTACATTCATGGACATATCTCATAAATTATCTATCACAAAGAACTAGCAAACATCTGAACTTCCTTGCCTTCTGAATTTAAAAAAGATCTAAGGAAGGGAAAGAGACTTGACTCTTCAGCAGTACCCCTCCCATTAGAAAGCCGGCAATGACTCCAAACTGACCGTTAAAAGAAGAGCAGGAAGATTATGGCTTGAGTGATCTTTATAGGTATGAATGTGGCATAAATACATTTAAGAAAAAATTGATCTGAATGTCTGCAAAAAAAAAACAATTTTCTTTACATAAATTAAAAAACTGATAATGTGATATTTGTAATACTTGAGAAGGAACAGTGTCAACCTACACCTTTCATTTTTATGAATCCTTGGAAGATTTAATCTTGAATCAGTGTGTTGTGAGGTTTTTTTGTTTAGCTTTGGTTTTTCTCCATCCTGATTTCTCTGACTATGAAGACTATCTTGTCAAGCTCCAGAGTCTAGGTCCCTTCCATTCTGGTCCTTGTTGGCTCTCATGTAATGGAAGGCAGTGGTCTCCTGAGGATTCAGATCAACTCTAGTGTCCAAGAGTTTTTGAATAAACAGGTGAAGTTCTAAAAGCTACTTAAAACAGAGGGCAAGGACTCATTGTATATCCCTGAAGTGGCATTGGGGCAACCCACTCCAGTATTCTTGCTTGGAAAATCCCATGGACAGAGGAGCCTGGTAGGCTGTAGTCAATGGGGTTGCGAAGAATCGGACACGACTGAGCGACTTCACTTTCACTTTCAATCAAGCTTTTAGAGTCTTTGAAATGCTGAAGGGGCACATAACCAGGATCAGAAAGATCTCTCTGTCCTGACAATGTCATAACATATACCAGAATATTCTGAAATTCCCAAAATAGCCAATACCCTACAAGTTCATTTTTTTAACTTGCTGAAGAGACTCGAATGAGCTATGTCAGCTACATCATTTTAACTCGCTCCACAATTCTGCTCCGACATATAATCTGCCTGGTTTCTATGACCTACAGTCAACCCAGTTTCAAATTCTACCTTTCAGATTTTATAAAATAGAGAAATCATGGAAAGAATTTTAGACCAGTAAGTGACTAATGAAGAGGTTTACAAATTGCTCTGTTTTGTATGGGGAAAGATTTTATTCTATTTATTTTTATATTTTGCTTTTCCTGAAAGGCAATACCAGTTTTCCATTTATAATAGTGATATGACATTTCTTTTTTAAATAACTTTTAAAAAGTGACTGTCTAAGGGTAAAGAACCCACCTGCCAATGCAAGAGACATGAGATGTGCGTTCGATCCCTGGATTGAGAAGATCCCCTGGAGGAGGGGATGGCAACCCACTCCAGTATTCTTGCCTGGAGAATCCCATGGACAGAGGAGCCTGGCGGGCTACAGTCCATAGGGTCACAAAGAGTTGGACACAGCTAAACTGACTTAGCACACATGCACATCAGTTTAATGAGAATATAGTTTAATGATAAATAATAGCAACGTGGCAAAAATTATGACAGTGTTAGGATTATTGAAGCCTGGGATGTCTCTATTAGGTGGAAAGAAAAATTCCAAGATAAAATTAGTACACACCACTAAAGTTTCCCTGAATTTTATTTGTTTTTAAAATATGGCTTATGTTACTCTAAATTTTTTATTTTTGCATAGAAATGTCCGTGTCCAAAACCCACAAAGAAGGTTTATTTAAAAGCAGAATTTATGTTTTCATTTTTTAATATAAATTTATTTATTTTAATTGGAGGCTAATTACTTTACAATATTGTATTGGTTTGCCATACATCAACATGAATCCACCATAGGTGTACACATGTTCCTCATCCTAGGATTTATGTCTCTAATGCTAAGGAATATGTTATGCTCTATTTGAACTTTAGAGGTTTATATTGATGTAAAATTCAATCAAAGTTCAGTTATAAATATTGATAATTCCAAGCAAGCTAGGAAATTGAGCAAAACTAATGAATAAATATATCAAGAAAATTCATCATTCCATATCTCACTGCTGTATATATATATAATCCCAGCCACTTTAAAACTGAAGTGCAATAGAGAAGTTTCTTACAAGTCACGTTACCTATGTTCTGGAAATGTCTGGATTCAGGTGAAATTGTCCACTTCCTTTTGGCTTTTGAGAGAGTTTAATGGAGGGTTATTTTTCACGTTTCTCCTGTTTATGTATGATGTTGACCCTCCAATAGTACCTATCCTCATTAACAAAAATATTAAAATAACAAGAGGAATGTTAAAGGCAATAAAAACACACTTAAAAGTTTGTCAAGTTAACAAATACATCAGTGGTTTGGACATTCAAATGTGTATGTTTTCTAGGTACAAGCTGTATTTTTAGCAAATTAGCTCTGTTAGAGTGTATTTCTCAATAAATGGTTTGAGAAAGTTGGTTCCCACCCAAAGTCACATTTGATAGGAGAAACAGGAGAAAGCATCAAGCATTTTCTCCTCACTGTGGGGCCTGGACTCAAACATGATTATTAAAATAGATATGTAAGTAAATCTGCTATTTCCTTTAATAACCTTCCAATGCAGATCCTCAACATATTAATTTACCCTCTGACCCTGAGCTGTCTAAAAGTAAGGATAGTAGAGAGGGAGTTGCTTCCCTGCCTTGCTTTAAAAAAAAATTTTTTTTTTCATGTAACCCTTTTCTGTTTGTTTAAAGTCCGTCAGGAGCCTTTATTTGCTGGCTGCACTGGGCCTTTGTTGCCACGCACAGATTTTTGTTGCTCTTCCGGGGCTTTCTCTAGTTGTAGTGAGCCGGGGCTACTCTCTAGTTGTGGTGCCCAGACTCCCTGTTCAAGTGGCTTCTGTTGTGGAGCACAGGCTCTGTGGAGCACAGGCTCTATGCTGCACAGGCTCAATAGTTGTGGTACACGGGCTTATCTTCCCAGACCAGGGAACAAATCTGTGTCCCTCACATTAGCAGGTGGGTTCTTAACCACTGAACCACAAGGAAAGACCCCTGCCTTCCTTTTTAAGGCAAGGCTTGAGAAATAGCTTAGATCACTGAATGGACAGGTGGATGGATAATGGCTGTAAATGCTGAACTTGACCACTGCAGTTTATTTTGAATACAATTACAGTTCGGGCTTTGCACTAGTAATATTCATAATGCGGAACATGAACTTTCATTTGTGTGGATGTAGGCCCACAGGATCATGGCTGGTGTGCCGGGTACACATGTCAGAGAAGACTGTCCCTGTTTCACAGCATCGTGGCTCTGGGCAAATCTTACGAGGTCTACTTCACAGGCACTAGTCCTCAGAATCTTCGACTGATGTTGCTTCATGTTGACCATGACAAGGTAAGGCAAGATAGAAATAATTTCTTATTTTATTATTGGTTCCAAGTGTACAGCAAAGGATTGATTCCGTGGTACATACACATGTGTCTATCTGAAACTAACACAACACTGTTAACCAACTATACTCCAATATAAAATAAAATATTTTAAATAAATGAAGTAATTATTGACAGGTATGTAAAAAATAATAAAAATTATTTCATTTATTGACTCTGTCAAGAAATGTACTTTGTCATCCAGCAATTCTATGACAATTATTTCTGTTCAATTATTTCAAAGTAATTTATTTTTAAAAGTCTAAAAACAAACAAAAAAAAAGAATTACTGGGGAATCCCCTGGCAGTCCAGTGGTTTAGACTCGAGGCTTCTACTGCATGGGTCGGGGAATGAAGATCCAGCATGCCATACAGTTTGGCCAGAAAGAAAATAATGAATAAACTTAAAAAAATCAAAGGCTTAAAAAAAGAGTTATTGGTGTTAGTTGCATATATTTCTATCCGCTAAGGACTTTACTTCCCTCTCTGTCCTCTGGAACAACATCAGCCTTACAGCTCCTTTTCAGGAACCAGTAGGGTACCACTAAGAATACTGTGAATCCAGGCAGCTTTATCAGCCTGAGAGCACACAGGAGTCCCAGCACCTCTCCACATATGCACTGGCTTGTGCTGCTTCATCTGGTGTGACCGTGAGCCCTATGATTTGTGTGATTAGCAAGCAAACCTGAACTTTTACGTAAAAATAGCATGCGTCTAAAACCGGCCCCTTAGGATTATATTGTCATGCTTCCATGCTGCTATTATTTATATATGTCAGAAATACACCTTTGCAACTTACTTCAGAGATCACAACACATTGTCTAAAATATCTTCAATAATGTCAGCTCTTGGCTGCAAAATGAATTCAGCTGGGATCATTAACTTTATGCTATGTCAGTGGGAAAAGAGTATGAGGTTACGTAGAAGTCTCATACGATAGATTTTTTTCCTAAGAGTATGAGACTCAGAAGTCCCAGAGTATCAGGAACTGATACTCATCAGTAATGAGTATGAGACGAGGCAGAGAGAGGAGTAAGGAAAGGAGACACTCGAGAATGGCGAGAGCATTTCCATCCTTTCAGCTGCTCGAGATAAAACCTTGGAATCACTCTTTATTCCTCTCTTTCTCTCACATTCCTCATCTAGCCCATCTGCAAATCCTATTGGGAGTTCCTGCAAAATGTCCAGGATCTGACCACTCCTCACCTCCAGTGCTTCTGTCCAGCTTGAGCCAACATTATCTCCTCCCTGGAGTAAGGCAGTTTCCTCCCAACTCCTCCTCCTGCTCTGCCTTTGCCCCCTCTGTGGTCTGTTCTCAGTAACAGAGCTCAGTAACCACCAAGATACCTTCAAAAACACAGGTCAGAGCAGGCCATGCCTGTGCCCCAAACCCTGCAGTAATTTCCCCATTGTCTCGGTACAAGAGCCGGAGTCCTCACAATGGTCTACAGGGCACTTGAGAATCTCCCCCACCCCTTAGCACTCTGACATCTCCTCCAGACATGCTGAGCCCCTTGCTATTCTTCACCACACCAGACATCTTACCTTCTGGGCCTGCATTTCCAATGATGGTAAGTCTGCCTGGAACATTCTACATTCTACTCCCAACTTCCTCAACTCTCATTCTCCTTTGTAGGCCTACCCTGACCACCCCTCCCTGCTGGCTCGCCCAGTTAGTCAGACTCTGATCTACCTTTCTTTTTTTCTATGGCACGTCTCACCTTTTAACATGCTTCTTACTCTAATTTTTATTATTTCTACTATTTATTGTCTCTTCCTATTCTAGAATGTAAGCTCAAATAGGGCGAGGACTTTTGAAAGTTCCTAAAATAGTATCTAAATCAATTTTTTTTGAGTGAAATACGTGTAGCTTGTTAGATTTCTTATAAATTCTGCCCCACCTTTGCAAAAGCCAAGTCTCCTTACTTTATCTGATAGCATGAAATATGGGGAATGAATATGAAGGCTGACCCACACTTCATCAGGATAGTTATTTTGACTGATTTTTTTTTATCTTACTAAAAATATTTTCTCAGAGATGAGCAGTGTTTTCAACATGAAGTACCTAATTTTGTGTGGTTGCATTGTACAGAAGAGCACTGCTAATGCTCCCATTTCCCCCGCCCCTGGAGTTGAAAGCCTGTGTTGAACGTCATCTTTTAAAAGAATTCATTCTTTAATTTAGAGGTTGTCCTCTAGTATTTTTTCTTACATTGCATTCTTTCCTATGAATACGTGCATGCTCAGTCGCTCAGTCATGTCTTACTCTTTGAGACCCTATGAACTGTAGCCCGCCAGGCTTCTCTGTCCATGGGATTTCCCAGGCAAGAATATTGGATTGGGTTGCCATTTCCTTCTCCAGGGGATCTTCCTGACCCAGGGATCAAAACAAAGTCTCTTGCTTCTCCTGCATTGGCAGGCAGATTCTTTACCACTGCACCACATGGGAAGCCCTTTCCCTGAATTCGCACACACCTTGCATGCCTGCATGCATGCTGAGTTGCTTCAGTCATGTCCAACTCCTTGTGATCCCATGTTGAATGTAAATCTGTTTAAAGTTTTTAGTTTAATATTTACCCTAAATCCATAAAACTTTGTTTTAATATTCTACGGAAGGCATGTATAAAGAATATTTTCGAAGTGCTAAATTCTAAGTATTCTGTTTCATTGTTCTCTTTAGATGTAAAAATGTTGTTTATTTTTAATAGGCTGTTCTGGTAGGAATTTTTTTCCCCACACGTCAGCGTTTGGATGTCTATGTGAACAATACACTGGTCTGCCCCGAAAATACAGTGTGGAACTCCCAACAGAAATATTGTGAACCTACTAGACAACTGTATACAGGTATTTGCTCAGAAAAATACAGCATACATTGTCTATGTACTTAATGGTGTATAAAATTCTTCATAGTGTTTCATTATTAATATATTTAGTTCCTTAGCCCTTGACAAATACAGAGAAAATAAACGTTTACCCATGGTCCACCACCACACACTAAGATGTGTTCGCTTAGAACATGTGTGCCCTGAAAGAGCCCTCCTGATGGAATTCTTGTCTATCTGCACACCTGCAGATAAAAGTCTGTGTGTACCGTGGCTATTCGTTTGCCCTGGGAACATTTATATACTACACATTTAGTTCAGTTATTGCTGCGTACAAAAGAGATTTCGCTTAGAATTTTTACCCTATGTTTGCTTCACTTCTCTTTCATAGAGGTTAGAACCTAACTTCATTGGTAGTCACCAGAAGTATTGCCGAGAAAGTTAGCATAACAGCAGTTGAACACTGTGAAGTAAATATGTGAAGTAAACTCTGGATTTAAAGGAAATATATGAAAGAAGCTGACTTGCCCACTTACCAGTGTTGCAAAACCAGGATTTATCTCTGCTCCCGGAAGTTTTTTTTGTTAAACAGGGTCCTAATAAGGCCAGTCCACTCCTTTCCACATGTGCTACTTATCATCATATTTTAGTTGCACCCCCTAATCTTAGTTAATGATTACATCAGTGTGTGCTGTAGATCATAATAGAAGCTAGACAGGAGAGTATGAATGAATGACCCATAATCATTACTGTCTATGAAGCAAGTCCTACTTCTACTAATATGAATAGCTGCTATTTCCAGAGACATTGCCATGTGTCGGGCACTGTGCTAAGTGCTTTGTATATAATATCTCGCTGTTCCTATGTCCTAATAATAACCCTCTGAGATAGGCACAGATGAGTAAACTGAGACACAGGGCGGTGAAGTAATTTGCCAGGGTCTCTGTCTTAGCTCAGGCTGCCATAACAAAATGCCATAACCTAGATGGCTTAAAAACAGAAATTTATTTTTTCACTATTCCGGAGGCTGTAAGATCAGGATACCATTATGGTCTGGTTCTGAATACTTGCAGATGGCTGCTTTCTCACTGTAATCTCAGGTGGCAGGGAGGGGCTGGGGAGAGAGCATGAGCTCTCTGGTGTCCCTTCTTATAAGGCCTTAATTCATCATGAAGTCCCCACCCTCACTTCCTCTAAACCTAATTACTTCACAAAGGCTTCATCTCGAAATCCTATCACATTGCGGGTTATGGCTACCATACATGAATTTGAGTGGGGGGACCCAATTCAATCCAGAGCAATATCAAAGCTGGTAGGGGCAGTGCAAGGTACTGAACACATAGAGTCTAGCTCTATACCCACGCACTTTGTTATGCTCCATGGCCTCCCTGTGAACTAGGAGAGTCAGTGTTACTTTTACATACAAATGATTGCACCTATTTGCAGCTTAATTTTTATAAATTTTAACTCTTTTTTTTTAAAAAAAAAACAATACTTTTGATACAAAGTACTCTATCATTCAAGTCAAGGAAATAGAAAGAATATCAACAGGCAGAATTTAATAAATTGGTTACAGGGAATTGATTACAGAAGTCTGCAAAACAGTACCACCACTGCCCTTTTAGAAAATTTTTTTCTGAAATAACATTGTTTTTAGACAAACATTTTGCTTTGACACTTGGAATGAGAAATAATATCCCTGTATTATGACTGTACATATCTCTTTAGGTTGACCAAAATGTGAAGACATGAGAAAGTTACCTAGAATAAGTGATATATGCATCTCTAATGGTAGTTTGAGAACAGCTTCAATTTATAATACAAAAGCACAGGCTTCAGATTCATGGAATGTTTAAGCCAAATTGCAAGTAGAACTTACACTAGTAGATGTTCAAAAACATATAGTAATAATGACATGGCTTTGTAATACCATTGCTATGAATGTCTATTATGTTAGTAAGAAATAATCCCTTTTTTCTAAGATTCTAATTTCCTTTCCTCAGTATGCCCCACTAGGAAATGTGGTAAGAAGCTTCATACCACATTCCAGTATTATTGTACAGTCAGACTTTGTGTTGAATATGTTTTAGTGGATTTGTTACTTCTTGGACATTGTTTATACTATGCCCTAAAATCACATATCTACTTATTCATTACATATATAGGTATATATAATCTCAATCACTTTTACAAAAATTCAGTGCCCTAGAAGAATTTGTTTTGTATTAACTAAAGGGTTTTCAGTCTGAAATGTAAACTTGTCTTATTGATATGAGATCCTTCTGAGGTGTTTTCTTATAAACTTCATTTATAGTATATACTTTTGTCCTTAGTAAAAATAGAAGCACTGTATCATCAATTTTCCTGAAGAGGTGGTATAGAACACTGCATAAACTAAATGGCTAGTAAAGTTAAATTTACATTTTTTAATTACAAAATGCCTTTGGTCAAGGCTTTAAAATTCTGAAAATATAAAGAGTATTATAAGTACAACATAGATTTCAAGTTTATAATTAGATTTTATTTATCATTAGTATGTCTATAGCTAGTTGTTTTTTAAAGTAAATTTAATATATAATGATTATTAATGGTATTATTTTAAAAATTGACTAATTTTGCATGTCAGTTCTATAAATGTTTTTACTTTTAATATGCACATTTTCCTGTGAAAGAATGATAATACTGAACTTTTTCAGAATTTCGTACATTTAAACAAATATTAAATACTGCATGGTAATTATGATAATATAAATAAACTTAACTGTGCTGTTTTGGCTTTTTTCCCTTTATAGACCAATTACTTCCTAACCTGAATTCCACTGTCCTTGGTGAAAACTACTTTGATAGAACCTACCAGATGCTTTACCTTTTGGTTAAAGGAACTATACCTGTTGAAGTTCATACTGCTGCAGTCATATATGTCTCTTTCCAATTACCTGCTGTAACAGAGGATGACTTTTATAGCTCTCATAATCTGGTTAGAAATCTTGCCTTGTTCCTAAAGATACCAAGTGACAAAATCCGTGTCAGCAAAGTCATACGAGGGGAGAGCCTGCGGAGGAAGAGATCCATGGAGCTCACGGTTGAATTGGAGATTGGTGATCCTCCCCCTCAGTTCATAACCAAGGACACCGCAGGTATGAAAAGTAGACGCTTGAGAAAGGGTAATGTCATTACCAAAACTGCATCCATAAATAACACTATTGAGGCTTGGTAAGCCAGGCCTCAGGAAATCCCACCAACCCCACATCCTGAACCCTCTAAGGACCTGGAAACCCTTTTCTCTGCTCTACTCCTGTAATCCCAAATTATTTTGAATTATGAAGAAACTTCAACCTCTATTTTGTTATTGTAGCAATTCATTACCTCCACAATAGGATTTGACCTAACATAAGATCCAAAAAATGACCTAAGGAAGTGACCTTATAGTTGAGAGATTCAGGATGAGAAGAGTTGGTCAATGAATGAAAAGAGTTGGTCAAAGTGGGTGGTAAGAATACTGGAGCTGCGGAAATAGGTAATGAGAGTTTGGTCCAACTGAAGAACTGGAAAGGACCCAGAAGATCTGCAGCAGAAGGCTCCAGGAAGAACAAGCTGCTGGAGACGAGGTTGAGAGGTAGACAGGTGCTAGATCATGGGAAACCAAAAGAGGTTCTCCTCTTTGTAAGCCAAGAGGAAGGACAGTGGAGGTCTTCCTAAAGGAGATAAATAAACCCTTGGAGATTCTGAGAGGTGGAGTAGTAGGTTGGGATCTCTAAAGTCATCTATTTACCCTAATAAGTGCAAATGTGCAAGAATATGTCCTGTCTTTCATTTCTGTGAATGACCTACTCAGCCTTACTAGCCATCACCCCTTTCTCTGTCCCTTACTCACTATACCCTATTTTCTAGGTATCAGAGATAAAAATAAGCTCAGCTATTCTGTCAGAGGTAACTTTGGTGGCTTAAATTATGATTTCCTTAGGCTGACTCTGGTTGAGCATTTGGGTAAATGTTCAGACCTTCAGATTTTGTTCCTCTCCATCTTTTCAAGTTGGTATCTGAATGACAAGGGGCTTTCTTGACCTCAGACCCTCCTGCTGCCCTCTTGTCCTCATAGTTTCTGTGGCAGGGTGGGTGGTCTTCTCTGCTCTGCCTGAACCTCTCTGTGGTGCAACTGAACTTTCCTGGCCTCTTGACATGCAATCACATTCTCAGCTGTAATTCCATGCCGTTGTCTCTGGTGGTCAAGCCAAATATCTAGGCATACGCTTCTCCAAGAAGATGAGATCTGGGTCTTTGTAGGAGGAAGATTAGCATCCAGCTTAAGCTTCAAGTCCCTTTACTTGTACAAGTCCTGGGATGGGCTTTAACTTTCAAGGCCCTGGAAGAATGGTCCACTTAATAATGTGGTCAAATAATTGACTATTATTATAAAAGTTGTACAAATAAGACTTAGTCTTAAAGAGAGGCTCCATGTTGTATAAATTGCAGACTCAGAAAATCCTCATCTACCCCATTCCTGTTAAGCATCTTCTTCATTCAACTCCCAGGCTCTCTTATGTGTCCACCTAGTACTGAGTGTTCTCATCTTCTGCCACTAGGGTCATCACTCATTTCCCCCGGCGGTTTGCTTCTGAGCTTTAACCCCATGCACCAGCCATGTTGCTCTTCTGGAATTCTACCAGTTAGGCAGGCAAAAGCTTCCTCCCTTGTGGGGATCAGCCTGTGAAAAGGCTTGCATGGATGGAAGGAAGTGCTGATCAGCTCTCTGCTGAAGGAAATAGGAAGCACAGGCTTGTGTTTGCAGCCAGATCTTCCACTGGGCTTCCCTGGTGGCTCAGCTGGTAAAGAATCCGCCTGCAATGTGGGAGACCTGGGTTCAACCCCTGGGTTGAGAAGATCCCCAGGAATAGGGAATGGCTATCCATTCCAGTATTCTGGTCTGGAGAATTCCATAGACTGTATAGTCCATGGAGTCGCAAAGAGTCAGACACGACTGAGAGACTTTCACTCTCTGCCTAGTCATAGGTTACTCTTCTTCATCAACCTTGGGTTTCCTTATATCTACAGGATCAGGGCTTTGGGATCAACATAGTCTCTAATTTAGTCTAGGAGTTGCATCAGGTTCAGATACAGGTCTGTGTATATAGATTGCTCACTGACTCTAAAAAATTCCCTGGTAAGCCCTTACGTTTATTGAGGTCCAGTACTTACTACACTAGCCACTCTAATGTCAAAAAAAAATGTGATTTATTTCCTGTATGTAATCTAAATTGCTTCACATACAACCTCTCCCACCCTCCATTCTCTTAAAGCAGTTTTATCTTGCTAGCCAGATTTAGATACCCAGATATAAGCACACTGCAGTTTAAAACATGGAAATAGGGGCAGGAGGAAAGATAGGCTAATGGCTTGTTTCTAAGACTTAAACTGAATTAGGGTTTGAGGTCTCAAGGAAAGCCGTATAACCTGGCAAGGAGTGACATCACAACAAAATTTTGCAAAGTGGCAAGAAAGATATGCATGGAGTAACACTTCTGACCCCTCACAGCCTTCACAAAATGTTCAGTTCAGTTCAGTTCAGTCGCTCAGTCGTGTCCGACTCTTTGCGACCCCATGAATCACAGCACGCCAAACCTCCCTGTCCATCACCAACTCTCGGAGTTCACTCAGACTCACGTCCATCGAGTACGTGATGCCATCCAGCCATCTTATCCTCGGTCGTCCCCTTCTCCTACTGCCCCCAATCCCTCCCAGCATCAGAGTCTTTTCTAATGAGTCAACTCTGCATCAGGTAGCCAAAGTACTGGAGCTTCAGCTTTAGCATCAGTCCTTCCAAAGAAATCCCAGGGCTGATCTCCTTCAGAATGGACTGGTTGGATCTCCTTGTAGTCCAAGGGACTCTCAAGAGTCTTCTCCAACACCACAGTTCAAAAGCATCAATTCTTTGGCGCTCAACTTTCTCCACAGTCCAACTCTCACATCCATACATGACCACAGGAAAAACCATAGCCTTGACTAGACGGACCTTAGTCGGCAAAGTAATGTCTCTGCTTTTGAATATACTGGACATCCATAAGTTTCCAGGTGTCCTAGAAAGTGGTTGCTTAAGTACTGAGGGGACCTCTGAACAAAGAGTCGTGTCAGGAAAAGCAGCTCTTCAAGGGAAGGTCTTTGGTTTCTAGCTGGCAGTCAGCAGAAATGGATGCCTTCACATATCAGATGGTCAGAGAGAACCTGTTAACCATGCCAACAGGTCAGACGTGCCACCCTGCACCAAAAACCAGTGAGGAGAGATGGTAGTAGCAGTGTATGGATGTGAAGCACCTTTGTACAGCTGCCATGAGGTCACGTGGCATACCCAGAAAGCCATCTTGTAGGAGAGTGTGTGGATGGGGAGAGTCTGAAAGATTGCCATTTATCCTGAAGAGATTGAATCAAACAAAAGAAGCCTTTAGATGGTAATGATAACCCTGTATGTGAGACAGCAAAAGAGACACAGATGTATAGAACAGTCTTTTAGACTCTGTGGGAGGGGGAGAGGGTAGGATGATTTGGGAGAATGGCATTGAAACATGTATAATATTATATGTGAAACGAATCGCCACTCCAGGTTCAATGCAGGATACAGGATGCTTGGGGCTGGTGCACTGGGATGACCCAAAGAGGATGGTATGGGGAGGGCGGTGGGAGGGGGTTTCAGGATGGGGAACACATGTACACCCGTGGCGGATTCATGTTGATGTATGGCAAAACCAATACAATATTGTAAAGTAATTAGCCTCCAATTAAAATAAATATAAATAAAAGATAAATAAAATGGACAGGGACTAAAAATACCCGAGACTGTGATTTTCAGTGTCACATGAGACCTTCTGCCCGAGAACACTGCCTGAGCACACTAAGCTTGAGGGCCTAGCCTTCATGGAAGAAACTCAGTGACTAAAGCCCTCAGGGCATGAGTCTGGATAAGGAAGGTGCTAGACATGTAGGAACAATACACCAAAACATTGGCTGTGGTTGTTGTTGGTTTTTGTTTGTTTCTTTTTTATTGGAGTATAATTGACTTTACAATGTTGTGTCAGTTTCTGCTGTACAACGTCATGAATCAGCCATTGTTGTTGTTCAGTAGCCCAGTTGTGTCCAACTCTTTACAACCCCATAGAGTGCAGCACGCCAGGCCTTCCTGTCCATCACCATCTCCCAGAGTTTGCCCAGTTTCGTGTCCATTGCATCACTGATACCATCCATTCATCTCATCCTCTGATGCTTTCCCAGCATTAGGGACTTTTCCAATGAGTCGACTGTTCACACCAGGTGACCAAAATACTGGTGCTTCAGCTACAGCATCAGTCCGTCCGATGAGTATTCAGAGTTAATTTCCCTTAATATTGACTGGTTTGATCTCCTTGCCGTCCAAGGGACACTCAAGAGTCTTTTCCAGCACCATGGTTCAAAGGCATCAATTCTTTGGCGTTCTGCCTTCTTTACAGTCCAGCTCTCACAATAGTACATGACCACTGGGAAGACCATAGCCTTGACTATACAGACCTTTGACAGTAGAGTAATGTATCTGCTTTTCAACACACTGTCTAGGTTTATCATAGCTTTCCTGCCAAGAAGCTAATGTCTTCTGATTTCATGGCTGCAGACACTGTCTGCAGTGATTTTAGAGCCCAAGAAGAGGAAATCTGTCACTAGCGCCACCTTTCCCCTTCTATATGCATGAAGTAATGGTACTGGATGACATAATCTTAGTTTTTTTAATATTTAGTTTTAAGCCAGCTTTTTCATTCTCCTTCACTCTCATCAAGAGGTTCTTCAGTTTCTCTTCACTTTCTGCCATTAGAGTGGTATCATCCACACAAGTGAGGTCATTGGTATTTCTCCCACCTATCCTGATTCCAGCTTGTAACTCATCCAGCTCAGCAGTTCTCATGATGTGCTCAGTGTATAGGTTAAATAAACATGGTGACAGCCCTATTGTACTGCTTTCTCAATCCTGAACCAATCGACTGTTCCATACAGGCTTCTAACTGTTGCTTCTTGACCTGCATACAGGTTTCTCAGGATACAGGTAAGACGGTTGGTATCCCCATCTCTTTAAGAGTTTTCCACAATATTTTATGATCCACACAGTCAAAGGCTTTAGTGTAGTTGATCAAAGAGAGGTAGATGTTTTTCTGGAATTTCCTTTCTTTCTCTATGAACCAATGAATGTTGGCAATTTAAATCTCTGGTTCCTCTGCCTTTTCTAAACACAGCTTGTATGTCTGGAAGTTCTTGGTTGTCATAATACTGAAACCTAGCATGCAAAATGTTAAGCATGACCTGATTAGATGATTAAGCAGGTTCTGATTAGACCTGGGAGATGAGGCAATTGTCCAAGGATTAGATCCTTCTTTAATACTACCCTAAGGAGGGGATACATATGTATATATGTGTACATATATCCGCTCCTTCTTGAGCCCCCCTCCCACTCTCCCATTCCACCCATCTAAGTTACCACAGTTCCAGCCATCTAGGTCATCACAGAGCACTGAGCTGAGCTCTCTGTGCTACATGACAACTTCCCACTAGCTGTTTTACACATGGTAGGGTATATATGCCAGTGATACTCTCTCAGTTCATCCCACCCTCCTTCTCCCACTATGTCCACAGGGTCCATTCTCTACGTCTGTGCCTCTGTTTCTTCCCTGCAAATAGGTTCATCAGTACCATTTTTCTAGATTCCACATATATGCACTAATATACAGCGTTTGTCTCTTTCTGATGGGTTTCACTCTAGTTGTTTCTTAAATGATCGCTCTGACTGCAGTGTGTAGAGCAGAATGCAAGAGGGAGAGAATGGATGCCAGGAAGCCAGTTTGAAAGCTGTTTTCGTATCTCTGCTGCTGATGGGTTAACTAGGATTTGGGCAATGGAGTCAGAGAGATTTTGAAGTGGAGAACTGATTATATGGTGTGGGGAGAGGTGAAGGAGAAGAAGGGCTCAAGTGAGAGGTCCAGGCTTCTCTGACAAGAGGTGCCCCTTCACAAGGTAAAGAGCCTTAGCGGGGGAAGTAGGTTTACAAGGAACCGCAAAGCTAGAAAAAGGGAGCAGAAACTACCTACAGTGTCAGAATCAACCTTGAAAATTGTCAATGTTCAGAGCAAGGAACATTTTTGTTAGTAATTTAATGATAATGTTAGCCACTCATTAATACATACTATAAATTCGATGATGCTAATTATCCTTCCGTTCTGCAATTAACACTTTTTTTTAAGTAATATTTGATGATAGACGTGAGAGTGCTTCACTTCAAAAACAAAGAATGACATAGGAAAGTATTAAATTAAGAAACATTTTTCCCTGCATGCTTTCACTCATTTTTCTTGAAATTATATTATCACCTTTGTTTTCTTTATTCTTTAATTCTAGCTAAAATATATATATATATATATTCTACAGAGTTTTTTACTTTCCTGACCTCCTTAGTATGACTTTGTCATGTTTATTAGCTCAGGTACGGTTAACAAGCTGTAGAATTCTCTAATGTGGATGGAGCGAGTGGCACAAAGAAAAACTGAAGTGGAATATTCTCATCCGTTCTCCCTATTCCATATTCTTACAGTCCACTTTCCTTATAGGTCAGATGCAGTTACCTGAACTCCAAGAAATTGCTGGTTCTCTTGGACAAGCTGTAATTTTAGGAAAAACCAATAGTATCCTCGGGCTTAATGTCTCTTCCATGTCTATTACCGATCCTATCCCCAGCCCCAGTGATTCTGGCTGGGCTAAGGTAAGAAAATGCAACTAGAAAGATGCATTTTGCTATTTAACACATTGCTTCTTCTTTATTTTAACTGTTCTTCTATTTTAGAACAGTAATTTAGAGAGCATGTCTTTCTAATTGTTGCCTATTTTTTTTTACAGTATTGCCAAAATCATAAAGTAGTTGAAAAAGGAGTGTATCTTCTAAAAAAGTATTTATTGGTGTAAAATATGCTTTGCTTTGATTATTTACAACAATGCTTCATGAATATGCTCTAGAGGGAATATTGTAATAATATAGATTTCACGCCTGGAACATAATTTTAACAATGAATGTCAAACACTTAGCCTTGCTAAGACGAGTTTGCCACTGAATGTAGTTTATCATGTGATAACCACTCTATTGCTCATGACCATTCACAGGTGGCTGCCCAACCGGTTGGAAGGCTTTCATTTCCTGTTCATCATGTGGCCGTTGTGACTTCACTTTCAGTGATCACTCAGCCGGTGGCCACACAGCTAGGACAGCCATTTTCTCAACAGCCTTCAATAAAGGCAGAAGATGCCGATGTAAGTTATAACTCAGAGATTTATTTAAGTGGAAGAATGAAGTTATCAATTCTGGAGGGTGAGCCAACTTCACTAATCCTGGTACACTGGCAACCTGGGAATGGCACTGCCTCTTCAAATTTGGAATGTTATCTATGAATATCATCTTTTACTGTTTTAAAAATGTGCCTTTTCTGTGAACTTGCTCCACAGCTTGTTATTTGAACTCTTTGTGTAGGAAAAGGAGCTTCTGTAGATTTAAAATTTGAAATGAGACATTTAAAAAGATAAAGTTCCATATATCCTTTTTTTTAGGGGGAAAAAAAAAAAGCATGGTAACAGGCCAGTTGCTGTAATTCTCTACTCTCTTTTTCTTTAGGGTAATTGTGTATCAGTTGGGATTACTGCACTGGCTTTGAAGGCCGTACTAAAGGACTCCAATAATAACCAAATCAGTGGACTTAGTGGAAATACAACAATTCCGTTTAGCAGCTGTTGGGCCAACTACACAGATCTTACTCTTCTTAGAACAGGTGAGTGTACTATTTTTGATCCTCACATGTATACCCATAAATAAGGATAATTATAATTTCCTTTTAATGAACAAAGCAGTCTATACTGCTCTGGTCAATAAATTATAGAAATCAGAATGTCTGGCTTACAAAAATATATCTAATATGTAAAACAAGGTAAAAAATTAAGCAATTAAGAGAATTAAAACAGGTAATTTGAGGATGTAAATCAAAATTATATCATGATTCATATTTTCTTCCTTATCCATATGTAATTTTTCTAAATTTTCTATGTGAGAATTACATATTAAATGTATAGTAGGAAATTTTAATATATATAGTTTTCAGTTCAAGAAAAGAAAAGTTAAGATAGCATCAGGTAATTTTAATGGCCCATGCTGGAGTTCACAGTTGGGCTGGAAAGTGGGTTCTAGTCTTTCTATAAGCCAATGCAAAGGAGAAAACATGAGCATTTTCATGATTCATAGCTCCCAAAGATAAAACAGTCTCTCTGATGAATTACAATTTGCTCTGAGACCAGAACAGATGTCTCCTGTGAGTTCTCATGAAGTATACTCATGATCTCTTCAACATGGTTAGCGTAAATATAGTCACAACTCCCACAGCGAGGTTTCTTATATTATTTCCATGTGGACTGATGGCATAGCTTCAACTGGTAAAAGCCTTTCTACCATGGCAAAAATGATACATCCAAAAAATAGGTCTCTAGTGATGATAGATGAATCAATGTCAAAAGGAAGGAAATAGACTCTCTGTACTGGAGACAGACCAGCATTACTCTGTTAACCTCAACCCAGGGCTCATTTAGGACCTTTATAAGCCCTAACTCCTGAAAAAAGTTTTATCTCAGCCCTCACTCTCTTCACCAATGTTATTTCAAACACACACATACTAAAGGTCAGAATAAAAACCACAATAGGGCTTTCCTGGTGGCTCAGTGGGAAAGAATCCACGTGCCAGTGCAGGAGATGGGTTTGATCCCTGATCCGGGAAGATTTCACATGCCACAGAACAACTAAGCCTGTGTACCACAACTGTTGATCCTGAGCTTTAGAGCCCACGCTCTGCAACAAGAGAAGCCACCACAATGAGAAACCCTCACACTGCAATTAGAGTTGCCCCTGCTTACCACAGCAATGAAAACCCAACACAGCCAAAAATAAATTCTCTTTAAAAAACCAAAATAAAGAGTAAGAGAAGTTAAAGAAATTCTAACAATAATCTGGATTTTTTTCATAAGACCTAAATATCAAAAGCAAAAATCATTCCAAAAGAGAGAAGCTTGATCTTCCTACTGGGCAGCAATATCTCAACCTAGAGTTTGATGGAAATCCAGTGGCAATGAGCTCAACATTGTGCCCTGGGGCAAGAACCTGGAGTGTCCTATTAGTTCTAACAGTCAGCCTAAATGATAGGCTATGAGGCACTTGACAAGAACCCCGTTTGAGACAAGGTTGCCCACCTCCCTGGGAAGGTGGACTCAGAAGGTGCCCAGTGGCAAAGACCCAACCTGAGGATCAAGGTCTTCATACTACCACTTTCAAAGGCAGTGTTCCAAAGTAACTGGGATCACTAGAGTGCTGAAGCAATAATGTAGATTTTGACACTTTTCATGATAACAAAATAGTGCTCTCCTTTTATCCAGTAAATTTTCCTTTAGAGTTCAAATCTTCCCTTAGAGTGTCTATCTGTTATTTCTAATTCTCCTCCTCTCTCCCTCCCTCCCTTCCTCCTTTCTTCCTTATTTCTTGCTTTCTCTTTTCCCATAAGTGTAGGCTTTCAGTTCCCTGCTTGTGTATAGTAAGGAAGGTCAAATATAATCATCTCTTCATGATTTTTAGATAGGTTAGCCCGTTTGTAGATTAACCACTGTAAAACTATACAAACAACAAAGCATATGCAAGAAAAGTGAGAAAGTGTCTTTCCATTGCTCCTTAGTCAAGTGTTCAATGATCAGACAAGGCTCAGCACCCTCAGCTCTCTTCCATAGTGTCCTTTGTTTCAAATAGCCAGTCCTGGGCACTAGGAGAGAACCCCTAAGAAGTAGGTATTGACGCTCCAGAAGGAAAATCTATCCAGAGTCCTCCTGTCCATAGCTGATGAGCAGATAGAAGTGAAAGTGTTAGTCGCTCAGTCCTGTGTGACTCTTTGTGACTCCATGGACTAAAGCCCACCAGGCTCCTCTGTCCATGGGATTCTCCAGGCAGGAATACTGGAGTGGGTAGCCATTTCCTTCTCCAGGAGATTTTCCTGACCCAGGGATTGAACCTGGTGGGTTTCCTGCACTGCCGGTGGATTCTTGACCATCTGAGCCACCAGGGAAGTTAACTATGGCACATAGAACACTTCTAACTCTGAGACCCTCTTCCTTTGATTATCTGTTTGTTTTAATACACTTCCAACTGGGTTTTCATCAACTTACAAATACTGTATAACCCTTAATGAACTACTGTTGGAAACGGAGTCAAATGAACTGAAGTATAAACAAGTGTAGAGAGGGTCTCAGAGTTAGAAGTGTTCTATGTGCCATAGTTAACTTCCCTGGTGGCTCAGATGGTCAAGAATCCACCGGCAATGCAGGAGACCCAGGTTCAATCCCTGGGTCAGGACAATCTCCTGAGGTGCCACTTCACACCAGTCAGAATGGCTGTGATCCAAAAGTCTACAAGCAATAAGTGCTGGAGAGGGTGTGCAGAAAAGGGAACCCTCTTATACTGTTGGTGGGAATGCAAACTAGTACAGCCACTATGGAGAACAGTGTGGAGATTCCTTAAAAAACTGGAAATAGAACTGCCTTATGACCCAGCAATCCCACTGCTGGGCATACACACCAAGGAAACTAGAATTGAAAGAGACACATGTACCCCAATGTTCATCACAGCACTGTTTATAATAGCCAGGACATGGAAGCAACCTAGATGTCCATCAGCAGATGAATGGATAAGAAAGCTGTGGTACATATACACAATGGAGTATTACTCAGCCATTAAAAAGAATACATTTGAATCAGTTCTAATGAGGTGGCTGAAACTGGAGCCAATTATACAGAGTGAAGTAAGCCAGAAAGAAAAACACCAATACAGTATACTAACACATATATATGGAATTTAGAAAGATGGTAATGATAACCCTGTATGTGAGACAGCAAAAGAGACGCAGATGTACAGAACAGACTTTTTGACTCAGAGGGAGAGGGAGAGGGTGGGAGGATTTGGGAGAATGGCATTGAAACATGTATACTATCATATAAGAAATGAATCGCCAGTCTAGGTTCGATGCAGGATACAGGATGCTTGGGGTTGGTGCACTGGGATAACCCAGAGGGATGGTATGGGGAGGGAGGTGGGAGGGGGGTTCAGGAGTGGGAACTTATGTACACCCGTGGCGGATTCATGTTGATATATGGCAAAACCAATACAGTACTGTAAAGTAAAAAAAATAATAATAATAAAATCTAAAAAAATAAAAAACAAAAAAAAGGAAGTCAAACACTTCTGATTTTTTTTTCCCCTTAGGAAAAAATTTTAAGATTGAATTTATCCTGGATGAGTTTGTTCGGGTGGAGTCCCAGCCTCTCAGCCTGGCTTCGCAGTCTGTCTCCAGCCCAGGCAGTAGCAGTGGTGGCAGCAGTAACAGCAAAGCGTCCACTGTGGGCACAGCTGCCCAGATAGTGACTACAGTAATAAGCTGTCTGGTGGGAAGAGTGTTGCTCCTGGAAATATTTATGTCTGCAGTTTTGACATTGAACGTACTCTAGGTAAGCATGGTACATGCTGTTTTTCTCCACATAGTAAAGTATCAGAAAATGTTTGCTGAATAAAGACAGCAGCATGGCACCACTATGAACACAAAGACAGTCTCCACCATTAAGAAAGTTGTTGTTGTTCAGCTGCTCAGTCGTGTCTGACTCCTTGTGACCCCATGGACTGTTGCACCCCAGGCTTCTCTGTTCTTCACCATCTCCTGGAGTTTGCTGAAACTCGTGTCTGTTGTGTCCATGATGCCATCTAACCACCTCATCCTCTGTTGATACAGCTAGTGAATTGAATTTGGTACTCAAAACTGAGACATACACTTTTCTTTCCTTCTTTGTTCTCCTTAATTAGTAATACTTGTTGTTGTTGTTCAGCTGCTTAGTCATGTCCAACTTTTTGCCACCCGATGGACTGCACACCAGGCTTCCCTGTCCCAGAGTTTGCTCAAATGCATGATCATTGAGTCAGTGATGCCATCCAACCATCTCACCCTCTGTTTCCCTCTTCTCCTTCTGCCCTCAATCTTTCCAAGCATCAGAGTCTTTTCCGATGAGTTGGCTCTTCACATCAGGTGGCCAAAGTATTGGAGCTTTAACTTTAGCATCAGTCGTTTCAGTGAATATTCAGAGTTGATTTCCTTTAGGATGGATTGGTTTGATCTCCTTGCTATCCAAGGGAGTGATAGCTTCAAATGTAAAGACAAAACCACCCTGTGGAAATGTTATTCCATTATATGATGGGGTATAAGAATGTGGGGAGTGAGAAATTCAGGTTACGTCAGTATTCTTTCAGTTACAAGGTACAGAAGCTCAGCTCCAGTTGGTTTGGACAATAAAGTGAACGCGCTTAACTGAGACGCTCGGAAGTAATCTGATCTGGAAGAGCAAGAACCAAAGACTCAAATGACATCATCCAGAACCTGAGTCTCCATCTCTCCTCTCCATTCTACTCAGTGATAGATTCACTCCCAGACTCTCTTTCTCCATCATCCACCCCAACCCTCATGTACAAATGCCACCAGCATCTTCATGTTTACATTCTAATGCAACTAATGCAGAAAGAACAAACCTTCAGCAAAAGTCCCAAAGTTATTGTCATTGACTCAGCTTGGGTCACATGCCCATTCCTAAACCATTTTCTGTGGCCACATGTTGCCATAAATTTGTGAGGAGATACCCCATGTCCAAGGGCAGAGAATCCCCATCAAGATGGTGGGAGGAACAAAACCGTGTTTAGATAAAACCCCATACTGGTCAGAGACACTCAGAGGGTTCAAACAAACCTTGTGCACACCAGGACCCAGAGACCTCACAGAGACTGAGAGAGAATTGTGTTCATGCGTCTCCTGTGGAGGTGCAGGTCAGCAGTGGACTGCGCCTGGGGCAGGGGCTCTGGATGCAGCAGGCCTGGGTATGGCATAAGCCCTCTTGGAGGAGGTCTCATTAACTCCACCACAGAGCTGCCAGAACTTACACAGGACTGGGGAAACAGACTCTTACAGGGTGCAAACAACCTTATGCCAACCAGGTCTCAAGAGAAAGGAGCAGTGACCCCACAAGAGACACACAGACTTGCCCGGGAGTGTGCAGGAGTCTCCAGCAGAGGTGTGGGTCAGCAGTGGCCTGCTACAGGGCTGAGGCGCTGAATGTAGCAGTGCGTGCATGGGAACTTTTGAAGGAGGTCGCCATTATCTTCATTACCTCCATCATAGTTTGGCCCCAAGTCAAATAAAAGGAAGGGAACACAGCCCCACCCATCAAAAGAAAATTGGATTAAAAATTTTACTGAGCCTGGCCCCGCCCATCAGAACAAGACTTAGTTTCCTCAGTCTCTCCCATCAGGAAGCTTCCATAAGCCTCTTATCCTTTTCTGTCAGAGGGCAGACAGACTGAAAACCTGGATCACAGAAAACTAACCAATCTGATCATATGGACCACAGCCTTGTCTAACTCAGGGAAACTCGAGCCATGCCATGTAGGGCCATCCAAGACGGACAGGTCATAGTGGAGAGTTCTGACAAAACGTGGTCCACTGGACAAGGGAATAGCAAACCACTTCAGTATTCTTGCCTTGTGAACCCCATGAACAGTATGAAAAAACAAAAAGAGAGGACACTGAAAGATGAACTTCCCAGGTCAGTAGGCGCCCCATATGCTACTGGAGATCAGTGGAGAAATAACTCCAGAAAGAATGAAGAGACGGAGCCAGAGCAAAAACAACACCCAGCTGTGGATGTGACTGGTGATGGAAGTCTGATGCTGTAAAGACCAATATTGCATAGGAACTTGGAATGTTAGGTCCATGAATCAAGGCAAATTGGAAGTGGTCAGAGAGGAGTTGGCAAGAGTGAACATCGACATTTTAGGAATTTAACTCAGATTACCATTATATTTACTGCTGTGGGCAAGAATCCCTTAGAAGAAATGGAGTAGCCATCATAGTCAACAAAAGAGTCCAAAATACAGTATCAAAAACAAGAGAATGATCTCTGTTTTCAAGGCAAACCATTCAATATCACAGTAATTGGAGTCTATGCCCTGATCAGTAATGCTAAAGAAGCTGAACGGTTCTATGAAGACCTATAAGACCTTCTAGGACTAATGCCCAAAAAAGATGTCCTTTTTGTTATAGGGGACTGGAATACAAAAATAGGAAATACCTGGAGTAACAGGCAAATTTGGCCTTGGAGTACAGAATGAACCAGGTCAAAGACTAACAGAGTTTTGCCAAGAGAACGCACTGGTCACAGCAAACACCCTCTTCCAACAACACAAGAGAAGACTCTACACATGGACATCACCAGATGGTCAATACCTAATTCAGATTGATTATATTCTTTGCAGCCAAAGATGGAGAAGCTCTATACAATCAGCAAAAACAAAACCTGGAGCTGACTATGGCTCAGATCATGAACTCCTTATTGCCAAATTCAGACTTAAATTGAAGAAAGTGAGGAAAACCACTAGACCATTCAGGTATGACCTAAATCAAATTCCTTATGATTATACAGTGGAAGTGAGAAATAGATTCAAGGGATTAGATCTGATAGACAGAGTGCCTGAAGACCTATGGACAGAGGTTCGTGACATTGTACAGGAGACAGGGATCAAGACCATACCCAAGAAAAAGAAATGTAAAAAGGCAAAATGGTTGTCTGAGGAGGCCTTACAAACAGCTATAAAAAGAAGAGACCTGAAAGGTAAAGGAGAAAAGGAAAGATATACCCATTTGAATCCAGAGTTCCAAAGAACAGCAGGGAGAGATAAAAAAGCCTTCCTCAGTGAACAATCAAAGAAATAGAGGAAAACAATAAAATGGGAAAGACTAGAGATCTCTTCAAGAAAATTAGAGATACCAAGGGAACATTTCTTTCTTTCTTTTTTTTTACTTTATTTTACTTTACAATACTGTATTGGTTTTGCCATACATTGACATGAATCCGCCATGGGTGTACATGAGTTCCGAAACATGAACACCCCCCCCCCCCCAACTCCCACCCCATATCATCTCCATGCACCAGCCCCAAGCATCCTGTATCCTGCACCAAACATAGACTGGCAATTCTTTTCTTACATGATAGTATACATGTTTCAATGCCATTCTCCCAAATCCTCCCACCCTCTCCCTCTCCCTCAGAGTCAAAAAGTCTGCTCTACACATCTATGTTTCTCTTTTGCTGATCGCATACAGGGTCATCATTACCATCTTTCTAAATTCCATATATATGTGTTAGTATACTGTATTGGTGTTTTTCTTTCTGGCTTACTTCACTCTGTATAATCAGCTCCAGTTTCATCCATCTCATTAGAACTGATTCAAATGTATTCTTTTTAATGGCGGAGTAATATTCCATTGTGTATATGTACCACAGCTTTCTTATCCATTCATCTGCTGATGGACATCTAGGTTGCTTCCATGTCCTGGCTATTATAAACAGTGCTGTGATGAACATTGGGGTACATGTGTCTCTTTCAGTTCTGGTTTCCTCGGTGTGTATGCCCAGCAGTGGGATTGCTGGGTCAGAAGGCAGTTCTATTTGCAATTTTTAAAGGAATCTCCACACTGTTCTTCATAGTGGCTGTATAGTTTGCATTCCCACCAACAGTGTAAGAGGGTTCCCTTTTCTGCACACCCTCTCCAGCATTTATTGCTTGTAGACTTTTGGATTGCAGCCGTTCTGACTGGTGTGAAGTGGTACCTCATTGTGGTCTTGATTTGCATTTCTCTAATAATGAGTGATGTTGAGCATCTTTTCATGTGTTTGTTAGCCATCCGTATGTCTTCTTTGGAGAAATGTCTATTTAGTTCTTTGGCCCATTTTTTGATTGGGTCGTTTATTTTTCTGGAATTGAGCTGCATAAGTTGCTTGTATATTTTTGAGATTAGTTGTTTGTCAGTTGCTTCATTTGCTATTATTTTCTCCCATTCAGAAGGCTGTCTTTTCACCTTGCTTACAGCTTCCTTTGTTGTGCAGAAGCTTTTAATTTTAATTAGATCCCATTTGTTTATTTTTGCTTTTATTTCCAGTATTCTGGGAGGTGGGTCATAGAGGATCCTGCTGTGATTTATGTCGGAGAGTGTTTTGCCTATGTTCTCCTCTAGGAGTTTTATAGTTTCTGGTCTTACGTTTAGATCTTTAATCCATTTTGAGTTTATTTTTGTGTGTGGTGTTACAAAGTGATCTAGTTTCATTCTTTACAAGTGGTTGACCAGTTTTCCCAGCACCACTTGTTAAAGAGATTGTCTTTACTCCATTGTATATTCTTGCCTCCTTTGTCAAAGATAAGGTGTCCATATGTGTGTGGATTTATCTCTGGGCTTTCTATTTTGTTCCATTGATCTATATGTCTGTCTTTGTGCCAGTACCATACTGTCTTGATGACTGTGGCTTTGTAGTAGAGCCTGAAGTCAGGCAGGTTGATTCCTCCAGTTCCATTCTTCTTTCTCAAGATTGCTTTGGCTATTCGAGGTTTTTTGTATTTCCATACAAATCTTGAAATTATTTGTTCTAGTTTTGTGAAAAATATCGCTGGTAGCTTGATAGGGATTGCATTGAATCTGTAGAATGCTTTGGGTAGTATACTCATTTTCACTATATTGATTCTTCCGATCCATAAACATGGTATATTTCTCCATCTATTAGTGTCCTCTTTGATTTCTTTCATCAGTGTTTTATAGTTTTCTATATATAGGTCTTTAGTTTCTTTAGGTAGATATATTCCTAAGTATTTTATTCTTTTCGTTGCAATGGTGAATGGAATTGTTTCCTTAATTTCTTTTTCTACTTTCTCATTATTAGTGTATAGGAATGCAAGGGATTTCTGTGTGTTGATTTTATATCCTGCAACTTTACTATATTCATTGATTAGCTCTAGTAATTTTCTTGTGGAGTCTTTAGGGTTTTCTATGTAGAGGATCATGTCATCTGCAAACAGTGAGAGTTTTACTTCTTCTTTTCCAATTTGGATTCCTTTTATTTCTTCTTCTGCTCTGATTGCTGTGGCCAAAACTTCCAGAACTATGTTGAATAGTAGCGGTGAAAGTGGGCACCCTTGTCTTGTTCCTGACTTTAGGGGAAATGCTTTCAATTTTTCACCATTGAGGATAATGTTTGCTGTGGGTTTGTCATATACAGCTTTTATTATGTTGAGGTATGTTCCTCCTATTCTTGCTTTCTGGAGAGTTTTGATCATAAATGGATGTTGAATTTTGTCAAAGGCCTTCTCTGCATCTATTGAGATAATCATAGGGCTTTTATTTTTCAATTTGTTAATGTGGTGAATTACATTGATTGATTTGCAGATATTAAAGAATCCTTGCATCCCTGGGATAAAGCCCACTTGGTCATGGTGTATGATCTTTTTAATGTGTTGTTGGATTCTGATTGCTAGAATTTTGTTGAGGATTTTTGCATCTATGTTCATCAGTGATATTGGCCTGTAGTTTTCTTTTTTGGTGCCATCTTTGTCAGGTTTTGGTATTAGGGTGATGGTAGCCTCATAGAATGAGTTTGGAAGTTTACCTTCCTCTGCAATTTTCTGGAAGAGTTTGAGTAGGATAGGTGTTAGCCCTTCTCAGAATTTTTGGTAGAATTCAGCTGTGAAGCCATCTGGACCTGGGCTTTTGTTTGCTGGAAGATTTCTGATTACAGTTTCAATATCCGTGCTTGTGATGGGTCTGTTAAGATTTTCTATTTCTTCCTGGTTCAGTTTTGGAAAGTTGTACTTTTCTAAGAATTTGTCCATTTCTTCCACGTTGTCCATTTTATTGGCATATAATTGCTGATACTAGTCTCTTATGATCCTTTGTATTTCTGTGTTGTCTGTTGTGATCTCTCCATTTTCATTTCTAATTTTATTGATTTGATTTTTCTCTCTTTGTTTCTTGATGAGTCTGGCTAATGGTTTGTCAATTTTATTTATCCTTTCAAAGAACCAGCTTTTGGCTTTGTTGATTTTTGCTATGGTCTCTTTTGTTTCTTTTGCACTTATTTCTGCCCTAATTTTTAAGATTTCTTTCCTTCTACTAACTCAGGGGTTCTCCATTTCTTCCTTTTCTAGTTGCTTTAGGTGTAGAGTTAGGTTATTTATTTGACTTTTTTTTTGTTTCTTGAGGTATGCCTGTAGTGCTATGAACTTTCCTCTTAGCATTGCTTTTATAGTGTCCCACAGGTTTTGAGTTGTTGTGTTTTCATTTTCATTCATTTCTATGCATATTTTGATTTCTTTTTTGATTTCTTCAGTGATTTGTTGGTTATTCAGAAGCATGTTGTTCAGCCTCCATATGTTGGAATTTTTAATAGTTTTTCTCCTGTAATTGAGATCTAATCTTAATGCATTATGGTCAGAAAAGATGCTTGGAATGATTTTGATTTTTTTGAATTTATCAAGGTTAGATTTATGGCCCAGGATGTGATCTATCCTGGAGAAGGTTCCGTGAGCACTTGAGAAAAAGGTGAAATTCATTGTTTTGGGGTGAAATGTCCTATAGATATCAATTAGGTCTAACTGGTCTATTGTATCATTTACAGTTTGCATTTCTTTGTTAATTTTCTGTTTAGTTGATCTGTCCATAGCTGTGAGTGGGGTATTAAAGTCTCCCACTATTATTGTGTTATTGTTAATTTCCCCTTTCATACTTGTTAGCATTTGTCTTACATATTGCGGTGCTCCTATGTTGGGTGCATATATATTGATAATTGTTATATCTTCTTCTTGGATTGATCCTTTGATCATTATGTAGTGGCCTTCTTTGTCTCTTTTCACAGCCTTTGTTTTAAAGTCTATTTTATCGGATATAAGTATTGCCACTCCTGCTTTCTTTTGGTCTCTATTTGCGTGATATATCTTTTTCCAGCCCTTCACTTTCAGTCTGTATGTGTCCCTTGTTTTGAGGTGGATCTCTTGTAGGCAGCATATATAGGGATCTTGTTTTTGTATCCATTCAGCCAGTCTTTGCCTTTAGGTGGGGCATTCAACCCATTTACATTTAAGGTAATTATTGATAAGTATGATCCCGCACCATGTACTTTATTGTTTTGGGTTTGGGTTTATACACCTGCAAAGATGGGCTCAATAAAGGACAGAAATGGTATGGACCTAACAGAAGCAGAAGATATTAAGAACAGGTGGCAAGAATACACAGAAGAACTATACAAAAAAATTCATGACCCAGATAATCACGATGGTGTGATCACTCACCTAGAGCCAGACAGCCTGGAATGTGAAGTCAAGTGGGCCTTGGAAAGCATCACTACGAACAAAGCTAGTGGTAGTGATGGAATTCCAGTTGAACTGTTTCAAATCCTAAAAGATGATGCTGTGAAAGTGCTGCACTCAATATGCCAGCAAATTTGGAAAACTCAGTGGTGACCACAGGACTGGAAAAGGTCAGTTTTCATTCCAGTCACAAAGAAAGGCAATGCCAAAGAATACTCAAACTATAGCACATTGCATTCATCTCACATGCTAGCAAAGTAATGCTCAAAATTCTCCAAGCCAGGCTTCAACAGTATATGAACCTTGAACTTTCAGATGTTCAAGCTGGATTTAAATAGAAAGAGGAACCAGTGATCAAATTACCAACATCTGTTGGATCATCGAAAAAGCAAGAGTTCCAGAAAAACATCTATTTCTGCTTTATTGACTATGCCAAAGCCTTTGACTGTGTGGATCACAACAAACTGGAAAATTCTTCAAGAGATGGGAATACCAGACCACTTGACCTGCCTCCTGAGAAATCTGTATGCAGATCAAGAAGCAACAGTTAGAACTGGACGTGGAACAACCAACTGGTTCCATATAGGAAAAGGAGTACATTAAGGCTGTATATTGTTACCATGCTTATTTAACTTCCATGCAGAGTACGTCATGAAAAATGCTGGGCTGGATGAAGCACAAGCTGGAATCAAGATTGCCGGGAGAAATATCAGTAACCTCAGATATGCAGATGACACCACCCTTATGCCAGAAAGCGAAAAAAAACTAAAGAGCCTCTTGATGACAGTGAAAGAGGAGAGTGAAAACGTTGGCTTAAAGCTCAACATTCAGAAAACTAAGATCATGGCATCTGATCCCATCACTTCATGGCAAATAGATGGGGAAACAGTGGAAACAGTGACAGACTTTATTGTTTTGGTCTCCAAAGTCACTGCAGATGGTGACTGCAGCCATGAAATTAAAAGACACTTCCTCCTTGGAAGTTATGACCAACCGAGACAGCATATTAAAAAGCAGAGGCATTACTTGGCCAACAAAGATCCGTCTAGTGAAAGCTATGGTTCTTTCAGTAATCATGTATGGATGTGAGAGTTGGGCTATAAAGAAAGCTGAGCACCAAAGAATTGATGCTTTGGAACTGTGGTGTTGGAGAAGACTCTTGAGAGTCCCTTGGACTGCAAGGAGATCAACCAGTCCATGCTAAAGGAAATCAATCCTTAATATTCTTTGGAAGGACTGATGCTGAAACTGAATCTCCAAGACTTTGGCCACCTGATGCAAAGAACTGACTCAACTCAAAAGACCCTGATGCTGGGAAGGATTGAAGGTGGGAGAAGGGGACAACAGAGATTGAGATGGTTGGATGGCATCACCAACTCAATGGACATGAGTTTGAGTAAACTCCAGGAGTTGGTGATGGACAGGGAGGCCTGGCACACTGCAGTCCATGAAGTTGCAAAGAGTCAGACACGACTAAATGACTGAACTGAAATGGACTGAATAATTTAGAAGGAGAATGAAGTATTTCAGTACTAAAAGCCAAGACTAAATTTAAAATTAAAAAAAGAAGTCAGGATGAAGGGACACAATAAGGCTGGCTTTCTGGGAGAGTGGCAGAACAACGGGAGCCTGGGGCTTCAGGAAGAAATAATCCGTTCTTCCCTCCTCCTGGTAGAAACTAATTAGAAACCAGCTGTCAAGGGAGAAGCACAATTTGAAAAGTCCCATCCCTGCCTCTTATAGATAATAGAGAGGATGTGTTTGGAGCTGAGGGATCAAAGGTAAAGAGCAGCACACAAGTTATTGTATTTTAATGCCAGTTTTCTTGTCCCTAGAATTCTAGTAAGAGTAAAACTTGCTGTCTGTTTTATAATAATGTGATAGGTACTGCTTAATTTCATTTCTTTCTTCCAAGAAGCATTAAAATATAAAGTATAAGTACTATGTATTATTATTATATTTGTACAGTATTATTATATTTGTACATTTTGTGTTTCTTCATTAAACATATTTTTTGCCCTAATTATCTCCACTGACTTTCTCCCTACTTGTATCTTACAACTTTGGAATTTTACAAAATTCAGAAAATCCTACTTTCAAGTCATTGGTAAATGATAACATTCTTGATGTCTTTTAGTACTTTTTTTCCCGGATGAAAAAGTTAACCGCTTCCCCTTTGCTACTAAATAATCCATAATTCTTCAATTAAGACATGAGAAGACTTAAACACTGTCTTCATCCTTTCTGGCTGCTATAACAAAATACCAAAGATTGAATGGCTTAAGAACAACATAAATTTATTTCTCACAATTCTGGAGGCCAGAAGTCTGAGATCAGGGTGCCAGCATGGTCAAATAAGGGCCCTCTTCTGGGTCGCAGACTTCCACTGTATCTTTATGTGGTTGAAGGGGCTGGGGAATTCTGTGAAGTCTCTTATAAGAATACTAATCACATTCATGGAAGCTCTGCCCTCAAGACCTAAGCACCTATCAAAAGCCCTATCCCTAATACCATCACATTGGACATTAGGTTTTAAAACATAAATTTGAGGTGTGGCTTCCCTGGTGGCTCAGCTGTTAAAGATTCCACCTGCAATGCAGGAGACTGGGTTCAATCCCTGGGTTGGGAAGATCCCCTGGAGAAGGGAAAGGCTACCCACTCCAGTATTCTGGCCTGGAGAATTCCATGAACTGTATAGTTCATGGGGTAGCAAAGAGTTGGACACACAATGACACACAACTGAGCGACTTTCACTTTCTTTCCCATTCAGGTGGGGTTTCCCAGGTGGCGCTATTGGTAAAGAATCTGCCTGCCAATGCAAGAGACTTAAGAAATTCCTGGGTGGGGTTCAGTTCCCAGGTTGGGAAGATCCCCTGGAGGACCAAATGGCCACCCACTCCAGTATTCTTGCCTGAAAAATTCCATGGACGGTGGAGCCTGGCAGGCCACAGTCCATGGGATTGCAAAGAGTCAGACACAGCACGCACACACATATTCAGATCATAGCAACCGTTGATGAAATTCTGTTTTTCTTTTTTAATAACTTTGCATTCTGAATTAACAGCATTTTACTTTTAAGAGAGTCATGAAATTATACTAAATAAAATTAGAAAACTTGAATGTGAAAACTACAATATATAAGGACCACTGTTCTCTCTCCACAGTTCTGCACAAGAGCAACTTAAATTGGTAAACTCTGAAATACTGATTTTTGTGTTATTAACCATTCCATGAAATAGTAAGAAAGTTAAAATTAATTAAACATATTTTAAAATCACACTATATGTTCTTAAAACATGTTTGTATTGTTTTTGTTTTTCAGGAAGCAACTGAAGTGCTATTCTGAACAACAGGTTGAAAACACAAATACAGAAACTGCTTATTTAGGAACTATTTTGTTACACACCAATAAAAAGTCTAATGTTTTCAAGAAAATATGCTAAAAATATTTTTATAATATATAAAATGTATTACTTAGCTTTAATTACAAAAATCAAATTTCTTCAAAATATAAATTTCTTTTGCTTCCTTGTGTTTGTATGTTATTTCATTTTTAAAACTTTAAGAAATATTTGATTTGTAAGTAGATATACCACCTCCAAGTTGCTGTCCCAACAGATCATAAAATCCTTTAAAGAGTTGAAAGAGCTGTCTAGTTTTGACTCAATTTCTCTAGATCAGATTGAAAGCATTCTGAATTTTTATATTGTACCAAGGGATCTGTTTTTCTCTATCCTCATAAGGCTCTAATTTCCGATGATCTAAGCCATTTTAATTTCTAAGGATTTTGGAGAAATGAAATTGTTTTAAACCGTTTTCCCCCCCCCCCAGTCAAAGTTGCTATTTTTCAGATCCACAGAAATCCCAGGAATTCTAGAGTATCCTAGATTTCTGAGTCTGCCACCCAGCCAGTCTTCTAAGAAGAGCTTTTCCAGTGTCCTTTGTTTGAACAAATCCAAACTCCTCTGCTATCCCCTTCTTCCCACTCAAAACTGTCACTATGAAGAATGTGACCTCCTGCAACCCAAGATTATACCAAAAGAGATACTTATTTTCAAGAGATAAAATTAGAGAGTGCAAAAAAACCCACAAATTACCATAGCTAAGTTAACCAAAAGCTCTCATACTATAAAAATTGCACTTTCTACTCAGAAAAGTCTAAAGGAAATGCTCAATTTAGAAGAATAATCAAGGCTTTGTGGCCATGTCGAGAGCAAGGAGAAGTGACATTCACAAGTCACCTTCCAGCAAGTGACACTCAGGAAGCATATGAAACAGCTGGGAGAATCCAGTGAGTCCCAGAGCTCTTTCTACAGGATACCTTTCCCTAGAATACTCGCCCCAGGTCGTTGTTAATCTTGCTAAACATGGAAAGTTTAATCTTGCTAAATCATGAAGTTACTAACTTCAGTTTAGTTCAGTTCAGTTCAGTCACTCAGTCATATCCAACTCTATGCAACCCCATGAATTGCAGCATGCCAGGCCTCCCTGTCCATCACCAACTCCCGGAGTTCACTCAAACTCACGTCCATCGAGTCAGTGATGCCATCCAGCCATCTCATCCTCTGTCATCCCCTTCTCCTGCCCCCAATCCCTCCCAGCATCAGAGTCTTTTCCAATGAGTCAACTCTTCACATGAGGTGGCCATAGTACTGGAGTATCAGCGTCAGCATCATTCCTTCCAAAGAACACCCAGGACTGATCTCCTTTAGAATGGACTGGTTGGATCTCCTTGCAGTCCAAGGGACTCTCAAGAGTATTCTCCAACACCACAGTTCAAAAGCATCAGTTCTTTGGCACTCGGCTTTCTTCACAGTCCAACTCTCACATCCATACATGACTACTGGAAAAACCATATCCTTGACTAGACGGACCTTTGTTGGCAAAGTAATGTCTCTGCTTTTGAATATGCTATCTAGGTTGGTCATAACTTTCCTTCCAAGGAGTAGGTGAAGTCGCTCAGTCGTGTCCTACTCTTTGCGACCCCGTGGACTGTAACCTACTAGGCTTCTCTGTCCATGGGATTCTCCAGGCAAGAATACTGGAGTGAATCGCCATTTCCTTCTCCAGGGGATCTTCCCAACCCAGGGATGGAACCCGGGTCTCCCGCATTGGAGGCAGATGCTTCAACCTCTGAGCCACCAGGGAAGCTCTGGCTGCAATCACCATCTGCAGTGATTTTGGAACCTCCCAAAATAAAGTCTGACACTGTTTCTACTGTTTCCCCATCTATTTCCCATGAAGTGATGGGACCAGATGCCATTATCTTAGTTTTCTGAATGTTACCATGTAATAAATCCAGATATCTTTGTATATATTTACTTTGTATACATTTACTCGATAACAGGCATTCTAGTGAGAAAACTACAAGGAATAAGATGCTGTCTTCACCTTCCAAGAGTCTGCAAGGTAGTTGGGGAAATAGTAGCAGAAAAGGTGATATACAATACACAGAGGTGTAACATGGTACACAAGAGAGACGTACGGTGCTAGAGGGGTACAGTGGAGGGGCACGGGCTGGAGGGAGGGCATCTTGTGAGGATGGAGATGGATGAGGGACAGATTCCAGGAAAGGATGATGCCTGAAATAAGTGGTGAGATAAACATGAGATTAGCCAAGCAGGAGCGTTCTGACAGAAAGTGTCGGGGGGAGAACGAAGGCTGAAACGCTGCTAGACAGCGAGTTCCCTGGAGGTAGTAAGGCTCCTCCTTACTCAGCATTTCTGTTTGCCGTCTTATGAGATGTCTGACACTGGTAGATGCAGACTCACTGTTCAGTGTATGAACGCAGCACAGAGCTCGGGAACATCCAGAAGCCATCTGTCATATGGGCACCGCCATGTGTAAAACAGATAGCTAGTTCAGCGCTGGGAGCTCAGCTCCGTGGTCTGTTGATGACCTAGAGAGGTGGGGTAAGGGGGTGGGAGTGAAGTCCAAAAGGGAAGGGATACTGGTGGCTCAGCAATAAAGAATCCACTTGCTATGAAGGATATGCGGAGACTTGGGGGTTCAGTCCCTGGGTCAGGAAGATCCTCTGGAGGAAGAAATGGCGACCCACTCCAGTACTCTTACCTGGAAAATCCCATGGACAGAGGAGCCTGGCAGGCTACAGTATATGGGTCACAAAAGAGTTGGACATGATGACTGAGAGACTAAACAACAACAAATACGTATACACATGGCTGATTCACTTCGCTGTATAGCAGAAACTAACACTACATTGTAAAGCAAGTATGCCCCAATTAAAAAAAGAAGAAGAAGAAGCCATCTGATGTTACTGGAGCACCAGTCCACTCCATGAGGAACAGCTTTCATGTCCCGAGAGCATTGATGAGACCACACCACTCTTTAACTGAAGACGCTAATAATTCCCTCAGTTCCAACCCCAGAGAGGTGAGAAAACTCTACCATTAAAATGAGGAGGAGAGAGAGAGACTAACAAGAAGGACTTAAGAACCAGATTTCGTAATGAAAATCCAATTTACTCTCCATTTCACAACACTTTCCTTTGCTTGGAAAACTAAATTCCAAGAACTACAATTGTGACATCTAAGGAACAAATTCCTACATTTGGCTTCTGGAAGAGATGCAGAAATCTTCACAGCTAAACACTGTGAAAGCCACAAAATTGATTACTCTCTGTAGGCTTTCCTTACCTCAAGCTGTATTCAGTCCACTGGATTTTTTTTTTTTTAATTTCCATAGATTTTCAATAAAGAACTTTTCTAATGTAACAGAGCAAGGACTCATGGGCCTGTGGCACAGAAAGCCAAACTCGAACAGAGGGTATTTGCAACAAAGTAAGGGTTTCTTTGCAGGGTGGCAAGCAAAGAGAAAGGGCAGCTCAGAAGTCCCTAGTGGCTTTTAAACAAGTGTTAGGGAAGATAATTAGGATGAAGATAACAGGGTCTCAGGATGCTTCATCAGCTCATGGACATTCTGACTCATTGGCTGGTGGTGAAGTAACAGAGTGATGTTTCAGGAATCTCTGTCATCAACCCTCTGGCTCCAGCCTGGGGTCTGCGCGCTTCTGGATAGCATTCAGTCATCCTCCTCCACTGGGTGGGGGTGACTTAGTTTTTACTGAGCAACTCATAGATATGCATCAGGTAGCTTTATATATTCCTTCAGGAGGGACGAGGAGTCTTGTGACTCTACTATTCTTATCATTAACATAATGGGGGATATGAAGGGACATTTATACCTGGGGAGACTCCACAGGGTTCTGCTTGATTTCGGTGCCTCCCTCCTCTTTCTCTGATACTCCTCAATCCTGAGGGGAACAGAGGTAGGACAAGAAAGGGGAAAAAGTTTGGGATAAAAGTATTAACCATAATCTCAGGGGAACTCAGTTTTAAGAGGACTGGATTTCTCTAGACAAATCATTTGAGAGTAAAGGGAATTTCTAAAAATTTGCTTCTTAGCCACAGACTTTGTTTAAAAGTTTCTGATTTAATTTCTCTAGGTTTCTAGCTGTCTGCTTTTAAAAATTTCCTAATATGATTATAGTGAGTACGTGCTCAGTTGCTCAGTCATGTCCATCTCTTTGCGACCCCATGAACTGTAGCCTGCCAGGCTCTTCTGTCCACGGAATTTTCCTGGAAAGAATACTAGAGTAGGTTGCCATTTCCTACTCCAACAGTTATTATAGTCAGTCAGTCAGTTCAGTCATTCAGTCATGTCTGACTCTGCGACCCCATGAATTGCTGCACGCCAGGCCTCCCTGTCCATCATCAACTCCCGGAGTTCACTCAAACTCACATCCATCGAGTCGGTGATGCCATCCAGCCATCTCATCCTCAGTCGTCCCCTTCTCCTCCTGCCCCCAATCCCTCCCAGTATCAGAGTCTTTTCCAATGAATCAACACTTCGTATGAGGTGGCCATAGTACTGGAGTTTCAGCCTCAGCATCATTCCTTCCAAAGAACACCAAGGGCTGATCTCCTTTAGAATGGACTGGTTGGATCTCCTTGCAGTCCAAGGGACTCTCAAGAGTCTTCTCCAACACCACAGTTCAAAAGCATCAATTCTTCGGCGCTCAGCCTTCTTCACAGTCCAACTCTCACATCCATACATGACCACTGGAAAAACCATAGCCTTGACTAGACGGACCTTTGTTGGCAAAGTAATGTCTCTGCTTTTGAATATGCTATCTAGGTTGGTCGTAATGTTCCTTCCAAGGAGTAAGCGTCTTTTAATTTCATGGCTGCAGTCACCATCTGCAGTGATTTTGGAGCCCCCCCAAAATAAAGTCTGACACTGTTTCCACTGTTTCCCCATCTATTTCCCATGAAGTGATGGGACCAGATGCCATGATCTTCGTTTTCTGAATGTTGAGCTTTAAGCCAACTTTTTCACTCTCCTCTTTCACTTTCATCCAGAGGCTTTTTAGTTCCTCTTCACTTTCTGCCATAAGGGTGGTGTCATCTGCATATATGAGGTTATTGATATTTCTCCTGGCAATCTTGATTCCAACTTGTGCTTCTTCCAGCCCAGTATTTCTCATGATGTACTCTGCATATTAGTTCAATTTGTACCAGAAAAAATGCAATTTTAACTAAGACTTTTTAAAATGCTTAATTGTTAAAAATCCATGGGCAATATGGCTTCACATAGCCTTCATTCATAAGCCAGCTACTTAAAAAAAAAAATGTTTCTCTGAATAATTCTGCCTTACAAATTTGTGTTTAAATTTTTAAAAATACTTTTTAATGTAAAAAGTGGCTACTTAGCTGTTGAGCAAGTCATTAAAAAATATTTTGTATATTATTATCATTGTTTCTTCAGGATCTGAAAAATTCATAAATTAAATCGATATGATGTTCCCATCTTGGTCAATGTAAGGAATGGAGAATAAGGAGGTAATAAATATCAATAACCTCAGATATGCAGATGACACCACCCTTATGGCAGAAAGTGAAGAGGAACTAAAAAGCCTCTGGATGAAAGTGAAAGAGGAGAGTGAAAAAGTTGGCATAAAGCTCAGCATTCAGAAAACGAAGATCATGGCATCTGGTCCCATCACTTCATGGGAAATAGATGGGGAAACAGTGGAAACAGTGTCAGACTTTATTTTGGGGGGGCTCCAAAATCACTGCAGATGGTGACTGCAGCCATGAAATTAAAAGACGCTTACTCCTTGGAAGGAACATTACGACCAACCTAGATAGCATATTCAAAAGCAGAGACATTACTTTGCCGACTAAGGTCCGTCTACTCAAGGCTATGGTTTTAGTGGTAATGTATGGATGTGAGAGTTGGACTGTGAAGAAGGCTGAGCGCCGAAGAATTGATGCGTTTGAACTGTGGTGTTGGAGAAGAGTCTTCAGAGTCCCTTGGACTGCAAGGAGATCCAACCAGTCCATTCTGAAGGAGATCAGCCCTGGGATTTCTTTGCAAGGAATGATGCTAAAGCTGAAACTCCAATACTTTGGCCACCTCATGTGAAGAGTTGACTCAATGGAAAAGACTTTGATGCTGGAGGGATTGGGGGCAGGAGGAGAAGGGGACGACTGAGGATGAGATGGCTGGATGGCATCACTGACTCGATGGACGTGAATCTGAGTGAACTCCGGGAGTTGGTGATGGACAGGGAAGCCTGGCGTCCTGCGATTCATGGGGTCGCAAAGAGTCAGACATGACTGACCGACTGAAATGAACTGAACTGAACTGAACTGAAGAATATCTTCCTGTATTTCTGATAATAAGTGAAATATTTATTCTTGTACAACTGTCTCTACTCTTCTAAGTTCTATCACCTTTTGATCATTTCAGTGATTTCTGGGTAATATATCTAATTTTACCTCTTGTCCACTTTATCCTAAAGAGTGCTATCTAAAATGCTACTACTGCTACTAATAATAATAATTGTTAGAGATTCACCACATCCTACTACACTGAGTATTCTACATGGACGCTTTCCTTACATTTTTACTATGAAGTTATTATCCCTTTTTCCAGATGAGGAAACAAAACCTAAAAGATTAAATCAAATGTCCCAGTTCACAGAGCTTATAACAGTAAAGCTGAGATTCAGACCTAACTCCAGATCCCAGCTCCAACATTTAATTGCCTCCCACTTTTCTCCAAGTAGGAGAAAGTGTTTCACTATGAAGAGAGTTTTTAGAAAAACATATTTAGGTCCAAATTCTCATTCAAATTGTAGGTTTATGTTTTACCACCTGTGTGCCCTCAGGCAAATTCTTCGTCTCCTTTATCTTCAGTTTCTTCACCTGTAAAATACGGAAAATATCTACCTTGCGATGTGGACCAATCTGAGGACTGGTTACGTCATAGATAAGGCATTTAACACAATGCCCAACAGGTGGTAAGCTCTCAGTAACGGATGGCCACTCCTATTATTGTTCCGACTGTAACGTTGCCTATATTATGTCAATTGCTGGCCCATTAGGCTTCTTATTACACCAGAACAGTGCCTAGCACGTAAAATACAATGCGAGTATTAATTGTTGGAGTCATTGGCCGGGAACAGGGCCATGAAGAAGGGACTGTTTCTCATCAGTGAGTGCAGTGAAGAGTGAGCAACTTGTGTATGGTGAGTTATGAAAACAGAAGTAATCTTGTGGCGTATTCTAGAAACTTACCTTAAAAGATGGCTGTGATGCATTCCTTTGCCTTTCTCCAGCCTTTCCTGTTTTTCCTGCTGCATGGAGCAGGTCACCTCCTTGGACCAGGAGGGCAAACACCAGCCCCTTTGGGGAAGGTGTAGAGAACTGAGCTGGAAAGAGGTTGGGTCCCTGACAATACCAGCCTTTGCTCTTTCAGGGTTGCATTGCTACTTGACCAGAGACCCAGTCCTAACTGATATGTCTCCTGCTTTCATCAGGCAAAATATTAGCAGAACAAGAAAATAGGGAATGCATCCTCCCTACAGGGGAAGGTAGGCAGGGACAATGCCAGGGCAAAGAAATTGTTTGAAATTGCACATATATTTTTAACCTTTTTACTTTGAGATAATTATTTCAGACCATAACATGTCTTTTTTTTTTTTTTTTTCAAATAATTTTACTTTATTTATTTGCAGTTGTACTGGTCTTGCTGCTGTGTGGGCTTTCTCTACTTGTGGAGAGTGGGAGTTACACTCTACCTGAGAGGTTCGTGAGCTTTTCATTGCGGTGGTTTCTCTTGTTGCAGAGCACCGGCTTGAGGGAGCAAGGACTTCAGTAGTTACAGCCCTCAGGCTCTAGAGCACAGGCTGAGCAGCTGTGGCACACAGGCTCAGTTGCTCTGAGACATGTGGGATCTTCCTGGACCAGGGATTGAACCCGTGTCTCCTACATCAGCAGGCAGATTCTTTACCACTGAGCCATCAGGGATGCCCCAACACATACGTTTTTGAAATTATTATGTGTATCCTCCAACACTGAGATGCTTAACCCTTGATCTGAATCTATGGTGTATTTGGTTTGGGAAAACCATTGGAGGGTCACAACCGTCTTCCATTCTCATTAGTAGGCATTTTCAGTTTCCTCAGGTTGGCACTAGCTGAAGGGACGTGTCCAAGCTCCATTGAAAGAAACATAAAGATTTATCTCCCCTGACTTTGCCTTCCCTGAAAGTAGCCGCAGACAGCATGTTTGAGACCAAAAAGAAGGAGCCTGCTGTCTGGGGTTACAGTGGGTACCTGGATACTGTGGGCAGTCTGCCCAGCTACAAACCTTTTCCCACATTACTTGCAGGCTCTGATATACCAATCTAGTTATTATGATCAGATCTTACTAAAATTAAAAAAGCTCTTAGGGAAAACGGTCTTTCCAGGTATTCTGTTTACCCCATGACAAACTGATTTTACTAGAGAAATTACTCTCAGTTAAGGTACTTTCAACTCCTCTAACATGCTTAGTACACACTGTGCCCATGGTAAGTGTTGAGTAAGCTGTTTAATTAAGCAAATGAATAGACAGTATGATGAAACTTTTCCTCAATAAGATTTTTGAGATAAAAAACATCCTGCTGCTGCTGCTGCTGCTGCTAAGTCGCTTCAGTCGTGTCCGACTCTGTGCGACCCCATAGACGGCAGCCCACCAGGCTCTGCCATCCCTGGGATTCTCCAGGCAAGAGTACTGGAGTGGGTTGCCATTTCCTTCTCCAATGCATGAAAGTGAAAAGTGAAAGTGAAGACGCTCAGTCCTATCCAACTCTTAGCGACCCCGTGGACTGCAGCCTACCAGGCTCCTCCGTCCACGGGATTTTCCAGGCATACCAAAATATATATTACAGAAATTGCACTTTATCCTGACTTGATGCCTAAGTATTTCAAATAATTGTATAAAATTCACATCCAGTTAGAGACCACTAGTTACGATTACCATGGTAATGTGTCCTGTGCCTATGAGCAGAAAAAGATGATTCTTTTGGGCAAGATACTTGAGCGTGTCTGGCTATGTGGCAAGAGTATTTTCCTTTCGTTTTTCTTCAGAATAATTTATGTATTTAATCAGATAGTCCTGAAAGTTTGCTGCTGAACCATGAAAAGACGCCAGGATTCTCAGCCTCTGGAGGAGAAGAATTCAATCTGGGGCCAGAGACGAGGCTTGATTGCTCAGAGCTTTTGTGTAATAAAGTTTTATTAAAGTATAAAGAAGATAGAGAAAGCTTCTGACATAGGCATCAGAAGGGGGCAGAAAGAGTACCCCCCTGCTAGTCTTCAGCTGGATGTTATATAGTCACTAGTAGTTTGTTAATGAAATAAAGGAATGTCTTAAAACTCAGAATGGCACCAGGCCCCTCATCCATAAGATGTATTTTGGGATAATCTTGGCACCAGACGAGTCATCTCAGGCCATAAAACGATTGACTTGGATCTTGTAGAAGAACACATTACCATATACATAGTTTCTTTTACATAGATTAGGGGAACAATGTCTGAGTATAACATAATGGTTTGTCAAGTAGGTTCTGAGCCATTAGAGTCTGGGGTAAAAGCATAGTATATTAACACAGTTTAAGACAAACATTTCCATAAGAAAAATACATTGGTTAACTCCAGGTTTGAGAATAGTTAACTTCAGGTGGGACCAGGTGTCATTATGACAACACAGTATCTTAAGAGAAACCTCTTTTTTAAATTTGTATAGAGAAGGGGAAAAAAATATATCACTAGTTTGTTTCCTCCTGCCGCTTAAGAGAGAGATAAAAATGTCTGACACTTGCAGATTATTTCCTCCATTTGGAGACCCCTGGCCTTTCTGCCTGTTACCCTCTCAATCCTTTATACATGTAAATTCTTCCTAGAAAGAGGGAAAACAAATTAAGTTATTTATACTAGGAAGTTCTAGGATGATGATAATATGGATTAAATTCTCACTTATAAAATGTTTAATTTCACATAAAAATTAGAGCAAAGAATACATATTCCATTGTGAGGAGGTGAGTATTTTTCACTGTATGAAATGTGTGTCATATACAAACAAGTCCCTTTAACAAGAAGTATTGATATGTCTAATATTCTAAAGGGCCAGAGGTAGTCAGAGAAAGGTCCAAGAGCAGCAGTTTGAAATTAAGAAATTAAAAAGCAAAAGTCAAGACACTTATCCCTCCTAAGGTGAATTTGAATTGATGGACAACAGCAACTCTCTCTTTATTTTGAACAGGAGCATTAGCATGAAGAAGTATGTGCTTGAAAAATATTTGTATTAATCGTGCAGTGAAGCACCAAGCTAAAGTAGAAGATCGAAGATCATTATCATAATCCTGGTATGCTAAGATAATAGATAATAGACACTGAGAAGAAAAAGTGGACAAAATGTGGCAATGGATGCTATTATGAAAGAAATATACCATGAGTAATAAGCAAAAGACCAGAGAGGGAAGAGTAGGGTTGAAGGTGTTTTTGTTCTAACAGCTGCTCTTTCACCCCATGTCTTTAAAGCTAAGGAGGCAAAGGAGGTGGGGGATGAACTCAGAGCTTAGCTTCAAAGCTGAGTGTTTCCTCCTCTTTTCACCTTTGTAACACATTACTGATAAATATGTCTAGTTCTGGTTGCTGTTGACAGAAAATTCATCTCTGTGTTCCTTGTGTTAGGTAGTTGGAATAGGAAACAGTCCAGAATGGCAGTGGCTAAAAGATAAGGAAGGGAAAAGCCCGTGAAAACAGAACAAAGGAAGGTCCGAGGACTGGAGTGAGGACCTCAGGTAGAACAAACTCTCCTGGCTAGCCTAGTTTACACAGGACAGGTCCAGAGAAAAGAAAAAACATATAAAAAGAGGAGCCAAAGGGCCGGGGGGTCTCTCTCCCTCTCTCCCGCGCACTGGAACGCTCTTCTCTTTTCATCTTTGGGTCGACATGCCCTCATGCCTCGAAGATGGATTTTCCTGCTATTTTCTAAATAAAATAGAGCTGTAACACAGAGCTGTAACACTGATTTGTCTAAGAGCTATAACATGGTCTGTTCAAGACCTGAGAGCTGTGACACGCAGAGGGCTTTAATGTCCGACACTCCAAATCTTTGTTGTGACAAGACAGAACTGAGGACCATACACTCGCCTGACACTTGGAAGGACTTAGTCCTTGTTGTGAGCTAAAAGAAGATTCTAGGGACTTGAAGAGGATAAACTTGTACACCTAAAAGCTTTCATTGATTTTATTGCTTTGTTTCCAACACATTTCTGTGTGTACATTATGTCCCATACTTTGCAAAAGAAATCCATAAGGCAGGAATTATTAACCTAATTTTGCAGAAAAGGCTCAAATTTGTTCAAGATCAAAGCCACAATGTCTGTCATGCTGTAGCATCAATTAGGCTTTCATTATTGATTCAGTGTTGCTTTCTTTTTTTTTTTTTTTGGCTGTGCTACGCCGCTTGCAAGATCATAGTTCCTGGACCAGGAATCAAGCCTAGGCCCACGACAGTGAAAACACTGAGTCTTAACTAGTGACTTCCCTATTTAATTTTTCAGTTTTCAATTCACATACAAGATAAATTATATTATAAACTGTAAAGTTATATTGGTTGAATGAATCTCAACATATTTATCATTAGAAATCATAAATGGCATTAGATCGCCAGAATGGCTCAAATCAGGTCTACATAACTCATAATAAAGCTGAACTATATTATAGCTCTAATAACAATATGGACAGCGCCAAGGGGTATTACATGGCTGAACCTCTCTACTGAAATATAAGAGTGAAGAGTTCATGCCATTTTTTAATATGAATTTATTTCTAATCTATGAGTAGATTATTTCTAATCTAATAAATTATTTCTCTCCATTCCTATCCAGACATCTTCTGAAGGGACCTGGTAAACTCTTAATTATTCTTAAACCTTGGGTCTTCCTGTACTCAGCAATAAAAATTACTACTAATTGAAGCTATGCTATAGAAATAACTATGATGAAAAATATTTATTTAAATGTTTCACAGAATGTTAATTTTCTTTTAATAAAAAAGAAATTAAAAAGCTGCTTCAGGGTTTTTGATTTCTCTATTAAGCAATGGTAATTTTAGATATTAAAAAATAAATTATGGTTTTCCATAATAGTAAAATGTACCATTTTGAAAGCAAGCAAAATTCTGTAGACAGAAATATCAGTAGATCAATCCATTAGAATTATCCCCAGATAATTCTTTGCTTTTTGTATCTGTTCAAAACTGTCACTCTGTAAGCTGTAAGGTTTTGTTTTGCTTGATCAAAAAATGAATGTGACTTTATGATCTGTATTCAACTGTGAACAGCTGTTCATCAATAAAAAGTCATTAATGTCAGAACCGTGCTTTCCAGGTGGCACAGTGGTAAAGAATCTGCCTGCCAATGCAGGAAGTGCAAAAGACACAGACTCAATCCCTGGATCAGGAAGATCCCCTGGAGTAGGAAATGGCAACCCACTTCAGTATTCTTGCCTGGAAAATCCCATGGACAGAGGAGCCTAGTGGGATATGGGGTCTCAAAAAGTCGGGCAGGACTGAGCGACTGAGCACACAAATGTCAGGACAATGGGTCTAAGATTGTGCTTGAGGAAAAACCATTCCTTTAATGAAAAGTCAGGGAACTGAGTTGGGGAAGATCTGGAGGCCTTACACTGTGTATGCACGGTCTGCCCTACCTCCCAGGCAGGATGAGAGATCAGTTGTCAAGACACGACTCAGAACCTGGAGAGCTCAGAATAAGGAAGCCTACCCAGGCTTTGAACTGGGAGACTAAGTGGTGTGTTGGAAGCTGAAAGAATGAAAAAATCAAGCTGGTGATTGGGAACTGAGGAGGCAAATCAGAAGCCTTAAAGTGGGCAAAATGGTCCTGACACAGAGTAAGTAGAGTTAGCTGTACTCCATGAAAGAGAGGGCTTCTAAGGTGGTGCTAGTGGTAAAGAACCTGCCTGCCAATGTAGGAGACATAAGAAACTCGGGTTCCATCTCTGGGTTGGGAAGATGCCCTGGAGGGGGGCATGGCAACCCACTCTAGTATTCTTGCCTGGAGAATCCCAGGGTCAGAGGAGCCTGGCAGCCTAAGGTTCATAGGGTCACAAAGAGTCAGAAATGACTGACATGACTTCACATGCACACACACATGAAAGAGAGGCAATCCAAAAAGAGATATCTCACATATCAGGTTCTATCCCTTATGCTCCTCTCACTCGACATTTGGTGGTTCCTGTCCCTGCCTCATCCAAGACTTGGGCAGAGGACAGGACTTCAAACTGCACACTCCCAAGAGTGGTCCCCAAGCAAGACCTCAAATTATTGAGACTTAATTCAATGTTATGGGATTAATGGTCAACAACTAATGATGACTTTTAAATATTCTTTTATAGGTATTTTTCCCTGGTGGCTCAGCAGTGGAGAATCCATCTGCCAACGCAGGAGACGTGGGTTCAATGCCTGGGTTGGGAAGCTACCCTGGAGAAGGAAATGGCAACCCACTCCAGTATTCTTGCCTGGGAAATCCTATGGACAGAGGAGCCTGGCAGGCTTACAGTACATAGGGGTAGCAAGAGTCAGACACAACTTAGCAATTAAACCACCACCACCACGTAGGTATTTTTAAAGCAGATTTTAAGTTTGCAGTCTTTAGCAAGATTTCTGTTTGTTTTCTTATTGTGCTGGAAAACAAATATTCATTATTTGTTTCTAGAAAAATATGTACCTTTTGTTTTGTTTCATTTGGAAATGGAAACTTTAATAAAGAAAACTGACAAATAATTTTTAAAAAGAAGAAAAGACAGAGGAGCCTGGTATGCTGCAGTCCATGGGGTGGCAGAGTGGGACACTACTTAGCCACTGAACAACAAGAACAAATAATAATAAATAGCTGAAGCAAATATACATATCACTAAGGAAAGGTATTTTGAAAACATGTTCATATCAAGATGTAAACTAGTCTGGATTACTGGATTTGGGGAATCAAAAAAATTCTAGAAATTTTGAATTATTGGAATTTAGGCATTTGAAGAAATGAAGGACTAGAACAGGTGTTTAAGGGACTGTGGAGGGCAAAGTGGACTTCAGGAGCTCTGGTTACTAGGAATGATGCAGTGGTAATGTAGTAGTAACAGCTCTTATTTAAGAACATTTGCTATACAACAGGTCCTGCCCTAAGAGCTTTGTAGGCTTTGACCATGAAGTAGGCACTATTACGTCCATTTCACTGATGAGCAAAATGACGTTTAGGAATATAATACCTTATTCAAGGTTGTTACATAGAATAAATCCAAAACAAAGTCATAAAGATTCTCTTTCTTCCCCTCTTGAGGATAAACAAGTTAAATTAATAGAAATGTGTTACAGATTTGGAGGGTAGAAGGGGTGAAGATATAAATACTATAAAGTAAAATACGGAGATAAGTGTTGGTCAGGGTAACAGAACAAGGATGAAGTGAAGTGAAGTCGCTCAGTCGTGTCCGACTCTTTGCGACCCCTTGGACTGTAGCCCACCAGGCTCCTCTGTCCATGGGATTTTCCAGGCAAGAATATTGGAGTGGGTTGCCATTTCCTTCTCCAGGAGATCTTCCCGACCGAGGGATTGAACTCGGGTCTCCGGCATTGTAGGCAGACGCTTTACCATCTTTTGTAGCCAAATAGAAGGAGAAAAAAGGCTGGTTGGGGAACAATTTGCAAAAAGCTTTTAGTCTTTGACTATGTAAATTTCTAACCTCCCTCACCGGTCACTTTACAATAGTGAAGCAGTTACTTCAGGGCCCCTTACCCACAACATCAAAGGATCTTAGCCTTTTAATAGCAAACGGCATGAAAAGAAACAAAAAAAACAATCAGGCTTTAAAGGGAAAATCATAGAAAACACCTTAGTTTGAAGAAAGCAAACTCGGTAAGCAAGAGAGGAGCAAAGGCAAGGACACGGTGAAATGCCACTTTTTAACTTCCAGTTAAAGGAAATTCCACCAAAAACTACTTGCAGAAGCCTAAATTCTGAATTAAACTCGGGGTTTCGCACCTGTACAGTTGCAGATTGAATGAGATCTGGCCTACCCAGATCGAATATCCCGACACATGGGACTCCCTCATTTTTGGCAATCTAAATACGTATTTATTTCTCTTTGTTCCATCTGGTAGGGTGATTCTGTGGGTTTAACGAAAAAGGGTATAGTTTGGAGCAGAGGCACTGTGCACAGAAAGTAGAGCAACACGGGAGCAGTCCATCCACTCCACAAAAACAGCCGTCTGCGTTGCCAGCAACAGTCACAAAAAAACTACTCCTAACCCAGCCCCCGCAGCTGCCACGCCAGCCGCCGCCGCTCGACCCGCCCCCCAATGCTCATTGGTTCTCAGCTCCGACGCCGTATCCACAACCTCTTGCCTATTGGGCCAGACAGGACCTGGGGCGGGGTGCGGAAGTGAGAGCTTGGGACTCCTGAGAGCCGCCTTCTGGAGCGAAGGAGGAGGGGCAGGAGGTGGGACCGGGGGAGGGTTTCCCGAGCAGGGGCGGCTATGGCAGCTGCGCGGAGGCAGTGGCGGCTTAGAGCGCGCGCCCAGCTTTGAATGAGCGGGGCTGGGACTGAACCGGCGGAGCGCGAGCTCGAGGAAGCGACCGGCAGCGCGCGTGCGCGCGCCTTGTGTGTGCGCGCGGCTCGCGGCAGCTCGGAGCCTCCGCCGGGCGGGCGGGGAGGGGGAGGGGCAGGTGAGTGTGTGCGGCTCGTGCGCCCTCGAGGGGCTTCCCTCCCCCACCCCCATCCAGATCGGGACCCGGGTCTTGAGGAGGGGGGCGGGGTTGTCCTCTGCTCTCCTCGGGTTAGCTCTCCTCTCTGCCCCGCACTTCCCGCCCTCCCACCTTCCTTTTCTTTCACCCGGTCTTCCCCCGAACCCAGGCCGACTGCCACTCTAGGATACTGTTTCCGGGTTAGGGTGACCTCTGGGGTGAGGGACCTGCGACCCAGAGCGGGCCCCGGTCAAGCAGCCCTCACCATGCTTCTCCCGCGTGGGAGAGCGGCTGGCGGGGCCCCGGCCCAGAGTCTCCCCTCTCCCCAGATCTGCCCCCCAAGGGGAAATTTGCCCCTTCTTCCTGCCCTTTCTCTACAGGCCTTGCTCCTTCCCAGACAGATTTTTCCAAAATCCAACTCCCAGCCCACTGGGCACCCACTTGGAGCAATTGAGAGCTTTTCACCGAACGTCTTACGTATGGTGTTAGGGTTAGGGACCTGAAAACGCTTCTGTCGATTTTTGCGTCTGTACAGTGGGTATGATTTCTTTCTTTCTTTTTTTTTTTTTTCCATCAGTTAATTTCAGGTGGGTAATCTGAAGTTAAAGCATTTCAGTTTTGAAACTCGTTCCTTTTGAGCCTTTCAGGAGACTTTGCTCTGCCTTTGTAAGAGCCTCGGTGGTGTTCGAGGGTCTGGCTTTGAGTTGCCAGAGGCGGTCCGGTGTTGAACTTTACCACCTGCTCTCACATTCTACTTCTTGTTCCCTTTCTCTTGCCGCTGCTGAACTTTGGTTTTTCAAATTTGAGTGAGGTCAGGTGGTTTTATTTTTGGAGCCTTGCGATATACCGTAACCTACTTTAGAGAGTTACAGACTTAATTTAAGGATTTCTGTACTGTAGTAGATCATATGGAGTATCAAATTTTGGTATTAGGAAAATTCAGAACTATCGTTTTAGAAATTCGGCAATTAATGACTTGTTTAGTGTGTACCAACATAGATTTTGGCTTGGTTTATTTAACGATTTATGACATAGTATGATATAGTGACTACAGAAAAGCAGTTTACATGGAATTACAGGGAGGAAAGGTACATTTAATCTTTCAGATTCTAACGCAGCATTCTTTTTTAAAATTGTAGGTGAATCTTTTTCACTTGACATAGCCAAGCTGTCATTGCTATTGATTTCCTAGAGAGGTTATTTGTCGTTGATGCTTATTTCGGCTTTATCTCAGGTTTTTGTATTTTTTTTACTAATTTTTAAGGAAATCTTAAATTTACAATTGTATTAGCATTTCTCAGTCCTAGGAAGTAGTTAGAAGCAGTCAAAATGCAGGTAGCCTAAGATGTGTACTTCTCAAATTAGTGATCTAGAGAGCCTTTCAAAAATCAACTGAGGCATTTAGTGTCAAAGAGGCCTCTTAAATTGGATGTGGTGTGGGAAGAACCTTGGCTTTGGAGTCAGTCTCTTCTGGGTAAGTGAATGTGAGTTTCACTAGTAGTTGAGCCTCATTTGTTAAATGGGAATAGTGAAACTCACCTCGTTTGTCCTTAGGATTCCCGTGAGGCTATAGAAACAAAATAGATTGTCTCGAACTATATTGAGTGCTCAAGGAATGATAATTTCCCTTCCTTCAGCAAGTATTTTAATACCTACCATGTATTCACCAGGCTTCCCTGGTGGCTCAGAGGTTAAGGCGTGTGCCTGCAATGCAGGAGACCGGGGTTCGATCCCTGGGTCGGGAAGATCCCCTGGAGAAGGAAATGGCAACCCACTCCAGTATTCTTGCCTGGAGAATCCCATGGACTGAGGAGCCTGGTGGGCTACAGTCCAAGGGGTCGCAAAGAGTCGGACACGACTGAGCGACTTCACTTTCACTTTCACCATGTGCTTGACATTGGCTAAGGCCTAGAAATAACCAAACTGAGCAAGACTGATGGGGCTTTGCCTTCCTAGACCCTTGCATTGTCACTAGCTTTTGACACTTGAGCAACAAACACAGCATTTCTGTGTACTGGGTCAGTAGTATTTCCTATCATCCAGGGTAGTAGTATCTGTTACAGAGTAGATACTTGAACTGGATTGTAACATTAAGTAAACACAGGTCCCAAAGAATATTCCTGCCTTCAAATCAGTGTAATTGATAAAAACCAAACATGTTGCTCGATGTGGTTAATTTAATTGCATTTCCCCCGAATTTCAGTTGCAGTTGGTCAGAAAATTTATCTTGAAAATTATAACATCATCATTGATTTGCTAAGTAAGATAGTTTATTGTTAGTGAGGTATTCTTGGTTTTTGAATTAAATAGACCTAGGTTTGAATCTCGATCATTGGTGTGAAAACATAAGCTTACTCTTTGTGCTTCAGTTCTATGAAAAGAGAACAATAATATCTACCTCATAAAATGGCTTTATGGGTTGAGAGAATACCTAGTGCTTGGCACATAGTAGCTGATTAGTGAATATTAGTTTTTCTCTTTTATTAATCGTAAAAGCAAATTTTCCATAAAATGAAGATATTTTTAACTGCTAGGGAGAGAATTCTGTTCTGGTGTCAGTAATAGTCCCACTTGACAATTTACTGTTGAAACAAAACTTTAGATTTTGTTTGTAGGCATCATTAGTCATTCACATTGAGGAATACTTATTGAACAATGACACATGGCAATATTTATGGCAGGGTGATGCCCTTTGTTACCAAAACTCCACATGAAACTTATTCTCAAATCTTCATTCATATAAACCCTGAGACTGACTTTGCTCCAGTCCTTAAATATTAAACATCTTCTTCCTTCAAACATCCTGATAGAGGGTGTCCTCCACTCTTTCCCCTTTCCCCCTAGTGCCACATGCTCTGCAGTTGCTTTCCTAGCTATCTTTTTTTGTTGTTTATATTTTTTTCTGTAAATTCTAAATCTTCATTTAGGAAGTTTGCTTTCTTTTGGTTGAGTTTAATCCTTGACAAATCGGCCTTAAAATGAAGCTTTATTCATCATCTTAATTGTTCAGATCATTCTACTTGTATGGAAGCAATCGAATCTTTCTTCCAGGTCTTACTTTTGCAAACAGTAACTGGCAAGGTAACATGAACAAGATCCTCACAGGAATGATTGTGCTGGATGAATACAGTATATAGAAATAACTAAGGTACAAAATGGAAAATATAGGTACAGTAAGAGAAAAATACTGGAATGAAAACTTTGCAGTAGTTCGACAATAAGTAATAAAGGCTTATGCTAGGGAGACCTCAGTGGAAATAGGGAAGAATATGGGCAGTATTAGGAAACAGGATCAAGTCTTTTTTGTAGTTGGCACATAAGGGGATAAGACAAAGAAGGAGTCAAAGTTGTTGCCTTTTTTGAACCACTGTTGGGTGGTTTATCACTAGTAAACCACTGTTTGGAGATGTTTTTGACAGAAATAAGTTACTTGAACAGTGAGATTTTAAATTTTTTTTGTTGTTCAATTTCTTTTAGAGTAACTGTTCGTTTCACCCTCTCAATTAGTAAACCAGCTCCAGAAATTAATGACTTGACCATTGTGTCATGTACTTATTTACTATTGTGTATCTTCTTTGGTGAAGTGCCTATGCACAGCTTTCACCCATTTTTTAAAATTAGGTTTTCTTACTGCATTTTGGGAGAGCCTTGTATATTCTGTATACAAGTCCTTTATCAGATATATGCTTTGCAAAAGTTTTCTCCTAGTCTGTGGCTTGTCTTTATATTCCCTTAACAGTGTCTTTGAATTATATAAATTTTTAATTTTGATGAAGCCGTGTTTATCCTTTTTCTTTTAATGGGTTGTATTTTTGGTGTCATTATCTAAAAAAATCTTTTCCTAACCCAGGTCACAAAGATTTTGTCCAATTTTGTTTCTCTAGCACTTTTGTAATTTTAGGTTTTACATTTACATCTGCGACCCATTTTGAGTATTTTTTGTAAATGGCATGAAATATGGATTATAGTTCTTTGGGTTTTGGTGGCTTTATTTTTTTGCATATGGATATCCAGTTTTTCCATTACTTTTTGTCAAAAAAACTCTTTTCTTCACTGAATGGATTTTACATCTTCATAAATTTCAGTTCTTCATATTTTATGGGCCTGTTTCTCTACCTTCCATTTGTTCCATTGATCTGTTTATCAATCTGTTTATCAGTCGACTCCAGTACTATTCCATTTTGATTAGTGAGTGAAGTTGCTCAGTCGTGTCCGACTCTTTGCGACCCCGTGGACTGTAGCCTACCAGGCTCCTCCATCCATGGGATTCTCCAGGCAAGAGTACTGGAGTGGGTTGCCATTTCCTTCTCCAGGGGAATCTTCCCGACCCAGGGATCGAACCTGGGTCTCCTGCACTGCGGGCAGACTGCAATGCGGCAGAGGCTTTAACCTCTCAGCCACCAGGGAAGCCTGCAGCTTTATAACACATCTTGGAATCAGGTAGTATTAGCCCATCTGCTTTGATCTTTTTCAACATTGTTTGACCGTTATAGATCCTTTATATTTCTGTATGAATTTTAGAATTAGCTTATCGAATTTTAGAGGAAAAAGCCTCTCGAGATTTTGATTGGGATTTCATTGACTCTGTAGTTCAATTTAGAGTGATTTGCTATCTTAATAGTATCACGTCTTTGAGTCCTGAAAGATCTTTTTAAAAATTAATAAGGGTCTTTAAATTTCTCTCAGTAATATTTTATAGTTTCCAATATATATGTTTTTCATTAGATTTGTCCCTAAATACTTCATATTTTTGTACTCTTACAAATTTCTTAAAATTTTAGTTTGTGATTGTTTGTTGTTGCTACCATATAAAAATACTGTTGATTATAGATTCCATTGAATTTTCTACATAGAGTATAGATACGGTTTTACTTCTTCCTTTCCAATCTGAATGCCTTTTATTTTATTTTCTTGCTTGATTGCACTGTCCATACAGCGTTGAGCAGAAATGGCAAAAACAGATGTGCTGGTGGGAAGTAGCCAGTTTTTCACTGTTAAGTCTCAAGTTACTATAGGCTTTTCATAGGTGTCCTTGGTCAGGTTGAGAAAGTTCCCTTCTATTTCTAGTTGGTTGTGAGTTTTTAAGGAGTTTTGTGTCTGTGTTCATAAGATATTGGTCTTCAGTTTTCTTTTCTGGTAATGTCTTTGGTCTAGATTAGTATCAGTGTAATGCTAGCCTCAAAGAGTGAATTAATAAATAATCCCTTCCCTTCAGTTTTCTGGCAGTTTGTATAGAATTGGCACTACTTCTTAAGTATTTGAGAGAGTTCAATGATGAAACCATCTGGGCTTAGGGAATTTTTAAGTATAAATTCAGTATCTTTAATAAATTTAGAGATTTTCAAGTTACCTCTTTCTTCTTGCTGTGTTTTCATAACTTGTTTCTTTCAAAGAATTTGTCGATTTCATCTTGTCAAATACAGGCATAAAGTTATATTTTCTCAATATCCTCTTCATATTTGCAGACTCTGGTAATGTCACCTCTCTTTTCTGATATTGGCATAATTTGTTGTTAGGGACATATGTTTTGGATTGTTATGTACTTTTGATTAACTGACCCCTTTATCATTATGAAATGAGCATTTTTATGCCTGCTAATGGTATTTTCCCTAAAAATCTGCTCTCTGACATTGAAATATTTTAACCTTCTTTTGCTTTTCTGTTGAGTATTTGACTGTAACTGGACTTTACCCCTCAGAGAATATGATTTAATAGATTTGCTGGTGGTGGGCCCATTTTTCGGTATTCTTTAAATATGTGTGGGCCACTGGACTAGATCTCTGTAGTTCTAACTTGTTAACTGTGTGCTTTTAAGTTATTTGACCTCTCTTAATTTCCTCACCTATAAAATGGGTGTAATGAAATGTATCTAGAAGTTGAAAGTTTAAAAATATTTTGAATAGTATTACTATGTTCATATGATTCAAATTTCAAAAGATAAGGAAGACCCAGTACATTCTGTTTCATACTCTGATTTTTTACTAAAAAACAAATTATAAATAAATTATAAATAAATATTTATGTACAACTTAGAAAACCACTCTGAGAATATTTTGAAAAGGTTTTTTTCCTCTCAACTGTTGAAAACTCTTCAGAACTTTCTTGTCAATATGATTTACATTTTAATTTTTGAATTTACTGTGTTTTATTTGTGCTGTCTAAAGGAAAGTAAAAATGTGTCTGATTTTTACAGTTCAAAATAGGACTTTTCAATTTGACTTCAGAACATAAATATAGCTTATGAAATCACCTTAATGCATTTATTTTTGTGCTTTTCCCCACAGGTTTTGCTTTCCATCATGGCTATCACACAGTTTCGGTTATTTAAAGTTTGTACTTGCCTAGCAACAGTATTCTCATTCCTAAAGAGGTTAATATGCAGGTAAAGAAATTTTATGTTCAGATTGATCTGGTTACCTTCTTGCTAATTTTGGATACCTTCATAACTTCAAAAAGGCAGGGCATATTATATTTATGCTAAGTATCTTGATTGCAGTATTCATGCATTAATCTCTAGTATTTTTAAAAATATTTTCTCAGATTTTTATATGTTTTTTCAGATCTAAAAAGTAGAAGTTCAGGTCTTTTCATCAGATTCTTACATCTTCCATTAAAATAGCATTCTATACTGTAGAATTTCAGAGATAAGCAAACCAACTTTCATGTTATAATCATCATGAAGTTTTTATGTATATAATTGTTTTATTATCAGGATATTTTTAAGATGATTAGGTGGAATTAAGCATAGGTATTTCTTGACATAGTACATTATGAGTGTTATGTTTATATTGGAAAAAGTTAAACAGAAAAACTCCAAAGAAAATAGATTTTCTGTTTTTTGATCTTTTAAATAATATTCCAGAATGTACAGGGAGTCCAGGCTAGGTAAGTCCTTCTGCTTCAGTAAGTCATTCAGAGACTTGAATTCCTTCTATTTTGTCATTCTACTGTACCCAAGAGATACAGTTCCTGAATGGTATGCCAGGGCACTTCAGGGCTCGCATTACACTCACAGGGGTACCGAAGGATACTCTAAATTTCTAATAAAACATGCTGAATGTGATAATGTCTATTGAACATTATACAATCTGTTGGCTCAAGGTAGTTCACGTTTGTAACATTAGATCCTGCAGTATTACTTTTGATGATGTTCTTAAATATTTGAGATAAGTTTTTGTTTACTTGTATTTGGAGTGACCTATCTTTACAAAGCTAGGATTTTAGATTGTAATTAAGGGCAAGCACTAAATCAGAATTAACATAGAACAGAAAATGAAGTTGACAGAATCCAGTCTGATTCCAAGGCTTGAGAAGCTATACAGTAGCCAACAGGTACACACATTCTATTAGTAAGTAATTGTAGTTATTAAAGAATGAAATGAAAATGTTTTTTCTTTAATTTCATATGTGTTTTTTCCTAATGGCTACTAAGCAGATAGGACGTAAGTATTGTTTGGGCCTATGTACTTAATCAGTGGAACTGTTAGGTATTTCTTTTGGCCTAGAGTACTGGGAAAAAAGCACCTACAGAGTAAGAGTTGGATAGAGAGGAAATGGAGGGTAGTCAGCTCTCTTTTTTAGTGGATATGATTTAGAAAGTACACATAATTCTGTTCACAGCCTACTATCCAGAGCTTAGGCACCTAGCTGCAAGGGAGGCTAGGAAATGTATTCTCTGACTAAAGGGCCATTTTATAACTACTAAAACTCTGAGGATTAAGTGGCATAGAATTTATTGTTAGAATTAGCATGACCAGAAAATAACTAGGTTAAAGCAGGATGAGAATGGGTATTAATGCCAGGAGACTAGAGGTTGAAAGGAATAAGTTGTTTTAACTGTGGTGATAAATTCTAGGTGTTTTTCTCATTGCATCTGTTATTTCAAAAAATTTTTGTTGAATATAGGTTACTTTTAATATAAGATATTGCAAATTTCTATCATCTAGATGGGTTTCCCTGGTATCTCAGTGGTAAAGAATCCACCTGCAATGCAGGAGATGTGGGTTCCATCCCTAGGTGGGGAAGATCCCTGGAGTAGGAAATGGCAACCTGTTCCATTATTCTTGCCTGGAAAATTCCATGGACAGTGGAGCCTGGTGGGCTACAGTCCCTGGGGATACAAAGAGTCAGACATGACTGAGCACATAGACATGCATTATCACTATAAATTTCTCTTGTTAGTGGAAGCATATTTAGCATTGGTTGTATGTTCAATTTTAAAGAAAACTGACCCTTTGTTAGAATAAGCTTTTCTTAATTGTCAGAAGGAACCTAGATCATGTGCTCTGAAATACAGGTTTACATCATAAATTTAGAAAGTAGACTATAATACTTTTTTATGCATCTTTTAAACAAATAAAATAGGATTTCTAAACTTAGCTGACTTTATCAACTAGCTCTAAGCAGGTGTTTCATAGATTATTTGACATGAAGCAAGTGACTAATCATTTATAATAGCTATCATTTTTTAATGTCAAAAAAGTAGGCACAGTCTCGTGTCTGACTATTTTAAATATGTCAGTTAAATCCTCACAACAACCTTGCAAAGGTCGGTTTGAATACCTGCCTTTTACAGATGAGGATACTGAGGCTCAGACATAGGTAGTTCTAACTAGATTCATAATTAATAGAAGTAACATTGAAAACCGTGGTTTACACAGATTCCATTGCCCATGCTCTTAACAACTCTATGACAAGACCTATCTTGTTTAGTGTAGTACTTCACTAATCCTTGAAAGTTACTGGGTACAGTTGACAATTCAACCCAGTGATTTTCAAACTTTTAAATAGTTAATAGTAATCTTAATCAGAAACCAACTATGTAAAACAAAAAAAAAGCCAGGCCACCCTGGTTAAAACAGCATAGGTATCCCAGAGCATCACCTACAGAACTCAGAACTCTCAGAAGTGTGATATGAAACCAGTTTCTGGTTTTGTTTTTGGCTTTATAGTCCTCCTGAGTTTGACTCTAATTCTGAATCCTAAACCAAAAAGCAGTGTGATATTCTGGTCCAGTATTTAAAAACATTGAAAAGATATCTAATATATGCTTTTCTTTTCATATATTAACAAACAACTGTTAATTATTAAATAATTTAAAGCTGCAGAAGACCTCTATAAGTCTTAAGTTACTATCTTTAGTGCTTATGCTTGTTTTGGTGGTTTCTTGAAATAAATTATTTCATATTTTTGTTTTAGATCTGGTAGAGGACGGAAATTAAGTGGAGACCAAATAACTTTGCCAACTACAGTTGATTATTCATCAGTTCCCAAACAGGTAAAACTTTTTTTATATGTTGAATAAGTGCTCCTGAACCATATTTTTCAAACTGGGTTGCAAACCATTAATATGTCATGAAATTAATTTGGTAGTCATGGTCAGGATTTTTATTATTTTATTGTTAAATTTATTTATTCTAAAATTTTAACTTTTTATTTTCTGTTTCTCTGCTGAGATTTTCTATTTTTTTCTTTGGTTTTAAGAGTGTTTGCTGTTGCTTATTGGAGCATTTTTGCAACAACGTATTTAAAGCCTTAGATAATTACATCATTTGTATCATCTTGGGTTTGATGTCTGTGGCTTGACTTTTTCCATTCAAGTTGAGATTTGTTGATTTCCTTGTTTGCTGAATAATTTCAAGTTATTTCATGGATTTTTTTGAGTATTATGTTTGGGACTATATCTTATTTAAATCCTATAAAGAATGTTATTATTTATTATTTTATTAGGCAATAAACCTAGTTAGGGACAGATTGTAAGTTCCGGTCCTCTTTCTGTGGGCTGTAGTTCTAATGTCAGTTCAGTTTTTGAAGCATTTTCTTTTGCTTTGTTTGGTTGTTTTTATTTTAATGGTTGGAACAGAATGTCTAACTCACAGAGTGTTTCTTTCTTAACTTTTGATCTAGTTTTGCTATCTGGCATAAAATGTATATTTTCCCATTGGTCAAAAAATTTTGAAAAAACCACTGTTTTAGAAAGCTCATTTTTATAATGAATGATGAAATTTTTGACTGACAGTGCTGATCATTTAAATTTAGACAGATGTGGAAGAGTGGACTTCCTGGGATGAGGATGCACCCACAAGTGTCAAGATTGAAGGAGGAAATGGGAATGTGGCAACACAACAAAATGCTTTAGAACAACTGGAGCCTGACTATTTTAAGGACATGACACCAACTATAAGGAAAACCCAGAAGGTACATTAAAGATGTGTGCCCTTGGAAATTAAACTATTAGACTGCTCTTCAGACTCCTATAATTAAAAGTAGACAGTATACTTAGTATTTGGTAGAAAGCCTATTTCTAACTGTCAATTGTGTTTTTTGTCATATTAGAGAAGTTTATATACTCAAGTGAGCTGGCCATAAATCTGGTAAATTGTAGCCCCACATCTTTTAAAATTATTTCTAAGTGTTCATAGAAATCCTCCTGTATGTCAGATTCTAGACTCCAGTCTCTACTGTGGAGACTAAACTGAATAAAATACAGTTCTAGCCTTGAAAGAATTCGTAGTATAGTGATATCTACGAACCAATAATACTGATAGTATCCATTGTTTATAACATTATCAAACTGATGCAGGGCTCTGAGAACTTAGAGTGATTGTGGTGGGTTTGCATAGTCATTCACACTTTATTTTATCCCTTTTGAATTGAATGTGGACAGTCACTTCAATATGCAGGAAATTATTAGAAAAAGAACAATGGCTAAGCAGTTTTCTTTCTTTTTATCAAAATAGTACATGTAGATTTAAAATTTATTTTTAAATTAAAGAATATAGAAGAGCTTATAATGAAAAGCAGTAGATTTCTGCCCCATCATTCTTCAAACCAGTTCTACTAAAAGCAGCCACTCAAAACTTTTTCTGTTTATCTGTATACAGTGTTCTTATCTTGCTATTCCTAGGCCAGTCATAGGTATTGTCTACCAACTTCACACTGTGGTAAATGGGGGTTTATTTCATACCATCCTTACACCCATTCAAATAATGTAATGTTCTTATTCTAGTCTACCTCATCAGTCATCCTGCTGTTTCAAAAAAATTACTTTAAGTGCCATTTCTTATTCAATCAAGCATAGAAAATATTTCATATGAATATATTTTATAAAATGAAGACACTGTTTTTTCTGCAGTTCTCTAATAGGGTTTTCACCCTCTTCTACCTTCCAGTCAGTTTTAGATGTTCAAGGCTGATAACATTGACATACTATAATCATAGTCATTTTTATTGAGTTGTCCAAATGTCTCAGTGCTGAAAAGCATTAAGTTGTATATTTTTCAAGGAGTTTTAAGTGAATTTCTTAGTAGATGAATGCTTTTTGTTTCGAAAGTCTATTGCTGCTCTTAATAGGAACTTAGTATATTACAAGTAATACCTTAGTAAATTAGAATGAAAGTACTTTTAAGGTACAAAGCTAATACTACTGGCTTGAAAGAGTTAATGTGCTCATAGGTAGCCACATGCTTAGAGAACTGGTTATACTTTTGGTAGGACAGTGTACCCTATCCTAGCAGAGTGAAAGTGAATGCGCTCAGTCGTGTCCGGCTCTTTGCGACCCCATGGACTATACAGTCCGTGGAATTCTCTAGGCCAGAATACTGGAGTGGGTAGCCTTTCCCTTCTCCAGGGGATCTTCCCAACCCAGGGATCGAACCCAGGTCTCCCGCACTGCAGGCAGATTCTTTAAGAAAATACAGAACATGAAAGAAAGGTAGAACATATTTTGAATAATTATAAAATGCTTTGGTCAGTTAATTCATTTGTCTCCTTTTGTGGTGTGTAAAATGTTTCTGTAATTCTATTTCAATTAATCTTTCAGATCATCATTAAGAAGCGAGAACCATTAAATTTTGGCGTCCCAGATGGTAGCACAGGCTTCTCTAGTAGACTAGCAGCTACACAAGATATGCCTTTCATACATCAATCTGTAAGTATGTTAATTAACATAATTAACATAATTGTATCTAGGCAAGAGCTTTTTTTTTTTCATTTCTGTTTTCTTTAAGGAAAAAGAAAAAAATTAAAATGACTTGAACATAGTATTTGTATGACTTTGAAACTGGTTTAGCAGATCAAGAGCAGTTGCCAGTCCTGTCCTTTTATGAGACTCTAAATTACATCAGGTACTAAGATCAGAGTCCATTGCACACATAAAAGATGGAGACAAAATGTGAAAATATAAAATTATGACCTTTAAAGAGATTACCACTAAAATTTAACCTCAATAGCAGCTTGTTTTTAAGTAAATTATGAATTGTTACGTTAAAGACTTCTATATACATTTAAAATGTGGTATAACTTAAAATGGATTTGACTTAAATACAACACTTTTAAGGACAAAAGTAGTGAAGAAGGTATATGTTTTCAACTCTGGAGGCCATCAGATTCATCTTTGAAATTTTTAAGACACATCACTGTCCAAACCCATCCCCAGCTTTTAAGTATTGATATGTTTTGATTATTTTATGCACAGCTTATTTTATGCAGTTATGCATTTAATTATTTCGTCACTAACTAAACATTCCAGAATGAGCATTTTCATTGGTTTGTGGAAGGAAAAAGTGAACTGAGAGTCCTGCCCTGGGGAATGATGGGAGGTAGTGTGGCCCGCCTAATGGTATCAGGTAAGACAAGCTAAAGGAAGCACAATACAAAAGTACTCCAATAAAGAGTAAATTTTTCCTGACTTGGCATTTTTGCCTGGGACCCAGACAATAAGTGCCATTGAAAAGTCTAGAAAATTACTTGTGCTTAAAGGGAGATGACTGTACTAGGTTGGAAACGTAGGTTCTTCAAGTTACCTCCCCAGCACAAGAGTAGTCCAGTCAAGCATCTCTAATCCAGTGTGCGGTCAGCCTCTCTCTTCTCTTTCCCCCACTTACACACTCCTTCTTACTCAAGAGAGAGAGACAAACAGAAGATATGTCCTATTCTTATTTTTTCCTAACTGAAGTAGGAGAAAGTAAAGAAAAAGTTAGGAAAGGAAAGGAAAAGTTAGTATATTAAAGGAATATCCTTTAAAACATGAAATAGGAAGAAAGCTGGACTTGCTAAGACTTGCATATGCAAGGTCATGCGTCTCAGGAAACCCCTTAGTTCCAGGTACACCAGGGGCAGTCATTTGACCCTGTAGAGGATGTGATAAGAAAGTGAAGAAGACACAGGGCAGTGATGAGGTCTGGGTTATGCTTTAAAATATATACTCTTCTTGACCACTGAGTGGAAAAAGGATGAAGCGAAGTTAGTCGCTCAGTCGTGTCTGACTCTTTGTGACCCCGTGGACTGGGGCTCACCAGGCTCTTCTGTCTGTGGGATTCTCCAGGCAAGAATCCTGGAGCGGGTTACCATTTCCTTTTCCGGGAGATCTTCCTGACCCAGGGATCGAACCCAGGTCTTCTGCACTCCAGACTGCAGGTAGACTCTTTACCGTGTAAGCCACCAAGGATGGCTCCTGACTGTTGTAATTTTGTTTTATTGTAGCCTGAATTGGGTGACTTAGATACCTGGCAGGAAAACACCAATGCTTGGGAAGAAGAAGAAGATGCGGCCTGGCAAGCTGAAGAAGTTCTGAGGTATTTGAGTAATATTTACACTGCCGCCAGAGTAGAACCGGTTTTGTTGATGTTACATTTGCGGTCAAGAAAGTATCTTCTGCCAAATGTTATATTTTTCTTCCTTCTCATTTGAGCCTTAGATAATCTGGGATAGTTTTTTTGTATTTCAGACTACATATGCTATTTTATATGATTAAAACCTCACAGAAACCAACAATTTAAAGCATTATAGATACAAAAGAATAATTTACTAACGAAGAAGGAGATTGTCTGCATACAGACACCATATTGTACTATATGCTTCATGCCTCATTCCCTACAAAATATATCTCCTGAAATGTCCTGCTATGAAATGTGAGTCACGATGATATATTAACATTTTCTCTAGGTCAGAGATCGTACCTTTAGTTTCGTTTGCCCGTGGTCCAGCGTAGTCCAGCACTGCTCATTCGAGTATAACAGTGAGTGGCACCGCTGTGTATTGTGGTTGCGTCCGGTCTTAGCTGCTGCACGCGGGGTCTCTCCTTGCGGTGGAGGGACTCTGTTGCAGCACTCGGGCTCAGTTGCCCGCGGCATGTGGGACCTTAGCTCCCCGTGCGTGTGTGCTCAGTGGCTAAGCTGTCTCCAGCTCTTTGCGACCCCAAGGACTGCAGCCCGCCAGGCTCCTCTGTCCATGAGATTTCCCAGCAAGAACACTGGAGTGTGTTGCCATTTCCTTCTCCAGGGGATCTTCCCAACCCAGGGTCAAACCCAAGTCTCCTGCATTGGCCAGTGGATTCTTAACCACTGGACCGCCAGGGGAGTCCCCAGCACTGCTATTTGAAAATGATTTGTGTTGCACTCTTCATCTCTATGTGTGTTTCACCTGAGGTACTTGAAAGCCCTGAGGTAGATAACATAAGGCATAATACTGCCTACTCTACAGAATGGAGAAGGCAGTGGCGCCCCACTCCCGTACTCTTGCCTGGAGAATCCCATGGACGGAGGAGCCTGGTAGGCTGCAGTCCATGAGGTCGCTAAGAGTCGGATACGACTGAGCGACTTCACTTTGACTTTTCACTTTCATGCATTGGAGAAGGAAATGGCAACCCACTCCAGTATTATTGCCTGGAGAAGCCCAGGGACGGGGGAGCCTGGTGGGCTGCCATCTATGGGGTTGCACAGAGTCGGACACGACTGAAGTGACTTAGCAACTCTACAGAAGATAGTTTTTTCTGGAGGTTTACAAGTTTGTTTTTGTTAGTTATGTTCTTTTTCTGTGTTTTTGTGAACAGTAAACTTAATTCTTGCTACTACTGCATTAGATCAAAGAGTAAAAAGAAAATTTAACCTTGAGAGTTTGTGACTTATCACTGATAAAAACTCTATGTAAATGTATCTGAATTACTTGTGCATTTTAAAGATGATAAAGTAAAATATAGCAGTATGTTTTCTTCAAATATGGTTTTTATAATTGGGATAGAAAATGAATTACCCTATCTGACCATCTTGAAACAACTGATTTCATTTTTGTATTTTCCTTTCCCATGTTTACCAATAAATTGTAATTACCTTGAGTAGCCAGCAGAGGGTGCAGTTAAGACTGTGAATTAAGACTGACTTTTTTGGTCTTGTCAGTACTTTTTTCAGCATTCTTTTTTTTTTAAACAGAAGGAGGTCACAGTATAAAAGTCAATAAAGGTATGAGAGTTTTAAGTATTTAGTTCCTGTTTGATAATCATTCAGTATAAAGGAAACAGTTTTAAAATTGTAAACAGCAACATTTATGTTCCATGAATTGTCAAAAAAAATGTCACTTTTTTAAACTCTATTTCTCTTGGATATGTATCATAGAAGTCTGAGTATTTTTAGAACATTTTGGAATTGGGATTCTAGTGATGATTGGTTTATCAACCACAAGGATAAAGGAAGGGGCTATTCATTTTGAATCCAATCGTCTTAATGCCAGCACTGTAGAGTGTTTGAGTTCACTGATCATAGCTGAACATTCACGGTATAAAAACCATCTCTTTTTCACCCTGTCATCTTGCACCCTGAACTAAACAAGACAAAAAAACCCCCGCAAACTCCGTTTTTGAAACGACAGCTTGGGAGGCGGAGACTATTAGTCAGTAATAGACATGCTTCAAGCTGCAAGTTGCATAAGTAGAGCCAAAGACACCTGGAGGCTTCCATATGTTGTTACCACCCCCAGGAGAACACTGAGAATTTTATTTTTTATTTATTTATTTATTTATTTATTAAGTTTTTTATTTTTTTAATTTTAAAATCTTTAATTCTTACATGTGTTCCCAAACATGAACCCCCCTCCCACCTCCCTCCCCATAACATCTCTGTGGGTCATCCCCATGCACCAGCCCCAAGCATGCTGTATCCTCTGTCAGACATAGACTAGCGATTCAATTCTTACATGATAGTATACATGATAGAATGCCATTCTCCCATATCATCCCACCCTCTCCCTCTCCCTCTGAGTCCAAAAGTCCGTTATACACAGCTGTGTCTTTTTTCCTGTCTTGCATACAGGGTCGTCATTGCCATCTTTCTAAATTCCATATATATGTGTTAGTATACTGTATTGGTGTTTTTCTTTCTGGCTTACTTCACTCTGTATAATCGTGTATCCATAATCTATGGCTTCTAACCTAGCCTGTTTCCCATTGCTACTTTAAATACTACTAGTACTATGATCAGTAGTATCATTAAGGAAAAAGATTCTGGTACTTTAGTCATTTCAGACATGTATCTGGACAAGAAAAATATATTTTATCAGCAGTAATGTCCAAGTTGCCTCTGGTACCAGGAAGATTAATTGTTGATGCTTATATTTTGGCTGGTAACTAGGTCAGAGCTGGATTATCTTGTTTGTAACCTAGCAAGCCTTTCATAATTCTTTTTCTTTTTTCTGCCACTGACATTTTGATGTTTTTAGTGCGTATTATCAGTTTTGCTTGAAAGTGAACAGAGCTGGTGAAAAGTAAATTTTTTAAAACTATTCTTTTGAAATTTTAATTAGTTGGTGGTGATGGTCAAAATGTTGCCTAAAATAAGTCTCTCTACTTTGTTGAATTTTGGTCATCCATACCTCTGCTTACTCCCATTTATAAGTATGATTGAGAATTATATATATACCTTTCACTCACTATAGCCAGCTTTGAGCTATCCCGTGTATGGGTAATCCACGTTAGATTTTTCTATATCTAACCCAGTGTTGCCTGTCCTGTGCCCGACAGCTTCCTTCCTCAGCCTTGCATGCTTCTTGACTTACTTTCTCAGACCCTAAGCCTTCAGATCCAGGACCAACTTCTGTTCTCCTTTCTCCTATTTAATTACCCTACTCCTATCCCCACTTTCCATACAAGTCAGTCAATAAAGATAGAGCACTTATATGTGAAATCTAAACTATGACACAGGGACTTCCCAGGTGGTCCCAAGGATAATGCTTTGCCTTCCTGTGTAGGGATGCGGGTTCGATGTGGCCAAAAAACCAAAACTCAAAGCAAGCAGTGTTGTAACAAATTCAGTAACGACTTTAAAAGTGGTGCACATCAAAAAATCATTTAAAAAATAAATAAAATATGACACAAGTGAACCCATCTACGAAGTAGAAACAGACTTACAGATGTAAAGAACAGACTTGTGGTGCGGGGGTGGGGTGGGAGGTGGGGGTATGGGTCGGGAGTTTGGGATCAGCAGATGGAAACTATTATCTATAGATGGGTAAACTGTGTAGCACACAGACTATGTTCAGTATCCTGTGATAAACCATAATGGAAAAGAATATTAAAAAGAATATATATCTATGTGTATATATAAGTAAATCACTTTGCTGAACAGTAGAAATTAACAGAACATTGTAAATCAACTAGAGTTCAATTTAAAAAATCAATAAAGATAGAAGTGTTTAGTGGTTCTGTATCGGAGTTAGGGAGGGGCTGGGAGAAGGCACTTCATAAAGTGTAATTATTAAATTTCCACCCTTCTGTCCCTTCATAAGAGAAGTGAAGTGACAGTTACTCAGTCATGTCTCACTCTTTGTGACCCCATGGCCTATACAGTCCATGGAATTCTCTAGGCCAGAATACTGGAGTGGGTAGCCTTTCCCTTCTCCAGGGGAATCTTCCCAACCCAGGAATCAAACCCAGGTCTCCCACATTGCAGGCAGATTCTTTACCAGCTGAGTCATAAGGGAAGCCCAAGAATACTGGAGTGCATAGCCTATCCCTTCTCCAGGGGATCTTCCCGACCCAGGAATTGAACTGGGGTCTCCTGAATTGCAGGCGGATTCTTTACCAACTGAGCTATGAGGGAAGCCCTTCGTTAAAGAGCTAGTTAAATTTTAAAACTTAGAGTTCTAGCTTCTAGTTGGAAGGTATGTCTTTGCATTTTCTTTTTGCATTGTGCTCTGTACATCTGTGTTCTTGATATCCTTCAGCTGACAAGCTTTTAAGTATTATCATAGCAGGATATTTAATCCTAAATATCAAGCTTTTCTCAAAAAGAGATGTGGTCCAATGCAAACAGTGTTTTAGTGATAATAATCTGAAGAAAAGGAGTTAGGAGATACAGGTTCTTAGCCTTATACTTAATCTTATGACTTTGGCCGTTTTACTTAGCCTGAATGCCCCATTTTAGTTATTCTTAAAACAGAGATAATACCTTTTTTATTTTGTAAGTCATGTTCTAAGGATTAAAAGAAGTACTATTTTGAAAATCCTTGAAATTTTCAAAGCAGTGTGAAGAATGAAGACTTTTTAAACTACATTTGATGATAGTTGAAGGGAAGTGCTATTTCTTTCTGGACCTTATTTGCCATTTTACCTGTGTAGTGTCCTTTAACAGAGAAGGCAATGGAACCCCACGCCAGTACTCTTGCCTGGAAAATCCCATGGACGGAGGAGCCTGGTAGGCTGCAGTCCATGGGGTTGCGAAGAGTTGGACATGATCAAGTGACTTCACTTTCACTTTTCACTTTCATGCATTGGAGAAGGAAATGGCAACCCACTCCATTGTTCTTGCCTGGAGAATCCCAGGGACGGGGGAGCCTGGTGGGCTGCCATCTATGGGGTCGCACAGAGTTGGACACGACTGAAGTGACTTCGCAGCAGCAGCAGCAGCAGCAGTGTTCTCTAAAAGTAAAAATATGCTTCTTTTCAGGCAGCAGAAGATAGCAGACAGAGAAAAGAGAGCAGCAGAACAACAAAGGAAGAAAATGGAAAAGGAAGCCCAGCGGCTAATGAAGAAGGAACAAAATAAAATTGGTGTGAAGCTTTCATAACAACTGTTCTTCAGATGTCATAGTGCCAGTGGGAGAAATGCAAGCTCTGCAACCCAAGCAGCATTTATATGGAGCCAAGAGTATTTTCAGAATACAAATACCCTGCTTGATTTTAATGCATTCATCAGGCAGCCAGGCCACCGGGATTCTCTCAAAGCCCCCTGAACTCTTAGTGATTGAGACTCAGAGAACAAAAAAGACTTATGAGACAATATTTTCTTCAACGTGTTCCAAGTGTACGACAATTGTTTGTTGTAGAGAAATTATTACAAATGGAATTTATCAGTACCTCTTCAAGCTAGTGTTTCTAGCTAATTCAATGGGTGTAAATAATTCTATGATGGGAAAGAATTCTGCTGTCTATAGTGCTTTCCTTCAATGTGCATAATGTTAAAATAAATAATTTTAAATATTCGTTTGTTTCCATGATTACCTAACCTAAATCAGACAGACTTGCAGGGCTTTAACTTCTTATATTTGTTGTCAGAAGCTGGTGTTGGCATATATTTGCTCTGGCTTGAACTGGCATTCATTAAGGCATCTGGTCATTTCAGTTTTCAAGAAAATGACATTAAATGCAATAATTTTATTTATCACAAACATTTTATACATCATTGTTTTCTTTTAGATGGTGTTGTAATGTTTTACTTATTTGTAATTTATATTGCATGTATAAACATACTGAAAATAAGCTAAAATGGCAAATTTGTTTTACATTATTATAATTTGTGAGTTTTAAAAGCTAGTATTTGTAGTTTTTCCCTGTCATTGTAGATTTTAAGATGTTATAGTATCTTTAAGTACCTTAGCTCCTCTCTGCCAAAAGCCATTAATTTACAAATCCATAAAGCCTTCAGTTCTACTGTTTCAAAGCTTTTAGATGATTTCTGTATCAGTTTTGTATAATGTGACATAATGCAAGTTACCTATGTTGTTTGCTAAGGTAACGTTGAGTAATTAAACCAGGATAGGAATAATAATACTTCTATTTTTGGATGTTGACAAGCTCCAAAATAGTTTTCAGGAAATAGATATAGACTGTGTTCATAGGGAAAAATGTAGATTTGATAGTTTAAAATCTCATTAATTTTGTCTCCCCAATTAAAATACATCCAGCCTGACCTTCTTTGGCTTTGGAATTTGAGATTTTTACTTTCTTAAAAGTTGCTGCCCAAAATTAACATTTTGTGAGTTTTTTAAATGTCATAAATGCCAAATACTGCTAATTCATTGGAATTAAAGTGATATTTCATAAAATCACAAACTATACAATAAACTACTTAAGTTCTTAGCCTAAGCATCTAGACCAAATGGAATTGTTTTATTTTCTTAAAATTTTTATTGGAGTACTGTTGATTTACAATGTTGTGTAAGTTTCAGATGTACAGCAAAGTGAAATCAGTTGAAATTTAACTTTGGTAAAAAGCAAACTGTTACAGCCCCAAGCTATATTTTCAGTTATGATTATTAGAGAGTTTTTGCCAGTGAACTCCCAATTAAATAGAATTAGACTCAAATTTGTAATAATAAATGAATTATTTTATGTCCTTTGTATTTATTTATTTTTAGTTATGGGAATGCTACATGATTTCTCTGAATTGAGGGTTCATAGAGGCTAATTTTCCTTTAGTACAGTTGGTTTTCACTGCTCTTCCCCAGAGTGGACAAGTATTGAAGTCTGCTTTGGTCATGATTTTCATGTGTGGCATTTTTTTGTTTGATTTTTTAATTTTTCTTTAGAAGTAAAGACTGGATAGAATCACAGTCCGTATGATTAATTAAGAAGAAAGAGATTTTTCTCATGGAAATAATAGATTGAATTCTTGTATTTTTTTACCTCTATTGGTGTAAACTAGATCCCTGTATTAAACTGGGTATATTGTCCCATTAGAAGTCAGACATATGATAAGCCCTTTATAGTAGCAAACTGGTTCCTTTAGCTTCTAAATTTATGGTTTCTGTTTTTGTTTCCTTAATTTTAGCAAAGGAGTATCAGTTTTAGGAGCTTATTAGTAGAAGTTAAGAATTCAGGATTCATCCCCTAGTTGAATCCTGGCTCTGTTTTAGTGGCATCTTTGAGTCAATACTCAGCATCTGAATTCCTCATTTTCGACATGCACTTGCCAGGGCAGTGACCATTCCTGGATGAAGACTGGTGCTTGGGAAGCAGGTGGTAGCTATGGAAACTGGCGTCTGGATTGATCTTCAGCACCACTACAAGCTACTACAACAGGATAAATCTAACCACAGCTACAATATTCCAAAAAGCCGAGATTTTGTCATTATAGGTGTACCTTGTTTTATTATACTTTGCTTTATTGTGCTTTGCAGATGGTGTATTTTTAACAAATTGAAGTTTTGTGGCAACCCTGTGCTGAACAAGTTTATCAGCACCATTTTTCCAACAGCATTTGCTCACTTCTTTTTCATTTCGGCATTTTCACAATATTTCAAACTGTTTCATTATTACATTTGTTATGGTGTTTTAGGGGTGTGAACCACACCCCTAAAGATAGCAAATTTAGTGGATAAATGTGTGTGTTGCCTGCTTCACCAACTAGCCCTTCCACTGCCTTTCTCCCTCTCCTCCCACTGCCCTATTTCCTGAGACATGGGAATATTGAAACTAGACAAATTTAAAACTCTTTGGCTTCTCTAAGTGTTCAAAGAAAAGAGTCACACAACTCTTTTTCTAAATCAAAAAGCTAGAAATGATTTTAGTCGTGAGAAACACCCTCTGAAAGCTGAGATAGGCCCAAACTAGGCCTCCTTGTGCCTAACTGCCAAGTTGTAAAGAAGATGGTGGGTCCATGAAGAGTTTATTTTAGTAGCTAGTAACTTGTTTTTCCCATTTGCACAGATTTTTAAAATTTAAGTTCTTCTCCCCTCCTATCAAAGACAGCTTTTTTCCTTTGTGTCATTTACTTCCATTTTCTTTAATGCACCCAAGGCTGCTCCAAGGTTATAGCAACAGCTGATAACAGTTTCTGTTTACTTGGCTTTCTACCTTTTACCTTCAGTGTCTGTTTGTCACGGCCATTGGACTGCTCAGTAACCAGAGTAAATTTCGAGAGTATCAGATGCTTTTTCACCAGAAGCCACAATCTCCTAGGGCTGGAAAGAGACACTTTTCTAGGAGCCTGCTTATCATCCACCCATACAACAGATTTCTACCCTTGCAGAGCTGCTGTGGACACTGCTAATCATAAGCTGGAGTGTTACAGAGAAATTCTAGCTAACAAGTCTGGTCATCCAAGTTAATCTCCGCCTTCCCCATCAGGGGACTTCCATGGCTGTTTCTGCAAGTACTTTGCCTATTTACTGCTCTGATCACATCCATTTTGAGACCTTCCCAGAGTTTTCCAGCCGCTGTAGAGATGCAGCGGTGTTAAAGTGCCTGCAGTTGCAAGTCTTTTAAATGGAGGTGGTGGTATTAAGGCTTAACTGAGACAGTGTTCAGTATAGTGCCTGATGTACACATAACAGGTGCTCAGCAATGGTAGGTGTTGTGGGCTCCTATACACACTTCTTTACGAGTACTTGCACACACTTCTTCCTCATGGGATCCTGTGCACACCTCCCATATATTACACCACCCACTGATGTTGCAGCCCTTTCCCTGAGCAGAGTGGCAAAAGTTGACTGATCTTAACTAAGTTCATTTTTACACACCTTTAAGTTGAACTATAATAAGAGGAAAGATTTACCTGGTGCTCGGCACCACCTAAGAATTTTAACTATCAATGAATGACTCCTTGTCATCCAGGGAGGTGAACATTATCCCCATTACATGTGTAAGGAAACTAAAGCTTAGAAAGGCATTGTGTGCCAGCTTGATTTAAAAGAAAACAGTAAGCTTTGGGAGCAGGTTTTTTAGTGGTTAGTCAACATTCTAAGTGGACTATGATTTCCAAAGCCTCTCTTCTCTTGATGACACTATGAGCTGCCTAAGAGTGAGCTTTTAGGAATTCCTCTCTAGTTCTTACATGGCGCTAGTGGCAAGAACCTGCCTGCCAACTCAGGAGGCGTAAGAGATGCGGATTCTATCCCCAGGTCGGGAGGATTCCTTGGAGGAGGGCATGGCAACCCACTCCAGTAATCTTGCCTGGGAAATCCCAGTGGATAGAGGAGCCTGGCAGGCGACAGTCCCTGGGGTCACACGACTGAGACACAGGACTGCACAGCACAGTGTGGAAATTATTAAGACTGCTTTCATTTTGCATTTTCTCCATGCAACCAAGTCAGAAATAACATGTTGGTTCAGAAAACTTAAACGTCAGTTTAAAATGCCAGCACCTATTGTTTACTATATTAAGTGAGGCTACCAAACCACTTCAAACTCTGTTAGCTATTTGATTGTAAGAAAGGAGAGGAAGGATCTTATTCACCATCAAATTAGAGAAATATTGCTGTTGTTAATGGTTTTCATATTCTAGTCTATTAAAGCCATGATCTAGCAAAATTTTAATTTTTCGGTTATTCAAATAGCTTTGATCAGAAATGATAGCTTTCAAGGAACAAGAGTGAAAATATCTCTGAAGGTGAGTCGGGTAAGATTGCCACAGGGAGGAACTCTGTGGCCACGAGGAGAAAAGTTCTGATACCTGCCTTTAGCATTTAGTAGGGGAGCCTGGGCTTCTCTGGTGGCTCAGATGGTAAAGAATATGCCTGCAATGCGGGAGACCCGAGTTCCATCCCTGGGTGGGGAAGGTCCTCTGGAGAAGGGAAAGGCAACCCACTCTAGTATTCTCACCTGGAGAATTCCATGGACAGAGGAGCCTGGAGGATTATAGTCCATGGGGCTGCAAACAGTCAGACATGACTGAGTGACTAACACACTCACAGACACAAGGGAGCCTGGACTGTGGGCTTTACGTCATCATTTCGCCTCCGTAATCCCAGATGCCCCCATGGCCTCTGTAGATGGAATGAGAGACCCTCTTCCCAGTCAAATCAACAGAGAGTGCCAACGAAGTTCTGTGAGAAATGGTTAGAAAACATCTCCATCAAGCAGAAAACATCTCCATCAAGCATGCAGTTGTTTAGGACAGTAGAGGATGGAGTCCTTCAGCATTATCCAGAGTACTTACTCTTCCAACAAACTGAGAGTTACCCCCAGGAGCTCTTACATGCACCGGCAGTTTTCAAAGAACTGGTATATGGTGAACTGGCTTTCAAACTGTTCTCAGAGGTGACTCTGGAACCACTGCCAGAGATGAGAAAGAGGCAAATAGGAGGTCTCCGGGCCTGGTGTCCTGTTCCCAGATCTGCACTTTCATGTCTTCTGTGTATTAGGTTTTTTAATGTTGAAAAATTATTTTGACAGAGAGGTGCTGTGCCTTTTACAGAACTTAAACACTGCTGAAATATTCCAGTATTTTAGCACAAACTCTTTTGAGTAGCATTTAAACCTTTTTTTAATTTTAAAATTCTTTGAAATCATTGTATAACCGTTAGTTACCACAATCATTGTGACTGAGGGAGAATCAGCGGTCAAAGTGGAGCCTGCCTTCCTGTGGTTTAAAAATAACTACCTGACTTACTTTACTCTGTAAAATAGGATCTAGGTTCATTGTAAAGCAATTATCCTCCAGGGAAGAGGGCAGGGAAACTACCTGATAGAAACTTGTTGTATTCTATTTGGATTTCTAATTGATTTTTCAGGACCATTGGGAGTTTGTTGACATTCTTTCAAGACTTGATTTCTGTAAACTGCTGTTTTTAATGGCCCAAGTTACTGCTTCATTGTACACATTTTGCCTGGCAAGACTGGGAATAAGTGAATTTTGTAAAAGAGCTCACTGAGCCAAAATGGAAGTCAGAAACCACCCTAAAACTTTTAAAATGAAAAATCCTCAAAAGAAAAAGTATCAGACCCAACCACTACTAAGGCAGGGCCTAAGACAAACACAAATCACAGACTTGCTTTTTCTTCTGCCACAAATGCCAGAAACGCCTGGCATCTGAGTGTATTGCCTTTTTTTTTTTTTCTCCTTTCTGAACAGCTCAACTTGGAAAGGTCAGCCTATCCCTTTGGGAAAAATCTTTTCTTGTAAATTGGAATGTTTGCACACAAAACTGTAGGAAATGTTTAACATTTGCTTTGATGGGACAGCAGTTTGTTCAATAGAGTAGAATTGTTCTCCTTTTTCCATTTTCCTGTCTGTTTGTACATCACAGGCACCCAAATTATGGAAAGCAACTTTGAGGCACTTCTTTCTATGGGGTCAGATGATCCTGTCCACAAAAACAGCCAACGCCTTGGACTTCCGAAACGCAGGCTGTGTTCCATCTTTTATTTACTCCGAAGGACTCATTTGTAAGAGACTTTGTTCTGAATAAAAGCAGTAATTTTCCACAGACTATACATAGTGAAACCCTGGAAAAGGAGGAGGAGGAGGTGGTGGAGGAAGGAAGCGGGGAGAAAAAGAAGAATGGAATAACTAAGTCCTGTTTTACCTTTGCACAAATTTGTTTCCGTGTGTATAACACATGTTGTACAGTGTCCAGTGTTTCAATGAGTTAACTTTCTGTGAGTCTTCTTGTTTACATTTTAAAAAGATAAAGGTCATTAAGACAACAAAGCAAGTTGCTGTTTGTGATCAGCTGCCTCCAATGTGATGATCAACATAAATGTTTGTGGTTCATGGAGAAATCTCCTTCACCAGAACCCATCTTGCCATCCATCTTCAACTGATGAAGAACAGTGCTGATTTTTTGTGGTTCTATTCTTTTCTGTAGCAACACGTGGATACCAAAAGCATGCTTGTAATTTCTCTTAAAAATGCTTAACTTGGCAACGACGAAAACTAAACAACACAGGGAGGGATTGTAAGGAAGATGGCCATATCTAGGTGTAGGTCTGGACTGGACTGCAGGAAGGGACCTGAGTCAGCATGGTTCCTTATTTTGGGAGGCTTCCGATTATTCACTTCCAGAAACGGCTTCCCTTTCATTTCTGCCAAGTCCCTCTGCTACTGAGCGTGTGCTGTGTAAGAGCCCCCATGTGTCCCTGAGGCATATGAGTGTCCCATGGTAGAAATGGACTGACTATCCAAGACAACCCACTTCTCTCCATGGCTCCATCCTATCCCTTCTCACTTCCCAAGGACTTCCCTCCTTCAATTAATTCTTTCTCTCCTAGGTCATCAGTTTCTTCATTGGCTCAATCACAAAAGTGTACAAACATTATTTCTTCTCAGTATTGACAAAAATAAAACAAATTCTTGAAACTCATATCCCGTTATATTACCCACAGCCCTCCTCTTCTTCATAGTAAAACTTCAAAATAAGTTAGCTACACACACTGATTCTTCCTCTCTTCCATTCACTCTCCAACCTCCTCCCATCCGGCTTCAATTCCCATTTTTGCAAAGAAAATGACCTCCACAGTCACTAAGGTTTTGTTGTCAAAGCCAGTGGACATCTATCTGTTCTCATGCAACTCAGCTTCTAATAGGACGTCAACACAGTTGGCCATTCTCTGCTCTTGGCTTTCGAGATCACCAAGGTTTCCTCCTGCCTTTGGGCTGTGTCTCTCCAGACATTTTGTCGGTTATTCATCCTCTACCTCTATCTAGACGTGGAAGCACCATAGGACTCAGTTCCCAGCCTTCTCCTCTTTACACTCTCCCTGGATGATTTCATCCATCCCATGGTTTTACATAGTACGTGAACGCTGAAGAACCCTGGTCCTGATGACTCCTGTGACATTCACACTCACACACACAATTACTCTCTTGACATTTACACACAGATATTTAATAGACATCTCGAATTTACTGTTCTAAACTCGTTTCTCTTGGACTTTTCCATTCTCAGTAAATGACACCACTATTGAGCCAGATGCTCAAGTCAAACACTGTGAGACATCCTTAGTTTCTCTTCCTTAAACCCTATCTCATCTCTTCTCCATATTCCACCAATCAGCAAATCACATCGGTTTTATTTTCAAGATATATCTTTAATTGTTCAACTTAATCTTTATATCCACTTCTACCTCCAAATTGTCATCATCACTCATTCGGACTATCACAGTGGTCTTCCTGCTATCACTCCTGCTCCTGTACATCCTGCACAGAGCAGACACAGAGTTTATAAAAAAGAAGAGAAACCAGATTGTATCATTGCCTTGTATAAAGTCTGTTAATATTTCTCACTGCTCTGGGAATAAACTCAAACCAACCCTCCCACGGTTTGCATGGCCCCGTATGAACTAGCTTGTCCTCCACTTCTCAACCACCTCCTTCCCTCTCACTCTGCTTTAGACACATTGGCCGCCTTGATGTCCCTCTAACATATCCAGCCCTTTTTTGCCTCAAGAACTTTGCCTCTGTTCTTTCTGCAACATTTTACCTCCAGTATCTTCACTGATTGGCTTTCATCCATTAACACTACATTGTTGGCATTTCTTCAGATATGTGTTCCTTGCCTTTACCCCCAAACCTCTCGGTCAAAACACCTCATTTCCTTGGAAGCACTTACCATTATTCAGAGTTAACTTATTCATCAGATGGCGTGTTCTATCTTTCACAGATAGAATGTAAGCTCCCTGAGGGCAGAATCCTTGCCTGTCCCCTTCACTATTGATAACAGACCTAGCAAGGTGTCTAGGATGAGAGCACCCAATAAGTATTTGTTCGATGAATTCATTCAACAGCTCTGATTAGAACTCCCTACTATGTGCCACCTACCATTCTAAGTTCTTGACATTTATCTGTGAATAAAACAGAATACAAATCCCTAATATTTTAGTGGGGGAGATGGGGACTAACCAAGATATAGTCAGCAAAAATATAGTATGTCTGAGGGCATGGCAACTCACTGCAGTATTCTTGCCTGGAGAATCCCATGGACAGAGGAGTCTGGTGGGCTACAGTCCATGGGGTTGTAAACAGTTGGACATAACTGAAGTGACTTAGTACACAAAGCTGATTAAGTGCCGTGGAAGAATTGTTTCTGGGGAAAACTTAGGATATTCTCCAGTCTCTTCCCTTTGTGTGCAAACTGGAAAAGGCATGTGCTTTGCACACTTGAAACCTTGGCTTCTAGAGATGAATGATGACACTCTAAGCAATTTACCTCTTTTAAGGTTCAGCTGCCTTAACTGTAAAATAGAATAATACCCACTTCTCAAGGCTAGTGTAAAGAACAAATGGAATAATACAGATTTGATACTATCTCATCCCTTCCAGATTGGAGAAGGAAATGGCAACCCACTCCAGTGTTCTTGCCTGGAGAATCCCAGGGACAGGGGAGCCTGGTGGGCTGCCGTCTGTGAGGTCGCACAGAGTCAGACACGACTGAAGCGACTCAGCAGCAGCAGCAGCAGCATCCCTTCCAGTCACCCACCCTCACCCTATTACTCCAAGGGCAGAAGCCAAATGGTGCGGTATCTCCTCCCCCTCTGAACCCCTAGCATGCTTTCAAACAAAATCAATCCAAATTCCTGAAAACACTCAGTATATCTGAATAAGTACAGGGTTGACCAAAAGTTCGACTGGTTTCTTCTGTTATTTCTTATGAAAAAACATGAACAATCTTGTGGCCAAACCAACATGGGGACAAACAAGTGTACGGATAACTGCAGAGCAAACAATCAAAGCCACTTTCACTCAGAAATAATGCTTCGTAAACACTTCTTCAATTGCAGTTTTTATTTATTTCTATTTTGGCTGTGCTGGCTCTTCATTGCTTCATACGCTTTCCCCCGGTGCGGCAAGCAGGGGCTACTCTACAGTTGTGCTGCAGTACTTGGGGTTCTCCTTGCAGTGGCTTCTCTTGTTGCAGAGCATGGGACTCTAGGGCTCTCGAGCTTCGGTAGTTATGGGGCTTGGGCTCAGTAGTTGCAGTTTCCAGGCTCTAGTACAGGCTCAATAGTTGTGGCACAGGGACTTAGCAGTCCACAGCATGTAGGATCTTTCCAGGTCAGGGATCGAACCTGTGTCTCCTGCATTGGCAGGTAGATTCTTTACCACTGAGCCACCAGGGAAGCCCAGAAAATAATGCATTTTAAAAGATAGAGTGGGAAGTCCTCACCTGTATTAAACAATTATTTTTCCCTTTTTATCGTTTAATTCCATTTTTACATTTCCTACTGTTAACGATGGAAGGGTGTGCCATCCATATAGTCTTTCTTATCATATGCAGAAGTAAAATCACAGAGATAGTTATTTTATAGGAGGATAGAACATTTATTTCAATGGAAACACTAATCTCTATTTTCATCATGCTGAAGTGTGTGGTTACAAATGATTTTCAACGAAACACTATATATAATAAGCAAAAAATAAGTTAATACAATGTAAACCTTACATACAGTTTCATCAATTACCAGGTTTAGGAACACGCAAGCCATTTCAGACTCTGGAGCTACATTTAGTTTAAAAAAACTGCAAACACTCAAACCTTATCAACCCCAAGTAAGACACTAAAGAGCTATTCAAGACTTCTTCCAACCCATTACACAAATACATTTTTATTTTTGGTTACAGTCCCCTGCTATGCACAAGACCATTGGAATGCTGTTAACAATTACACATTTTTGAAAAACGGGACAAAGCAAAGCAAGGAGATAACATGCCAGCCTTACAGAAGCTGTCTTGAAAGTGCAAACTCTGCATTTTCTCTTCCTGAACCACTAGGATAATAAGCAGGGGTACCTCGGACGACAAGGGCAGGGTCACAAACATGCTTTCTCTATCACACCGGTGGGACATTGACTGGAACCAGGTCTTCATGCCTTTGAAGATACCTCCGGTTTTCAACAGGGAACAGGCTTTCAACTAAATATAGTGCAAATCAAATACCAAGGAGCAAAGAACGACAGAACCAGGCCCGCCACCGGTCGACCCTGCGGCTTCTCCACCGGGCACCGTGCGGCACGGGGTGGGGGCAGGAGGGCCCACCCCACCGAAGCCACATCGTCTGTTTAGGTTTTGATGTGCTCGGTGGTGCGGCGGAGTGAGTGCAGGGCCACCACGCAGCAGCCGCGTAGCAGGGCCCCGATGTTGTACAGGGGATCCGTGCCCCCCCTCTGAGTACTGAACGCCCACAGCACGGTGGGGACCACGGGGGCCCCCACGGCCAGCAGATCCACCAGGAAGCTGCGGCTCCAGTAGCGCCCGGCGATGCCCCCTGCGCGGGCCACGGGGCCCGGGCCGTCCAGCCTCACCTCCTCCTCCTCCGCCGCCGCCTCCCAGCCCGCAAAGTCCAGCTCTCTCATGAGGCGGTTCCCACGCGCCTCGGGACCCGCCGCGGGGGACGGGGTCTCCACGGGAGACAAAAGGATGGCCGAGTTTGGATTCCGGGGAGTTAAATCGACCACGAAGGCGGAGATGGGCTCCGGGAAGCTTTCGGTCGAGTCGTCCCCGGACTCCTCGTCGGGGGTCGCGGCGCTGGAGGAGGGCCAGGGGTCCTGCAGCCGGAGCACGTGCTGGAGAAGCTCGGAGAAGGCCGGGCTGTAGGGCACCACGTCGGTCTGCACCGCCCGCTCCGCCACCGCGCGGCGCCCTCGGCGGCCCACCGCCGCCGCCTCGCCGCCCAGCGCCACGACCTCGGCGCCCGGCAGCTGCGGCTCCGGGATGGCGCCTGTCACCAGCTCCTCCAACACATCCTCGCCGGGGGCCGCGCCGTCTGCCCCCAGCAACTCGCTGGCGGCCCCTTCTTCCGTGGCCGGCTCCTCCGGGGACAGAGCATCCTCCGACGGCCCCAAGGCGGCGCCGAGGACTAAGCCCTTCTCCGGGGACTCACAGGGGAAGTCGAGGCACAGCTCATCCCTCAGCGAGCCGCTGTGCGCCATCTCCATGCTCTGGAGGAGCGACTCCAGCTTCTTGTTCTGAATGTTGATGTCCACAAAATATTTCTGAATGCCTTTGTCTTTATCGGCCAGGCTGCTCCGCATCGTTTCGATGACCTGTTTGAGTTGCTTGATCTCCTTCCGGGCCTCCTTGAGGGCCAGCTGGGCCTCCACCCGGTGGCACTCTTCCTCAATCCAGTCCTCACGCATTCGGGCCAGCTGGGACTTCAGCTCCACGATCTCACTCTCCCTAGAGCCAGAAGACAAGTGCCGCTCAGGAAAAAAAAATAAGTCAACTCTGACACCCCGTCTGGAGCCCATGCTCTCCCACCGAAACATACAGGTTATGTAAGTTTCTGTTTTTTTCTTTCTTTTGAAGGTATTAGCCCTGAACTGCCCCCACCTTTTAACTGTAAAATAGCTAAAATAAGAACAGTAACTAGAAGCAGAATAAAAATTTTGCTATGATTGTTTTTCTCTCCTTTTTCAGAGTGTCCACTCTATGTCTGACATGACACTAAGTACTTTTCAAGCATCCTGCTTAGTCGCTCAGTCGTGTCCGACTCTTTGTGACCCCCATAGACTGTAGCTCACCAGGCTCCTCTATCCATGGGGATTCTCCAGGCAAGAATATTGGAGTGGGTTGTCATGCCCTCCTCCAGGAGAACTTACCAATCCAGGGATCGAACCCAGGTCTCCGGCATTGCAGGCATATTCTTTACGGTCTGAGCCATCTTTCAAGCATTATTCTCTGTTTAATACAGACTAGTTTTATTGCACTTTGCCTTATCATGCTTTGTAGATACTATGTCTTTTACAAATTGAAGGTTTGTGGTAACCCTGCTTTGTCAGACACTGGTTAGCATTTTTTAGCAATTAGGATATTTTTAAATTAAGGTTTATACTTTTTTTAGGTATAATGCTGCTGCTGCTGCTGCTGCTGCTGCTTCTAAGTTGCTTCAGTCGTGTCCACCTCTGTGTGACCCCAGAGACGGCAGCCCACCAGGTTCCCCCGTCTATGGGATTCTCCAGGCAAGAACATTGGAGTGGGTTGCCATTTCCTTCTCCAATGCATGAAAGTGAAAAGTGAAAGTGAAGTCGCTCAGTCGTGTCCGACTCTTAGTGACCCCATGGACTGCAGCCTACCTGGCTACTCCGTCCATGGGATTTTCCAGGCAAGAGTACTGGAGTGGGGTGCCATTGCCTTCTCCAGTAGGTATTTGCACACTTAATAGACTCCAGTGTAATAAAACAACTTTTATATGTGCTAAGAAGTGAAAAATTTCATATAACTCACTTTATTACAATTTGCTTTATTGCAGTGGTCTGGAACCAAACCTGCAATATCTCCGAGGCAGTCCTGTATTTAATATTGGAAATTATTTTATTAGAACACAGAGTCTCTTAGCCTGCTTTAATCTTCATAGCCTACTGTTTCATATGTCCACAAAACAATCTGTGGAAGGAAAGTCCATATCACTTTTAATTATGTGTCAAAGGCAGAAGACAGACTGATAAACTTTAGCACTGCAAAACAGTTCTGAGCATATTCCAATGACAACTTAAAAAACATTTTTAAATCAAAAAAAGTTACATGTTTCAAGGACTTTATGAAATGTTGATAATTCTATCTCTTCTCAGGCAAGAAGATATTAGATCCATCCTACACTGAAGGGAATGGTTAGCTTCTTCACAGGACAGTATTTCTAGATATTTGTCAAAAAATTTTTTTCCTTACATATCATTTCTTCCTAGTCAATGTAAATGTATGTCCTCATTCTCAGTGAATATGACAAGACCACATAGTCAGGATTCTGACATATTTGAAGAGATGTTGTACATATTGCTTCTTTAAGTTTAGGCTTGACTATTCTCTAGTTTCACTGCCTTTCCACACCTCCCTCCCAGAGATTCAAACTGTCCCAGAGAATCCTCAAAACATAAAACAAGACTTCCAGAAAGTATGATCTGACTCATGTCACCGTCAACCCTGGTCAGAGCTCTCAGAAAAACTACCAAGCAAAAATCTGGCCTGTCACAAGACGTCAAAGGCCTTTTCTCTCTGAGATAAGATCTCTTAAGCTTGGGCTGTTGCTTTTCTTTTTTTCAATTACCGTAACACTCCGCCAAGAATAATGAACCTTTTCCTTCAACACAGAAATAGCTTGCAGGAATCACAATGCACATGGCCATCCACTCTCTGACACAGATAAACAGGGCTTCATATGGGCCAACTGTGTGTGACCCCTTCTACTGGAAGTACGGCATTGTTCCTGCAAGTGTTCTGTCCTTTAAAAATAGCTCTGCACACACCCAGCTCTTCACGTCAAAGCTAGACACACCCAGGAAAAGCAGAGGGTCCCTTCCAATCCAGGAGGGTTCTCTGAACTCCTGAAAGAGTCAAATCACTCAGGATTATCAAATGACTCTTCTGAGAGACTGATTTAAGAAATCTGACAAAAATTAAATGAAGTCATTTTTCTTCTTTTCTACAGCGTGGGTTCACATTTCACTTTACGGAAAAAGAAAGCATTCTAAGCCACAGCGTGCAGGGAACGCGAATTCACCTCTCATGCAGACGGCGCTCAGACTCCTTGAGCTTGGTCTTCAGGTGTCTCACCGTAACCTCCTTCTGCTGCAGAGGAGTCAAGTACTGCTCAGGATTTGGGGGTTTGACACCATGATTTTCACCACAGGACATGTACCTTCCAGACCGCCTGAAACAATCCAAGTAAATGAAATATTACTTTTTCTATTAAAAGGAAAGTTTAGGCACAGCTATAACAGCTTGAGAAGAAACAGCAGCTGTGTGCTGGGATCATAAAGCCCAACAGTGAGTGGCCTCACTTTGATCCCTGGGTTGGGAACATCCCCTGGAGAAGGGATAGGCTACCCACTGGAGTCTTCTTGGGCTTCCCTGCTGGTTCAGACGGTAAAGAATCCGCCTGCAATGCAGGAGAGACCTGGGTTCAATCCCTGGGTTGGGAAAATCCCCTGGAGAAGGGAACAGTATTCTTGCCTGGAAAATTCCATGGACAGAGGAGCCTGGCAGGCTACAGTCCTTGGGGCCACAGAGTCAAACATGACTGAGCGACTTTCACTTCTCTTCACTTCAGAAGGGGGACAGTCATCCACCTGCCACTCCTAGGACTGCGCATAACTGGGAAGATTGAGGGCGGGGCTTTGTCAAGGGGGTAGGGCCAGGAGAGGGAGATTTTCTGTGGCTTAGGGACGATCTCCTGTAAAATAATGCACAATTGTCCAGAGACCCGCCTGTCAGTTCAGAGTAGGAGGCTGTTATGTTAAAGGACAATGAGCGGGGGCAGGAAGGGAGCGAGATGACCTCGCTTCCACACAATGTGCCAGTTGCCTAAACATCTTGATTGTTGTTGTTTGAATTCAGATTGTTCTGATATCAGTCCCTGACGTGAGTGTGCTGATTTGGTGTAAAGTTTCCTTCTTTTGAAGGGAAAAGGACTGGTCTACTCGCACCAAATAGGGTTTGTAAGAGAGGCGTCCGGCACTATGAAGCTTCCTTCACTGGAGTCCTGGCCCCTGTCAGGCCTGGCTGAGAGCGGGGCATCCCTCCTGCTCTAAGAAAGCTGACTATGAGACCCGGATGCCTCGGAGGAGGAAGATGGAAGGAGGGCTGGCAGCTTCTTCCCCAATTTAGGACCCGGGCCAAGCCACCGCATCCACCCTGCTGGCCCTGAGCCTGTGCTCCATCCAAGATGGCCCGTGCCCAGCATCCAGTTCCCAACTGGCCTTCTAGGGCCCATCTGGATGTGCAGTTCCTTTTTTCTGCAACCTTGTGCCTTCCAGGGACTAATTCATTCCTTGCTTGACCTTCAGATCTCATTTCAATTTCGCTTTTTCAGACAGGCCTCCTTTGACCCCTCCAAATGGATCCTGTGTCCACCTTTTTTAAAGTTTTTTTTATGCATATCATTTTAAAAGTCACTATTGAATTTATTACAGTATTGCTGTTTTTATGTCTTGCCTGTGAGGCATGTGGGATCCTAGGTCCCTGACCAGGGACTGACCCTGCACTCCCCTGCACTGGAAGGCAAAGTCTTTAACCACTGGACTGCCAGGGAATTCCCCGTTCCCAGCTTTTACACAGAATGAGAGGTACTTGCAGAATAATCCTAATGCATTTCTGTCATTAGACGGCTACTGTTTTTCTTCTCCTCTGGGCATCAGCACTGGGACCTCTGTTGTTTATGTCTCTGTTCCCAGTGCTTCACACGGCACTGGACACAGTGTGGTACTCAGTAAACATCTGGTGTTTGAATGAACCGGCAAACACACGAATGACTCTTCCCCATTTGGAGGGAAATGCGTAGGACCGTCCTACTGCTGCTGTGCCATTTCTCCTGCCTAGCCAGTAATTCCTGGGACTGCTAAGCCTTGTTAGAAATTTCTGCAGCAGCCCTTGAAGGACTGTTACTGAGTGCAGGAAAGTAAAGAGATGTGTCATGTTGCAGAACAAGGCAGGGGATTGAGAGTTGGATGCATGCAGGCTCAGGCTCTCAGTCGTGTCCGACTCTTTACGACCCCATGGACTGTAGTCCGCCAGGCTCCTCTGTCCTGGTGGATTCGCCAGGCAAGGATACTGGAGTGCCATGCCATGCCTTCCTCCAGGGGATCTTCCCGACCCAGGAATCGAACCTGACTCTCCTACTTGGCAGGCAGAATTCTTTACCACTGAGCCACCAGGGAAGCCACCGTGAGTTTTATATGATGGACAGGGAGGCCTGGCGTGCTGCGATTCACGAGGTCGCAAAGAGTCGGACACGACTGAGCAACTGAACTAAACTGAACTGATATATATGTGTATATATATTATATTTTAATATATATAATTAATATAATTATAATATAATATAATTTAATATATATAATTATTTAATATATAATATATATATTTTTTTTCTTAAAGAGAAGCTTACAAGTAGGACAAACTAAGAACCATGAGTCAGGAGACAGATGGCACTCACCTCATGACAGGGCTACAGTCGCTTCCTTTGTACGAGCCGGAGTTGCTGCTGCTCGGGGAAGAAGGCGCATAACTGGGGTGGATGTTAACCGGGCTCAGCTGGTTCCTGCAGAGCATGGCCAGAAGGTCTTTCTCCCGTGGGGAGGGTGGGCTGTTGCCAGACTTGTAGGATGAAGCTCCATTGCTCCGCCCATGGGGACCTCGACTGGGAGAGAAGCGTGAAGCCTGTTAGAGTCCCTGGGGCCGGGGATACCAAGTGCGAACGTTCTATTCCTTCTTAAACCTGGTCACCACCGAGGAGATCCAACCTATAGGGGCCAACCCTATAATGGTTAGAGCAATGTGGCCTTATGAGCGCCTCCTTCCCACCTGCCTGATATTTTCTTCCCTGTGTTATCAGCACAGGGCTCCCTCCCTCTGCTGTTCTTTCAAATAGTTTCTGACCATAAAGCTTGTTTTGGATTAAACCCAGCTGCCTGCTAAGAACACAAACCATGTAAAAGGTTGCTTTGGTTTAGTTTTGTTCCAGAGGCTGTTTTAAAGATGTGGTGTCTATTTCAGTATACCTATTTCTACTTTAAAATATTCGGGTTTTGTTCATGTTGGGTCAGAAAATTGAGGTGGATCATTTGGAGGAACAGGGAGAAGGAATCTGCCCATAAGAAAGAAGGAAAAAACAGGACAGATAAATATAACCCACATAAATGCATCGTCTATAATTTTAACCACCTATATGTTTTCTTTTTCTTTCTACTCCCAATGACTTGTGGTTCTTTTAGTTGCTGAGTTGTGTCCAACCCCTTTGGATGGTGTGGACTGAAGCCTACCAGGCTTCTCTGTCCATGGGATTTCCCAGCAAGAATACTAGAGTGGGTTGCCATTTCCTCCTCCAGGGGATCTTCCCAACCCAGGGATGGCACCGACATCTCCTGCATTGGCAGGTGGGTTCTTTACCACTGAGCCACCGGGAAGCTCCCAATGACTTAGCAAAACCTTTATCATTTGACTGCTGAAATATTACCCATTTTCTTTCCCTACCTCTTGTCTTGCCCTCTCAGCAAGAAGGCTGTCCCTGCGGTGAGAGCAGCTTTTCCAATGCACAATTTGAGTGTCATTGGCCTCCTCAATGCCATTCAGCTTCCAGAATAAAATCCAGGCTCCTTAATACAGTGCCCAAGGTCTGATCCCATCCCCACACCACCGCATTCAACCCATCCTCTCTCTGCCCCTCCTCCCCCCTTCCCCTGCATTCCAGACAATTTAATTTCCTGATGGTCCATGTTCTCCATCATCCTTTTAATTCTGAACTTATTTTCTGCATCTAGAATGTTCTTCTGCTCCCTACCCTAAGCCTCTGGATGCCTCCTACTTTGAGACAGATAGGAACCTTCTCCAAGCAGCCTCCTCTTGACTCTTCCTTCTCTAGGCTGGTTTAGGTGCCGTCCCCTGGGGCTTCCCAACCCGCTGTGCAGACTTCACCATGGAACTTATCACACTGCGTCACCATGGCAGGCTTGTCTGTCCTTACCACCAGACTAGGGCATCCTGAGGGCAGAAAGATAGCTTGTGCTCTTACATCCCCACTGCCTCCTAGCACAGGTAGGTTCTCCCTAAATGACTGCTAAGTGAATAAACTGGGTTGAAGTCCTGGCACTGCCACTTACTAGGAACTTAGCAAGTAAGCCACTTACTGTTGGGGATATATGAAAACTTTCACAGAGGTGATGGAAATAAAGAATGCATGTTGAATACAATGGATAAGCTATTAAGGCCAATTCAACTGCAAGGTACTATTTTTGGATAATCTTGTTTGAACTTCTCTGTTAATCTAGTTCCACAGATTTGACACTCCCTAGTGTAAGGAATGGGGCTGCCCAGGTGGCACAGCGGTAAAGAATCTGCCTGCCAATGCAGGAGATGCAAGAGGTGCCGGTCCGATCCCTGGGTCGGGAAGATCCCCTGAAGGAGGAAATGGCAACACACTCCAGTATTCATGCCTGGAGAATGCCATGGACAGAGGAGCCCAGCGGGCTACAGTCCATGGGGCTGCAAAGAGGTGGACACGACTGAGTACGCATACACACAAAACAGCGTAAGGAATGGGCTTTCTTGGTGGCTCAGAAAAGTGGTAAAGAATCTGCCTGCCAATGCAGAAAACATGAGTTTGATCCCTGGGTCAGGAAGATCCCTTGGAGAAGGAAATGGCAACCCACTCCAGTATTCTTGCCTGGGAAATCCCATAGACAGAGGGGCCTGGTGGACTAGAGTCCATGGGGTCTCAAAGAGTCGGACACAATGACTAAACAGCAACGCAATGTAAGGAAGCATCTTAAGAATGTAGAAATTACTTAAATAGGATAGCACATCTATGTCATTGATGACATTACAAGGAAGTAAAAGGGAAAATGATACTTTTCATACAGTAGGGCTGCTTTTTGACAGTCTCTCTTTGCAATTTTGATTGTAAGTGTATCCAACAGACACATCTCACTGAGAAACACCAGTGAATGTCAGTTTAAGTGTGTGTGCTTGGGTCTACTTGGCTCCAAAATTGCAATTACTTAAAATCTGATACAATTTGAACCAGCACTCAACCCAGTAAATCACATATAAATGAAACATCATGAAATTCTAAAGTTAAAAAGTTCTTTCCTTTTGAAATCATCCAAATGGACTCTGCCTCCTTTTTTTTGTGAAAGGGGACACTTTATTTGGAACAGATGGGCTGATGGCTTTGTGACAAACCAACTTCAGCAACTCTGTCGTAGGGGCGGGGCAGGAAAGAACATGTTCTCTGGCTTGGGAGGTGCTTCTCTCTGCTTCACTTCTAAGTCTGGCACCGACTGGCCTGACTGTTTCTTCATGTGGCTATGAGACATGTGGAGGGTTAACCATTACAAGTTAGGGAAAAAAGTAAAGCGCTACCCCTCATGTTGATCCAGAGAATTCTTCACCAAGAACCTTCTGCAACCCAAGCTCTGTTGTAAGGGCTTTATGAACATTGTTTCACTTAACTTTGACCATCATGGCAATAAGATTTATGACAGTAAGGCTGGTCAGATGATCACTTTCCTTTTACATTACATGAAGTACGGGAAGTACTCAAGTTATGAGTAATAAATGAAGCTCAGTGGGGAGGAAAGGGCTTTCCAGGTGGTGCTAGTGGTAAAGAACCCACCTGCCAATGCATGAGATGAAAGAGACTCATGTTCTATCCCTAGGTTGAGAGGATTCCCTGGGGAGGGCATAGCAACTCACTCCAGTATGCTTGCCTGGAGAATCCTATGGACAGAAGAGCCTGGCGGGCTACACTCTAAGGGGTCACAAAGAGTTGGACTCAGCTGAAGCAACTTAGCATGCACTCAAGCAGGGGAAAAAAGAAAAAAAAACTGGTCCAAGAACTCACAACTCAACTGGGATTTAAATCCAGGTCTCTTAACTCTACAGATATGTCTCCATCTTTCCACAAATGGAATATATTGTTTGGGGCTTGTAAACAGGTATACTAGCTACTGGCGGGGTATGTGGTTATTAACCTGAAGAATTCACCACCAACTTTTTTAGTTTGGTGCTTGCACTAAGATGTATGATTAGTGACATACAAATTAAATGAGGTGAGGATTTTGTAAGAATTCCTCTGCTATACAAAATAAAGCAAAAACTCTCTTCAAGCTATCAAACACTACTCAAGTACAATCGAGTCTTGAAATATATTTCAGGAAATGAGTTACTAGGCTGTTTGTAAGAGCTAACTTTTAAAAAAGAAACTGCATGCTTTAAATGATCAATTCTGTCCCTTACATTTAGTTTAGTTCAAATGCTAACTTATGTGGGTACAAACATGGGTACAAACATCGTGGATGATGATTAAAAAAAAATTTCAATGGAGAAACAGGATTCCATGCTTGTCAAGGCCATGCAAAGGCAAATTTGACACTGTCTTCCTAGCCCTCCCCAAGTCCATTGGACTGGTGGCTAAGACGAATGCAGTCCACAGAGAGAGAGAATTCTGCTACGCTGTGCCCCTTCCTGCAAACCTGAACCAGTAACTGGAAATGAGAGAAACAGGGAGGTGAAGAAGGGATCCTCAGAAGGCACCCAGGGAAATCTCCCTTCAACAGCCCTTGCCCTTTCCTTCAGGCAACATCCTCACCCTTGCCCTCAGCATCTTCATCATCATCGTCACAGGCTGAACAATGTCCCCCTCCAATTCACAGGTGGAAGCTCTGACTCCCAGCACCTAGGAATGTGACTGTTTTTGGAAATAGGGCTTTAAAAAGGGTATTTCTGTTAAAACAATGTGCTAGGGTGGGCCTCAATCCAATATGACTAGTGTGCTTATAGGAAGACGGAATTTGGACACAGACACAGAGGAAAGACCACGTGAGGGAAGAAGGACGAGATGGGCAAGAAGAGGGGCTGCCGCAGGAAGCCAGTCCTGCCAACTCCTTGGATTTCCAGCCTCCACAATGGTGGAAAGTGAATTTCTGCTGTTTAGAGCTCCCCAGTCTGTGTTTTTTTTTGTTATAACAGCCTGAGCAAACTGATATGAAAATCACCATCGCCGCTGCCACCACCGCCACCATCTGCCGCGGCAACACCAGCATCTTGCCCATTCATTAGTATTATTTTTATCACTACTGACTAAAAATAACCATCTAATGACTCTTTTCCTGACTTCTGGGCACTGTGTTAAGGGGCTTCCCAGGTGGCCCTGGTGGTAAAGAACCTGCCTGCCAATACGGAAGACATAAGAGACACAGGTTCAACCCCTGTGTCACAAAGATCCCTTAGAGAAAAAGGGCATGGCATCCCAGTCCAGTATTCTTGCCTGGAGAATCCCCATGGACAGAGGAGCCTGATGGGCTAGTCCATAGGGTAGCAAAGATTTCTCAGTTCATTTAAATCAGGAAGGTGAATGCCATTATTACCCCATTTTCCAGAACAGGAAACTGAGGCTGGGCACTCTGGGTCTTCCTTGTACCTAATAAATGATAGATGCTCAAGTCAAACCCAGGTCCATCTGACTCCAAATCCTGAGTTGTTTGTTTTTTTTTTTTCCTTTTCACTTCTAGCTGCCTCTAGTCAGATTAGAGTCTGGGTTTAAGAAAGAGAATGTTTCAGAAAGACCAGCGAGTTGGCCTTTTCTAAGAGGAGGTCTTTGGAAATCTTCCAAGTTTTGTTTGTGAAGTGAGAAAGTGTTAGTCCTTCAGTTGTGCGGCGACCCCATGGACTGCAGCCTGCCAGACTCCTCTGTGGGCTGCCATTTCCTTTGTTTGTGAAATCACCTGTCAAAAATATTCTCTTTAGGACTTCCCTGGTGGTTGAGTGGCTGAGATGCCACGATTCTAACGCAGGGGTGTGCTGTGTGCTAAGTCACTCTAGTTGTATCTGAATTTTTGCCACCCCATGGACTGTAGTCTACTGGGCTCCTCCGTCCATGGGATTCTCCAGGCAAGAATACGGAGTGGGTTGCCATGCTCTCCTCCAGGGGATCCTCACCCAGTGATGGCACCTGCTTCTCTTACGCCTCCTGCATTGGCAGGCGGGTTCTTTACCACTAGTGCCACCTGGGAAGGCCAAAAGGCTCATAAGCTCTTTGAAAGTTTAGCGTGGATACCAGGAAAGATTGAAGGTGGGTGGAGAAGGGGATGACAGAGGAGGAGATGGTTGGATGGCATCACCGACTCAATGGACATGAGTTTGAGTAAGCTCCGGGAGTTGGTGAAGGACAGGAAGGCCTGGCGTGCTGCAGTCCATGGGGTCGCAAAGAGTCGGACACGACTGAGCGACTGAACTGAACCAGCCCATCCAGAGAAGCTGTCCTCAACACGTGGTCCTGCAGAACACACAGATTATGTGAAACACCCACACCATTCCATCCCAGAAATCCACTGATGGTGCTCTGTCTGTGCCTGGGTCAGATTTTTAAAAAGTGAGTGTAATGGACGACAGAACACTTGCCTATTTCAATTTCCTGTCTATTAAGCATATATCTGATTTGCACATAATTATATTAAGCTATTTTATGTTTAAAACATCACCTTTCCATCACTGAGGGAATTCATGGGTTCCAGACTACAATATTTTCTCTAAGTCAGTCAGTATACCTGACATAACCTTGGGATTTAACAACAGACTCAAATCCCTTTGAAATGCTTATTAAAATTGGTTTGCTCTTCAGGCCATTTCTTTTTTCTTTTGCTTCTCTGTTCTTTGATGCCTTGCACCACGGGTATGTGCTAATTCCTTGAATGGGTGAGGTAAATGGCTTATTCTCAGAGCAAGCCGTATCTGGTATGTACAGAGAATGTTTATAGTCTCATCCTGTGATCCCAGAGGCACTTTATTTCCAAAACACACGGTATTTGGAGATAGAACAATTGTTCTTCACTGCAGACTTCACTCTTTAGTTACAAGTTTGTCTGGCTTCAGCTTTGTTTTTAACAATAAAACTCTGCACTGTGGGCCTCAGATCCCTTTATAAATGTTAGCCACATCTTTTGCTCAGCCAAGAGAAGTGGGAAACATTTGCTTGCTCAGTCCTGGAAATGCAAGCAGTTAGAAACTAAACAGTTTTTCTCCAGAAAAGGGACCTTAAGAATCATGTGGTCCAACCTCCTTTTTATACATTCAGACACTGTGGTCCAGGACAGTCAAGGGACCAATCACCCCCAGTGTCATGTGACTCACACAGTCGCTTTGTTCAGGTCCCTGCCTAGGGCTAACCTCATCACACAGTCTCCCAGAACCAGCCTATCCAGAATATACCACACACTGTGGGTCTCTGTATCCTTTTTCTGTACATTAAAAAATATATATTTATATTATTTACATGCATTCATGATCTTTCTCTCCTAGAACAAATATAGTTTTCCTAAGTTTTGTTTACTGCCATATCTCTAGAAACTGCCTCATAATAGATGCTCAATAAATTCTAACTGAATAAATGAAGCTACAGATGGCAGCAGAGTATCCTGGGGCTGACAACGTGTCCCACCAAATGTGAACAGTGGCCCCCTTTTTTCTCCTGGTCCTTCTCTCCCCCAATCCAAACAGCACCAATCATGTGCTGATGTTTACTGTGCTTCAAACACAGTAAACACACTTTACTCAATTAACTAATTTAACCCTAACTATAAACCCTACAGGGCTTCCCAGGTGGCTCAGCAGTAAAGAACCTGCTTGCTAAAGCAGGAGACGTGGGTTCAACACATATGTTCAATCCCTAGGATCAGAAAGATCCCTTGGAGAAGGAAATGGCAACCCACTCCAGTATTTTTGCCTGGGAAATCTCATGGACAGAGGATCCTGGCAGGCTCCAGTCCATGGGGTCACAAAAGAGTCAGACACAACTCAGCAACTAAACAACAACAAATAAACCCTATAAAGTGGGTATGACTATTACCCTACTTTTCCAACGAGGACACTCAGGCATAAAGAAGCTGCAACAACTTGCTGGGGGGCCCTGGGGTTGGTGGTGCTGGCATTCCAACCCAGAGCCCACAGAGGTCAGTATTCTGTTAGACTTCTTTTGGGGGGTGGCGGGCACCCTGACCTATGGACTTTATACTTTCTTCACCTCTTCCCTAAGTGAATATTGGGGGTGGCCCAGAGGGTAACCATGCTTCTTTTATGCTTCTTTCACCAAAAGGAAGCTCAGCTAGAGGCAAGAAAAGGATGATGTCTGAGGCTTTACGGCCGAGGACAGATTCAAGAAGATGGAGGCTGGGTGGGAAGTGGGGACGGGAAGACCTGATCCACAGGTGAGCACACAGGTGGGGGCCGGAGGAGCAGGGCTCCCGGAGCCGGGGACAGGATGAGGGGGGAGCCCCGCATGAGCACACACGGGGCCAACCACGTGACCACGGCAGGTAAGGCTGGGCAAAGTACCAATCGTGAATCACTGTAAAACGCCTCCAAACCCAAACCCATTCACTGGAGAATCACAAAATGGAAATGGACAGCAGTAAAGCCAGGTGTCTAGGAAAACAGGTTAAGGACAGGCATGCATCGCGTCTAACGAGGAAAGAGCCGGAGCTGGAGGCTGGCCTACTTGCGTGAGAAAGAGGACCGCTTGCTCCCGGTGGCAGACATGGGGACCTCAGGAGCCGAGATGCTGCCGGTGCTGCTCGAGGAGCTAAAATCGGCTTCACTACCTGAAAAAACAAAGGCGGGGGAGAAGCATGAAGGACGGGAAACTCGAAACCCGGGAGCCCGCTGGCCGATGCCCTGCCCTCTGAGGTCCCCGGCTCCCGCGTTTGCATACGGACGCAGCACGTGGCGGGGTTCCAGCGGTCCCAGGCTCCCAGCGTTTTCCTCAAAGCCGACGAGAGGAGGCGCAGGCAAGAGGACGGCGTCGCCTAAACACAGCCTGGAAGCACCGGGAGGCCGGTGTCCTAGATGCCGGGCTTCCCGAGGACGAGCCGCGGTCATCCAGTCCGGAGACAGCGCCCGCCGCTCCCTCCCGGTTCCCCAGAACATGAACACGCCGACCCCAACGTTCGGCAGCATGAAAAGCATGCTTGTCAGCCCAGAGCGGTTTTTCCAAGAGAGTTTATCTTTCGGCTTTGCAGTCGTCTAGCCATACTTGAATTTGGCACGTTAAGGTCTGGAGATAATCAACCGGCTCGAAATAGGAGGAAAGCCTGAGCTCCAGATAACAGCTCCAAGCCCCGCTATCTGATCCTCCACTTCTCTGACCACAGCTGCAGCTTTTCTATGAAGAACACAACCTTAACAGAACAGCAGGAACTGAACATTTCCAGAGGGTTGTGAAAAAAGTTCCCAGTGGCCAGTGATGGAACCTGGGAATGATCATTGAAATTTGAAAACGCAGTTTTTGGGAGTGGGTAGAGGGGTTGTTTATTAGTTTACAAAGATCACAGTACATTTTAAGCACAGACTAGGGTTCAGTGTACAACTGAAAACATGCTGTGTTGTAGAATAATTAACATAAATTCATTTTTAACAAAACAAAGTTTTGAAATAGTAATAATGGAAACATTCCATGGATTGCCTGGAAGTTCAGGGGCGTGGAAGAGGTAATAGGATAACAGGAAGAAAGAGGATTTTTTTTTTAAGATGAAATTCCAAATGCTTTTGCAAAAATCAATCGAGACACACGATTTTATTTGATCTTGTTTCTCAACTCCTGTGCCACAATTTGTGACTCTTCTGGCCTAGAACTCAGAACCAGATCACATTTCTGACTGAGGAAACTACGAATAATCTAAATCCCTTGAGTTTCTGATATGCAGTGACTAGTAATCATTATTATTTTGAATTTAATTTTTTTTTTTTTTTTAGGCTGCGTTGTGTGCATGTAGGAGCTTAGTTCCCCTACCAGGGGTCAAACCCATGCCCCCTGCTTTGGATGCAGAGAACTTTAACCACTGAAGTCCTGATGATCGTGACTCTTTAATGAGAACCTACTAGGTTCCAGGCCCTTGTTCAAGATTCTTTCTATTCCTTGACCTATTAATCTTGACATCTTTGTAAGGCAGATATTAATCTTGTCTTCTACTGTTGAGGAAGCAAAAGCTGATTTATTTGCCTAAGGCTTGTGGGGGATGAATTCTGTCCAGGACCAAATCCCCATACTACCCCTGTGATAACATGTCCCAAGAAGACCTTAAAAGAAGCGGGAGCTGGGGAGGTTCCTGAATCAACTACCATCTCCCTGACAGCCAAGATGAGCCACCAGGGCAAGAGGCGGCCAGATCGGCCCACTGGTGAACAGATGCTCTTACTGATGGCATGTTTTGGTTTTGCTGAAGGGGGAAGCAAGCAAGGCAAAGAGAAAGATCCCTTGTCTGGTTTCTAGGACCTCTCGGGAAGGTCAGCTTCTTCTGGAAAAGAGATCAGGAAGGACCCCTTAGGGCAGATGACAGCTGTGAATCCCAGCTCCCAGCAGAATTCTGGGAGGATTAAGGTAGCAATTTATCAGAACCGGACTGACTATTCCTTCTGGATTTGAGACTTTGTCTAAGGATGTAATGAGCTCCCAGAAGCTCCTTGAACTTAATTAGTTGCCTCTGAGTAATGCGTTGGCTAAACTATAGTATTTCGCAGTTTCAAGGACTCATGATTGGTAATGCTACCCAGGAACACAGTAGTCCTGACAGTCTACTCCAACTCTGTCTGCTAGCAAATTACCAGGTTGGTTATAAAATGATAAAGGTGGATGATTTTCAAAAATAGGTCCTGTGGTTGCAGCCATCAGGGTAAGATATTATTTTCTGATGTAAAATTATTACTCTGAGACACCCAATTTTCATTCTTTAAAAGCTATGCAAAGACCCATCAATATAATTTAACTGCCTGCATAAAAATGGAAATTCTAGAACAGAAACAGACGTTTGCTGAAAATCCATTGTTATTTAACGATGCCTCTGACCTGCAGTTATTGTGTGTGTGTGTGCATCCGTTAAGTTGCTTCAGTCGTGTCTGGTTCTTTGTAACCCTGGCCCCATGGACTGTAGTCTACCAGGCTCCTCCGTCCATGGGATCTCCGGGCAATAAAACTAGAGTGGGTTGTCATGCCCTCCTCCAGGGCATCTTCTCGCCCCAGGATCGAACCCGCATCTCTTATGTCTCCTGCACTGGCAGGTGGGTTCTTTACCACTAGCACCACCGGGGAAGCTCCTCTGCAGTTATTACATACCCTGAACTGAAGGGACCACGTTGCTCTAAATTTATTGCTTCTGGCACTCAATATATTGACTTGTTAGTGTTTGCAGGGCCTAAAGGCACTTTGTTCCTGTGCTTTTCTAACTTACCTTCTGCATATCAGAAAGAGACTGATAAGACCCATCCAGGGTACAACTGTATTTAGGACTATCTGAGTAATATTATAGTGAAGAATGTAAATGCTACTTACCTATTTCTGTTGATGACTTTTAAAAATATAAACTATTTAGTTTGCTTATTGTTATGTAAAGTCAATGCACTCTTTAAAAAAGGGATATACAGAAAAGTCAATTTTACTATGGCATCTGAATATATTCTCCCCATTTACTAAACAGGGTAACTAAGAGGACAGCTGGAGACCTGAAAACCTCTTATATACCTATTAGCTGCTGCAAAGATACCAAGAAGGAGAGGCACTCTTTATGTATTTGCTTTAAAGAGTACATACAACTAGGTGATTGCAGTGGGTACTGTATGTAGTTCAGTGCTCTTGTGGGTTACTGCTACTGCTAAGTCGCTTCAGTCGTGTCCGATCCCATAGACGGCAGCCCACCAGGCTCCCCTGTCCCTGGGATTCTCCAGGCAAGAACACTGGAGTGGGTTGCCATTGCCTTCTCCAATGCATGAAGGTGAAAAGTGAAAGTGAAGTCTCTCAGTCATGTCCGACTCTTAGCGACCCCATGGACTGCAACCTACCAGGCTCCTCCGTCCATGGGATTTTCCAGGCAAGAGTACTGGAGTGGGGTGCCATTGCCATATGAAGAGAGCCCAGGTTCAAATCCCACCTCTACTGCTTATGAGATGGAAGACGTAGTAGGCACATTACTTCACCTCACTCTGCCTTGATTTCTTAATCTGTACATGGAAATTGATAATCATAGCACCCAACTCATGGGGTTATTGTAAGCAATGAGTATCTATCTCCTGTCTCAGAAAAACACCTGATTAGTTGTAAGCTCTCAAAATATGTTAGCTGTTATTATTACTCTGCAGGACTTGAAAAGGCAATTTTTATTATACTATGCATTTCTTTTGTGGAAGACTTAGAAAACAGCAATGATTCAGAGGGGAAAATATAGCCTATAATTCCATCACCAAAAAATAACCTTTTGGTATATAGCTATTCAGCATTCATACTTAATACATTATTATGTAACCTAATTGTCTTTCTTTTAATAAATGAATAACTTTAAAACATTGCATATTTTGTTTTATTAAATCAATGAATATGTAGGCCACGTTCATTTTTCTATGATTAATAGCAAACATTATGTACCAGAAATCATTGTGAGCATCTTTTACATGTTAAGTCACTTATTTTTCATGACAGGACAGACTCTGTGTGGTAGGGACAGCTATCAGACCATTTTAAAGATATGGAAGAGAAACTGAGTGACACACACCAGGTAACACAATAAGAAGTGGAGCCAAGAGGGAAACCAAGCCGTCTAACCCCAAAGTGCCTGCTCTTAAACCCACATGGGCTTAATGGATACCCTTGAGCATACAGATTTACATTCTTGTTTGATTATTTCCTCAGAATAAATTCCTAAAAGTAGAACATTTAAACCACAGTATATACTCATTTTAAGACTTTTAATATATATTCCATAGGGATTTTTTGGATGACACGAGCCTAAAGCAGTTTAGGGGGACAAGGAAGTATTTGCCCCCATCTGCCGGTATGTAGACACCTATTGGTAAATCTCTGATGTCACAGGGACTGCTTCAGCAAAGCACAGGGAAAAATATTTGGTCACTGAAGAGCTGTGCTTGAAAAGCTGAAGGGAATTTTAAAATGTGCATATCCAAATCAATATCCTCATCAATACTGCCTTCAAACAGGTACTGGGGTAGGTGGAGCAGGATGACCTTTGAGAAACCTTGCAATGCTGATGTCTGGTGATTACACACTGGGCAGCAGACAGCACCTCCCAGCCATAACGGAGCTGTGCGTGCCGGCCTCCAGAAGCTCTGTGGGTTTTTGTTCAGTAGTGCTGCTGGATTCTCTTGAGAGGCCTTACTTTTATTCATAACCTTAGGGTAATGAGCATTCTGTGCATGTGATGGTAAGGCTGGGAATTAGAGAAGTAACGGAACATGGAAACAAAAAACATGGGCAAAATTTACTGATAACTAGATGCATTTTTTTAAAAAACACTGTGATCCAGTCTCTTAGGACGTTATTATTTTTGCCTGCTTTCAGGACACTGTGGATTCCTCATTCATCAGAATATCACACAGGCCTCTGAGAACAGAGAACTCCTAACATCTACGAGGTGGTAATAAGCCATCCTAAGGCACTGCTTCAAGCAACCCCAAACCTTCCTTTATCCTTTGTTACCACAAAACAATCAGATTAATTCAGATTGGCCACCTATATCTCCACCTCAAACAGAATCAGCAAATTAAAAAACACACACACACACACAAAAACCCAGACCCCCATCAGTTCATCTTCCCATCCCCTGTCCCCACACACAGTTACACAGATCTTCTATTTAAAGATCTCTAGGGAAGGGAGAGGAGCAGTTTTCACTAAGGCCAAGTAGCACTGTTAAGAAGCAGCTGGAGCAGTGGACATGTGTAATTACAGATGAAGCTACTCCAAGTCTACTCAGTAGCACTGTCTCTTAGCTGCAGAGCTTAGCAACGGGGGCCCAGCCAAGGAATCCAAAAAATGCTTCACAGCCAAAAGAGGATTTTTGTTTTACTTATTGCAAACTAATCCCAAAACTTCCATAGGTATTTATGTCAGAAAGGGAATATCTGATCTAAAGATCAACAAATTGATTGAAATATATCTCTAAATATGTTATAAATATTTTCTTTCAGTTTATTATTTGTCTTTGAGTCTACTGTATAGTTATGTACTTACATTTTATGTTTATAGTTATGCATTTAGATTTATCAATACAAAATTATTCACTTCTACATACTTTAAATTTGAACTTCTATTTATAAATGTTTATATACGCTTTTAAATGTATGGCACTTCCATATGACCATCAATCAGAATGAAGATAAATCTTTTCTGAGATTATGATAAAATGGAAATGGTATTTACAACCTTTCATGAAGACATGATCTGATATATCTTGTATATCAGATCATGTCTGATGTAGAAGTGAATAATTTTGTATTGATAAATCTAAATACATAACTATAAACATAAATCTAATTACATAAAAATAAAATAGCAGAGTCAATGACAAATAATAAACTGAACGAAAATATTTATAACATATTTATAGATAAAGGGCTAATTTCCTTAATTTACCAAAAGCTCAAACAAATTAGAAAAAAAAAGAGAGGAAAAAAAGAACAGAAAAATGGGCAAAGGACATGAACAGTCAGATGGCAGACAAAGAGAGAAAAACAAACAACCTATATATCTGAAATGCCATACAATCTCACTTATAAAATTAAAAATGGAAATGAGAAAAGATTTTTTTCAACAGATTAGCAAAAAAAAAAAGTCAGAGTTTGCTAACACTGGTTCTGTTAAGGGTTTTGGGGAAAAACACTAGTGTGAATTGGTGCAATGTGTATAAAAAAGAAAACTGTACTGCTAGGAACTTATCCTGCACAGAAGCATCCAAAAAGACAAGTGAATTGTCCATCAGTATTGACAGCTTAAGTCGGGTGGTACAGCGAAATAAATGGATACTCTATAATCATGAAAAGGGGTGACATGCACCTGTGTGTGCTGAGATGAAAAGATCTATTACTCCACCAGGAAAGCAAGTTACAGAAGAGTGGGTGTGGCATGCTTGCTTCTCTGTAAATAAATCTTTAAATCATAAACTGCTACATGTACAGAACATTTTTCTTGGAGAACAAAAAGAGATCTGGTAATAATGGTTTCCCTTGAAAATAGGACAATGAGGATTTAAAGAGACTCTTATTTTCATTTTATAACTTCCTGAGCCATCCGGCTTTTCTAACCAAGTGCATGTATTACCCTTGCTATAAAAATTATAAGTAGGGGAATAGTACAATTATGGAAAATTGATTTTTTCCTTGAAAGTCTAAGACTTTAAAGGAAAATCATCATATAATAAAAGTAATCACACTATATAATGCAGTATTATGAGGGTTTGGAAGTCAAGCCACTTGGGTTTGAATTATGGCTCTTCTGTTAACTCTGTGGAGCCTCGAGCAAATTGTTTACCCTCTCTCTGCCTCAGTTTCCTCATCTGTAAAACAGGGATGAAAATATTAAGAGTAGGTAGTGCTAAGGGACTGTGGGGGTTAGGTGAAACATGAAAAGAAATGAAGACAGTGCCTGGCACAAGCTATTATTATTTCTAAGTAGAATTATTATTTCTAGCTAGAATTATTTCTAACTAGAATTACTGATACACTGGCTTGAGGGCTGGAAGAGGGCTTTTTCAGGCATCGTTCCCTTAAAAAGCCCCACAACAGGAAATGCTTTATCTCACTTGAGTCAGGCATTTTTATAGTCACTCTTTACAAATGGTGGTCTTCCCTCAGTGGAGAGCATGTTTCTATTTTTAACTGTATGTGTGTACGTGTGTGTGTACACAATAGAGTATGTAATAAAAATCACAGTCCTGAGCTTCCCTGGTGGGCCAGTGGTTAAGAATCTGCCTCGAAATGCAAGGGACACTGGTTCGACCCCTGGTCCAGGAAGATCCCACATGCCGAGAAGAGAAGCAACTAAGTCGGTGCATCACAACCATTGAGTCTGTGCTCCAGAGCCCATGTGCCACAGCAGCTGAAGCCAGGACCCCTGGAGTCTGTGCTCTGTAACAAAAGAAGCCGCACAATCAGAACCACGCGCCCTGCAACGAGGAGCAGCTCCTGTTCATTGCAACTAGAGAAAAGGCCCACACAGCAACGAAGACCCAGCACAGCCAAAAATCAATCAGTCGATCAATCAGATTGTATTAACAAAATATCCACGGTCCTAAAACAAACTCCACATGGATGGCCTCCAAAAATCTCTAGAGTTGCTTCTGCATTAGAAGCCTACTTTCAGAAAAGCCCAGGGAAAATGCCCACTCCTTTACAATAGCTCAAGTCTTGGCAAAGGCCAGTACCCTGAGAAAGGGAGGGAGGGAGGCAGAACGGGAGAGGAGGCATAGAGAGCCAACAGAGCAAGGATAACACCCTCAGGTTTGCTCCTTTATCTTGGCCTGGCTCAGCTACCTGATTTGGCAGAAATACAATCTACCTGCCAACCAAGAAAAGTGGATGGAAGAAATGATAAGCAAAGAGCAGAGTATAAATAAACTTCCTGAAGGGAAGAGAAAGTGAACATTTCTGACCAGGGCAAAAAGCTTATCAACTTCCCACAGGGCCTGAGGATATAACTAGCATCCTCTGCCTCACCCCCAAGGAAAATTAAGACTCTGCATTGGTTAACCTCAACAGAGTACAGGGCAGGAGCATGGGTCCGTTTGGCTTCGTGAACAATCCTCCAAGTTCCCTGGGCCTGTTATCTTCATTACTAATGAATAAATGTGGTCCTGCCGATTTATCAGCGATGGCCAAGAGGTGAATGATAGAGATCAATCAGTTCAACCTAAGGCCAATCAGATGCCTCTGGGGTCCTCTGATACCACTGCCATGCGCAACTCAGCATCTCCAGAAGGGGGCGCCAGCCTGAAAGTTCACACACCAACAAGCTCTACCCAAAGAAGGCTCTACAAAGCCTGGCTCCACCTCTCACTAGCCATGTGTTCTTGGCCAAGCGTTTTTAACCTCTGTAAACCTTAGTTTCCATATTTATTTATGGAGTAAATCTGTGTGTCTGTGTGTATGCATATGGGCTTCATAGGTAGCTCTAGTGGTAAAGAACCTAAATGTAGGGTGTGACGTAACAGACTAGGGCTCAATGCCTGGGTTGGAAAGATCCCCTGGCGGAGGTACGGCTACCCACTCCAGTATTCTTGCCCGGAGAATCCCATGAACAGAGGAGCCTGGCAAGCTACAAGCCATATTGCAAAGACTCTGACATGACTGAAGTGACTTAGCAGGTAGGAAGCATATATATATATATATGTAAAACATCTGTTGGCTCATCGAAAAAGCAAAAGAGTGCCAGAAACACATCTACTTCTGCTTTATTGACTATGCCAAAGCCTTTGACTGTGTGGATCACAACAAACTGTGGAAAATTCTTAAAGAGATGGGAATACCAGACTGCCTGACCTGCCTCCTGAGAAATCTATATGCAGGTCAAGAAGCAACAGTTAGAATTGGGCATGAAACGATGGACTGGTTTCAAATAGGGAAAGGAGTATGTCAAGGCTATATATCGTCACCCTGCTTATTTAACTTATATGCAGAGTATATCATGCAAAACGCGGGGCTGAATGAAGCACAAACTGGAAATCAAAATTGCCGGAAGAAATATCAATAACCTCAGATATGCAGATATGCCACCCTTATGGCAGAAAGTGAAGAAGAACTAAAGGGCCTCTTGATGAAACTGAAAGAGGAGAGTGAAAAAGTTGGCTTAGAACTCAACATTCAGAGAACTAAGATCATGGCATCTGGTCCCATCACTTCATGGTAAATAGATGGGGAAACAATGGAAACAGGTGAGAGACTTTATTTTATTGGGCTTCAAAATCACTGCAGATGGTGACTGCAGCCACGAAATTAAAAGACAATTGCTCCTTGGAAGAAAAGTTACGACCGACCTAGAGAGCATATTAAAAAGCAGAAATGTTACTTTACCAACAAAGGTCCATCTAGTCAAAGCTATGGTTTTTTCAGTAGTCATGTATGGATGTGAAAGTTGGACTATAAAGTTGAGCGCTGAAAAACTGATGCTTTTGAACTGTGGTGTTGGAGAAGACTCTTGAGAGTCCCTTAGACTGCAGGAGATCCAACCAGTCCATCTTAAAGGAAATCAGTCCTGAATATTCATTGGAAGGACTGATGCTGAAGCTGAAACTCTAATACTTTGGCCACCTGATGCGAAGAACTGACTCATTTGAAAAGACACTGACTCTGGGAAAGACTGAAGCCAGGAGAAGGGGACTACAGAGGATGAGATGGTTGGATGGCATCACCGATGAGATGGATGTGAGTTTGAGTAAGCTCCAGGAGCTGGTGATGGACAGGGAAGCCTGGCAAGCTGCAGTCCATGGGGTCGTGAAGAGTCGAGCATGACTGAGCGACTGAACTGAACTGAACTGATATATATACATATATACACACACACACACATATTTAAGGTTAACTTATTGTTTAATAAAATGTATTGAGCATCTGCTGTGTGCCATGTGTCAGGCCCTGCTCTAGGTGGGTGATTTCTACCTTGTAGAGCTGTGGTGAAGTTGAAATGAATGGGAAGTGAAATGCATGGTAAGTGCTTGGCATGCTCATAAATATTAATCTGATAATAATTATTAATAATGCAATGGTTTCTAAAACTTACTGTGTATAAGTGTCACCTGGGAAGTGGAGATTTCTGGGCAACACTCATAGAAATTCCTTTAGAAGGTTGGGAAGGGGGGGTGACCCAGGAATCAGCATTTTAAGTAATTACCATAGATGATTGTGCAGCAGATGGTTATGGACCACACTGTGAGGAGGAGAGCTCCAAAGATACGGAATGCAGGGAATCTCTCTCCAGTCCGGTCAAACTCAAGAGCTTTCTTCCGCAAGTGGAAGGCAAGTGAGCAGAAGTTAAGAGGGCTTCACTCGACGACAAGGCACACAGGAGAGAGGAGTGTAACTTACAGAGTGATCTCTGCTCTTGCAGCCCTCCAGAAGCATGTTCCTGGGCTAGGTGCCTTCTCAGCATTGGAAGGAAAGGGAGAACATATAGAAGGTACCAGTTCCAGCCAAGCTCATGTGCACACATGTCAGTTTATAAAGCCAGTAGTACACTTGGCAGTTTATTCATGGTTTGAAGTCCTCATAATCCAGTTTTAAAGAGGAAGGGCTGAGCACTTTGGACTTGGGGGTATCAGCAATAATCCAACATTGATACAGCTCACAGCCCAGCCAGCTCTCCACTGGGTCATCCCATCAGCCCCAACCCTCTGGTAGGCTCGAGTTGTCCCTGGCTGACATGCCAAGTGAAACCAAGGAATCACACGTGTGTGCAGAGCCTCCCACACTGAACCAGCGTCTGGCACAGGCCCTTAAGAAGAGGGGCTTGAAGGGCAACCCTCAGCCACACGGTCTTCCGCTAAACAGGTCTGGGAAGGGTGGCCTCCACAGTGGCCGTGAACTTCATCCACACTGATTATCTTGTGGGCCTGGTAATAACACAAGCCCATCCTCCTTGCAGAATTTTTTCACCCTTAACATGTTCCTCATCTTTGACTTGTCAAGTTTATTCAACTGAGTTGCTGCCACTTAGGGAAAAAAAGCCAGCTGGTGAGCCGGCTGCTTCTATTTAAGGAGACATGTTTATCCAGCGTTTACCAAAATGAGGTGCCTGCCCTCCGTGCCTGGCAGGAAAACCTAAATCAGAGAAAAAGCAGTACTCAAGGTGGCAGTGGTGGGTTCGGAGCAGGGGTGTCACTGTGGGGACAGCTGACGGGGAGGAAGGGGGTGGTGAAGGGGTGGGGGGAGAACTGGGGACTGACGTGTCACTGAGACTACAGAGGCAGAGCAGGGCTCCGATTCTTGTCTGGGACTGCAGGATATAAGGGGGAAGGATGAGGGATGGGTCTTGTTCAAAGTCCCCTGACCTTCCACGCTTAGTGAGGCCCTGCTCTCTGCAAGCAGTTTGAGACCATGAATGGAACAAAATCACCCACTTGCTAAGGAAGAGGATGACATAATTTACAATTTGTTGCAGAGACACACAGCTGGGTTCCAAAACAACATTTCTTTCTTTCTTTCTAAACCTCTTTAAGCACAGTTTCTAAAATAGACTCCAAGACCGAACAGTCTCGACTGCCTCCTGGCATCTTCGTCACGGTCACCGCCTCGTAACCCCGTAACCCGGGGCTCGCTCTCGGCTCCCAGGCTCCTGGAGGGCCGCTGCCCAGCACCCGCAGGGAAGCTGCGCCTCACACTGCCGCGCTCTCCTGACTTTCGCAGCAGCCCCGACCTTCCTCTTCACTGCACTGAACCCATCTGCCTCCAGCTACATCACTGGATCTTGTCAGCACTTGGCCTTGCTCCACTTCAAATATTTCAACATCCTCTCACCTGGATGTCTTCAGGATAAATTCCTGAAGAATTTATCCTCTCTCTTTCTCTAGCATTTCAATCCCCATGAAGTTGTTTCTCTTCACTTTTTATGTGGTAGTACAGTTCAGTAGCCTCTGTTACTAGCTGTGTGACCTTGGGAATGGCACTCAGCCTCTCTGCACCTTCTATGGACAGAGAATGCTAACGGCCGCTCTCTTACAGAGTTGTTCTAAGGGTTATGTAAACTAGTATAGGTAAAGCCTGTAGAAAGTAGGGCCTGCGCTTGGTAAGAACTTCAAAATACTGCTATTATTTTTATTTTTCTTCTCACGATCTCCCTCTCTGAATCATATCTGAGTCCCAATACACGATAGGCCCAGTCGGAGAGGACTTGGAGCACGAAGCAGGAGTGAGATGGGGAGCACGGAGCAGGAGAGAGGTGAGGAGCACAGAGCAGGAGTGGGGTGGGGAGCACAGAGCGGGAGTGGGGTGGGGAGCACAGAGCAGGAGAGAGGTGAGGAGCACAGAGCAGGAGAGAGGTGAGGAGCACTGAGCGGGAGTGGGGTGGGGAGCACACAGCGGGGGTGGGGAGCACAGAGCGGGAGCGGGGTGAGGAGCCCAGAGCAGGAGAGAGGTGAGGAGCACTGAGCAGGAGTGGGGTGGGGAGCCCAAAGCAGGAGCGGGGTGGGGAGCACAGCACAGGAATGAGGTAGGGAGCAGAGAGCAGGAGTGAGGTGAGGCCGTAGTGTAGGGTGTAGTCATGAGCAAGGATTCAAAACAAGCAAGAAAATAAACAGAAGATTCTCCCAGAGGATGGTAAAGATTTTGCCTCCTCCCTTTAGATTCTAAATTGAGTAAATCCTCAGACCTGGAATGTATTGACTGAATCTTCCAATTTCACAGGAAAGCCTCAAGCACACTAAACAATAGAGAGCTAACCATCGAGGCTTCTCGCAGGGTCGGGGGTCACAAACACACACTCAGGATACAGCATCTCCACGAGGGCGAGATTTGGTCAGTTCCTTTGCGCACCTAGCAAACGTCATGTTGAGATGCTGAACCTGTTTCTTTAGAAAGAGGCAGACTTCCCAGGACGGAGATACATTAGGTGCTAAGAGAGGTCAACAAAGGAGAACACTGTTCCCTCCTGGAAGGATTATGATTCCAGGAGATGCTCAGTGAACCAGCGAGCCCTGGAGACTATTCCCGACTATCCGAGATTGCGGCAGGAGGAGTGTGTAGATGGGCATCCAGGGTGAAGGGGCGACAGGAGGAGACAGCAGCGCTGCGGAGGGAGCGGAAGCAGCATTGGAACGAGGCCAGCGAGGCGGTTTAGACCCAGGTGAGTTCAAAAATCCTTCTAAGACACAGCCCCAAAGTTTGGTTGGATGCAGATCTTTCCATTTCTAGAACTCTGACCCTTGCTTCTCTGAGAAAACACATAAATGTGACCTTTCTCAGGCAGGTGGATAGGAAAGAAAAGGAAACATCTATGTTTTTCCTACTCCAGGGACACCATAGCCTTTAGTTTTGTCTGAAGTGACTCTACTGACAATCTTCCATGATCTGATCTCACTCCTCCTTAGTGATCCCCGTTGATAAGCTGCACCGACTGAGACAAGGTGAGAGGCAGTGGCCAAGACTTGAGGTTACAGTGCTGCGTGGACCCAAGCCTGGACCTTCAGAGTGGGGCTGTGTTATTTTCTCTGAAACCCAGAAAGCTATTTTCCCACCTGCTGTCCGCATTGAAATACGAGTCTCAGAGGCACAGAACTGGATTAATCAAATTCCTTGGTTCTTGATACATACTCCTCTTTGACTCATGCAAGACTACCTTTATTTTTATTTTCTAACTGGTTTCTTTATGTTTTTATTTCTTCACAGTTAATATTATAGTAAATGAAGAAACCACCCTCATCACAAACACTAGATGGTCGACATCAACTTACATCTACTTCTTCCTATTGCCTGTTCACCATTTCCTGGTTTTCATTTTTACAAAGAGCGATCACATCTATTTGAATTTCCAAATGGCAATTTTTTTCTTGTTTCATCTTTCACTTTTTTAATAAACAGGTTATCATGATATGTATAGTATTTGGGGAAATTTTCACTCAAAATGATGTTGCTGAAATACTCCATATAGTTATAGTACATTCATTTGACAACTGTATAACAGTCCGCTGTATGACTTATTCCATCATTCAGGTCTTAATTCTTCTGATGATGAGAAAATTAGTTCGGTTAATTCCAGCTACTCATCTAGCTAGGTTTTCCATTCTGATAAAGCATCCACTTGCATTTCCAGAGGCTCAAATCCTCCAAAGAAAACTATCAACTCAGTAAATCTACTTCTATGTTATATATTCCACGGACAAAAAAAAATGCTCTGTGGGTCACTTGTGCTTACACGTTTGTCATTATACCTCTTCCCTCTCATTGTTATGAAGAATCAAGAGTTAAACGTAAAACTAGACTCTGCCTTACCCTGTCCCAATTTTAGGATCCAACATGCCCAAGGTGATCCTTTCTAGCGTCATTCTGATGAGTAACCCTAAAATCTCAAGAATCACCTGATGTCCTACTGGGTTTAGCTTAGGTCTCTCCATGACCTCGCCCTTTAACTTAGACAACGAGACCAGTCCATGAATGTGAGAAACCAAACCAGAGTTTACTGGACTGTGCATACAACCTCATAGAGGGAGAAAGCCCTTGCCCCTCAAAGGGCAGAGGAGGGGGACATGTAATGGCTTAACACAGCCCAGAACTTATTAATAGTTAAGTACCTAGTTTTAAGACAAAACGCTGGGTTTGCATCACAGGTGAAGTTCTGAATATGTAAGTGAAGTGATGTCTTTCAATGGTGTCCGCCTCTTTGAGACCCCATGGACTGTAGCCTACCAGGCTCCTCTGTTCATGGGATTGTCCAGGAAAGAGTACTGGAGTGGGTTGCCATTTCCTTCTCCATCTGAATGCATAGCTGAGTCTTAAATCAGGCCCCACTGCTTTAGAGAAGGGAGAGCTACTATATAAAAGTCTCTACATTAGAAAGCAACTACCCTGCTCTAGAAATGTTAAAACCGAAGTAAAGATAATCATCTTCTGATTTCCATCTAAGCATCTACATGCTAGAGCTGACATTCTGTTGCTTCAGAACATCTTTGTGAATTTAAATAATTAGGTTGGTGAAACAGGTCTGGTGATTATAGGGTAGACTTTAAACCATTGTCTGCGCCTAAAGTCACCAACCGTCTTCCCATTCCTCTAAGACAGTGGTTTTCACAGTGTGGCTCCAAACCAGCAGCAGCAGCATCACCTGGGAACTTATCAGGCATGCAGATTCTCAGGCCCCACCCCAGACCTACAGAGTCAGCAGCTCAGAGGCAGGGGTGCATGCTCAGTCGCTTCAGTCGTGTCCAACTCTTTGCGACCGCATGGACCATAGCCAACCAGGCTCCACTGTTCATGGGATTCTCCAGGTAAGAATACTGGAGGGGGTTGCTGTGCCCTCCTCCCAGGGATCTTCCCGACCCAGGGATCGAACCCATGTCTCCTCTGTCTTTTCCATTGCAGGCACTCTTAACCTGCTGAGCCACCTGGGAAGCCCGTATTTTAACAAGCCTTTCAGGTCTCTGAACACTAAACTTGGGAATCATTCTAACACACGCTCTGGCTGAGATCACATGTATCGGCTTCCTGGACAGCTGCCTCTGAGAAACAGAGCAGCAGGCTTGCCTCTGATTTGAAATAGAGCTACACACCACAGCATACATTTTGGGAAAAACTTCTTACATATTTCACACTCAAAATGAGTCAATTTCTGAGTTTACTTGGCATAATACTGAGTGTTACTAACTGTGCTTCATGTAACTGATAGTACGTATTTAATATCTGTGGTTAAAAGCAGAGTCTAGCATTGGTGGGTTCTGAGAGAAGATATCTGATCTTTCATTTAATGCCAGTGTGACCTTCAGTTCAGTTCAGTTCAGTTCAGTCGCTTAGTCGTGTCCGACTCTTTGCGACCCCATGAATCGCAGCACACCAGGCCTCCCTGTCTATCACCAACTCTCAGAGTTCACTCACACTCACGTCCATTGAGTCCATGATGCCATGCAGCCATCTCATCCTCTGTTGTCCCCTTCTCCTCCTGTCCCCAATCCCTCCCAGCATCAGAGTCTTTTCCAATGAGTGACCTTGGTGATTGATTAATCTCTTTACAACTCAGTTTCCTCACTCTAAAAAGGGATTCCGTGCTGGTTGTATGGGACTGTTGTAAGGGTTCAGTGACATAATGGGGACTGTGATAAGTGCATTAATATTACTATTCATGTATTAGTATTCAGCATTATTACTTATTGGCTGACTTAACCCCCTGTTTGGTATGTGTTGCTAAATATTAAGTTTCTCAAAGCATTCTTGCATAGGGACTCCATAAATGTGTTTTTCTAAAGCACCATGACTTAAATAAGAAGGTGAAGACTATATTACATGATGAAACTCTAATTTAAGTGATGAGTTTATTACAGATCTCAGTAATGATTAGAAATGGCTTATTATGTTCACACGCTGTCAATGTGCTGTACACGTATTCTCATTTAATACATATCAAGTCTATGAGACAGGTACAATTTTACTCCCATTTTACAGATGTCAGAAGGAGAAAACAGGTAACTTGCTCAAGATTACACAGCTTGTATATAGTGAAGCTGGGATTTGAAGGTGGACATTTAACCATGAGAAATACCACAATAATATGCATCAAAATATGCCCTGAACACTAAGCATGCATACCTGCACTAAGAGCTGGGAGATTTTATTTTCCTCATAAATGGTTGCTGGCTTGCTCAAGCAAAGGGCTTGCTGAAACCTTTGAAAATTCATTTACAAACCATCTGCTGTAGGAGTCTTAATAAGATTATCCCCCTCTGTTCTGCCTCCCTTGTTTTACTCACTAAGTCATGTCTGGCTCTGTGACTCCATGAACTGTAGCCCACCACGCTCCTCTGTCCATAGGATTTCCCAGGCAAGAATAACGAAGTGGGTTGCCATTTGCTCCTCTGGGGATCTTCCCAACTCAGGGGTCAAACCCGTGTCTCCTGCATTGCAGGCGGATTCCTTACCACCGAGCCACCTGGGAAGCCCTGCAGCCCTTAGCAGAGAGCAGACAGTCAGTGGACACAGACCACACTAGCCAGGAGACAGCTCTTTTAAAATTTTTTTAGCACCTGAACTCATCAGGCTGAGCCATTCACCTATTCTCAACAAAAATAATAGGACTGGGGCTTCCCTGATGGTGCAGTGGTAAAGCACCTGCCTGCCAATGCAGGAGACATGGGTTCCAGCCTTGATTCAGGAAGATCCAACATGCCGCAGAGCAGCTAAGCCTATGCGCCACAACTATGGAGCCTGTGCTTTAGCGCCTGGGACTGCAGTAACTCAAAGGGCCACAGCTACTGAAGCCCCAGCACCCTAGAGCCTGTGCTCCACAAGAGAAGCCCCCACAATGAGAGGCCTGCTCACAGCAACCAGAGAAAAAGCAGGTGCGGCAAGAAAGGCCCAGCACAGCCAAAAATAAATAATTAAATGCATAAAATTTTAAAAATAGGATTGACACTTCATTCTTAAGTGAGAAGTTAACTATCATGGATACGCTTAAGAGACTGTCAGTTTAAAACCTCTCATAGAGAGGGGCTTTTGATAGTGTGGTCTGAGGCCCGTCTGCATCAGTGTCACCTGGACACTTGCTGAAAACACAGATTCTTGACTCACATCCCGAATCTGCCCACTGACATTTCCCCAAGTCATTCCCGTAACACACATTTTTACAAATGCCCAGGCGCTCTTTTATGCACGCTAAAGTCTGAGAACCACTACAGTAAATGACTCTGGCTTTCAATATTTAACTATAGATTGCAGCCATCTACTCAAATCTGTCTGTAGTAACTTCCGTGATCTGTCTGCTTCTTCCCATCCTGAATGCTCCACCCCAGGCCACGATCATTTCTTGCCAGAATTATGATACCACCACCCACTGTAATCCAGCTGCTTGTCGTGGCCCCGAGCACTCCATCTTCCAGGCTGCTCCAGAGCATAAATCTCATTAGGTGATTCCCCTGTTGAAACCCTTAATGGTGCTCGTGTCCTGAAGATAAAGTCCAATGCATAATCTACAAGCCGTCCACAGAATCTGTCCCAACTACCACAACTGCACCCCGGTTGGTGGAACCATCGACATTTCTGGAAGGCAACACAACCATCTCTGGACTCCCAGTTTTCACAAAAGCTGTTCCCTCCACCTGGAAGGATGATTTTTCTTTCCCTCTGGGCCTGGCTAACTACTACCTGTTCTTCAGGTCTCAGCTTAGCCTTAACCTTTAACTCCTTCAGGAAGGAGATCAGAAGCCCTTCCTTTATGCTCTCACCCCACCCAGAATTTTAATGAGCATTCATTTCATTGCACTGCAACCGTCTGTAATTTCTCAGCCCATTGCCAGCTCCTTGAGGGCGCCTTTATGACTGCACCCGTGTCTAATGCAGCACTGAATACACTAGCTGCTATGGCCTTGAAAGATCTCATAACACTGAAAGTTCCTCCATACTCAGTATTCACAAGAGCGCCTGGAAAGGCTCTCGACTGAGTTACCTTCCTCTTTCTTTCCTTTCATTTTGGCTTGACAGTCTGTTGTTCTTTACAGTTAGGATAAATATTCCCTCCAATCCTACCTACCAATAGGGCTTCCCAGGTGGTGGCAGTGGTAAAGAATCCACCTGCAATGCAGGAGATGTGGGTTTGATCCCTGGGTCGGGAAAATCCCCTGGAGGAGGGCATGGCAACCGACTTCAGTATTCTTGCCTGGAGAATCCCATGGACAGAGAAGCCTGGTGGGCTATGGTCTATAGGGTTGCATAGCATCAGATACGACTGAAGTAACTGAGTACACACGCATGCCTACCTACCCATGTGCCTAAATTTCTTAAAATTCAAGTTTTCAGCCCCAAATTTAGCATGCAAAAACCATGCCGTTTGGGAAGACCTCTGTCTTGTTCATCACTGTATCCGCCAAAACTAAACACTGTACCTGACAGAGGAGACTTGGAAGAATATTTACTGAGTGAAGGAAGGTACCAAAAGAACTTACAGATATGATTGTGGAAATACCTCCAATTTTGGGGAAATCAGAAAGGAAGAGCTGTAGCTGGTTGGTGATGAACAAAGAGTACAGAGGTTGTCAAAGCAGAGAAAAGATAAATCCTGGAAATCACAAACTGCTACATTTGGTGTTGATCTCCAGTAAAACTGTAGGCGGGGTCCATTCATAAGGTAAATAGAAGCCAGAAAGAGAAGTCATATGACTATAGTCATAAAAAAAGTTTCACTCTTTTCCTGACGGAGTTATGATTTGGGGCGGCCACATAAATGGGTTACCTGGAATTCAGCAGGCAATTAGTCACAGCACTTCGGAAAGTCTTATGAACAAGGCTGCTGTGGGAGCTGGATGACAGCACAGTTCAGGACCCAAAGGATGTTGACTAATGGATTGCCTGCCAACCTCGAGGGAAATCTCTAGTAACGTGTCACCTGGCTTTGTATCTGCCCTTATCCTATTTAACATGCTTTATTAACGATGCAGATGAAAGCATGGACGGCCTGGTGCTGATGGCAGCCTAGAGATTTCCCTGGTGGCTCAGAGGTTAAAGCGTCTGCCTCCAATGCGGGAGACCGGGGTTCGATCCCTGGGTCGGGAAGATCCCCTGGAGAAGGAAATGGCAATGCACTCCAGTATTCTTGCCTGGAGAATCCCATGGACAGAGAAGCCTAGTAGGTTACAGTCCACAGGGTCGCAAAGAGTCAGACACGACTGAGCGACTTCACCTTCACCTTCACCTTAAGGGATAACTGATACAACAGATGACAGAGTCAGACACGAACGTTACTAACCGCTGTGTACTAAAAGCCTGCTTCACCTACCTCTGATATTTTCTTGAATCTACAGACATTTGTTCTAAAGACATACAAGGTGTAAAAGAAGAAACTGAGTTTCTGAGTGGTGATGGAACTTGCTCCAAGTCATGGAGCTGGTAACAGCAGAGCTGGTCAGTCTGACTCCAGAGTTGGCTTTCTTCTTTGTCCACGCTGCTTGGGACCTTGTCATCAGAATTCACAATGATCTAAGAACTGGAGACCAAAATGATAGCATTCAACTCAAATGTGTGTTGAGCTGTGCACAGACACTCGGGGGAGGAAACAAGAAGTGTGGTTCCAAGGCTCAAAGCTCTTCTCAGGAGGAGACGAGCTTCAGAGACAAACAACTAGGAGATGAGAGGACATGCTGAGTGCAAGACAGAGAGAGGGCATTACGGGACCACAGAGGAGGAAGAAACCCTCTCGGCTGTGTGAGCAGAAGAGGGCAGGGACAATGTCAAGGGAGAGATGCCTTGAGCAGTCGGGAGAACATGATCAAGTGCTGGGGATACAGAAGGGAGCAGACTTTCGGTGAAGGGGGTGGTATGAACTGAAACCCAGAGGAAGGAAAACACAGGGCATATTTAGAATATATTGAACCCCTTCTTTGGCTGGGATACAGTGATCAGATGAGAAAATGCAGCCACAAAGGTGAGTTGAAGAGAGTTGAAGACTGTAAAGCTATGCTAAGGGCCTATGCTGGGAAAGATTGAAGGCAAAAGGGAAAGAGGGAGGCAGAGGATGAGATGGTTGGATGGCATCACTGACTCAATGGACATGAGTTTGAGCAAACTCTGGGAGATAGGGAAGGACAGGGAAGCCTGGCATGCTGCAGAAAGTTGGACATGACTTAGCGACTGAACAACAAGAAGGACCTTTACTCTGAAGGCAAGAGGGAGCCATGGCGAGTTTCGAACAGGGCCTTATTATGAACAGACTGATGTTTTATGGAGATCTTGCAGCAGTGAAATCTGCAGGAGGGACTGGAAGAGGGAAGGCCAGGCAGGTGACTGTTACAGTTCAGAGCTGGGCTGTATCTAAGGGGGAAAGAGCCCTACCTACAGAGTTCCTCTCCACATAGCTCTTAGGTTCACAAAGTTAACTGCATAGATTCAAAATCATTTAAAACCCCAGTTGTATAAAAGGATTTAAAACAGGAAAAGCGCAGAGCAAGTTAAATATTAAGAGACACCTCATCTTACACTGGGCTTCCCTGGTGGCTCAGATGGTAAAGAATTTGCCTGCAATGCAGAAGACCCAGGTTTGACCCCTGGGTTGGGAAGATCCCCTGGAAAAGGGAATGAAAACCCACTCCAGTATTTTTGCCTAGAGAATTATGTGGACAGAGGAGTCTGGTGGGCTACAGTCCGTGGGATCGCAAAGAGTCGGACACAACTGAGCAACTAACACGTTCATATTGATCTTATGTTACACACTTGACTGCAGTGCTATCCACACAAAAGAACAACTGAAATGGCCATATGTATGTTTTCCACACAATCAAAGAGAGGAAAAAAAAACAGTAATTATCTCTGCCAAACGAAAGGAAAAAATGTTTCTCATATGGCCTGAGGACTATGTGAAAAATTGAATTCTCTAATCAGAATGGATTGACCATGCTCCAAGATCAATGCTACCTTCACCACTGTGTAGTATTTTCTGGAGAGTAGGCTGTAAGGGGGCTTCCCAGGTGGTGCAGTAGTAAAGAATCTACCTGTCAATGCAGGAGACCCGGGTTTGATCCCTGGGTCAGGAAGATCCCTTGGAGAAGGAAATGGCAACCCACTCCAGTATTCTTCCCTAGAAAATTCCATGGACAGAGGAGCCTGGCAGGCTATAGTCCATGGGGTCACAAAGAATCAGACATGACTGAGCAAGTGAGCACGCAATCAATCTTTACCGCAAATATTTTTTATTTTCAAGCACAAATGTCAACAAAATAAAAACAAACAAGCTGGGTAAATTCTGGCAATTCCTGGCAGCTGTACAGAGTGTGAGAACAAAAGCAAGCAAATGGAGCAATGAAAGTCTCACGGGGTTTGTTTAAATTCAGACTTGTGTTCAAGAAACTAAAGTGAGAATCAGGGAGAGAGGGAAAAATGAAGTCACATGGAAATGTTTCTAGCAAGGACCTGGCAACACAAAAGAGGATATCTGGATGAGCGGAGGGACGGGCTAGGAGGAAAGCAGGTGTGAGGTAGGTGAACTAGCTCTTGCACTCTCACCCTGGGACACCTGATCAAGGCCAGCAGAGCCGGGCACCTCTGGGGAGGGGACGCCATGCTCCCACTGCACCTTCAGAGCTGGGTGCTCCCTGGGCAGAGGCCAGGCATTCTGCAAACAAGCTGAGCTCCCAGCAGCAAGCTCCAAAGGTCACCTCACCCCATTGTTTAACCCACTGAAAACTACTGAGACTCTCAAGCTTCTGAACAAAATGTTTTTGAATGTCCCTCTGAAAATGTTCTCTGCTGGTTCTTGTGTGGTGCCTGGCATTTAAGAAGAATGAAGCTCTCTCACCATCAGATTATGCTCTGCACACAAATCGTGCTCTGCATTTCCATGGATTTGTTTAATGGAACCTTCCCCAGGCTCTCAACTCAAAGTGACATCTGGCACGAAGCACGCGTTCCCCGGCCAACCCTTTGCTTGCCTGGCTCCTCTGCCCCACCCCCCGATGCAAGTTAACTTTTAATTCAAGTGTACTCAGTGTTCCTTAGTCTCTCCACCTCTCTCCTCCCCATTCCACACTGTTCTAAGAAAAGCCACAATGGAATGGAAAGGCAAAGCAGATTATGAAAAAAACATTAAGGCCACTCTCTTTAGGACCACTGGACAGTTGTTTGCATGGCAGTGAAATGAAGAGGATAAGTAGGAAGTTGTTTGTTGTTTAGTTGCTAAGTCATGTCTGACTCTTTGCTACCCCATGGACTGTAGCCTGCCAGGCTCCTCTGTCCATGAGATTTCCTAGGCAAGAATACTGGAGTGGGTTGCCACTTCCTTCTCTAGGGGATCTTCCTGACTCAGGGATCCAACCCACGTCTCCTGCATTAGCAGGTGGATTCTTTACCACTGAGCCACCAGGGAAGCCCAAGTAGGAAGTCTCCCCAAACAATTAAACAGTACGTGACTCATTTCTGTGACCTACATCCATAAGCATCCCAAAGGAACAAAACCTACAAGGCTCAAAAGGAACAAACGGCTAAAACTGAATTCCAGTATCTCCTTGGTGTACAGCATCACAAAGGTATCTTCCAGGCTCTAGAAGGGCATGTCCATCTGTCCACAAACATCCAATGAGGACCTCTTAAGTTCTAGGTCCTGTGCGACTTAGGGAGAGCACAAAGGCAAATGGCTCCATGTTTACATTTTACCCTTGGGCTCCAACATATTTGTAGGGGCAGATACCTAAGGTGGTAGAGATTATTTTTAAAATGAAAGGAATTGATAAAACACACATTTCAACGTAGCGGTTACCTCTGGGGAAAGGCCGAGAATGGGATCTGGAAGAGCCTGTAGGCAGCTTCAGTACGCTAATTCTTACAGCGGAAGGCGGGTCACAGTGCCTGCTTTATTATTATTCTCTATAGCTTATATATGGCTTTTCCAAGTGGCACTAGCGGTAAAGAACCCACCTGCCAATACAGGAGATGTAAGAGATGTGGATTGGCTTCCTAGGTCGGGAAGATCCCCTGGAGGAGGGGACGGAAATCCACTCCAGCATTCTTGCCGGGAGAATCCCATGGACAGAGGAGCCTGGTGGGCTATAGTCCATGGGGTCACAAAGAGTCTGACACGACTGAGCAACTTAGCATGGCATAGTACAGCATAGCTTACATATGTTATATCTGTTCTTTATGGGCAGTGTATTAAATACATAATATTTAAAAAGAAAGAAATAAGGCAGCATAAATAATTTAAAATAAAAAACAAAATGCGGGGGATGGAAAGAATGAAAGAAGGAAGAAAAGAAGGGGAAAAAAACATGGTCCATATCCGAAAGAGGCTCACGTCCTAGTAGAGGAAAGAGTCATGTTAACTACAACATGGTAAGCATGACAACAGAACTTCTTAAAAACTCCAAAGGAAGTACATGTGGCTTCCCTGGAGGCTCAGTGGTAAAGAATCCACCTGCCAATGCAGGAGACTTGGGTTGGAGCCCTGGGTCAGGAAGGTTCCCTGGAGAAGGAAATGGCAACCTACACCATTATTCTTGCTTGGGAAATTCCATGGACAGAGGAGCCTGGCGGGCTACAGTTGATGGGGGTCTTAAAAGAGTGAGACATGACTTAGCAGGGAAAACATAACAAGGAAGTACATAGTACTAAAGTTAATAGCAATGGCATGTAAAATTCAGATCCCTGAGTGTCTTCACACTTAAAAACCTAGTTTTACCCTTTATAAGTGTCAGTCTGGCATTACTTCCCCGAGACCCTTCCCAGAACCCCAAAGTCTGGGTTCCATGGTCCTCCTCGGTGTACTCAGGGGACTCAGCACTCTTCCCGAAACACATCACATCACACACGTACGTGGTGCCCCTGGTTTACTGTTGTATTCCGGTGCCTGGCTCACTGGCTGCCACATCAATAAAGAGTTTCTGAAACAACCAATGAGGAGCATTACTGGGTTGCCTGGAGAATCCCATGGACAGAAGAGCCTGACGGGCTACAGCCCATGGGGCTGCAAAGAGTCGGACACGACTGAAGCAGCTTAGCACACATGCACACACTGGGTTCACATCTGTGAAGTGGTAACTGAGACAGAAGAGAAAAGAAAGGATGGAAACGCAAAGCTGGAGAATCTCATCCCAGACTCAAGAAGGCCCCAGTTCCGCACAGACAAAACCCCCCCCCCCACCCCTGGTAAGCCGGGCTCGGCCATATAGGAAACCACGGCATCGCCCACAGATCCTGAACTACTGCTCTCCACTGCACGAAGGAGATCAGCCCTGGGATTTCTTTGGAAGGAATGATGCTCCAGTACTTTGGCCACCTCATGCAAAGAGTTGACTCATTGGAAAAGACTCTGATGCTGGGAGGGATTGGAGGCAGGAGAAGAAGGGGACGACAGAGGATGAGATGGCTGGATGGCATCACGGACTCAATGGACGCGAGTCTGAGTGAACTCCGGGAGTTGGTGATGGACAGGGAGGCCTGGAGTACTGTGATTCATGGGGTCGCAAAGAGTCGGATACGAATGAGCGACTGAACTGAACTGAACTGAACTGCACTAAGGAGGACCAAAGCCTCTCAGCCTGATCCTCTGCTTCCTCTGCAAACACCGGGGGGAAAGCACTGAAGTCAGATAGGAACCCAGGATCAGGTTCAGGCACAGCCTCCATCTCTCAATAACAGTCAGGCCCGCCAGTCGCTGGGGCAGAAATCAGATCTTCCTGGCAAAGGCTTGCAGAGCCTGCGTTATCTCAGCCACAGGGGTGAGCACAAGAAGCCAAAACTGCGGGAAGATCCAGTTTCCCTGAATAATGTTGCTGCCACACAAGACAAGGGAACACCCCTCCCTCTGAAACTGCTGTTAACTCCCTTGGATAAAAAAGGATTCAGCAAACAGAACTGCCAACTGAGACCTCAGAATGCTCCTCAGATGTCAGCAGAGGACATGATCCCCAACTCATGACAGCAGCACTGGTCACCTAACAAACGCTCGACAAATTGTGTATCATTGGAGCATGTGCCTGTCTGACTAAAGACAGTGGGAAAGGAAAGTGGGGCTTATGTTGGTCACAGACCAGTGTTATATTGATAAAAGGTCGCCGTGCTAGAGGGATGTTGCTATGGATTTGATTTTTGCCTTGAAATATTCCAAGAGAAGACTTATTCTAGCTTCATTACCTGATATTGCATCTGAAATTAGGTTTAGCAAAATATATTTAGGTCTATGCTTGGACAGATAGTGAGTCCCAAGTCCCCAACCTCTAGAGACCTCTTATTAAATCGCCTTCTACAAATGTCCGCCCCTTTTTTTCCATTCAAGCAAATTGGTATAGCCCTTATTCCACATGCCACGTTCTTTCCAGGGCAAACAGATGGAAGGAAGAGAACATGCCAGAAAGAAGAAATGGAAAATGAAAATGACATTGTAATGAAAATAAAACTGCAAAATATTATCTGGGTCAACTCTTCATGCGTTTTAAAATCAGCACCAGCAGGCTCTGCACATATGGCATTGGTTTTATTCTTTTTTTTGGTTCAGATGTCACAGAGGATTAGTGCAAAAGGAAAAACCCCAGCATGGGGCCTATTTTTATACAGATTAATCAATCATTTCCCTTCCTTTCCTTTCCAATCACTCCCAAAACTCAACTTAATGAAACAGCTCTCATTCAAAATATGTCATTTATTGCACTCTGAATGGAAAACTTTTCAGGAAAGGAAGTGAGCTTAGAATCTGAACCTAAGTTTTTAAATGTCACATTTTTAATTCAAGGTATAACTATTAACTACACTTAGCTACAGCCCAGCCCCTTTTAGCTTACATATCTGCTGTGGACTCTTACATATCCATTAGCGGCAGCAAAATGAATTAGTAAACATTTCATTATGTAGATCTAGATACGGCCATTTGACAAAAACAGAAAGCCACACATTTGAAAAGAAAAAACTACCGCACATCTCACGTTTTGTTTTGTTGTCTACATTTTCAAGTACATTGAATATCATAATTCCCATCAGAAAACCAAGAACCAAGCACATGGTTAAGTTCTTAGTATTTGCTAGGAAATTTGATAAGCTGAATGGAATCAAACCAAAGAACTGTTCAAGCTCTTCGATACACTCTCCCTTAACTACAAGCCACTGTAAAAATGATGATAACAATGCTTACAGTAATCATAATACAACAGCAGTGACTATTTAGTATATGTCATGTGCTACTGATGATGTCACTGAATTTTCAAAGTAGCCTTATGTCATAGGTATTATTATTAGTTTACTATATAGATGAGGGACAGGGAGGCCTGGTGTGCTGCGGTTCATGGGGTCGAAAAGAGTCAGACACAGCTGAGCGACTGAACTGAACTGATATAGATGAGGAAACAGAGAGCAAACTCCAGTATTTTGAGGCTGAAAAAATTCCCATGCTCTGCTGGTTTGCCGAGATGGATGGGAGAATCTGTTACAGACACACTGAAATGGAGCCCATAATACTGAAAGTGAAAGTGAAAGTGGCTCAGTCATGTCCAGCTCTTTGCAACCCCATGGACTGTACAGCCCACGGAATTCTCCACGCCAGAATACTGGAGTGGGTAGCCCTTCCCTTCTCCAGGGGATCTTCCCAACCCAGGGATCGAACCCAGGTCTCTCGCATTGCAGGCAGATTCTTTACTAGCTGAGCCACAACTAATGAGGTGAAAAACTTTGCAGAAAGCGTCATCGACATTGTTTCCATGTCTTTAAAGCCATGATCACTACAGAGTGTATCATGAACCTTTATTTGTCTGCTGCCCCTTTGATGAGTGGAAATTATATTTATAAAAATATTAAGACAGTGACCTAAAGCCTGACCTCAGTGACAAAATCAGAGCCAGAGGAGTCACCAGGACATTCACATCCTCAAAGGGTGGTAACTTTTCACCATTTGGGGCAATTAAAATTGAGCCATGACTAACAGCTGGAAGACATGACATTACACCAGTTCTCCTCTGCATGAATGGTTAGTCATGAGCACAGAAAATAAGAGACATTTACAATCTAGTGTGACACTCTGTGCTCACTGTTGTATATAACTAAAAATGAATCACTCTTACACCAGTACAGTGTATATTCTGCTTTTTGCCTAGAGCTGCTAGATGCCAGCTACCTATTGTGGACAGTCTGAAGATCTAATTTAATGTAATTTTAGAATTACTGAACTAAAGTTGGGGTAACCATACATATAGTCTTTTGTTTCCACTCATTAATTTTAACACCGCAGGCATTAATCATTCACCCAGCAGATGAAAATTGCTCTAAGATGACTCATGTGTTTTACAACATTGCAAACCCAACCCTTACGCTCTTGGAAGGTACAATAAAGTAGAAGTGTTAGAGCAAATCATTAATAAACACAAAATGCTTCCCCATCCCAACTCCATGGACCTGAAGAGTTTCTGAATTTTTCCTGAGCACTGTATGAGAAAAATAAATGAAAATTGGTTAGAGAGATGGTCTCTGAATAATTTCGATGGTGAACTGGCAGAGATGAGCACATAAGCAAGATCACTCTTGATAATAAATACATAGAGTCTCAGCCTACACAGAGGCCCCATTGCACACTTTGTGCATGGCCAATTAGCATTAATTGTGCCTGCGCTCATCTATTCCCATAGCACATCACTGAGTAAGGACAAGCTCTGCATTTACAAATGCAGCATGCAAGGCTAAGAGTTAGGAGAGCATTCTAAAATGTAATCATCCATGTCCACCTTTTCCCCTTTGCCTCAAATGGCAGATTCACAAATGACAAGGGGTATTTAAAACAATATAGGTTTGTATTTTTCAAAGTTTAGTTTCAGACTCTGCATTCAGGATATCTGAAAGGGAGACAGAGTTGAAAATTTGTTTCCAGACTACATTTTTAGCCTACCACAAGTAACTTGACACACACATATACACAAAGAACATATCCTCTGGGATCCAATATAATTATTTACTTACTGTGACTAATATGACTTACTTAGAAGATAAGCTCCGTAGACTTTCATGGCAAACACTGCCTCTGCAAACAGCCTCCCACCACAGGCTGGGGTATGTCTTGTGCAGAAATACAGTATGTGCAGCTCAGCTCAGCTCTCCGTGGAGTACAGTCTCAGAGTGGGGTATCCATGGAGACCGAGCCTCCTACTTGTACAGGGCAAGGAAGTTACTCTGCTGGGCACCATAGCAACAGGAGGCAGAGGGGAGGCTGGCCAATCAGGAGAGAGCACAAGAGCTTCTCCCTGGTGACTGCAGCATTTCAAATGAAACCATCGCCCTCATGAATGGACACAAAGCATTTAAGGAAACATCAGATTGTCAAACAGGTAAAGGCCTACAGGACAGTCAAGGCTAATCTTTGACAATTATGGAGCAACACTTAAGAGTCTTTATATCCCAAAGAGCAAGGAAGAAATTACATCAAAACCCAACACATTCCTACATGTAATGGCAAGCACGTGACACTTTGGGGAAAAATTTCAGTGTACTTCCTGACTTCCAGCTATTTAAATATGCAAGGCACTTCACAGTTCTCTCCGGGAGGGAGGACCAGGAGACAATCATTGGTCTGAAGGGAGAAAATGGAACTGAAGGCTGTCTGAGACAACTGTTAGCACAGTGTTTCCAAACAGGAATTTGCTTAGAGCCAAGATGTTTATTAAACGTCCAGAAAAGCCCTTTATTATATTAGAATAATTCTTACTAACAAGGTAACTGTGATAAAATAGGACCAATGCAAACAAGATGGGAAGCGAGCATTCAAATACCTTAAAGTTGTGCTATTTGTAAACTTTGCTCATTTAATAACCGTGATGATCATTTACTGAGCACACACTGCAAAACAGGAACACACGGTAACTACAAACACTTGCCAAATGCTGACACTGATTTTTGCAAAGGTATAGGACATGCACGTTTACCTCTCAGCGTTGTGCAGTATTTACTCAATGCACATACAGGCATATCTCACCTTACTGTGTTTTGCTGTATTGTGTTTCGCAGATACTGCATTTTTTAAAAAATTGAAGGTATGTGGTACTGTGAGTTGTCAGATGATGATCAGCATATGATAGCATAAAGTATTTTTAAATGTATATATTTTTAGACCCAACGCTATTGCACATTTCATATACTACAGTAGAGAGTAAATATAACTTTTATATACTTTAGGAAAACAAAAAATTCATGTGACTAACTTCATTGCAATATTCACTGGATTGTAGTGGTCAACCCACAAAATCTCTAAGGTAGGCCTGTACTCTGTTACATACATAACATGTTTTATGATTCTCTCAGCAACATGAGAAAGATAAGCATTAATTATTCCTCCATATGACAAAAGAGAAACCATTTCCTCATATTTACAAAAGAAACTATCTGGCATGTGAACTCCCCTGCCTCCCACTGCTTGGCAAGTGACGTGGTGCACCCTATTCAATACCTAAATATAAGGTGAGGCACTCTCTTCCCACAGTTACCTCACACAAAAGAAAGCTCCTTATTTTATTTTTTTAATATAAATTTATTTATTTTAATTGGAGGTTAATTACTTTACAATATTGTATTGGTTTTGCCATACATCAACATGAATCTTTAAAGTCCTTCCAAAGCCTCTTATTATAGAGATCTCTCTTATAATTACCTTCTTTGAACAAAAAGTGTCATTTGAAAAAGACACATGGGACTGAATCGACCTCAATCAGTATTGTTTTGAGCTGCCTTCAGGGGTCGACTGACAGGATTGTTTAAAATGAAGGGGGCCAAGAAATTCAAAAGCAGATTTTGTAATTATTCCTGTGGTATGACTGGTATGACTCTTCCAGTCTTTTTGAAAGATCAGTTTAAATAGCAATGTTGTTCAGTCGCTAAGTCCTGTCTGACTCTTTGCAATCCCATGGACCGCAGCACGCCTGGTCTCCCCTGTCCCTCACTGTCTCCCTGAGTCTGCCCAAGTTCATGTCCACTGAATCGGTGATGCCATCCAACAATCTCATGCTCTGCTGCCTCTGCTATTAAATAGTAATAGTCAAAGGTTAAGTTGTGGAGACGGAAAAAAAAAACCATACTTTTTGCTAACTGGACTTAGTAACTGAATAGCTCTGGGTATTGACTGATACTGACATTGCATCTATAGGGGAACAGAAAAACCAGCTGTCCCCGTGCTCTCCATGGGTGCTGTGATGGTCTGCTAGCTGTCATCCAATGTCCATTCCCATTCTTTCTTTCTTCCGTAATAAAAGATGCCCAGCTGACTAAGATGTCCTGGGATATAATTGGAAATGACATGTGCCACTTCTGTGCCCTGACCCTAAAAATGATTGGGTGAGTATCCCCTGGTCCCTCTCTCCCTCCTTCTTCCTGGAGGACAGCCGACCTGCCATGCCGCCTACCAGCCTCAGTTCCCCAAACACCTAGGGACTGTTTTATGATGAAGATCAGCTTCTGTCTAGTTTTTAACCTCTGGATTTGGGAGCCTCTTTTTACATTAACTTAACAGCTACCCTCACAGTACTCATAGGCTCGAAAATAATGTCCAATGAGAGCTCCAGATATGAATTCAAAATGGCTTTGTATCAAACAAATTGGGCAGAAGTGAAGATAACTTGCACTGGAAAAGACACCCGAGTTGAAAACTAGCTCCAGGGATGAGGAGGGCAATAACTTTTTTATATTAATGATGAATAACAAGATCCCTGCTTCTAAATAAATAACAGAGTATACATTTATATGTTTAACTAAAAAATAAATTTAAAAAACCTACCAGCTATTGACTATTTCATCCATCTCTAAAGGTTTACTCGAGTTAGCAAATAAAATAAAACGTTTTTAATCTCATTAGGAAAATGCAGGACCTTGTATTCTCTCATATACACTGTCTCTTACACTTGGCTCTGTTTTCACTGCCTCCTCCTTCATTAACCTGCTTCCAGTTTCATCTCTTGATAATGCAAGCTCCACAGAGCAACCAAAAGGGCCTTGAACGTATACACTAAATTGTGCTGCGTTGAGAGCATGCTCAGTTGTGTCTGACTCTGCTCTATGGACTGTAGCCCACCAGGCTCCTCTGTCCAGGGAATTTTCCTGGCCTAGGGATCGAACCCGCATCTCCTGTGACTCCTGCATTGGCAGGCAGACTCTTTATCACTGAGCCACCTGGGAAACCCATGTACTAAATTATGTCTCTCTTAATACTGGCCAGTAGGTTCCCATTGCTTGATGCAGACTTCACCTGCAATCACTCTTTCTTCTTCCTAGCTCACTGCTTCACTCACTGTCCCTGCAAACCCTCCGCAAGTGCAAAGGAATATGACTAAGTTCTCAGCTGAAATGTCACCTCCCCAGACACTCCCTGCCCAATGCTCATCACCGGCTATAGCATTACCTTGTTTTACGTGTCACTATCTGAACTTACTTATCTTGTCTGTCCGCTTGTGTATCAGCCATCTCCCTATATCAGGCAGGTTCCAAGAGAACAGGCATCTTGTTTGTTTTTTCCCCTCCTCTATCCTGAAAGCCTGGAACAATGGTGTCAGCACAGAATAAATGCTTTGTAAATACTTGAGTAAATGAGTGAAAGCTGGTCAATCAGTGTACAGCCAGGATTCAAACTAAAGTTGAGCAGAACCCTTATAGGCAGTGAAGTGAGTGAGGATTGCTGTCTTCTAGGCTCCTACACAAAAATCACCTTCCTGAAAAGCCACAAACATTCTAGTCCATGTAACGGATTTGAATTCAAAACGGCTTGGATTCTAAGTCCACTGTGCCCAGTTTCCTGAAGCTCACCTCACTTAACTGCGGCCTGCAGCCACATTGCCTACTACTGAAACTTGGCTGCTGTTAGACACAGGTTCAGGTGGAGAAGACCGTAACTCACTGAATTACCCCAACGAACTTACGTAAGTTTGGTTCACACATAACTTCCATCAGTAGCCCAGTCCACCCAAACGCCACCCACCTAATTATACAGACAAAGAAGACAGAGAAGTCAGGGTACTTTTCCCTCCACCTCCTTTCTTGTTAGGCACATTGTTTGCTGGGTTTCCCTAGTGGCTCAGATGGTAAAGAATCTGCCCGCAATGCGGGAGACCCGGGTTCGATCCCTGGGTCGGGAAGATTCCCTGGAGGGGTCATGGCAACCCACTCCAGTAATCTTGCCTGAGAAATCCCATGGACAGAGGGGTCTAGTAGACTACAGTCCAGTCACTCAGCTCAGTCGTGTCTGACTCTTTTTGACCCTGTGGACTGCAGCATGTCGTGGACTACAGTCCATGGAGTTGCAAAGAGTCAGACACGACTGAGCGGCTAACACTTTGCTACCAAAGTGCATGGTTCCCTCACATGCAGCCTGGGAATTCCCTGGCTCTGGGTTCTGGTTCCTTGACCTTTCTCTGGCCTCTTCACGATGGGAAAGGGCTTCAAGCTGTTGCCATCCCCATACTGGTTGTGCTATGTGCTAAGTTGCTTCAGTTGTGTCTGACTCTTTGCAACCCTATGGACTATAACCCTCCAGCCTCCCCTGTCCCTGGGATTCTCCAGGCAAGAATACTGGAGTGGGTTGTCATGCCCTTCTCCAGGGGATCTTACCGACCCAGGGATTGAACCCATGTCTCTTATGTCTCCTGCATTGGAAGGTGGATTCTTTACCACTAGCTCCACTTGGGAAGCCGCATACTGGCTGGGTTTCCTTAATTAAGCCCATTAATTATGCAGTCTCCTCAATAAACTCTTCTTAGTCGGCTGGGGGGTGGGGGGGGAAGCCCAATCTAAAGCATATATCTGCATGATTTATAATTCTTAGTTTATAGGTTTGTGTGTAAAAGAAATTTTCAGGTTTATTTCTCTTGGGCTGGTAGTTGATAAACATCTTTAATGGTGGGTGTGTGGTCTGTTGGGATATCTGCTATGTGTGAGATACCACTAACGCTTTGTTCTCAGCACATTAGAGCAGTTAGGAAGCATCTGGCGAGCCCTCAGATCGGTAGCTATAACATTGTAGGTGCAATAAATCCCAGTAGACCTGGGATACGGACAGCAGTCACCTCTGAGAAGAAGAGGATTATAACTCACTAATTCTTATGGGAAAACCATTAGCAGACCATTTGGCCCCATCACATTGATTGGGTGCACCATCAAAGGCACAGATGGGAGAAAGGCATGAGAGTAAATATGTAAGTAACCCTGCCATAAAGATAAACACCAGGGCTCCTCATCGCAGTTCAGCTTTCTTTCCCCACCCGTCTGGTCTCTGCTGGGGTGAAGAGGCAGCCTATACAGCAGCTCATCATAAAACATTCTGTGCTGATTCCTGGGGGGACATTTTTTCTGTCGAGTGGAAGTTTCAGAGATCCACTTCAGTGTCAGTGCAAAAGCTCCTGTTTAAGTTGACAAAACCTACTGACCATTGTTTATGAAACTATTAATGACAGACAGGGCGGCACATAAAACACTGTGACAAGTAGAAAAAGAAGTAGATCTGATCGAGTGGAAAACTCTGAAGACCTTAACATTCTTTGATGTTGACATCTTCATGGTTTATTTTCCTGATCTGCATCCAAATATCCTCCTGTGTTCAATTTTCTGTATTTCATTGAAGTTACATTGAGGTTCATCGATTTGGTTAGCAGCAGCCAGCATAATAAGTATATGGACTGTATCAGATAATCTATAGGGCTCCACAGATATTTTTTTTAATCCCTATCTTATATCAACACATCTTTCTCAATTGTCATACTTCCCTGTTACAATTAAAATTTTCCCTTTGAAGATGGACCTTACAACCAGTGTGGTAGTTAAGAGTCAAAAGCAAAACTACACTGTTTAGAATCCATTTACAGACTGTGACCTTGCATGAATTAGCTTCTCTATGCCAGTTTCTCCATCTGTAAAAGAGGGGACAATGATACCCCCTTCTCACACTGATACTAGGATTAAATGAGTAAAGTCCTTGGAATTTTGCCTGGGACAGTCAAGGCTCAATAAATATGAGCTACAACAATTTTTAATCAAAATTCAGAGTCATGCAAGCCCATGATTACATCTAATACAGTCTTCCAGATATGTTTAGCGTCTGAAACGGACTAAAGACTTTATCTGAGATTGGGCTTTGCTGCTGAAAGACCTTTGATTGAAACTATAAGCTATTAGAAAAGCACTGCCTGCCAGAGAATGCAGAATGTTTCCATATAACCCAAATCTCTTTTAGCACGAAAATTTTAATTTTTCCATTCTGTGAAAATATTTCCAAAATGCTTCAGGAATTTTCCTGCCTTCATACACATCACTTTCTGCCAACTACACCATCACAATGACTCAGCTGGTTTCTAGAACATTAACTATTGCCTTAAGTGCTATAAGAAGCCTCTCATGTGGTGCTAGGGATAAAGCATGTGCCTGCCAATGCAGGAGATGCAAGAGATGCGGGGTCAGGAAGATTCCCTGGAGTAGGGAATGGCAACTCACTTCAGTATTCTTGCCTGGGAAATCCCACAGACAGAGGAGCCTGGCAGGCAACAGCCCATGGGGTCACAAAGAGTCAGATACAACTGAGCACACAGACACACACACACACACACAAGCGCTACAAACAGTTAATAGGCCCTTGTGCTAGTGGTCTTTTGTTTGCTTTTTTCATATTTTCCCTTTCATATTTTCTCTTTCCTCATTGTCAAACCATCATCTGTCAGTCAACTCACGCTCTCTCCAGTGTCCTCCAATAGCAAACACTCCTCCTGTTTTATGTGAACTGGGAGAACATGACATGCTAGAATTTTGTTTTAATAAACATAAGTTCTGTGTGATAGTTTCAAGGATTTTCCTGTAAACAAAGTGCAAGGAAGCTCTGATAACTATTTTAAGAGCAATGAATGACTGTTATTAACATTTACTAAGGAATTGTTTTATGCCAGATGGAACGCTGGGCATTTTACATTCTTTAATCTGTTTAATGGACACAATAACCCATTCTAAAGATGCCAAACACAAAGTTTCTGGAAGATAACAAGTAGCTGAAGAGTGCACAGTTAAAGAGGTGGTATGAAACTGTGAGCCTGGTATACTGGACTCCTGAGTCTGGTGGTTAGTAAGGTATCCCCGCAGCCCCACCCCACCCATCCATTCACACTTTTCCCCCCCAAGAAACCACAAGCTGGGTAATCTGTGGAGAACTGTGAGCTAAGTTCTTGAGTCTCCTCTTTGTAGTCAAGTTATTGTAAGAACATATGCCCCGCTTGCACCCCACCCTGTACATTGTCCCTTTTATTTGACAGGACTAACTTTGAAGTGAAAGGGACAATGCCCCTGATAAGCACGGGAACACCTGCGGGCCATTGCCTGTGTGCGAAAGAGCCTCTGTCTCCTTAAACCAGTGTTGATTAATCACTAATCCAGTTGGTGCCTTCTGAGTTTTCTAGCAAATGCCTCTGAAAGTGGGAAGTCATCTTTTTAAAGTCACCCATCCTCTGTTACTGTGTTGAGGTTATCACAGTTCATCTGGCCAGGTTTCTGATTTCAGTAGCCTGGGTGGTGTCTGATGACAGGGGAATACTAACTTAGTCTGAATGCTGATGGTGGCGGTGACATCTTTCCAAGGTAGATTGTAACATTTCAGTTTCTAAATGTGGATTTCTTTTCAATTATAGTGACCCTAACCATTTGCTCTTGATCTATCTCCTTAAACGGCAGGTGTTTTTTTCCCCTCCCTTTCACTTTTTCTAATTTTTTGTTCAAATTGTGTAGTTGTTTCCCTAGTTCTCCCACAAGCCTTGGGTAGGAAGGATTTAGGACTTGCATTTGTAGAACACTGATACTGGGTCTTTTTCTCCTTTGGGTTAAGATGCTCCCCAAGTAGACAGTCAAGCATTAAAGGCGGCCCAGGAAAATCATTTAATGTTCTAGCACAGAAATCCAATTAAAACTTTCCTTTTTGGGTGACAACAATCTCATCAGGAAAACTGACTGTGGATTAAAATCAGGATAAGCATCTGAGAGAAGGAATGCTAACAATGTAGATCTCTCAAAAAGTGATGGGATTGGCATATATACACTACTATTACATGATGTGTGCTAAGCTGCTTCAGTCAGGTCCTACTCTTTGTGACCCTATGGACTGTAGCCTGCCAGGCTCCTCTGTCCATAGGATTCTCCAGGCAAGAATACCGGAGTTGATTGCCATTTCCTACTCCAGGCGATCTTCCAGACCCAGGGATGGAACCCACGTCTCTTATGTCTCCTGCATTGGCAGGCAGATTCTTTACCACTAACGCCACCTGGGAAACCCATACACTACTATTAATACACATAAAATAGATGACTAAACAGGACCTACCTACTCTACAGCACAGGGAACTTTACTCAGTACACTGTAATGACCTATACGGGAAACGAATCTAAAAAGAGAGAATATATGTATATGTATGGGCTTCCCAGGTGGCACCAGTGGTAAAGAACCTGCCTGCCAATGCAGGAGACATAAGAGACGCGGGTTCGACCCCTGGGTCAGGGAGATCCCCTGGAGGAGGGCATGGCAACCCACTCCAGTATTCCTGCCTGGAGAATCCCATGGACAGAGAAGCTGGTGGGGCAGGGGGTGGCGTATAGTCCATAGGGTTGCAGAGTCGGACACGATTGAAGCAACTTGGCATACCACAGCATGTATATGTGCAACTAATTCACTCTGCTGTATAGCAGAAGCTAGCACAACATTGTAAATCAACTATATTCCAATAAAAATGAATTATTATAAAAAGGTCCCTATCAGCATGCCTCCATTCCCTTCCTTTTAATCTGTACTATAGCCCAGCTTTATCGTACAGTTTTCTGTCTTGAATGATAAGGTTCCCAAGAGCAAGGATGATGCTGAGGTCATCTCTGCCTATCTTTCCCACACTCCTCCCACACTAAACATCATTTCATTCTCAATGAAGGATTTACTGCACACCTGTGTCATGACAGACATTATATTAGGCTCTAGAGACACAGTCTTGAACGTCTGCTGAGTTGACTCATGAAAACATGAAAAAGGCAAAGCCATTATCCAACTGACTGCAGGGTTATTTTCTTTCACTCTTTGGTGGCAATTTTTAATTAAATCTGAATAGGCATTAAGTGATAGAAACCAAAATGAGAGAAGGTGCACTGCCTCCGAGAAGTTCCAGCACGAGTCCTGCCTAGAAGAAGGCAAGGCTTCCATGCTGTGAGTGCCACGGTGCCCTGCTGGGGAGTGCGGGTGTGCTCAGCTTACCTTTCTAAACCCTTCCTGGCATCCCATGACACAGTTGCCTTCTCCTTCTGCATTAGGTACCCAGCCAACATTACTATGGAGCTTCCCAGCTGGCTCCGTGGTAAAGAATCTGCCTGTCAATGCAGGAGATGCGGGTTCAATCCCTGGGTTGGGATGATCCCTGGAGGAGGGCATGGTAACCCACTCCAGTATTCTTGCCTGGAGAATCACCATGGACAGAGGAGCTTGGTGGGCTACAGTCCATGGAGTTGCCAAGAGTTGGACATGACTGAGTGACTAAGCACACACACACACATACAGAATTGTTAGTTCTTTATCTGAACGACCAAAGGGGCATTTCAATAACTCCCTTCCAAGGTGAACAGCAGTTTCCAGAATCTAGAACAACAGACCTAAAATTAAATGGGCCCAGGTTAATGTTAAAGGGCCCTGGAGCATCTGTGTAAGAGACACTAATTGCTTGCTATTTTAATAAACTGGTATTGGTTCTAATGAGTTATTTTAAAAAAGTAGAGCATACATCAAGAGTGGAAGATGAGCTTAGGCTGAGGGGAGATGGTCACATGGGGCTGCAGAGGAGGTGGAACATTTTAATAACCGGTGAGCAGTATCATCTTGTGGTTGGTTTAACGACACATTCTCTGCATTTTATAAATTTTGGAGTAATCCAAGGCCCTTGTGTCCAGAATTTTCTCTCTTCTTAGTTATGAGACTGACAGGTTTATTCTGCTGAAAGTTCAGAAAGCTATAGGTCCCGGTGCAGACTGTTTTAAATACAAAGAGCTTACTGTATAGACTGGGGAAGGAAATGGCAACCCATTCCAGTATTCTTGCCTGAAGTATCCCATGGACAGAGGAGCCTGGCAGGCTACAGTCCATGGGGATGCAAGAGTCGGACATGACTTAGCGACTAAACCACCACCACCACTGTGGACCAATGGGTCCCTACAGATAGGAACCCATTCAAAAGCTCAAGCTATGCCTTTTAGTGATGACATTAGGAATCTCAGGCAACTAAAAAATACACTTTAGGGACCCTTGTGACCTTGGCCAAATGCAAATAAATCAAAAGATCGTGAGGTCAGCACTGCTTAGGTGATTAAATCAGAAGCAGTTGACAAAGGTGCTATTTCAGGCTCTGCCTCTGGGCAAGGGTTATTATCTAGGAGTTAAAAATCCTAATAAAGGGGGCCCATAAAACCTCAGAAAATAGTATGTGATATTTTGTGCATATTTTTCTGGAATATGGGTCCATGGCCTTCAGGATTCTCAAAGGATCCATTATTATCGAAACAGCGTGAAGAACAACTCGTGTTTCCTTTCTTTCCTCCTTCCTTCTTTTCCTCCCTCTGTCCCCACTCCTTTTTAGTCTTTTTGTCTGTACTTTCTACTTAAACATCTTCAGCAAGACAAGTAGCTGATCTTCAACAAGTATCTTCTGTAGGAACCAAGACTTGCTCAGGGTGAATTCTGCGCATACACATAGGGTTTTTAACCTTACATTAAGATATGATTATTCTTCTGATGATTATTGAAACAAGGCTTCCCCTGGGCCTTAGCGGGGAAGAATCCGCCTGCAGTACAGGAGACACGGGTTCTACCCCTCGATCGGGAAGATCCCCTGGAGGATATGGCAGCCCACTCCAGCATTCTTGCTTGGAGAATCCCATGGCTGGAGAAGCCTGGAGGACTGCAGTGCATATGATCACAAAGAGTCAGACACGACTGAGTGACTGAGCAGGTGATGATTACTGAGACAAGGAAGGGCACGGACAATCTCGAAGTGAAAGTGAAAGCGTCAGTCACTCAGTCGTGTCCGACTCTTTGTGACCCCGTGCATTGTAGTCTGCCAGGCTCCGCTGTCCCTGGGATTCTCCAGGCAAGAATACTGGAGTGGGTTGCCGTGCCCTCCACCAGGGGATCTTCCCAACCCAGGGATCGAACCCAGGTCTCCCACATTACAGGCAGATTCTTTACCATCTGAGCCACCAGGGAAGGCCAAGGATAATCTCAATGGCCGTTTAACTTAGTTTGTTCTTGCTGCACCACATTCGTGCCTTGTTTCACTGTTTATTTGTATAGTCACCACTGTAAAATGTTTTGAGGATGAGGTGGGGATTGGGGGAGGTGCTGCTGCTGCTGCTAAGTCATTTCAGTCGTGTCCGACTCTGTGCGACCCCAGAGACGGCAGCCCACCAGGCTCCTCCATTCATGGGATTTTCCAGGCAAGAGTCCTGGAGTGGGGTGCCATTGCCTTCTCTGTCGGGGGAGGTGGAGGGTGGTGAATAACAGAAATGAAATAATTTCAGGTTGCATTCAAATCCTACAATATCTTCACAATAAAAATCTATTTTTTCTTTGCAACCCCCGAAGCCAACACTCTTTCCTGCAGCATTTTACATTCTCAATGCCATAGCCTACCTTTGCTGTTGAGGTCAACCAATGTCGACTGTGCCCTCGATACACACCGGACCCTGTGTGCTAGGAATACAAAAAGAGGATGACAGGGCTTCTGCTCTTAAACTCACATCCTGTATGCCGTAGAAGCAGAATCTATTGGTGACTGCTCCCAACTGGCTAAAAGAAAATTGAGAACATTTCTCCAAGGAAGATACACGAACAGCCAATATGCACATGAAAAGGTGCTCGTCATCTTTAGCCATCAGGGAAATGGAAATCAAAAGCACAATGAAATACTGCTTCACAGTCACTAGAGTAAATAGAACCAAAAGGACAGACAATAACAACTGTTGATAAGGATGTTGAGAAACTGAAACCCTTAGACCTTGCCGGTGGTATGTAAAGTGGTACAGCCATTAGGGAAAAAAGTTTGGCAGTTCCTCAAAGGGTTAAACGTAGAGTTACCATATGACTTAGAAATTTCAGTCTTAGGTATACACCCAAGAGAACTGAAAGTCTGTACGAAAACTTGTATGTGACTGTTCATGGCACCATTATTCACAATAGGTCAAAAGTGGAAGCAACCCAAATGTCCATCAACTGTGAACGGATAAGCAAAGAGTGGTGTGACACCACACTAAGCCAAGATGTTAAAAATAGAAGAAGCCGGAGGTAGTGGTATGAGATATGAGATTTGGTAGGGGATATGAGAACCCTGTACTGGGTGCTCAATTTTTCTGTACACCCGAAATTGCTCACCAAAAGTCTACTTTAAGAAGTGGTATATTCATAGAATAGAATATTACTGAGCCATAAACAGAATGACGGGCTAGTGCATGAACCTTGAAAACATCACGCTAAGCAAAAGAAGCCAAACACAACAGGCCACAGATTGTACGATGCCATTATACGTGATGTCCAGAACAGGCAGATCAGACAAACGGCATGTAAGTGGTTGCCAGGGGCTGGGAGAAAGGAAGAGTGGACAGTGAGGTCTCATGGGTATAGGGCTTCTTTGGAGGGATATAAAAATGCCCTGAAATTGGATAGTGGTGATGTTTTGAATATACTAAATACCATGGAAATGTACACTTTAAAGGGGTGAATTTCATAGTATGTGAATTATATCTTAATTTTTTAAAAGGAGAGCTGAGCTGGGGAAGAGAGGAAGGACATTCTAGTTTCTGAATACACAAGGTAATGGTTTATTTCTTGACTATAATTACATTCGGACACAACTTAGCGACTCAATAACAACAATACGATAATTACATGACATTCTTGAACACACTGTCTCTGTCTTAAGTATATAAAAGAGCAGAAAAAGCATAAAAAGGGGTACCCAACACCTCTTTTATAATATCCATGTTTCTCCTATGCTGTCTTCTCCACTGTGTATCATTTTCTTTCTTTTTCATATTATCCCAAAGCAAAAGACAACAAATTCATCTTGACTGACATTTACCAGGAACCAATAGGAAATAAAGGATTTCTTCCTCACACAGTTTAAATTTTGCTCTCAGACTAAACGACATTTTCCCTGATTGACCAAAAGCAAGACGAAGAATAATTCATTAAGATATGCTCTGCATATCAATTATTCACAAAGAACAAAAGCGGAGAGAGATGGAAGTGGATGTTGGACCTTCCAATGGAAGCAGACAAGGACCAAGCTTTGGCTCCATTGAAATAAAGCCACCCACAGCTCTTTGCACAATAATGTCATTGCCAAGCAAAAATCAGAAAACAAATGTAAGGAATGGAACTCATGCAAGCCATTAATCTGTCTTTTCAGGCTCATTAATATGTATAGCACAACTGGTGATATTGAGGAAAATAAGGCAACACAGGGGTTGTCTCTCAACGCCAATATTCAGGTCCTTTTACTTTCAAGTTACAGCTTTAGTTTCACTAAAACTGCTCATACACTGTATATATTTTTGAGATGTAAAATACTTATTGTTATATTGCAAATTCTGAGAACTGTTCTGATGTTCATGGCATCTTATTCACTGTAATAATGATCTCCATTTCATCTCAAAGCTTTTACTATTTTGTCATTATTGAATATTCTATATATATACATACACACACATATAGCAGCATACTCACATTTCAGTCTTAAAAGAGCAAATAACATAGCTGGGTTAGAAAGCACTCCCAGCCTTACAGATCTGCCTCAAGATAACCTGTTCTTTTCTCAATCTGTGCGTACTTTAGATGCTACCGAGTAATTTCTCAGTATAATTTATGCTAGACTTCATTATATAGTTTAAATGTCTGTTAGACCATTCAGTTAACATTTCTTCAAATTTCCTCCCTTTTTAGCATGTCTTTATAATAGACACATTTGTCACTATGCATTCTCAATTAACAACTAGCATAGAAAACATTCCACCCTCTGCTCTACCTCTTTCTTAAAAAAAGAGAGAGAGAGATTTCTGGGTACTAGGTACTGCATTAGTGTTCCTCATCCTGATATCCAGGGGCTTCATTTCAAATTTCACTTGAAATCCCTCCAGTCATATTGCTCTGATAAGAACATGAAGAGCAAGGCCACTTACCTGGCTTTACAAGGCCTGACTTCGGTTCCTTCTTGTGTCGCGCTGATTGGAGGCTTCCCTCACCAACCATTCCAACTGTGCATTTCTTTCTGGTAAAGTCTTCATCACTTCCAGGGCAAAAGCCAATGGGGCTGTTCCCAGCATCCGAGGGCGTCTTCACAGGCGACACTGACTGGCTACTAGGGCAGCCTGTGTCATCTGGAAGACAGGAATCGACGAGTGTTTAATGAGGAGGAGGAAATCAACGATGGTGCAGGGGAGCCAGGCAGTGAGCCGTGCCCACGCGCGCTCACACGCACGTACTCTGCTCAGGAGGCGCAGGCGAACTCCTGTGGATGACTTGCCTTTTATTTTCCATATTCTGGCCGATCACGTTAACCAAGGAAATATCAACGATCAAAGAATAGATTCTAAGGCAAAACCCTGTAAGACTTTTGGATCACAAATATTTCTGTACCATTCCTGTTGTCCAAACCTAAATGATGCCTGTCTGTTTTAAGGCTTTAGGTAGTATACTTCTGGTTCATATTCACCCACAGATTTCTGATGGGGTTAGTAATAAAACATTTGTCAGAACAACTCAGAATTATTGATATGAATTCTTCAGGGTTGTCTGTATTAGGAAAAAGTTGCTTGAATGTTATTGACCACACCCAGATTTCAATTACTGGACCCATCAGTTGGTTGCCAGAGTTTGAAAGAGAAGACAGCTGACTTCAGGAGTTCAAGGAAGCAGAAGACAGTGATCCTGTTTTATCGTCGAACGTACCTATCCAAACCAAAAGGACATCAATCAGATATTTTGCTGTCTGGGGTAAATGGGTAAAATAAAAATAACATTCAAATTAGAAATGTTCCCTTAACTTTCAAGCTATATATTAACTACCATAGTTATTATTGTAAGTTAATATGCATAATATGCACTGACCTTGTAAATGCTTATTAAGCAAACAAGAAAGCTACATTGCTGATTCCTTTAAGTTATTTCCATATCTACTAAATGTTTATAATGGTTGATTAATTCATTTATACTGTGTTGAGGAGAAGTGTATGGAATTTAAAGCCAATCAGCATTACTTAAAAGTATGTCTACTCAAAATAATCAATTAGTGGTAAATTTTCATTGCTGAAAAATTCTTTATTATATGGAAGTATTTTGACAACAGAGCTATTTTAGTGACTAAGTAGGCAAAAAAACGAATAGTACTAATGAATACTACTAAATGAATTTGGTACTAATAACTTTTAGGACTATTATACTTTTATAAATATTAAAGGAACTAAAATAATTTGCCATCTATCAAAGGCTATCATAAAACTTCATGGCTGAATGAAGACAGAAACAGAACTAGGACTGAGTAAAATATACTGGTTGCCTGAATTAAGATGACTAGAGAATCCATCTAAAAAGTAATTGCCATTGCTTCATTTTTGGCCTTTATTTCAATTTTTGTTATGAAATATCCCAGCTTCTAGAACAAAGTGAACTTGGCATTAGTAAAATGATGCATCCTTTTAGACTTTTGGACATAATAGTTTGTATAGGATCTCAGTGGTCTATTTCTGGAAGTAAATGGTTTTTAGTGCACAGATCATACCTTCTGTCTTTGCTGCTCTGTTCAATGTGCTATGTTCTTCTTGAACTGAAGAAACTGTGGCTCTGAATCACAAAGTGGTGAGAATCCTCTTGGCTGCTATAGCTCAGCTATTTCACTATTGTCCCTGGCTTCTTACTTTTGCCTGTCCCATGCTTCAATTCAAAGAAATCTGAGCTTCTTTCTTAAGGTGTAAAGACAGATTCCAGTACTTTTTCAAGGCTCAACAAGTCTGCCCATGGCCTCAAGAGAGCCTGGTTCCTGATTCCTATCCCAAAGCAGATAAACCCAAACGAATGAAATCTAATCATCCGAAGTTACCTGTTGTCTTTAAAAGTATTTCCTTATGAGTCAGTTCCATAAGTAACTTCTTTTGAAAGAGAGATGGCCCAAATTAACAAAAAGTCATGCTTCAGATTCTCTACCCTCGAAAGCAATTTTTTCTTGAGAACTGACTCCAAGGGACAAAATTAAACAATTTCCAGTACTGAGAAACACTGTCAAAACTGTAATTTAAATAGATAGAAAACAAATGTGCTTTGTTTGGCTCTACTACCATTTAGCCAGAGTTAAACAAGAAGGAATGTGTGCACACCACGTTTTCAGTACTAGTCATTTCAAGGACTACAGATCTGATTAAAAATTGGAGACCAAAATTATTCAGAACGGTAGCAGTTTACAGAAGGCAGTAGCAATTTTTCACCTGGAATGTATGTCTCACCTGTCATCAAAATATACAGCCATTATCTCCAGGGCAGGGATTGAGAAGATGAATACTTAAATAAATCTTTAACTTCAGGTACCTCATACAGCATTTGAATCACCACCTAGTAAACTAGTATTCATTTATCATCTCTTAACTGTCTGGCATTACACTTCATTTTGAGGGGGAAATGATGGGAAGATGAGACATCGTCTTTCATTAGTTAAATATATACCGAGTCTTGGCACTGAATCAGCCACAGGAATGTAACCAGCCCCCATGCTGATGGAGCTTATAAGCAAGTAAAGGGAGTTGGTAAATATCACTCCCAGTGCACAGTTCTTGTAAACTGATAAGCCTGTTAAGGCATATCCATACCCCAGAAAAACTGAGTTATGAGAGAAGCTTGGGGTGTTGCCTGTCTAATGGAACCAACACTGACAAAGGAATCTCGTTTTGAAAGGGCGGGGCCATGGATTTTCCTACTGCAGAGACTACACTTTAAGTTATGCAAACTAAGACCTGAGCAAAAACAATAGAAATTCAGTACCAGAGGGTCGACTGGTTAACTGTGGCACCTGAGGTGTTTTCTTCTGCACAGCACTGAAGAAGTGGTTCTTTTTTCCAACAGGTCTTGTTTAGGGCCCTTGCTTTCCTCCCTTTCCTAATCCCTCCTCTTCCTCTCTTCCTGTTTAACTTCAGGATCATAGCTGGAAGCAGATCACCAGTCCAGATGAAGATAATATTCCTTTCCAAAATTCTATGTAAAATAGTCTTAGTTCACATTTATCCCAAGATTCTAACAACAGTCAAGTTGATGTTCTTTGGTTGTTCAAGTCTAATCTCGCTATGTGCCAAACTCCATGTAGATACAGCACATGATAGATTTATTTATTAGACCTGCTTCAGTGAAATACTTCATGCCTTCTGTTCCCTGCTGCTATTTTGACTGCTAAATCTGTCTTGTAGAATTACAGCTCTCATTACTTATGTTAGTATAAAGGAATTATCAGTGGCAGAAATTTCTAAGAGGATACTACAAAGAAACTGTTTCTGGGCAGGAAATGGCAGAAATCCTGAATGATTTACCCTGAAAAGTGTGGGTTGTTTTAAATTTCCAGAATGTCTGGGAAAAGTGAGAACATTTCAACGTGGTTCTAAGAAAAACATTGCTCCAAGGCTTTAGAAAGAGAGTGGGGGAGATTGTCACTTCTACTGAAAAGGGGTTTTTCTCTTAAAACACGCTTAAACACATACCCACACCAGCTCTTACACAGTTGAGCTTTTACGTTTCTTTCTCATGGTATTATTCATGGTAAGTATAATTTCATTTTAAGAATATACATGAAATAGGAGCACGTTCCATGTTTTACAGCGTGATCCATTTGGGATGATTTCCTTCCAGGGTCAACAATTTAAAATTCCACTTACATGAGTCCAGGATGGCCCCTGGTGGATCTCAGGGTAAAGTGACTCTCATCAAGGCCAAATGATTACCATTTGCAGTGAAGGAGACTAATTTACATGCCCCCTTTCACTTATTTTTGCTGCTGTGGTTGTATCCCTAAGTTGTATCCAACTCTTTGCGACCCCATGAACTGCAGCACACCAGGCTCCCCTGTCCTCCGCTATCTCCTGGAGTTTGCTCAGATTCATGTCCATTGAGTTGGTGATGTTGTCTAACCATCTCAATCCCTGCTGTCCCCTTCTCTTTTTGTCTTCAATCTTTCCCAGCATCAGGGTCTTTTCCAATGAGTTGGTTCTTTACTTCAGGTGGCCAAAGTATTGAAACTTCAGGTTCAGCATCAGTCCTTCCAATGAATATTCACTTTTGTTTACACTGAGGAACAAGTCCTTTCATTGATTTGTTCCTGTTTATTTTCTTTGAATATGTCAACTCACAGGATTAAGGACAATAGAAAAATATTTACAGATCTAGGAACCTCCAGAAGTTGTGGCCCACCTCAAGTGCTGTAAGAAATATACTACTAACTCGTTTCCAAATTGATTTTAAGGGAAAAAAATTTAAGGTCGATAAAGACAGAGGGGAGAAGCAAATATCTAATGTAGTTTTGGAGCTTGGAGGTTGTTAAAAAATGATTTTTTAATCTATTTTCTTCTCTCTTTATATTATAAGCTCTTTGAGAATACGGGATACAGCTAAAAATTGTACAACTACTCTACTTACAATTCCAAAAAAAGTGTGTAAAAGCACCTTTTAAAATAATTTGTGTATTATTTTAAATGTACTAAAGAAACTTGTTAAGTTAAAGAAAATGTTCTGTTGGGTTTTTAAATTATAAAAGTAATACTCTTTAATGCAGAACATCTAGAGTACAGAAAAGTACAAAGAAGTAAAAAAAATAAAAAGATAATAGTTTCTTAGAATTGTACTGCCAACAGGAAATATTTAACTATTCGGTATAGTTCTTACTGATTTTTTATCCATATTATTTACTTGCTTGCTTGTTTTCTGTTTTTTTAAACTTTCAAAATACATTACAGTTTCTTTACTCTGTTACTGAAAATTTTTCCCTGGAATTTGTTAGGTTAGACAGAAAGAAGCTGTTAAGACTAGTAGGAACCAAAACAAAGGGGTCCCATTGGCCAAAGATGGAATAATTTGAGCATCAGAAATAATAATACATGCAAATGACTGATAATCATTGGATATATTTTTAAAATCTATGAGTTCATAATCTTACAAAATAAACCAAAAAAAAAAAGAAAGGCCATTTCAACACCCCCAAAATCCCCTGAAATCACTGGAAGTGACCAAGGAACCAATTTTTTTAATTGAAATTTGACAATTAAAAGGAAACAAAAAAATCCTGATTGTAAAAGCTGTTACTGGACAATCTGTATTTTAGAATAACTTAAATCACTCACTGATATTGGAAAGTTCTTTCTTACAGAAGCATTCTGGTTAATGAGAGTAAGATGGAATAATAGAAAGTTACTATGATTGACCCTTGAACACATGGGTGGTTGGTGGTTGGGGGTGCTGACCCCATGCAGTAGAAAACCCAAGTAAAACGCAGCAGTTGATCCATCGTATGCAGTTCTACATTCAAGGATTCAACAAACCTTAGCTCATAGTATATATTTTAAAAAGTCCGAGTATAAGTGGGCTTATGCAGTTCAAACCCATGTTGCACAAAGGTCAACTTTGTAATTATTTCTAATGGAATAACAGATTTAGGCAACAAACTCAATGGATGAAACCATTAGACAAAAGGCTGACAGAGAGTCAGTAGAGGGATCAAGCCTTACCCATTTGTACCCACTGAGAATCCTTAGCATGACTGACTGGGGCAAAGGACATTATGTACCTTCTGATGGGCTATGAGATGAGGCACACAGCATTCCCCATGAAGTATTCTTGCCACAAAAAAACTGCCCCTAAATCTAATCAAGCTTTAAAGCTAATGTCCACCACACAATATGGAGAACAGGAATGAGTTAAATCAGGGGTTGGCAAACTGCAGCCTGAAGCCCAAATCCTGTTCGCTGCCTGCTTTTGTAAATCAAATGTTACTGGAAAACAGCCCAATCCTTTACATGATGTGGGCTGTGGCTTTCAAGCACAAAAGCAGAGGTGAATAATTACAACAGAGATCATCTGGCCAGCAAAGCTGAGATTATTTACTATCTGGTCCTTTTCAGAAAACTTTGCTGGCCTCTGGTTTAAATAATACCATGAGGAAGGAAACAGACACTTTTGAGATGACTGGGGCTAGTTCAGGGTTCTCGATAGTACCAAGGAATTATGTTAATTGTGTTAGTAATGAAAATGGCACTAATTTTTGTAAGAAAATGTTCATTTTTTAAAGAAATGAGTACTAAGGTATGGACATGAAATGGCATGATATCTGGATATAAGCTTTGAAATGCTTCAGCAAAGTAAAAAAGAGAGAAAGAGATAGATGAAGCAAATATGACAACATCTTGCTATTACTTAATCTTGATAGAATGGACAAGCAGCATATTAGGGTTTACTATAGTATTCATCTTTCTTTGGGTATGTTTTTAAAAGTTTCAAAGTATTTTATTTAATTTCTGAAAAATATTATTTTTAAATGAGTAACTGTTAGGAACACAGTAGGAACACAGTATTTCCAAAAATCAATTCCTTCTTGCAGGGTTTTTTAGGTTGTTTCCAATTTTCTATTATTGAAATTGCTTTAATAACATATTTTACAGATAAATCTCTGGTCACATTTTTTACTACCTCATAGAATGTATCTCTGAAAGTAAAATCACTAACACTTCTGAGAAATTTCAGGCAATTTATATTCCTGTTATTATCATATGAGACTACCCTACTTATTAAATTCATGCTAGTAATGAATACTAGTTTGTTTGCATTTTTGCCAAGTTAATATGAAAAATGTATTTCTGATGTTTTAGCTTGCATGTATTTAATTATCAGTGAGGCTTAATGTCTTTCATATGTTCGCTGGTCTTTTTTTAACTTATCCTATGTACTGTGCATGTTTTTGACAATTTTTCTATTAAGGTGTTAAGGAATTCTTATTGATCTGTAAGAAATTCTTACATATGGAAGGCACAGTCCTTCAGCATAGTTCACCAAATTTACTGTTGGCTTTTAGTTTAAAATGTTTTTGACAACCAACCTTTTCTATTTCTAGTTGTCAAATCTCTCCATATTTTCCTCTGTGATTTCTTTCAATGCTTTAGTGCTTAGAATGTCATTCTTAACTCCAGGATCAATTAAATATTACCTATGCTTTCTTCCCCTGGAGAAGGGAAAGGCTACCCACTCCAGTATTGTGGCCTAGAGAATTCCATGGACTGTAGTCCACAGGGTCACAAAGAAGCAGACTTTCACTTTCATACTTTCTTCCAGATTGTTATAATTTCAGTTTTCATGTATATTAAATCCATCTGCAATTCATTTTAAAAGGCAGTATAAGGTTAGATGCTAACTTATTGTTTTTCTTAATTTTTAGGAAATCTATCCTTTCCATATTACTTGTTAATGCTTTTCTGGTGAAAATTTGAAAGCAATGAATATTTTCTGCAAAGTGAATATATATATATATATGTGTATATGTGTGTGTATATGTGTGTGTGTGTGTGTGTGTGTGTGTGTGTGTGTGTGTATGTCCAACTCTTTGAGACCCTATGGACTGTAGCCTACCAGGCTCCTTTGTCTATGGGATTCCCCAGGCAAGAATACTGGACTGAGTTGCCATGTTCTCCTCTAGGGGATCTGCATCTGGGTTCAAACCTGCATCTGTCTCCGGCATTGGCAGGCAGGTTCTTTACCACTAGTACCATCTGGTAAGCCTCTATACATATATATATGTGCTGCGCTGTGCTTAGTTGCTCAGTCATGTCCAACTCTTTGCCACTCCCTGGACTGTAACCCATCAAGATCCTTTGTCCGTGAGGATTCTCCAGGCAAGGATACTGAAGTGGATTGCCATGCCCTCGTCCAGGGGATCTTCCAAACCCAGCAATCGAACCCAGGTTGCCCACACTGCAGGCAGATTCTTTACTGTCTAAGCCACCAGGGAAGCCCATGAATACTGCAGTAGGTAGGCAATCCCTTCTGCAGGGGATCTTCCTGACCCAGAAATCAAACCTGGGTTTCCTGCATTGCAGGCAGATTCCTTACCAGCTCAGCTACCAGGGAAGCCCATATATACATATTATATATATATATATATATATATATATATACATACATACACACACATTTATATACACACACATTTATATACACACACATTTATATACACACACATTTATACACACACACATATATATATATGTATATATATATATATTTAACCCACATTTAAAAATATTAGGATTGCCCAAGTGTGTGTATATTTACTGATATTTAAGTGCCTAAATATCACCTTAAATACTCTTCCAGATGTTCAAGCTGATTTTAGAAAAGGCAGAGGAACCAGAGATCAAATTGCCAACATCCTCTGGATCATGGAAAAAGCAAGAGAGTTCCAGAAAAACATCGATTTCTGCTTTATTGACCATGCTAAAGCCTCTGACTGTGTGGATCACAATAAACTGTGGAAAATTCTGAGAGAGATTGGGATACCAGATCACCTGACCTGCCTCTTGAGAAACCTATATGCAGGTCAGGAAGCAACAGTTAGAACTGGACATGGAACAACAGACTGGTTCCAAATAGGAAAAGGAGTACGTCAAGGCTGTATATTGTCACCCTGCTTACTTAACTTCTATGCAGAGTACATCATGAGAAACGGTGGGCTGGAAGAAGCACAAGCTGGAATCAAGATTTCTGAGACAAATATCAATAACCTCAGATATGCAGATGACACCACCATTATGGCAGAAAGTGAAGAGGAACTAAAAAGCCTCTTGATAAAAGTTAAAGAGGAGAGTGAAAAAGTTGGCTTAAAGCTCAACATTCAGAAAATGAAGATCATGGCATCCGATTCCATCACTTCAGAGGAAATAGATGGGGAAACAGCGGAAACAGTGTCAGACTTTATTTTGGGGGGCTCCAAAATCACTGCAGATGGTGACTGCAGCCATGAAATTAAAAGACGCTTACTCCTTGGAAGAAAAGTGATGACCAACCTAGACAGCATATTCAAAAGCAGAGACATTACTTTGCCGACTAAGGTCCATCTAGTCAAGGCTATGGTTTTTCCAGTGGTCATGTATGGATGTGAGAGTTGGACTGTGAAGAAGGCTGAGCACTGAAGAATTGATGCTTTTGAACTGTGGTGTTGGAGAAGACTCTTGAGAGTCCCTTGGACTGCAAGGAGATCCAACCAGTCCATTCCGAAGGAGATCAGCCCTGGGATTTCTTTGCAAGGAATGATGCTAAAGCTGAACCTCCAGTACTTTGGCCACCTCACGTGAAGAGTTGACTCATTGGAAAAGACTCTGATCCTGGGAGCGATTGAGGGCAGGAGGAGAAGGGGACGACAGAGGATGAGATGGCTGGATGGCATCACTGACTCGATGGACGTGAGTCTGAGTGAACTCCGTGAGTTGGTGATGGACAGGGAACCCTGGCGTGGTGCGATTCATGGGGTCGCAAAGAGTCGGACACAACTGAGTGACTGAACTGAACTGAACTGAAGGTGCCTAACAACCAGTGCTATCCAACACATTCGGTGACAATTATGATGACCAAATCCCATGGGCAGAGGAGCCTGGTAGGCTGCAGTCCATGGGGTCGCTAGGAGTCAGACACGACTGAGCAACTTCACTTTCACTTTTCACTTTCATACATTGGAGAAGGACATGGTAACCCACTCCAGTGTTCTTGCCTGGAGAATCCCAGGGACAGGGGAGCCTGGTCAGCTGCCATCTATGGGGTCACACAGAGTCGGACACGACTGAAGTGACTTAGCAGCAGTAGCAGCAGCATGATAACCAAGTCCCAACTTCAACTTCTTTGTAATCTAAAGATTACTGATAAAATATTTCTTCAAAGTTCAAGAAACATCTCTAAAACTTCTGATTCATTTTTGAATTTAGATATCAGAGCTCATTGGTTTTCTATAATGCTGAACTAAACAATTCCAGAAGAACTTAAAAAACAGCAGGCGGAGGAAAATGTGGTTTTGTGCCATAAGGTCTTGAAACATTCAGTTATGGTTTGATGCTGTTCAATGTTCAGTTGCACAATTTGGAGGAAGAATTATTTCCATTTTAAAGAAACATCAAACTATATAGAAATCTAGTTGATTCTCATGCATGACAAAGGCGTTTACAAATAACTTACTCATCTGCTCAACAAATATTTACTGAGTATCTACCATGTGCAAGACACTGTTATAGGTATTACTGTTTACTGCTCAGGAGATATTTACTATTTACTGGTCAGGCAGGAGGAGAAGGGGGTGACACAGGATGAGATGGTTGGATGGCATCACCGGCTCAATAGATATGAATTTGAGCAAACTCCAGGAGATAATGGAGGACAGATGAGCCTGGCATGCTGCAGTCCATGGGGTTGAAAAGAGACGGACATGACTCAGCAACTGAACAATAATTTACTGCTCCAGAATGACATTTCTGAAGATAGTCTGATGGGAGACAAGTAAAATGTCATAATTTAAACTCATGGTTAATCTGAACCCTGTGAAATTCTTACTAAAAACTATTCAAATGCTCTGAAAGGATGTAGGTAAGATAAAAGCAACATAGCTATCATGTCCAAGAATACTAGTTTTATCATATAATTTTAATAAATCTCATTTTTATAGATGGGAAAACTAAGGCTTGGACAGGGTAAGAAATCCAGTCGCATAGCAAATAAGGGATGAATTCAAAGATTCAAACTCAGGTTTGTCTGACTCTCAAGTCCCTGTTTTTCTCACCACCATGAGCTGTTTTCTAAATTTTTCTACGTATGTTTGTTCCAAGAGGAAACAGCAGAAATGTGGGGAATGCTCAAATTAAAAACAGACAAAGGAAGCTGTTAGAAGTAAGCCATCTCATTATAAACAGACCACAAAATCTGAGGCAAGAGACTCTAGTTGTTTCTAGCGTTTTGCTTCAACACAGTGACCGTTTAATGCATGCTGCTCAGATAATTTTGGACTGTAGGTTTTCAGTAGCAAAATTTGCAATTCTACTCCCTCACCTAATTTCAGCATCTTTTTGGAGTGAGAATTCACAAGTCTACAAGGCTCCACCCTAAATTTGCTTCAGCATTATACAACGTGACACTACACAATTGCCAATGTTGAAGTGTAAGAATGTCATTCATCCATCCATCCATCCCACAAATGATTACTGATTTCCTATTGTGTGGCGGATAGTCCTCAAGATATTGAAAATGTAATGATGACTAAGACTCTAAGATCCTTGTCCTCAAGGAGTTGACATTCTAGAGTTAGAGAGAGTTGATAAGCAAGGAAAAAAAAAAACACATAGGGAAGAAATTTTGATTGTGATGTACTGTTAACAAAACAAACTGGGTGATATTAGAGTAGCTGAGTGGGAGGTGGGAAGGTATTTCATTAGACAGGTTGTCATGCAAGGTCCTAAAGAGGTAATTCGAACTGAGATGAAAAAAATGAGAAGAAGCCAATCACGGAAAAGGCAGGGGAGAGAAAACTCCAGGGAGGGGGAGCAGCAAGGAGTCTGGTACACCGAGGAAACTGAGAAGAGACCAGGAAAATGTGAGGGCGGAGGACTGACGATGAGGTTGAAGGAGGCGGAAGTCTGAGCATGCGCAGGACTATAGGCAAGAACCCTACGTTTATCTCAAGTGCAATGGAAGCTATCATGTGCATTAAGCAAGAAATGACAACCATTTGGCCTGTGGAGAACAGACTATATTAGTAATATTAGGTCTCACTAATATTTATTGAGTGCCTACTAAGCACCAGGCATGTTTAGAACACTAAACCTTTAATACAATTTAATTAACTTAATCTAATATCCTCTTTGAGACAGGCACTAATAAGATGTACTGCAGTCCATGGGGCTGCAAAGAGTCGGACACGACTGAGCAATTGAACTGAACTGAATAAGACAGGCATACAAAACTAGCACTACAAAGCCACCTCCCTGAGGCCACAGTAAGCTGCGGGTATGAACTCAAAGAGGTCAACTCCAGAGTCTCCTTCTGAACACCCATGCTGTGTAACCCCTTTAGGAATGAAGGCATGGAAGCAGTGAACCCACATGGAGACCACTGCATAGTAGAAATGAGAGATGGCAGTGGTTTGACTGAGGTGGTAGTAGTAAAAATTGAGAAAAGGAGATGGGTTGGGGATACATTAGTTATGACTATGAAAAGTAGGAGGTCAAGAATACTTCCAGGTTCTTTGCTTAAGCAACAGAGAATATGGTGGTCATTTCTGAGTTGGAGAAAAATGGATTTATGAGTTTACAGAGGGTGAAATTAAGAATTCTGGTTTCGATGGGACTTCCCTGATGGTCCAGTGGTTAGGAATATGCCTTCCAATGAAGGAGATGCAGGTTCCATCCCTAGTCAGGGAACTAAGATCCCACATGCTGTAGGGCAATTAAGCCCATGTGCCGCAAATAGAGAGTCCACGTATTACAACTATCAAACGTGTACCACAACTACTGAACATGCATGCCACTACGAAGAGGTGATGAAGGGCCCACATGCCACAAGGGAGACCCAGCTCACCCTCCCCCCAAAAAGGAATTCTGCTTTCGATATATGTTAAATCTGAGGCACTGGAGATATCAAATAGGCAGTTGGATATGTGAGCCTAAAGCTCAGAGGGGCCTTCCCTGGTGGCGCTAGCAGTGAAGAACACAGCTGCCAATGCAAGAGACTTAAGAGACGTGGGTTCAATCCCTGGGTGGGGAAAATCCCTTGGAGGAGGATGTCACAACCCTCTCCAGTATTCTTGCCTGGAGAATCCCATGGCTAAAGAGCCTGGCGGGCTGCAGTCCATGGGGTCGCACAGAGTTGGACATGACTGAAGTGACTTTGTGCGCACACAAAGCTGAGAGGAGAGGTTGGATTGGAGAGCATCACCATCCTACAAGTGAGGGATTTAAAGATCTGAGCCCTTGGGGAGGGCAGGAAGAGAAGAGGACTGAGGACTGAGGCACGCACACATGGTGAGGTGGGAAGGGGCAGGACAGAGCCAACAGGAGCTCTCAAAGGGTGGACCAAAGGAGCCAAGGAGGAAAATCTTTCCCAAGAAAGAGGCTTGTTCAACTGTATTGAGTCATTCCGGGAAATCAAGGAAAATGACGGCAGACAAGAGAATGTCAGATCTGCTAATGTGGTCACTCCCATGCTTGACAAGAACAGATTACGGAGACAGGATGTTGGTGAAGTTTTGCTCGTGAAGAGGAACAGGGAAGTAGAATGGCAGCTGCAAAGCGATGAGGGGGTCAAAGGGAGCTTATTTACTCTGAAGGATGTGTAAACACAAGCATATATATGTCCTGATGGAGGTGAACTTGTTAGAGCAATTGGAATGAAACACCTCCACTAAGACATGTAACCTACGTCTATAAAAACCAAGCAAAAAACAGAGAAATTATTTAATGAAAGTTTCCCTGGTTTCTTAGAGACAAAGCAATCATTTCCCATATAAACACTCCCGGGATTTCTGAGCTATTTTGGAACCTCGAGTGCTCCCATAAAAGTCATTCTGGTGCAGCCCTGGGCAGCAAAAAAGGATATGTAGTGAGGCAAGGTGAGGCGAGTCGGTCTCTTCACGGGACCTGTGCTTCCTCTGAAATAAAGGCTTCAACTTGGTTTTCCACCAAGCGCCAAATTGTCTCGTTTGTAGGAGCAACCACAGGGGGAATTTAGAAGGGAAAACAAGTTGGTCCAAATAGTCAGCTTAGCATAATGACACATTTATCTAGGAGATTGGGTGAGGGAGCAACCGATGCTGAAATTGGGAACCAGGGTGGCTCAGTCACTGCCAGGAGACAGGTGAGCCCCGGGAGGTGGGTGGGGGAATTCTTCTGTCTCTCAAGCTTTTATTTCTCCTGCTCTTTCTTTCACAGGGTTATGAGCTTTCCAAAACAGGGATGTTACTAATGCTTCTGATCTTCCTCTCCTTAGTGATATGAGTTTATTTGCAGCTTCTAAATCATGGGTTTATAAAGACTTTTTTTTTAAGGTTTCTTACTGGGAGAAGATAGCAGACAGGGAAAGGCATCGCAGGAGGGGAGCTGGCAGGTAGGAAGGAAAGAAGAGACACACAGAGAGTCAGACAGGGAAGCTATCTTTTGATCTCTTGAAAACCTTATAACAAGGAAACCCGAACCCAATCTGAAGAAAGAAAGAAAGTGAAGTCGCTCAGTTTCTTTGAGACCCCATGGACTGTTACCTACCAGGCTCCTCTGTCCATGGGATTTTCCAAGCAAGAGTACTGGAGTGGGTTGCCATTTCCTTCTCCACAGGATCTTCCCGACCCAGGGATTGAACCCAGTCTCCTGTACTGTAAGCAGATACTTTACCATCTGAGCCACCAGGGAAACCACTCTTAGGACACCTGAATTACAGGGACCTCTCTTGTAGCAAACCCCTTTCCAGGTGGCACAAATCTGCCTGCCAATGCAGGAGACATAAGAGATGCAGGTTCAGTCCCTGGGTTGGGAAGATCCCCTGCAGAAGGAAATGGCAACCCACTCTAGTATTTCTTGCCTGGAAAACTTCCACGGACAGAGGCAGACACTCTTGTAGCAATGCAAATCTTTTCCCCTTCCTTTCTATCTTTTCTCACATTGAACAATTGAAGATGGCGATGATCAAGATGCCGTAAAGCATTAAAATGGAGAAATGTTGAAGTACGTTAAGGAAAAAGCAATGTTTATTATACAGCCTAATTCCTACATCTTGATCTTTCTATTTGAAAAAAAAAAAGAAAAGAATTGTTTTAGAGAATATATATGAATCAGGGTATTAGTTTTTTAAAAAAGACACAAACACAGAAATGAGACAGAGATGCTCAGGAATAAAGTTAATTTCAGTGACATTCAATAAATGAAATTCTGAATTTTGAAAAGTCAGCCTCAGAGATGAAATGTCCATCCACAGAAGAATGGCTGAATAAATGAAGCCCTCCATCCAGGGGAACCCGAGCTGTCAGTGCAGTGAATGGGGGCACCTCTATGTACTGACAAGCAATGACAGGTACAGGTATCGTCTAGAAGACACACTCCTGGAGGGCAGGAGTCCTGTCAGGGTTGCTCATCACTGTTGTTCAGCTCCTAGGATAGCACCTTGTCCACAATAGGTGTTTGATAAACATTTACGTAGAAAGGATCACGGGTCACGAAAGCAGGATCTCACGTTGGCAAAAAGCAATGTAAGTGTGATTACGTCTACTCTGACATATGTGTTTGCACATGGATCTTAGTTTTGAATTGAAAACATATAATCATTAGCATTAAAGAAAAGATAACCCTCACTCACACCTCAGGATAACTAGAAGGGCAGGTTAGGGTACACAGGGTCTCAAGAATTCTGAGGGCTGGGTCAACACCTAAAAGGAATCCTATCTTCAGGGACCCCCCCAGGCTAAAGAGAAGAGAATGAAGCAGGGCCAGCTGGGAAGGAGGAGGCGTGCTGGGGAGCTTCATGCTGAGTGTGAGAGTTGGGCGAGCCCCCATGATGAGCACTGGGAAGTTTGGTTAGGGTTCTCTAAAAAGAGACAGCAGTCAGCCTGACATGACTGGCCTCCTGCAGCAGGAGGAGTATAACCCGGGCGATGAGCAGAGGGTGGGCACTTTGACCACCCAGCAGTGCATGGAGCAGCTGGGAAGGTCTCTGCTCTGGGAGACATGGGGCCCGACAGTGTCTCCAAAGCAGGAGATGCCACGAGCAGTCCAAGCCCAAGGGCAGCAGAGGTTTGGTGCAGAGGTTTGGTGGGTGCTAGCAAAGCCAGCTAACAGAACAGGCGCAGCCAGCAGTCTTGTCTCCCCTGGGCTTTTTCAGAGTAAAATCCACCACCAGGGCGGTGGGGCAGGGGGCTGGCCAGGGTCAAGTTGAGCCCTGGGAAATGTGGGTATGTGGCTTTGTCCTGAATTCCTCCTTCACTCTGAACTGGGGTGCTGTTATCTAGACGAAGTAGGTGCCATATACTGAGATGGGAATTCAGTGGGATGAAGAGGTGAAGACAGAATCCACCATTAGGTTTGGTGGTGTGGTGAGGATCCTGAGAATTTCACAGGTGTCAATTAACGGGGAAAGGAGGAGGAAAACCTGACTGGAGTTGCATGAACAGAGAGCTTAGGCATCACCTCCTCCAGAATGCTTTGCTGATTCCCCAGCCTTCCACCTCTCCTGCTGCCAGACACACAGATGTGTGCAGACCTTACACACTCATATAGATATATATACACACACACCAATCACTACACACATGTACCTCACACACACTTCTCACACTTACATATACACACAGTTAAATAAAACATAAACTGGATGGCTGTTTTTCCTTCCTGGCTTACAAGTACCAACTCCAGAGTGGGATATTTTCTGATTTTCTTAGCAAGAGAGCTCTCCTCTAGCTGTCACAGCACTGGGGGCCTGTTCCCTTACACCAATGACTCTTTCTGATAATTAGAGACACTGAACTCCTCTGGACAGGAATGTTTCTTTCATGTAATAAACCAATTATATCCCCTGGATGAGGGCATGGCAACCCACTCCAGTATTCTTGCCTGGAGAATTCCACAGACAGAGGAGCCTGGCGGGCTACAGTCCATGGGGTCACAGAGAGTCGGACAGGACTGAGTGACTAACAATTTCTATTACAGGACATGTTCGAAGGTGACTACGTCTTCGCTTTATGCCATTTCTGTTCACAAAAGGTTCCACACGATGCTTTACTTTAAGATGGCAGGGAAACCTGTGTCAAGCCCCTTGACTGACTTCAGCTGCTAACATCTCTGACTTCTCTTCACAGCTCCAGACCTCTATCTCAAGTGCAGCAAAGCCTAATCTGAGTTCATTCACCTGACTCATCCTCCTCCCCAGTCCTGCTACTTCATTTGGGTTCATCCGGTGGAAACTTAGACCCATTCCGCTTGAAACTGGTGACTAAGACACATACATTCTGGCTCCAGTCCTCACACTTATTATTTTATCATTTTTCACTTAGACTGTCACCACAATGGCCTTCAAACCAGGCAGGCTCTCACCATCATTCTCTGTCTCCTCCTATCCAATCTTCCACATGTAATCAGAAAGATTTTTCTAAATTATAAATCTAGTCATAAACCGGAAAACCCTTCCCTGGGGAAAACCCTTCAGTGGCTCTGGAGGATGTTAAGGAATTACAAAATGGCAGTCCAAGAGTCAAATCCAGCTACTTATGTATGTTATTTGACCCACATAGTGGGAAAAAAAAAAGCACTGAATTTTTAAAACTCTGACTATCTAGAGTCCAAACCTATTGTCATCTATCCAGGTGGCTGCACTCTTTACGTTACTGGTTCACTTCCTGTATGGACCCTGGACCTCAGGGATCAAGTTTTTCACAAGGTGAACAAAGCCTTTCCTGCTCTGGTCCTGCTTACCTTTCTAATCTTATTTCATGCTTTTAACTCAGGTCTGCTGATGCCAAGGCTCATGTTTATCTACTACACCACACTAACAAATGCTACTTCGTTGAACCCTTGGGCTTATGAAATGTGAGAGGCCAGTGCAGATAATAAACAGAGCAACAAACTCAAATTACAGGGAAGGAGTGTTTGTGTGTCAAGTGGGCGTGGGTAAAAATGACCAGATACAAAATCACTGAGATAAAGGCAGTTGTGTGGGAAATGCCTCCACACATGTCATCCCATTTATTGATATTTTATCAGGGTGAAGGCAGTAAAATACTTGATTTTTCCAATCCCTGTGTCTTATTCATCTTTGCACCCTTAGCCTGATCCTTAGCAGGCACTGAATAAATGCTCATTAGATTAATGTGTTTTTATGGAAGTTTGCAAAAAGCTGAATGTCTTGCTACTCCCAGGCCTCAGTTTCTCTTTTTTTTCCCATCTCTCTCAGTGAACCTACTGGCTCTTTAGGGCACATTCATGTTGTACCCAGTATAACTACTTCCAATGTACCTCAAATTATCCTAATGCCAAAATAAGTAAATGCAAAAGAATCAAGTCTGGCCACAGATAGTATATCCAGAAAGATGGTTATCCAGGAAAACAGAGGAAGGACATGCTTTCTCCTCCCTTTAACTTCTCTACCATCTGAATACAAGTTAAGCCCACTATGTAGACATAAATAATACTATCGCTAAGACTAATGCCGTGGGAATTGTAAATACAGACTGAGAAGCTGTAATTTCCAGGAACTGTGGAATCAGTTTCCTTGTCCCATGCCATGGTTTTAAACATCTTGGCTGGCCACCACTTCTGCCGTCTTTGATCCCTGTTCATCTTGGAATGCCACTGGGGCATACCCCTCACATCCCTCATACAAAATCCCTAAACACATGCAGACCACAAAATAGAGAGGCTCAGACTTCACTAGGTAAAAGTCATCCAGAAAGTCTATAAAATACAGATACCTGGGCCCTTCCATCCTGGAATAACAAGCTAGGGCAGTGCCAAGGCATCTGCATTTTAAACTAGCTTTCCTGGGGATCTGACAGTAGACAAACACCACACTCTGAAGTGATAAACAGCGTCATAGACATGAGAATTCTACAGCATGAAAGATGTTCACAGTAAGTGCCACGATTTGCTCTCAGGCATGGTCCAACTCCAACCTTTCACCATTCACACTAAGTAATTTTTTTTTTATTAAATGGCAAAAAGCTTTTGTTCTTGTCCCCCTAATTGCAGTTACCACATCCTCAAAGAAGCACTATCTATGTGCCCTTCATTTGCGACCTATTTCGTTAGGTACTTACTTCTGACGCTGAGGCAGCTAAGCATCAGAAATATGTATCATGCAACAGAGCCTGGGTCCCATTCTCATTAAAATGATACTAAATTCTTAGGGTTTTAGTTGTTTTTTTTTTCTTCACAGCAGGTTGGCAGTCATTCAATTATAGTGTAATTCAGTACTGCAGCTCACTTCAGTTTAATCAGTTCATCTCAATTCTGATCATTATATTCAAAGGCTTACTCTATCCAGATGCCAAGTTTCCTCAACTGGACAAAAGCATAGCAGAAATATTTCTGTTTGGCAAGGCAAAGCAGATTTTTGAAGGCATTATCATGCCTCGGCAGGGCACTAGTCAGGTTGTAATTTGCTGTAATTGTTCTTCCCACAAACAGCCACAATGATTACCTCTAGGTCACTGCACCCAAAGACGGAGTTCTTCTCAGCCACTGTAACTACCAAAGTTATTTCTGCAAACACCTTACTCAGAATTAGACTGCAAAGAATCAGTTTCTCAGATGCTGACTGATGAGAAGTGATTGATCTGGTACATGCTTTTTAGTGGGTTAGGCCATACACTTGACTGTGTGTGCACATTAGAAACATGGAAATAACTCAGAGCAATCACTGGTCTCCCATAAAACCATCAGTGTACCGTATGCATCATTTCCCCCACCTGCTATGTTTACAAGGCGCCCCAAGGAGAACTAGCCTAAAGCCCAGCAATCCATCTGCCTCCCCATTCCACGGGGTAATTACTGCCTCAACTAAGCAAAGAGAACTGCGTGGCATGCTGCTGATCACGTCAGGTGACTGCTGTAAGTGACTGACTTACCCAGGTCATTAGAGTTCCTAATAGTGGCCGGAGTTGTGGTCACAATGACAAACACACAAATACAACGCCCTAACAACAACAAAAAGGTGGGGGCTGGGGGGGAGAAAAATGGACAGAGACCTAGATTCAGTGGGCCACACCCAGAACACAAATCACAGATGAGGGTTTTTGTCACTTCTCATGGACATGTTCAAACAAGAAACAAGGAGAGAGGGGAGGGAGAGGGAAGGAAGACAGGACGATTTTATGAGAAAACATTGGTTAAAAAAACTGACAAAAAACAAGAGAGGACATGAAAGCAGGGTTGTTTGTTTGTTTGTTTGTTTTAACTTTTTTAACTGTACTTTGTTAGGTATTTCTTTTAAGAAAGCATTAGTCAACATTTTTTAAGAATGCACAGTTCTTTCTTTGCCATACACACAAAAGAGGGCCTGGCCTCCAACACAATACAAGCCTAACTGTGCCCACCTGAGGTCACAGTGACTAAGTTCAAATACAAACTGTAAGGAATAGACTCCTTTAACAGGAGGATGATGTCCACGTGCAAAAACACACGTGCTGACGAAACGCACAAAGCATATGCATCCCTTCAGAGAAATTCTGCTAGTAAGAAGCTATTAAGAGAAGAGCTCTTTGGGGACACACCCCACATGAATTGCAAAAGGTCACATACAGCTTCTTCCCTCTGAAATGAGACAGAGACAGCAGACAAATTAGCATACAGATATCAAATCATTAAATGTTCCTTGTCAAGGCTCCTGTGGGAAGGAAAGGGAGAAGGCAGTGGAGAAGGAGAAGGAAGAATGTAGGTAAAAAATGGACAGGTCACTCTGAAAATAGTGCTGGGCTTTTAATTTCATACATCAGCAAAATTAAAGGAAAAACGTGAGGGTGGAGGTGGAGGACATTTCAATATGGAGTTGTAATTTATTTTGCTGAAGTATAACTCCAACCACTGTCAGGATTTTTTGTTATAATACAAATGATAGGAAAGCCAGACTCTCAAAATAAAGGAGAATCCTTTATAATAAGTAAATTTAACTTTATATAAACTCAGTGCACTATTCTTTAAAAAACTGAGTATCTTAGGATATATGATGCTCTCCATAATTTATACAGCCTTTGCTACAGATTTAGGGAGAGAATCTAGTTTGCAGTTTTAAAACTGTAATTTTCAAATTAAATTGCATTGTGATAGAGCAACAGCATTCTCTCTCATTTAACTAGCAGATTGTGAGAATCCCTCTTTCTTGTTAGTGAAAGGTGATGATTTATAATAAAGAAAACAAACTAATGTAGAATGATCATAGTAAAGTTAGGAAGTTATGGTAGTAACAGATATCTCTATATTATTTGAGTTTCATTGTAGCAATGGATGGTATTTTTACAATTTGCATGTACTTTGGTCTCTCACTTCACTGCCATGATAACCAACATATTTTGTGGTTTCAGCATTAAAGTGGCTGGATTAAAACAAGCTATTTCCCCCTGCTGGTTGGACGTGTTTTACATTCTCAACTTCACTGCCTGCAGCTTTAATACTCCCCATAGTACTAAACCCATTTATTTCTCATTCACCAACTGACCTCTGAAAGCATCATTAACACGCCCCCCCCCACCCCCCCCACCCCCCCCCCCCCCCCGCCCACCAAAGACCTTGCTCCTGTCAGTTTTACTCAGCATAGCACTCAAAAGCCATCATGGGGTTTTACCAGGCTCTTAGGAGAGGAAAGTAAAGAATGACAAGGCACCAACCCAAACCTTGGGGAACTGGCAAGCAGGAAGATGAGACCCCAGAACAGAGAGAGTCTTATCTGGAGGCAGGATGCAAGACTGAAGATCAAAAGGTACGTTTATAGACACCGGTCATTAGACGCTTGAGCCACTCAATTCTCAGCTAGTTAATGGCACAAGGATCAATATTTACTTTTGATTTTCATGTATAGCATTATGGCCTTAGTGGGAGACAGGACTCCTGGGAAGAAGGTTGATCCAGGAAATGGGTCTTGGAAAGAATGATTTATGGCTGAAATTAACAATTTTATCTGTTTGCCAAATATATTTTTTAAGATCTGTCTGGGGCTCTTTCTTTTGCTTTGACCAACTTTTTCTTTTTTGCTGGTAACACTGCTCATGCTAAAGTCAGTCAGAGAGAAGGTGATGATGTGGAGAGAATTTCAGGAATAAATGTGGAATTGAGTTACGCAAACAAAGCTGTGTCAGTATGAAATGATAGTGACTTCATCCCTGGCTTCATCCACGTTCAGCAAGAGTGATTTCTGAGCTTGGAAAGGGAGTGAAAGTAAACAGCATTACATTCTGCAAACACCACTTTGAGTTCCAGGAATCTTTACAGCTCCAGTAGTTTTCCTTTTGTTTTCTTCCTGGGAGAATGTCAAGCAAACCATCAGTGGGTCTCCATTTTACACTGGATTCAGCATAATTGGTTTTAAAATATAATATTTTGATATAATATTTTCAAAATCAAACAATCTGAGGCATTGTGGAGAAAAGGATTTAAAAATAGGCAGCACAGTATTTCTAATACACAACTTCTGTACTAGGTAGAATTATTTTGTGAAAATATATAATAAATCTAAAGCTACACTTCTAAAATCCCTGAAAATGTAATCAGCGGTACTAACTACAACGGAATATTGTATCCTGCTTAATTAGGGCATTAATCATAGCACCTTGATTCATCTGTCCCTTTTCATGCATGTGTTAATCTTCAGATTACATTTTCCCTAAATAAATTCTAAGAATTACCCTTTGTGAAACATTCTTCATGAATCATAAGACAGTCACTCCTTTAAATTTTACCCCAATTCCTAATGCTTCTCAAAGAATATAAGTCCTTCTAGGTCACGTGCTTCAATTTGGATGATAGACTCTGTTGAGCGATAATGGCAGCACCTCTAGGAGGTAGGCAGGGATCTGTGCCTTTACCAAATATGCTCACAGCTCTAAGGAAACTTCCTTAGACATGTATCAAATCTGACATATGTTCTTGTATTAAGAACCATCATTTCTCAAGCACCTCTGCAGGGCAGGCCCTGTTCTAGGAATACATTTAAATATGTAGTCTCTTTCAACCTCTCAGCTACTCTACAAGGTAGGTATTATCAACCCATTTTATGGATGTAACAACTGAGGCTTAAGGAGGTTAAGCAATTTACCCAAGGTCCAACACCTTGTAAGGGTTCGTAGAAAGGCCAGGCCTGCAAGCTCAAAGCCTGTCTTCTTTCATTCTAAAATACAAGGTCAAGCCAGTACTGGGATATAACCCACCTTGATCTTGACCTCATTCATTAAGACTTGCTTTATCTTTGGGAATTTCAGAAACAGAAGTACCCAGGCTTACAAAGATTGCTTGCATGAAATGTAAGCTACGTTTTCCAGATTTAACCAAGAAATATATTTTACAGTCATAGAAAAAAGAAGTTAAGATTTCACATAGAAAATTATCACCTAGAATAACATAAAAACAGGGATGAAATTCCATCGGGTTGAACCATTCGAAACTGCTGTATCCCTAGGTTAAAAGAGTCAAAAAGATGCAGCCTCGTACTATTCATCCTAATAACAGACATCTGCTCGGAGACTCCAAGGAGCCCGTTTCAGGTCCACTCACAACGCACCCGCAGTGTACTCACTTCCTGCCTTCGTTCCTGTGGGTATCGTACCTGAGCAGAAGCTGTTGCTGCTCACGGTCCTCGCTGAGCGCCCAGAGCTGCTGGGGTTGAACTCTCTGCTCTCTTCCTCCGAGAAAGGAGACTCAGAGGCTGGGGACACCTTGTGCTGTTGCTGAGGCAGATGGGGCCGAAGAATCAAACGGGGAATCCGGCTTCGGGCAATCTCCTTCTCATGATGCTGTACTCTCAGCTCCTTCTCCAAATCGGACATCAGAGAGAAAACAAAAGGACACTTGTTGCCCCCTCTCAACTCCAGTCTGCTCCTTCTGGGCTCAGTGTCTGCGGAGCCACATTTCTGAATATTAAATCTTCACAGAGCAGTCCTTGTTTCAGTATCTAAAATGAGCTCCAAAACTCTCCTACTAAGCTAAGCCTTCTAATTTATTGAAGATCACACGCTGCAGCATGGATGTGTATACACACACACACACACACACACACACACACACACACACACTTTCAGCTGCTAGCAGGAAGGCTATTCCTTTCTCTCATGTCTAACTCACCTTGCCATTCTGGCTTTTCCTAGCACATTCAAGCTTTCAGCTCTCTCAAAGGCTCTTTATAACTCGCAGCACACTGTGATTATTACTTGATTTCCTCCAGACTTCCATTTTGCTTTCCCTGAATTAGCTGTGACAATCTGACTTCTGTTTTCCTGTCTCCTGACAAAGCAGACCCCTATACCTGAAACAGTTTCCCTAGATAGATCATGCAGCCTTATCTTTCAAATGCACCCCCTCTTCCGGCCAGGATTTTAATTATTCATTAATATCCTGGTACACAAGGCTTGTTGCCAACAGAAAAGCAAACAAAAATTCAATACCGGGTAAGATGGCTCCGCCTTTCTCATCATGTTTAGCTTTTGTTTCTTTACAGGACACTCAAATGAAGACATTTTTTCTCCCTCTCTCTCTCCTTCAAAACACAGCATCAAGTGCAGAGGGCTTTGAAAATGCCCCAAAGCAGTATTTCAGTAATATTTTCCCATTTTTAAACTGCTTTGCCAGCCATCATTTTGTTTAATCTTTCCCACAACAGAGGCCACGGAGAGCACACTAATTTGCGTCCCTATTTACAGATGAGGAAACTGAAGCTAAAAGAGGCAGAGATGCTCAGCCAAGACTGCTGCACATCACCTAGAAGCAAACGGGAGCCTGCAGTCAAGAGCTGGTCGGTCGGGGTCACCCCCACCCTTCGCTATTAAAATGGACTCCCAGGACGGGCTCTCTGCAGAAAAAAACCCACCGCTCCCTCCAACCTCTGCAACTGAAAAAGGGCTTTGGTAGGGTAACGAACACTGTGGAAACATGACCTCCTGCTCATTTCCACGCGGCTTACCAGGAAGGGTCGCTGCCAAAGTAAACACCTCTGAGAGGCCCTCACTGTGCAGGAATTGAAGGGAAAGTCCCAGCCGCGGGTAACTCCCGAGGTCGCTCAGGCACCCGCCCTATCCAGGGGCGAGAGCCGCACCCAGCCTGGAATCTGTGCTGTCACCCGGCAGGTATCACACGCCAGCCGCTCCGCTGGGCACCAGACCCAGAACCAATGCTGGAGTTCTTATTTCTCAGTCACCAGTATATCAAATCCTTTTTAGTCACATCACACACGGAGGACGACGATTGAGAGCTAGATCCCCAATCTCCAATTTCAGGGAATGGGATTAACCCTTCGGAGTCCATTTGTTTAATCCTCAGTGTCAACCCTCCAGACACCGTACTACCTCCCCATCTCCCGGGCCTCGGATCTCATCACCTGGGCGACAGTCCCCTGCTTTCTTATTGCGCCCGCCACCTCGGCGTCCCCGTCCACCGCAATCCTAAAGGTCATCCCTCCAGCTCTCACCTGGTCCGCGTCCCTCCCCGCAGTGCCCACCTCTCCTCTCCCTCCGGCGCTCGCTGACACAGCCATCGAGCCCTCCGGACGTGCCCTCCTTACCTTGGTCTCCCGAAGGGGTCCCATCGCGCTGCCGCCTGCCGGCTCCTCGCGCCGCCGCTGCCGCCGTCCAGGAGGTGGCACCTGCGGGCACCGAGGGCGAAGAGACTACGCTGAGCCGGAGCGCGCCGCGGGCGGCCGCTGCTGCGGGGCCGACGCGCCGCCGCCGCCGCTGGCGCTGGGCTGCGAGGGCGCGCCCCGCCGCCCCGCCCCGGCCGGACACGTGGTGCCACCGCGGCTGCTGTCGCGCCGCCCTCTCCCCGGACCTCCCTCACCTGCCGGCCCCCGACAAGGCTCCTCGGCGCGCCCCGCCTGCCCGACTTGGCCGCGGGCTCTCCTCCCAGATCAGCGCGCCTCTCCCGCTCCGCCGAGCCGGACCCTAAGAGGGGTCGCGGACAGAGGCTCGGAGCATCTTCAGCCCGGAGAAGCCCAACACCCCTCTTTGGGCACCTGGTATGGGGTTCGAAAGGGGTGCACGTGGGAGAGAAGAACCCAGAAGAGCTGTGACATCACGGAGAGCCAACCTGTACTAAGGGAAAGTTTTGCCTGGCGGCCCCTCCCTACCCTCCAGGTTTTCTGTCCGCGTCCAGCTTCCCGCACAATTACCTCGCCGGAGAAAGGGGGTGGGCCGCCCTCCACCCGGACCCCTGGCAAGCCAGTGCTGCAGGCCTAACACAGCATCTGGGTTCCAGGATCTCGGAGGCTGCGCTCCTCCTCAGGGGATTTGCACCAGAAGGCCCTGGCGTTGGCGGCGCGGCGCAGCCGCAGGGAGGGAACGGCTGGCTTGGGAAGCCGGGCTGCCCCCTCTTCAGCTCCGAACCACCGCCGCCCGCCCGCCGGGAGTCAGCGCCCGCCGCGCGGCTCTGGCGACGCCTCACTCGAACTCAGAAAACCGGTTCAGGGCGGCACGCCTCTCGCTTCTAGCGAAGTGCCTATATGCCTAAAGTTCTTGACCTCTCTGAACTAAAAGTTTATGCTCGTTAAATTTGAGGGATAATAATAATAACAGCCTCGTCAAGTGTAGCTGCTGCTGCTGCTGCTGCTAAGTCGCTTCAGTCGTATCCGACTCTGTGCGACCCCATAGACGGCAGCCCACCAGGCCCCCGGTCCCTGGGATTCTCCAGGCAAGAACGCTGGAGTGGGTTGCCATTTCCTTCTCCAGTGCATGAAAGGGAAAAGTGAAAGTGAAGTCGCTCAGTCGTATCCGACTCTTCGCCACCCCATCGACTGCAGCCTACGAGGCTGCTACCTCCATGGGATTTTCCAGGCAAGTGTAGCTAGGAGGATTAAAAAAAAAAAAAAAAAACAGCTGTACCTACTGTTTGAACAGAACTTTCCAAAGGGCAGTGAGGTCTCCTCCAGCTCTTCCATTCAGTATTTGCTGCATCCTCTTACGTGATAGAAAAAGCATTTGAGAAAGACAAATATGTTCCAAAAAAAGCTCTAAAACCTATCCAACTGAGGACTTCCAATAGGGATCATCCATCGTGTGGGCCTTAATTTATTACACTTCAGTTTTATCTGATAATGCGAGTCTGCATATAATAATTTAGAGGCCCTTTATTTCAGAATTGGAGAATATTATAAGTAGCAATGTGGATAGAGAACAGTCTGATTGCTACACCCAGTGTTAGGGAGGACCAGAGGACGATGGTCCTTAAAGATGGTATCTGAACCTGAACCATCTTGTTTGTCCTCTATAAAGCATTTTTTCTGAGTCTTCAACTTTCAAGTCCAGGAATGTACAGTGAGTCTAGAAAGAGCTTGAAATCAGAGGATTAGTGAAATCAATTTGCCTCCTCTATATCCATAAAGAAGTTTTATTACATACATCTTCGTGTCTTTTCAATCTACTTAGCTCTCTTAAGCAGTGAAGTTGATAATCTTAAGATTTTTTATTTTGTCAGGGAGAGGTGATTAATTCACACTTTTATACAGCTCATAGCTGTCTCAGATATGGGCTTCAGGAAAGTGACATTCCAGAGTTCCTACAATTAGGAGCCCGAATTATGAGCCCAAGGACATACACTGTGAGATAGGATTGAACTGTTAAGGTGTTTCTGAGGTCCCTCTTGAGAATTAAATCTGGAAGTGTAAAAGCAGAAACACCTTCCACTGAGTTGTCCAAGTCAGAATTTCACATTCTTGACTTTTCCTTCCTATGGCCCCCAAATAGCAGAAACCACAAATGATCTTCATGCTACCCTAGAAATAATGTCTTGAAACTGATTACTTCTAGCCTCTGTTTGATCGCATTATCTTCACTTAGAGACTAAACCACAAATGTCCTGGATTATTACAACAGTGGTCTAACTAAAGTTGTTTTCCTTCCAACTTTGCCTCTCATTCCTCTCTTGCCAATTTTGCAATTTTTCCACAAGGCCTTTCTAGCCATGCTTCTTCATTACAACTCATTACTGATTTCCCAGTTGTCCTCTAAGTAATACTCAAAGTCCTGAATGTGGCATAAAGGCCTTTCCTGGTCTGGCTTTGTGTTCATCTCCCATCTCATTTCTCTCCACTGCTCTTCTGAGATCCCCCCTCCCCTCACCAATCCTCCCACTGCCACCCCCTCCATCCACTGCCCCTGCCACTCCCCCTCCACATACAAATGGACACCCCTCAGATTGTAGCACTTGCAGTTCTCAGGAAGTATCATGTTCTCTTTTCCCTCTAGACTACTGCACACAGTTGGTCCCTTTGTCTAGAGCATTTCTTGTACCCCACTACCCATCCTCCTCAACTCCTAAAGATCCATTAAGTTTGATTTTAGAAACACCTTCTTCCAGGAAACCTCCCTTGATCTCCCCAAAAGATAAGTCCTTACATATTTCCAGGACACCTGTATGAAATTCACCTGGGAAGAGCTGTTATGATTTTGTATCAGAATACCCTACTTATTTGTCTGTCTTCACCAGGGATGTAGGCAGTGCCTAGTACAGGTCCTGACGCCATGAGTGACAGTCGCTCAGTTGTGTCTGATTCTTTGTGACCCCATGGACTCTTGCCTGCCAGGCTCCTCTGTGCATGGAATTCTCCAGGCAAGAATACTGGAGTGGGTTACCATCTCCTTCTCCACCTGACACCATAGGCACTCCATATTTAACAGTCAAATGAATGAATCATGAATGAATGAATTCTCTAACCCCTTAAGGGGCCCAACAGTACAAGATAAAGAACATAGATACAACTTCTGTTTAGAAAATGACTCAGATAAAGCTGCCTCCAATATGTCTTTGTATTTGATGATGGGGTGTGTGCCTTAAAAAAATCCAACATGTGTTCAGTGAAAGCCTTTTACTGCAGAAGTGCGGGCCTTGAGAGGCTGTGCTGTAGCCCTGTTGTCACCATAGCAACCCTGCTAAGGGAAAGGCTGGTGATTTAGTGTTCAAACGCCTCTTAGCTCTGTACTTTTGGAACCCAAGCCTGTTTTTATGCTGTTCTAAAAGGCAAGTTTTACAAATGCTAGTATCTGTCTTGCCTTTAATTTCACTCAAGTGTTTCTCACGTCATTAAGAGAAGTGTCTTATAACATTAGGATCATACCATCAAAGAGAGATAATCTAATACAGTATAATATAGTCAGCTCTGATCTGCTCAAAAATATCCTCTACTTCAATACTTATTCTCTGGTTTTCGAATTTTGTGGCTTTTCCTTTAGAAATGACTAGAATGCTGATTTTTTCAGAAAGTAACTACTTCGAAGGTTGGAATTCTTCGAGATTATACATAATACCCCTGCCCAGACCTAGGAAGAACAGGGGAGATAGGGTACAGCAGATTGGGAGACAAGGGATGTGTTTATGTAATTATGTCCCCAAATCTGGGTTAAATTAATTGCTGCTTGGCTTATGTGAAATTTGTAATTAAATGATTCATACCTTTCATGTGCACACAACTTTCTATTTTCAGAGCTCTCACACATGTATAATCTTACTTGAGCCCCCCCCCCCCCCAAATCCTGTGATGTGCATGTCGTCAATCCCTGAAACCAGATAAGTCATAAAGGACAGGTTTTTCTTGACAGGAAGCCCCCAGACTGCAAACTTCACAGAAAAGACCATACAAATATACAAATGCACGGCCACAGAGAGAGAAAAAAAAAAAGTCTGCACCATTCAACCGAGATACCTCCCAGTCCCCCACATTCATTCACTCGGTCTGCCTCTCAGCTCACCTGCGTATGCTGAGGGCTCCCTCAGATTCAGTCAGGGCTGACAAAGCACCAGCTCCTAATCCTATCAGCGGTGTGAGCCAGTGCCGCCGTCTGTCTCAGTGACCCGATGTTGGGTGATCTGCACAGCAACAAGGAGCAGCTGACGTGCTTTACAACACGTCATGAAGAAAAGAAACTGCATTCTGGGGCATCCTGGGATTTTTCTCTTTTTTTTTTTTTTTTTTTTTTTTTGTGGTGGGGTGGAGACCCATATTTTTCTTAACCAGGGAGAGAGCTGCCTGCTTTCCCGTAAGAGCATGTGTGAGTGATTCAACCCCCCTCTTCTCCTATGTGTTATTGTTTCTATACGGTTAAGGGATTTTGATGTTGTGAAACTGTAATGGGTAGAATTCTGCAAGGTTACTCCCTGAGGAGGGGGTCCAGAGAGTATCTGAAGCAATCGGGGGAGTGGGTACCTGAGGCAAGGCTGGCTGGAACATTTGTTGGGTTCAGAGCGTGTCAATTATCTCTGCCCTGCAAAGGAGTCTTCAGTCAGAGAGAGCTCTCAGATGAAGAACAGAGATGAAGGGAAAGTCCAGGTGGGGAGGCAGAGGTTGGGGTTGCAGGCTCTGAAGGATGGTAAGGATACAGTCTTCTGCTTGCCTGATGGGACAGCAGACATGAGGTAATCCTCCCCAAAGCCATTTGCTGTTTGTGGCCTTTTGTCAATTTGTGAGAATCAGGGATGATATTAGCCAAAGACACAGGTATGGTGATTGTATCGAACAAACTGGGGAAACATAGATGGACAAGTATGCTTACTGGGACAGTAGATTAGAATGATGGAGGTTAAGATGCCCAGAAAGTATGAGTGTCAAGGATGCCACTCAGGTGGGAGAAACTGAGCCTTGAGATGCTTCAAATGATGGGACAAGACAGGGTGATGTATGGATCTCCAGCCTTCCAGAAAAGGCAGAGGAAGTTTTCTGTGAGGTCGACATAAGAAGGCCTAAATCCAGAGGCTGAATTCTGGGTCTTTCTTTCCCAGGAGATCAAGGAAAACCAGAAGTGTGAGCAGGACTGGGCCTTTCAAAGCTGCCTGAACCCACTGGGATTAGCTAGCTACCTCGAGAGACGAGGCATGAAGGCTGAGCTTCTCCTCAGACCTGGCAGGTGCAGAACAGGTCCCTCAGCTGAGAGGCTCTGACGGACTCATTCAGCATCCACAGCAGTCTAGGCTTAGAAAAAAATGTTATAATCTGGACTCTCAGAAAGCAGGTCTGTGGTTAGATTTGTTACATTAAGATAAAAGAATCTGTTCTCCCTTATATCATTTATTTCCATGAATTTGCTTTCCCTTCGGTTTTCTAGTAAATGTGCTTTTATATTTTTAACAGTAATTCTGCCTTTATTTCTGCTAAAAGACTGGGGGAAAAGAGGAGGATTTTGAGACTGTCTCCTGGAAGGCAGAGAGCGGTTTTGCAAAATGGAGAAGAGCGCCCCTAGAGGCCAACTACTATGATGGCAGCTACAGGAGCCCAGGGGGAACCTGGAAGCACTAGCCAGCTGCACTGCTGGTCGGGGGTGGAGGGATTACTTCTGCAGTTGTGCAGCTGAGGACACATTTGATTTCTGCTCTATTTCCACCTCCTAGGCCATTCCTGTGAACTATTTTCCTTTATCACCAGAAATCATGTGATCTAGTGAATAAATTTAGTCCTTGCTATGTAGCTGCCCTGGTGGCTCAGTGGTAAAGAACCTGCCCACAATGTAGGAGACCTGGGATGGACCCCTGGGTGGGGAAGATCCCCTGGAGAAGGAAATGGAAACCCACTCCAGTATTCTTGCCTGGAGAATTTCATGGACAGAGGAGCCTGGCGGGGTACAGTTGATGGGGTCGCAAAGAGTCAGACACAACGTAGTGACTAAACAACAGCAATGTAATTGCAGCTCTTTTCCAATCCACTGCAGAAAAGTCTGTAGGAAGATAAATCCAGAATTTGGGAATCTGGTCTATGTTGTTTCACCTGCCCATGTTTCATCTGTCCTCTCTAGCTCTTTCATCAGAGAGAAAAATGCTTTTAAAAAGATAAATTTTCATGTTTCATTTTTAAAGGTACTAAAACCACACTGTCAAAATTTTGACAAATAAAAGAAAAATATTACTCATCATCTCACTGCCCCAACATCAAGTATCCATATTCCTTCTGTTAGCATTTTCGTGTATTTGCTTTCAGGCTTATCTACCGTGCATCAAAAATAGCACTGTTAAAATGAGAATGTGATTCTAAGTGACATATGGCATTTTAGGCCTTCAACGCCATCATATCCGGCTATTTCTGGATGACTGTGGTAGGCTAATACTGACTGTTCTCTCATAAAATACCTTCTGTTCATCTTCTGATTGGGCATGAATCCTCTGAGATAGGATGCTCTCAGCTTGTTGACAAAAAGCTGGGGCTGCTGCTGGAAGTTCAGAGCACAAGCCTGGCTTCCCAAGTCCCTGGTGTCAATTACACTAGCCAAAAGTTTCAGGAAGAGCTGGTGGGGGGAGAGTTAGCAAGTCCAGACTGGAGAAATGACTCCAGGTTGGTAGGTTGGTAGAAACACTGTGTCCCTTGCTATTCAAAAGTGTAGCTACTAGCTTGCCATAATGTGATGTTGATTGGAAGGAGAGCAGGAACATGAAATGAGGTTCCCAAAGTCTGAAAAAAGATTTGTAATGGAAAAATGCACTTTAATAAAGGACAAGAATTCTCAAGTCCTAGAGACCAGATTTGAGTCCTCTGCCTCTTTCTCACTGCATGACCTTAAACAAGTTTTTAACCCCTCTGGGACTCAGTGGGTAATAAACCTTTGTCTAATGTTAGTTAAAAAAAGAAGGAAGGAAGGAAAGAAGAAAGATCAGGTTGCACCTGTTAGAGTTTCTGGACAAATTAACTTTTCTCATTCTCATTTTCTCACCTATAAGAGGACTTAATAACAGTAATTTGTTCGTACTACTGTTGTAAGGGTCAGATAAGAATCCATGCAAAGTCTATCATTTATGTAGCACATGGTTGGACTTCACAGATACCTTCTCTCCCTCAGGACCAAACCATTCCAACACTACTGTTGCCTCCTGCTTGATTTGCATGCTCATCCTCATGATTTTTATTTTAATATCATTAAAGGAAAATGATAAATTTCCCCTAGATGACTTATGAGATATAAAGTGAGAAACAACTTTTCATTAGAAAAGAAGATGACAGGACTTTTCTTCCCAAAGGTGGCTGGGAAAGGTTAGAGCAGATGGCACGATAAATCGCCAGGTATCTATCATTCATATATTCATTTACCCATTGATGTTTATTTTATTCCTATTCTGTGTCAGACACTAGTTTAGGCACTGGTTTGAGAGCATTCAAAAATGAACATGTTTCCTGTCCTCAAGTATCTCACAGTCTAGTTAACAGAGATATGGATACAGCCATCAGCTGTTACACTATTATTGTGTTAACACCATGAAAGATGACAGTCCCCAGGGCTTGCCAGCATGTGAATCAGACTGGACTCTGAGACTTCCAGGGGTGAATTTGGGGGGAATGAATAAGGACTATTGCAATTTTGGCTTCTTCAGAATTCCTTCCTCTTGCTGTCTCCTCTCTTCTTTCCACTCCCTACCCCTCCCTCACTTTGTCCACCTTCTACCTCCACCTTCTTTCCACTCTGAACAACTTCTGCCGCCCTAACTGTTAATTAAATTATTTAAAAATTCAAGAACACCATGTTATACTGCCACCTGTTGGTTCACTGGTAAATTTCTATTTTGATACCTCAAGTTTCTTTGGTTTGCAACAAAGTTGTCTTAAAACAAACCTTCAGTTCAGTTCCGTTCTCTGTCATCCCTTTCTCCTCCTGCCCCCAATCCCTCCCAGCATCAGGGTCTTTTCCAATGAGTTAACTCTTCGCATTAGGCGGCCAAAGCATCGGAGTTTCACCTTTAGCATCAGTCCTTCCAGTGAACATCCCAGGACTGATCTCCTTTAGGATGGACTGGTTAGTAGTATTGCCTTTATTGAAACTTTGAGCACTTTCAGAAAACTTTCATAGTTTAAGGCTACACGCAACTGAATGCCAATGAATAGAATCAATATTCAGTGGGTATAGGATAATACTCACTTTTGTGGTTCAAAAGACAATAGTTCTAAGCTCCTCTCATCTCCTTACCTGCTGAGTTATTGTAGACAAGCAAGGTAAGTCATAGGCAGTCATATGGCAAAATCATGTTCTGATAGTGCCTACCTTATATATTCCAAGATGTTTTTTGAAATTAACAGACTTTTTGAGCAGTTTCTTAGTCTATAGGAAAACTAAGCAGAGGTGTAGTTGCCATATACCACTTTACCAAGATCTATGTTTTCTCCATTTTTATTTTTTAAATTATGAAAATATGATAACAGATTTACAGGAGACTTGGGAAAATACAAAGTTACATATATTTCCACTATATATTACAATTATTTTTAAGTAGATAAGATTTTTAGTTGGAGTCTCAATATAAAAACTCTCAGAAATTAATAGAATGAATAGACAGAAAAGCAGAAGGACATAGTAGACCTGAAAAGCACTATGAACCAACTCAACATAATTCAGATTTATACAATTTTCACAAAATAACAGGATACAAATTCTATTCAAGTTCCCACAGACTATAAACCAGGAGACACTGGAACCAATACAGGGACATAAAACAAGGTACAAAAATTTCATGGCCTAAAGGTATTGAAATCATACCGAGTCTGTTCTCTTATCAATGTGTAATTACGTTTGAAGTCAGTATCAAATGATATTTGAAAATAACCCACATACTTTAAAGTGCAATGTGACAAGAGAGACAAGATCTATTCTTCAACTTTTTATATTTGGACACCATCCATCCCCTGTCTACCTGATTAATTAAGTATACTTATGCCCTACTTCTAAAGAAGGTTCAAGTAAGTCCCTATCAAATGGTTGGACACCTCTTACTCATCCCCTGTCCTTCCCTATACCCCTGACCCATTTGGTTTACTTCTGAAGTCTTCTAAAATCTCCATGGCTGACTCAACACCAAGCCTTCTGGATCTTTCTTGGATGGTCTTAACAGCACTGCGTTCCCTCTTATTCTTTATAGGGTCTATTTGACATCTTTTTGGTGCTTCAAATCTACCAGTCTACCACTCCATCTCCTGCTGCGCAAATACCCTTCCATCCTGGTTGACTGACAAATTAGAAGCTATTAAGAGAACTCTCTCAGTCTCCTGCTTCCAGACCTATAAATTCACCTGCCTCCACCCCATTCTTCCCATGTCTGCTTCTGTAGAATCCAAGTTGTCTCTCTTCTGTACAAGGGTAACTCCTTTACAGGGGCTTTTCCACCTCTTAAGCAAAATTATTCCATCAGTTAGTCCTTCTAACTCTCCAGGTTTCTATTTCCTTATCTACAAAATGGAATAATCACAGTACCTACTGGTGAGCATTAGGAGTTACTACACATGAAGAACTTGGAAGAGTGCCTAGTATACATTAAGCATTCAGTGAGTGTTAGCTGTTATTACTAGCAATCATACTTGTTTCTTTTTTTGGATAACTTAACCTACTTTTCTACCAGACACTTCACATCAGCATTTAAACACCCTGAAACCTTTCCCAAGGAAACAAATAACTCTCTGAACTTTTGTATCATTCTAGTATTACCCATTGCTTCTCCCTTCATCATAAAACTTCTTTTAAAAAGTTGATATTCCCAAGTCTCACACCTTTCTTGCTTCTTCACCCAACCCACTCATACACTTGTACCCACCATTCTAGCAAACAGCTCTTGCCCAAAGTCACAAATCATTTCTGTGTGGTTAATTCTAATGACTGGTTTTTACCTTAACCTTCATTTCTCATCAGTCTTTGGCACAATTAAACACTCCCGCATTTTTGAAAGCCACTTTCCTTCCACAACAGAACCCTCATGTTTTTACCTATTGACCCAATATCCTTTAAGTCTGTTTCTTAAATATTGATGTTCCTCAGTCTAGCCCTGATCCTCTTACACTTTCATCCTACTGTTCCCCCGGTAATAACTTTCTTTTCAATTGCTTCAATTACTATTTATACACAGATCTTCCATAAATTTAATAAATTTTCATTCCATAGCTTATCCCATAAGCCATCTGGATATCTCAGGGTCCAAAACTCACTGTATGCCAAATTGAATCCATCGTACTTCCTCTTAAGGTGGAACTTTTTTTCCTGAGTTCCTGAAATTAATAAATGATATCATTGTGCAGACTCAGGAAGCTGGACGAACTCTCAACTCTTCTCTCACCATCATCTTTACAATGAACTGGAACTTAACTCATATCTACTCTACCTCTTAATTATCCTTAAAACGTGTTCATTTTTCTACCATTTCTGATTGCCTGCATTCCTAACCAAGTGCACAGACTTGTCCCTTTGGTCCCTTTTAAAATAGCCAGAATGATGTCTTTCGACAAATCCGATCAGCCCCTATCCTGTATCCCCCAGCTCCAGTTGAAACACTTCAGTGCTCATCACTGCCCTCGAAATAAAGTTCATACACTTACTTATGACTTATAAGCTCTCTCGTGATCTAATCCTTGCATTCTACCTTTGTCTTTCTCCAGTGTTCTTCCATGTACAACATTTCTCAATCTCTAACTTCATCTCTCCAACCACCATCCAGTTCCTATCGTCCTCCAGATGTATTCGTTGAAAAATTTGCTTCGTTAGAGTCGTGGAATTTCATCTTGGGTGTGAAATAGAACAAAATGATTTTTGGCTTTGAAGTATTTTCTGCTGGAACTATACGGGTGGATAGTATTATGGAAAGATAAAGCCATATTAAAGATATGGTGAACACAGAAGCTGTGTTAGCTTTTGGGTTTGTAACATGAATTGAAGGGCAATTCAGAAGAATTTAATGATCAAGTGAAATAGTGACTTCCAAACTGGTAGAACTTGAAAACTTCTGCCACAGAAAATACATATATTTTATCTTATTCATTATAAAATAATAAGCTTAGTTAGCTTCATTATTTTAACGAACTCACTTCTCTTGAGTAAGAATTCAAAGAAATGTCTTTGCAAAAGTATTCCCATGATTCTTTCTTACAGATTTCTCTTGATTTTCCCTACCACTTATTTGACCTTTATTATTAAAATTGAAAATAATTCTAGATTAGGATTCATTTTTTAAAAAAGACAGTGGCATTTATATTTCAAAATATTCATATGGTTGCATTGCTATATTTTTATTGTTACAATAAACTCAGGAAAATGCAACTTTTTCAAATAAATATAGGATTTTAGCAGATCTATTTTGGAACTTAGAAAGATTTTTAATAAATAGTTAATTGGGAAAAGAATATTAGAAAACTCCACATAATAAACCATTGTAAAACACACTTGAGAGCAGCCAGTTTCCTAAGTATATAAAAATACTAAGTATAGAAATACTAAGTATAGAAGTGTGAATTTGTTAAAACTAGTATGCATAAGCTGTTTACATCTCCCATGGTAAACAACTGTTTTCTTCCATATAAATTGCTATTTTTTCCCTGCCTGCGCTAATGTCAGTATCTCTCTCTACAGAGTTCTAAATTTAGAAGTATTCCTATAGAAAAGGACTGTGAAATATTGCAAATGGGGAATAAATATAGGCTTAAGAACCTTCTAGTTCTTATTTTTGGCTTTTCATTATGCAGTAATGGGTATCTGAAAAATATTGTTTTAAAATAAGAAAATTATTCATCACTAAATACAATGGAGCCAAAGAAAATAATAATTAGGCAGTTTCTGTAAGTCCGTCTAAAAATTGCCTTACAGGCTTTTACTTTGACGGCTGAGAATCCTATCCTGTGAATTCCAGACTTTTTATAAATAAGTGATTTTATTTATTCAATAAATATTCATTGAGCCTTTCTTGGCTGTGTACCAAGAACTTCTGTAAATATTGGGAGAAATTTAAATAGTGTGCCTTCGTAGCAGGTGGGATTTTTTATTTCACTCTGCCCTTGCACACTGTCCTAAGCAGTGTTTAGACTGTTAGACGGCCATGGAGAATAAAGGTAGAATGAAGAGCTCCGTTCAAATATTAAGCCAAACTGCATCCTTTGGAGGATGCAGCAAAATAAAATATGATCATTTTAACACTTATAGGATAATAACATGACCTGCTTAATATTCATACTTCAATTTCTGGCTTTAAGCTATATTTTAAGACAGTGAAAAGTGAAGTTGCTCAGTCATGTCCGACTCTTTTCAACCGTGTGGACTACACAGTCCATGGAATTCTCCAGGCTAGAATACAGGAGTGGGTAGCCTTTCCCTTTTCCAGGGGATCTTCCCAAACCAGGGATCAAACCCAGGTCTCCTGCATTGCAGGCAGATTCTTTACCAGCTGAGCCACAAGGGAAGCCCATTTTAAGATAAAGAAAGAAAAAAAAAAAAAAACAGAAAAAAAAAAAAAAGAATGCTACCTGTTGATATAGAACATACGCTGTATTTTTTCTTTAAGAAATACGGTCAAGTGAGAATCAACCAAGTCTTTTTCCCCTTGGTTGAATCCCTTGAATTACTTTTGCTATTTCTATAAGCATCACAAACTAAACGGACGCACAACAGCCGTGAATGGTGGGAAATGTACTCACTTCACTTTATTTTGCTATAGTAGTTCTATTATGACACTTCGCTGCAGAATAATCACTTATCCATCATTTACAAACATAGCCAGAGATCATGGTGATTTACAGAAGTGGTTTGAACAGAAAATCCTGTTTCTCTTTTTATCAGAAGGAATATGGTTCTCCTTCAAAACTGAGGTTTTCTGATGTTCTTTTGCCAAAGGGTAATGTGTTTGTTCTGGTGAGTTTAAAAAGAAAAGGTTGACAGCAGGTCGGCTGTTATATGCTCCTGGCATTGGGCCTTCTATAGAAATGTGCATCAGATATTCAAGCCCCTTCTCAAGCATTCTATTCCTATAACCTGACTTCATCTGCTCCTTTCCACTGTTGCCATTGAAACTGGAAATCACTGCAGAATATAAATCATATGATAAATATTGGGGAATATGTCTTTGTAGTTTTTCAGCACCAGTGCCAAACTTTCTTGCCTGGAGAGCTGTGTGAGGCTTTTCAACCTGAAACCTTGGAGCAATTCCATTCTTTAGCCAACTGGGAAGCATCCGCAGGATTTTACTGCAGCAGCCCTCCAAAGGGATTAATAAACATTTCAGGTTCTTTGACTGCATATGCTTTTAAGGCATTCTCATTGTTGAGTCTATATTTATATCCAACAATTTTAAACTCTGGGATGCACCTTCTTTACGAATATCCCCAAATGTGATATACGCAGTTTTAAATAACATTATTATTATAAATGAAAAGACTTTCCCTAAAATTTTCCATCACAATACTATCCCTCATTTTGTCTGATCCTACTGAAGGATGCTACCTTTGGGTTTCTTTCTGCACTCACCAGTAAGTCAGAGTGGAAGACAATGCCATTTGGAGAGTAGGTCTAACATCTCAATGATGAGTAGAGATGCAGGACATATTTAAGGCTAATGAACGCCTTCAGGTGGGCTTCCCAGGTGGCTCAGTGGTAAAGAACCCACCTGCCAATGCAGGAGACGTGTGTTCGATTCCTGGGTTGGGAAGATCCCCTGGAGAAGGAAACGGCAACCCGTTCCAGTATTTGCCTGGGAAACCCCATGGACAGAGGAGCCTGGCAGGCTACAGTCCATGGGGTTGCAAAAGAATGGGACATGACTAAGTGACTAAACAACAACATCTTCAGGTCTCTCTGGATTCTCACCGATAGTTCTGAACCTGTGATTTTCTCACTGACCATGCTTTTAAACAGAGGCTCTCACACAGGTAATCTATGAAGGAGGGCCGTGTCTGCCCTATGCTCCAACCAGTGCATTCCATCTGCTTTCTTCAGTGTTATTAAGCAGTCTTCCACAAAATCTGCTGAAGTTTTTAATTCACAAAGACAAAGGGGGTTGCTTGATATATTATAAAGAGAGGTAAGTGTGGCAAAAATGTCAAAAAAGCCAGGGTTTTAAGTGTGTTTGAAGCTGCTGGCTCTCTCAATGGTGACTAAGACGGAGGTACTGAAACTCAGAGGGGTATTTCCTGCTTGAGCAGATCAGGAACTTCTCTTCATTTGGAGATTAGCGCTAATACTATTATCCATTAAACCAATATGCTTGTTATTTACATCCACTCCAAGCTCATAGACGCTGTTAAGAACTGCATTTTCTTTGAACCTTGTATTACCTGCTTGGCCTCTTTAAACTCAACAATTTAACATTTGACAAAGGAGTCTTACCCACATAGAATGTATAAGTCATTTTGTGGTCACCAAGCACTTGCGTTTTCAGGTCCATTTGTAAGGATGGAAAAGTACTGGGTTTACCAAACAGTGATCACTAGATCATGTTTGCCAACTTTCACAATGGTGTGGGTGAGCCTTATGTTTACTTTCAGCAAGAGAGTATTGCTCAAGTCTACTCCACAGTGGACTTCCATTTGGGCATGAGAGAAAATTGTGTAGGCAATAACAAATAGCTTGACAATCAGCCGCTTCTTGTTTGCTCCAGCAGCTATAAGACTTCTAGTAATGACTGCAGTTTGAGGTTCTCCAGGGTAACAGCGGTAGAGGCTTTCAAATCAGATACCTCTTTGGTGCCTTTCACTGCCTACACGTTTATTTACATTGTCCTTTTTCAATGAGAAGCCCATACGGCCAATAAAAGCAGCACTGTATTTCATAATGGCCCATTTTGAATTTGCTCTTTTGTACACAGAGAACAATAAGTTTTACCAATCACAACCCCACTGCCAGATTCATAAGAGCTCTTTACCTCTGCCTGCATAAATATTTACAAATATCTATGATTCGTAAGATCCCCTAGAGAAGGGAATTGCCACCTACTCCAATACTCTTGCCTAGGGAATCCCATGGACAGAGGAGCCTGGTCAGCTAGTCCATGGGGTCGCAATGTAGGCTAAAGCCAACAGTCTCCTACGTGGTCTTCCTTATGCAGCCTCTCCTCCACTCTAATCTATATTTGAGTCTACATAGGAATTTAATCTATATAGGACTCTAGAACAGGATTTTTTAGCATAGGATTCGTCCTGGAGATCCCTTCCTCAAGAATCTTTTTGGGTCCTTTGGTCTCTCGTGCCCCTGGCTTCGTTGTTGTCCTTTGGTCACTAAGTCATGTCAGATTCTTCTGTGACCCCGCCAGGCTCCTCCTCTTTTCCAGGCAAGAATACTGGAGTGAGTTGCCATTTCCTTCTCCAGGGGATCTTCCCAACCCAGGGATAGAACTTGCATCTCCTGCACTGGCAGGCTGAAAGTGGACTTTACTTTCTGCCTGCAAAAATTTGCAAGCAAATTTTTTGTTACTTTGCAAAATTTCTTTGTATCCCAGCCTGCTTTCAGTTTCTCCTTTCTGAGGTATATGCTTCACAGAATTTAGCACCCATTCTGCATTTGTTTTCTATTTATCTGTCTGTATTTTCCTCTCAATCCTAAAAGCAAAGAAATATGTATTTTACTTTCTTTTTACCCTTCCAAAGCACCTGGCACCAAACATAGTAAACAGATTATTAATACACACTTGTTGATAAAAACTGATTAAGACATCTTGCATACAGAAAAGTCATGGATGACATTTATCAGGGGTTATTAAGGACAATTTGGATCCTGAGATACTCTTGATTTTTTAGAGGAAACCAAGCAAATAGCTACCCTCTTCTTCAAGATGATGCATAAGGCCACTGTCAGGGAGTCCACAAACATAAATGAATTAGGCCAGGCACCAGAAATATAAACAGGCAAAAACAAAGTCCCTTTTCAGTCTCCCTCATTCATATTCTACCTGGGGGTGGGAAGGTCAAGTTCATAAATATATATGAATGAAACAAGGACATTAGGACAGAGATAGGAACAATAAAGGACAGAATCGGATAGAAAAGTCTTTGGATCACACCTAATGTGACATTTATTAGGTATCCCGTTTAACTCTTATGACTGGCTTAAAATATTCTAATTTTGATTAGTCAACATGTATGTATATAATTGTAATGAATCAATTAGGCTTTTAAATTTGGTCACTGAGGGCATATTTTTGAAAAAATGAGTCACAGTTAACATAAGGCAAACCAACATCTGATGGAGGTACTTTTTACATCACAATTAAAATATTTCTGTATTGTAGTAGTGTAATGTTAATCGCTCAGTCCTATCCGACTCTTTGTGACCCCATAGACTGTAGCCCTATAGCCTGCCAGGCTCCTCTGTCCATGGGATTCTCCAGGCAAGAATACTAGAGTGGGTTGCCATTCCCTTCTTCTGAGGATCTTTCTGACCCAGGGATAGAATCAGGGTCTCCTGCATTGCAGACAGATTCTTTATCATCTGAGCTACAGGGAAGTCCGAAAATATTTCTGGTGATACTTTATTATTCATCTTTGTCTTTCCTTCACCATAGTTCGTTTTGTTTACTTCAAATTCTCTTTTTTGCTCCCATTTTCTAGTCTTTGATTTGACTCCCAGCTCATACTCTCAAGATTCTACCCCTTTTGTCCTCAAATAAATACTGCATGTATTTATTGGCTTTGTTTCGTGTTGCTGATGCTTTTCCACACTGAACAGATTAGACTGTCCTGCACCACTACTTACCAGTTTAAATTTGAAAGTAATGTGCAAATATTGTGCAAAGTAAGTATTAAGTATGATCACTTAATATATTAAGCTAAATCAACAATTATTGAAGTAATTCAGTAATTTTGCAAAGGGCTAACCAAGATTATTTCTGGCTTCAATGAGTCACATACAGTATATGTTAGGAAACAACAAATAAAAATTTGAAAATTTAAAGGCACACAATGTACATAATGGCTGGAATCAAGAAAGGAAAAAAAGCCACAGTGGAATATGTGCTGATTAGTGGTACGTGAATTACTTCTCAAAATGTGTTGTTAGTAACTCAGTCCTATAAAATTTTTGGTGAAAAAAATATAGTCCATCGTCAATAAGGACTAGGAAATGCTATATACCAAGTGGCTCTTTAAAAATTCTCAATACATATTAAGCCATTAAGGGCCCTGAGAAATCCTGCAGTAAAAGACACTAATTGACTTCATTTAAGTCAGCGTTTCCCTAACTCATTTAACCATGGAACGTTTTTCTTAGAAAACATAATTGGCAGTTTCAGTGTTAGAAGAAGCATACTTTGAGGAAGGCTGGTACAGATTAGATGCTGAAGAGTTCAGAAATGGAGAAGGCCACCTGCATTTGGGGAAAACCACCTATGAAGAAGGAGTGTTTTTGAGTTAGATCTTGAAGAAAGAGGTAAAGATGAGGCAGGGGAGGCATCTCAGACAAAGGGAACCTTGTGGGCTGAAAAACAGAGAGAGCACTAGGTGTAGGAAAGAAGGTTGGGAAGAGCCTGTCTGGTGAAAGCAGAAGGTTCCTGTAGGCTGCAAATGGGCGTTAACACTAGAAAAATGGTACTGCATAGTAGAATGATTAGCAATCCATGTATTCTTATGCAGTTCCCTCTCATATAGTCATAATTTCTTACATGCTCATTTAATCATGAAGTGTTAGTTGCTCAGTTATGTCCGACTCTTTGTGACCTCCTGGACTATAGCCCACCAGGCTCCCCTGTTCATGGAATTCTCCAGGCAAGAACACTGGAGTCGGTTACCATTTCCTTCTCCAGGGGATCTCCTGATGCCTCCAGGCATCACACCCAGGTCTCCCACATTGCAGGCATATTCTTTCTAGTCTGAGCCACCAGGGAAGCTCAAGTGATTACTCAATTAAAACCTGAATGGTCTAGGCCAGCAGTGTTCAATAAAAATAATCAGTATCATAAATGTACTTTTACATACAGTATTATCAATGTTCTTTTAAATCTTCTAGCAGCAACATTAAAAAAAATAGATTAATTTAACTTTAAAATATATTTCATTCAACACAGCATATCCAAAATATTGTCACATCAACATGTCAGGAATTCCCTGGAATCCAGTGGTTTAGGACTCTGAGCTTTCACTGTTGAGGGCCCAGGTTCAGTCCCTGGACAGAGAACTAAGAGCAAGCCGTGTAGCATGGACAAAACCCCCCAGAAAACATGTCATCCGTATAAAAATTTTTAATGAAATGTTTCTCTTTTGGACAAGTTTTCAAATTCCAGTTTGTACTTTACAATTACAACAGATCTCAATTCAGCCAAGCCACACTTCAAGGGCTCCATCATAACCACATGGTTAATACTACCATATTGGACAGGACAGGCCTCTGCTGCTGCTGCTGCTGCTAAGTCGCTTCAGTCGTGTCCGACTCTGTGCAACCCCATAGACGGCAGCCAACCAGGCTCCTCTGTCCCTGGGATTCTCCAGGCAAGAATACTAGAATGGGTTGCAAATTCCTTCTCCAATGCATGCCTGCATGCTAAGTCGCTTCAGTCATGTCCAACTCTGTGCGACCCCATGGACAGCAGCCCACCAGGCTCCTCTGTCCACAGGATTCTCTAGGCAAGAGTACTGGAGTGGGTTGCCATTTCCTTCTCCAGGACAGGCCTCTACATCAGCATAAATTAGCTGGATAAAGCAGTCAATCTGGACAGTTTCCTAGTAAATGTAATTACAATTGAAAGTTTTCAAGTCTTGAAGATTCAATTGGGAAGACAGATTTGCTTTACCAGTTTTTGAAATTTATGTTTTATTTTTTGGTTGAACTGGAAATAGGCAAGCCAAGTGTAATTATAATTTAAAAGTGAGAACTTCCATTTTTCCTCCAAATCAGCTCAATAATGTAGATAAATTACCTTCTTCCTCTCCTATGGCTCCCCTTTAGCTACTAATAAGAAGTCAGTGGATTTGTGACAGTTAAACTCGAAGTCTCTCCTACATATGCCAGCTGATTTGTAGCCACATACATGCTCTATGAAACTATTTTTGAGATTTTTAAAAATTTAAATGATTCCTCCTGCTGGTGCAGTTTCTTCACACTTCATCACATTTCTAAATAAGTGATCGTGTAACTGAAGACTTCATGTCCCGAAGGCATTATACCAATACTTCCAAATGCTCCTACTTAAAACACAAAGCAGCTTTATTCACACTTGCCTTTTTTGATTGCATTAAAGCCATTTTGAGGGGAAGAAAAACTAGACACCTGCTCTCCTGTTTTTGTTTTCTGCTAATTGTCTTTACTGAGAGCTTGTAAGTTTCCAAAGCACATTTAATACCCATCATAAACTGAGTGAAAATGGCACAGTCTTTAAATGGAAATGTTCGAAAATCTGCTGCTTTAAAAATGGAAGATGAAGGCCAAGCCAACTGCTGTGCTTCTCAGCAGAGAGCTCTTCTCGACACTACCAGTGTGGGCTTGGGATAGAAATGGAAAACATCCAGTGATGCACCGAGTCTGAAAGTCCATGGCTTTATTCCAGGGTTTCTGAACAGCAGCACCATTAACATACTTGGCCTGATAATTCTTTGTTGTGGGGGCCTGTCCTTTCATTGTATGACATTTAGCAGCGTCTCCATCCTCTACTCACTAGATTCTAGTAGCATCACTCCCACGACTGTTCTTATCCATGTTTTGACAAGTCAAAAATGTCTCCAGACATTCCCAAATGCCCCTTGGAGCACAAAATTGTCCCTGATTGAGAACCATTGCTCTATTCAAAGTCTGAACATTATATGTTTACAAATATAGCATGAACTCTAGTTTTGGGTACAAATCCACTAATATTATTATCTACATTTTTTACGAACTTGTAACCTTTGGAAAATAGATTCTCCTCCTCTGAGGTCAGCTGTGTCCAACTCTTTGCGACTCCAAAGAGTGGACTTTGGGGACTGGAAACCACCAGGCTCCTCTGTCCATGAGATCTTTAAGGCAAGAATACTGGAGTGGATTGCCATTTCCTCCTCCAGGGGATCTTCCCAATCCAAGGATCGAACCCGTGTCTCTTGTATCTGCTGCGTTGCAGGCGGATTCTTTATTGCTGAACCAGATAGATTAGAATCACATCATAATCTCTTGTGTTCCATCTCCTCAATCTCAATGATCTTGTTTTAACTTACTGTCTATAAAATTTTTTTGAGGGGGCCATACCAGAGGATCTTAGTTCCCTCTCCAGGGATCAAACCCATGCTCCCAGCAGTGGAAGAGCAGAGTCCTAACTACTGGACCATCAGGGAATTTCTGGCTTACTCTCTAAGTTACACATCCCAGCTCATTTTTACCCAGAATTCATACGCTATAATGATAATGTTGACTTTCATACACAATCCTTGCATAAAACAGAATGAAAAGATGTAGCAGCTTGAAACTCCTTAGATATATTTCAAGTGTGCTTATTTAAATTGTTTTTACAATGGCACACAGGAGGAAATGGCAACTCACTCCAGTATTATTGACTGGAGAATCCCATGGAGAGAGGAGCCTAGTGGGCTACAGTCCCTGCGACTGCAAAGAGTCAGACCGGCTGAGCAACTGAGCGGGCATGCGTAATGACCTGCACTCCCTAACTAGAGAAGAAAGTCACTGAAACTTCACGACCATCAGTTAGGTATCTTTCGGTAGTATCATAAAGAAGATGCATCAATTTGTGTGTTACATAGAACCTGAAATATTTCCAACCACTCAAAACACTATGTAGGCTTCCCTGGCGGCTCAGACTGTAAAGAATCTGCCTGCAATGCAGGAGACCCAGGTTCTATCCCTGGGTAAGGAAGATCCCTTGGGGAAGGAAATGGCAACCCACTCCAGTATTCTTGTCTAGAAAATCCCATGGACAGAGAAGCCTGGCAGGCTACAGCTCATGGGGTCGGAAAGAATCAGACACAACTAAGCGACTAACAGTGTCAGTTTCAAACACTGTGCATGAATAAAACACTTCAAAGCAAGATTTATATTTCTCTTTCTCCTTTAGTTCAGGAATAAAGCAGTTCATACTTAGGAGAGCCTATTCCCTGCCATATGTAAAATCTGGGTATTTAAGAATGCTGCTGCTGCTGCTAAGTCGCTTCAGTCGTGTCCGACTCTATGCGACCCCATAGATGGCAGCCCACCAGGCTCCCCCATCCCTGGGATTCTCCAGGCAAGAACACTGGAGTGGGTTGCCATTTCCTTCTCCAGTGCACGAAAGTGAAAAGTGAAAGCGAAGTCGCTCAGTTGTGTCCGACTCTTAGCGACCCCATGGACTGCAGCCTACCAGGCTCCTCCATCCATGGGATTTTCCAGGCAAGAGTACTGGAGTGAGGTGCCATCACCTTCTCCGGGGTGTTTAAGAATAGTGAAAGCTTATTCCATGTTTTTAGAACAGGTTGTTGTATTGTTTAGTCACTAAGTCATGTCCGATTCTTTGTGACCCCATGGGCTGTAGCCCGCCAGGCTTCTCTGTCCACAGGATTTTCCTGGCAAGTATTCTTGCCAGGAATGGGGTGTCATTTCCTTCTCCAGGTGATCCTCCCCACTCAGGGATCAAACCTGCGTCTCCTGCCTGGCCGGTGGCTTCTTTACCACTGAGTCACCTGGGAAACCCTATAGAACATGTAGATAGATGTAATATGAGGACAAGTGAAAGTGAAAGTGAAGTCGCTCAGTCGTGTCTGACTCTTTGCGACCCCATGAACGGTAGCCTACCAGGCTCCACCATCCATGGGATTTTCCAGGCAAGAATACTGGAGTGGGCTGCCAATATGAGGACAAGATCATGGTAATTTCACAGAGACAGCACCTGAAACAATGTATACAAACTATTTGTTCTCTACTACCCTCTGGTTGTTTGTTTAAAAAAAGGTAACAGCTTGTATATTTTTGAGATTAGTTGTTTGTCAGTTGCTTCATTTGCTATTATTTTCTCCCATTCAGAAGGCTGTCTTTTCACCTTGCTGATATTTTCCTTTGTTGTGCAGAAGCTTTTAATTTTAATTAGATCCCATTTGTTTATTTTTGCTTTTATTTCCAGAATTCTGGGAGGTGGATCATAGAGGATCCTGCTGTGATTTATGTCTGAGAGTGTTTTGGCTATGTTCTCCTCTAGGAGTTTTATAGTTTCTGGTCTTACATTTAGATCTTTAATCCATTTTGAGTTTATTTTTGTGTGCGATGTTAGAAAGTGATCTAGTTTCATTCTTTCACAAGTGGTTGCCCAGTTTTCCCAGCACCACTTGTTAAAGAGATTGTCTTTACTCCATTGTATATTCTTGCCTCCTTTGTCAAAGATAAGGTGTCCATATGTGTGTGGATTTATCTCTGGGCTTTCTATTTTGTTCCATTGATCTATATGTCTGTCTTTGTGCCAGTACCATACTGTTTTGATGACTGTGGCTTTGTAGTAGAGCCTGAAGTCAGGCAAGTTGATTCCTCCAGTTCCATTCTTCTTTCTCAAGATTGCCAATGTTCATCGCAGCACTGTTTATAATAGCCAGGACATGGAAACAACCTAGATGTCCATCAGCAGATGAATGGATAAGAAAGCTGTGGTACATATACACAATGGAGTATTACTCAGCCATTAAAAAGAATTCATTTGAATCAGTTCTGATGAGATGGATGAAACTGGAGCCGATTATACAGAGTGAAGTAAGCCAGAAAGAAAAACACCAATACAGTATACTAACACATATATATGGAATTTAGAAAGATGGCAATGATGACCCTGTATGCAAGACAGGAAAAAAGACGCAGCTGTGTATAACGGACTTTTGGACTCAGAGGGAGAGGGAGAGGGTGGGATGATATGGGAGAATAGCATTCTATCATGTATACTATCATGTAAGAATTGAATCGCTAGTCTATGTCTGATGCAGGATACAGCAGGCTTGGGGCTGGTGCATGGGGATGACCCAGAGAGATGTTATGGGGAGGGAGGTGGGAGGGGGGTTCATGTTTGGGAACACATGTAAGAATTAAAGATTTTAAAATTTAAAAAAAAATAAATAAAAAAAATAAACAAACAAACAAAAAAATAAAGTATATTACCTACTAGAAAAAAAAAAAGGTAACAGCTTAAACAAACAAACAAACAAACAAAAAAAACAGCCTTAAGGAATCCTTATTCTTATCCCCTGATAATAACAATAGCTAATATTTATGGTACACACTACAGTACACTTATTAAAAATTCTCTCATTTAACCCTAAACAGCTGCTTCAAGTGGGTATTATAATTCATACTTGAAAATTAAGAAAACTGAAGCTCAAAGTGTTAAAGTTATCTTGTCCAAATTGACGTATCTGGTAGAAATGGCACTCCAGCTCGTATCTTTTTTATGCCAAGGCTCAAGTTCATTGCGTGTGTTAATGCTTCCCAGGCAACCCTTAAGTGAGAGTTTGTCTGACACCATGAGCTCTGTAATCCTAGGAGGCTAATGGACTTTTTGGCAAAAGAACCCTGTCTTGTCACATTCTCATTTAAATCAATCAAATTCAGCTATTCAATTTGAGAAAGAGGGAGAGAAAGTTTTAATAGTGTAGGCATTTTCCAGCTTAGGCCTAGGAGTTAAAGTGAAATGGGAGATGTGAATTTGTTATTCTTTAGTTCTCACAACTCACTGAATCATGTGTGTTTCTAGGGTCTGAAGACACAAATATTTTTATACAAAGGTTCTAAGTATAAACCAAGAAGTTCATCTGCCATTTAACTAATTATAAAAAACACGACTTGTTCTGATGTTAGAAGGAAACTGGCTAAATGGAGAACCTACAGCCATTTTAAAGAATTTTCAAAGATAATCTGAGCTTTATTATTATTGTTGTTGTTTACTCTGCATCTGTTCAGATCAGTTCAGTCGCTCAGTCACGTCTGACTCTTTGCGATCCCATGGACTGCAGCACACCAGGCTTCCCTGCCCATCACCAGCTCCCAGAGTTTACTCAGACTCACATCCACTGAGTTGGTGATGCCATCCAACCATCTCATCCACTATCGTCCCCTTCTTCTGCCTTCATTTATTCCCAGCACGAGGGTCTCTTCAAATGAGTCAGTTCTTTGCATCAGGTGGCCAAAGTATTGGAGTTTCAGCTTCAGCATCAGTCCTTCCAATGAATATTCAGGACTGATTTCCTTTAGGATGGACTGGTTGGATCTCCTTGCAGTCCAAGGGACTCTCAATAGTCTTCTCCAACACCACAGTTCAAAAGCATCAATTCCTCGGTGCTCAGCTTTCTTTATACTCCAACTCTCACATCTATACATGATTACTGGAAAAATCATAGCTTTGACTAGACGGACCTTTGTTTTCAAAGTAATGTCTCTGCTTTTTAATATGCTGTCTAGGTTGGTTATAACTTTTCTTCCAATAAGCAAGTGTCTTTTAATTTCATGGCTGCAATCACCATCTGCAATGATTTTGGAGACCAAAAATATAAAGTTTCTCACTGTTTCCCAATCTATTTGCCACAAAGTGATGGGACCGGATGTCATGATCTTAGTTTTCTGAATGTTGAGCTTTAAGCCAACTTTTTCACTCTCCTCTTTCACTTTCATCAAGAGGCTCTTCAGTTCTTCTTCACTTTCTGCCATAAGGGTGGTGTCATCTGCATATCTGAGATTATTGATATTTTTCCCAGCAATCTTGATTCCAGCTTGTGCTTCTTCCAGCCCAGCGTTTCTCATGATGTACTCTGCATAGAAGTTAAATAAGCAGGGTGACAATATACAGCCTTGACATACTCCTTTTCCTATTTGGAACCAGTCTGATGTTCCATGTCCAGTTCTAACTGTTCTTCCTGACCTGCATAGAGATTTCTCAAAAGGCAGGTCAGGTGACCACCTGTTACTTTACTAGCAAGTGAGATGAGTGCAACTGTGCAGTAGTTCAAGTATTCTTTGGCATTGGAATGAAAACTGACCTTTTCCAGTCCTGTGGCCACTGGTGAGTTTTTCAAATTTGCTGGCATATTGAGTGCATCATTTTCACAGCATCATCTTTCAGGATTTGAAATAGCTCAACTGGAATTCCATCACCTCCACTAGCTTTGTTTGTAGTGATGCTTCCTAAGGCCCACTTGACTTCACATTCCGGATGCCTGGCTCTGGGTGCATACTGTTACTCCACATAAAGTATTACCCTGCATACTTGCTTGAAAACCTCAACCCAGCATACAGTGTGATTCTACCACCTCTGTATGTGTGTATATGTGCTAGGAGAATAGGGGCTCAGAGGTGGTTTTGGGGGCGATGTCACTCCACAATTTTCCAACAAGAAAAATGAAGCCAAAATTATAGACTTCATGGAATTATTTAAAATGGCAAGAATATCCTGGTCTTTCAGATCACTGCTGCCAAAGATGAATATGTTTTAGAGATTCTCAAGATGTATGCAGTTCACTGCCCAGCTCAGACTGCACTAGGGCAACACTGAATGGTAAATGTTTTATTTTCAAATTGGACAGTCCTTTGAAAAAGTTACAGTGAAAAGGAATGTGCTGATAACTCAAGCTCAGTAACTTCTAAGTTGAAATCTTCCTTAATTTTTATTATGTGCATTTTGTGAACATAGGAAATGTGTACATTTAATTCAGTTACGTTAGATTTTAGGTATAGATGGACTGAAATTCATCCACATGACAAATATTTGAGTGCCTAGGAAATGGGAGACATTGTAAACAGAGCAAAAGTTTTATGAGGTAGTGGAAATGCAGGCTTAATTCCCTGGCTTACTTAATTACTCTATGAAGCAACTGATCTATGAGACTGAAGATATTTATTGGTCCTGGCATAAACACTTATAAAATCTGATTAAGTAGATTACATTCATGCAGCAGTATTCTGTAAAACACAGCAATGTGTTGAATTTTTAATTGGAAAACACTGTCATTTCTGATTTAATACAATATGATGTTTTAGTCAAACACCATATATTTTGATTTCTGGAGTGCAAGTTAGAGATTCTACCAGCGGAAAGCTTCTTTGGGTTGGTTCCTTTTCCTGGTTCTCTTCCCCAACCCGTCCAAGAAAATAAAAGGCAGCCAGAGGCTATTACTGATTCAGGAGAAGGGCACATCCATTGATTTTACAGTTTCTATATAAAGAACATTAGTCTAAATAAGTGTATATGCCTTGATTACCACTGTCTTTGTGTAAGTACTGTTGAATGAGCCTGGATCCTAAATACAGGTTTAAAATATGGGAAATCCATACAAGCTTATGCAAAGACTTTAATTAATCCTTCAATAGATGATGAATATTTATCAAAAGTACATCTATTTTCAGTATAAACATAGAGGATTAGGCCAAATGAAAGAAAAATTAGTAACAGTAACAGAATTATGAACAGAACTCTAATAAATAAATAAAATTCTGCATCATAGAAACATGATGTAGAAGTAACTTCTGTTATTGGCTACTACCAACATCTATATGTATACACCAATAATAATTACAATAATTATTGAACTGAACATTAAAACAGTAAGATTCTATTTTAAAGAAATTTAAAAAGTCAGACTTTTCACATTTACAAAATGAAAATTCCAGGAAAAGATAACTAGAATAACATTAGCATATAAATTTTAGTTTTACAAATCATTTTCATGTTTATTAGCTCATTTAATTTCTAAACACCTATTGAACCTTAGTATGATTTTTTCCCATAATACTATTTTTAATGAGGCTATTGTAAAATTATTTTTGGTTCTGTGAGTACTATTGAGTGAACGTAAAAATGGTGATTCACTTCTATCATTGGTGTTTAAGTAGACCATCCCTAAATGAAATTTTAAATTAAAGAACATTTGCCCTATCTCTGCCAGGATATCAGTTTTTAGCAAACACCTTGTTTCCTTCTTTTCTTCCTTTGTCTCCCTCCCTCTTTTCCTTTCATATATAATATCATCCTAGGTATCATGCAATTATTTCTATTTTTCTCTAAAAAGAGCAAGTGAGAATTTCTTTACTTTATGTAGGTATCAAAGGGACTCTTAATATAGAATTTCTCCTTTTTATGCTCTGAGGGATAAATGAATCTACAGGTTCCTTTTAAAGAATTGATTGAGGTAACACCTCCCAAATTATAAATCTTCTGAATGAAGCTACTAGCTTTTTGCAATTTATAGCATAGTAATTAAGTATAAAAATACTGACTTCAAATGTAACGTTGGTTTTTCCCTTCACAATTATTCCTTTTGATATAGTGAACTCAAATTTATAGGCAGAAAACCATTCTTTATTGCAAAGTCATATTAAGTTCAAAACAAATTTTATTTCAAATTTCTCAGGTTTTCATCAGGGGTGTGGCAGAGTTGGTTTTTTTTTTTTATAAAAGAGAGGAAAGCTATGTGAGTGCATATTTCATAAGCTTCTTATTCATTATTCATACCATTAGAGATAGAAGGAACATATACACACAGAGCATTTTCTTAGATGTGTCCTCTGAGAAGTACACTCAGCCTGAACCTCAAAGAATCTCCTTTCCTGGGGGCTGGAGGGAAGCTCAATGACGATGGCAGATGGCCTTCCTCAGACATATTCTTATAGCAATGCTCCAGTGGGTAAGTTCCAGTGGAATTTACTTTTTGGCCACATGAATTAGGCCAACTGCACTTTACCCTAAAACAATTGAAGAGTAATTACAACACTTGAAAAGTTTCCAACTAGTTTTACACATTTCAGAAATATTATTTTCTGAAACATGAAAACAAAACCTTCTCTAATTCAATTTAGGGAGAGTTCATGTCACATTTATTTACTTATATAAATTAGTTTATGCTTCTTGCATGAAGAGGCTGATTTAGGCTTATGAGTTAATATGTATTCAAGATGCTGTGGGGACTTTGTTAATATTTAATTTTTTAAATGAGCATAGTATATTCCTCCCCTACTTGAATTATTAATAAAAAGGAGCCATTAGTGTAAACCTTTTTGAAAAACTCATTGATCAAGTCAAAATAAACTAATAAATTGAGTGTTAAAATGTACTATATAATTTAAGAATAGGAATGAAAACTTTTTTTTAATATCAGATTGTACTTTTCTCCTGCACCATCTATTTAATATCAGTCCTGAATGAAATATTAAAAGTAAAACAAAGAAACAAAAATGAATTTTAGAAGTAACCTCTTCCTGTATCCACTTCTGCGTATGTCTGAGATAGATTCCTAATCAGTTATCTCAGGACAATAGTTACATTAACAAATTAAGTTTTCCTGCAGTTGGGTATGATTATGAGAATAGATATCAAGAATTGTCTGTCAGTTCAAGGTTGCTGTACATTTAATAAACTGTAGTTGAGCAATTTAGATTCTGGATTCTCTGTCTCAACAACAGCTAACTCCAATTTCACAATAATAATGGAATGTAATATTAGTTGCTCAGTCACGTCTGACTCTTTGCAGCCCCATGGACTGTATGTAGTCTGCCAGGCTCCTCTGTCCATGGACTTCCCTAGGTAAGAATACTGGAGTGGGTGGCCATCTCCTTCTCCACCAATTTCACAATACAGTCAGGTTTTTGATATACAAATTTGAGAATGCAACTGAAATTGAAAAAGCAATTTCTGTATTAAGATTTACAGCCTGATGTCTAGAAATCATATGATTAAAAATGACAAATATTTCCTTAATAAACTGAGCTGTATACAAGGTGCCCAAGATAGAATGAGATTTTCTGTGTAATTAAGAGCATGTCAGGTTGGCACTGAGTGGATTGCTTTGGCAGCAGGCCGTTGCTTTCAACATTTAAATTGACTGAGATCTCAGAGCATACGTTGTAGGGAAATCTCTCTCTGTTCCCCTCTCTACTAAGGAAGATAAAGGAAAACAGAGCTAAAATGTGTATTTGATTGGATCCAGGCAAGTGGTGTACACATGACTTAAGATTTGAGTGGGAAGCCCTTTAAAGAACTTGCGTCAATAAATGACAAGGGTTGTTCACAAAACTAAAAGAATTCATGACACTTAAAAAGAAAAAAAGAAAACAATATACACAAATTAATCCCCAGAACCTTTTCAACAACAACAAAAATGAGAGCACTCACACATTTGCAGATTGTAAAACAAATAGCAGCATGTTTGCCATTTTACCAAAATAAGGTGAATTGTAATCACTTCCTTTTCCTTCTTTCAATAAAATTTGGGCAAATTAATAAACCTTGCATTTTCTGCATGCTGCTGCTGCTGCTGCTGCTAAGTCGCTTCAGTCATGTCTGACTCTGTGCGACCCCGTAGACAGCAGCCCACCCGGCTCCACCATCCCTGGGATTCTCCAGGCAAGAACACTGGAGTGAGTTGCTATTTCCTTCTCCAATGCATGAAAGTGAAAAGTGAAAGTGAAGTCACTCAGTTGAGCCCGACTCTTAGGGACCCCATGGACTGCAGCCCACCAGGCTCCTCTGTCCATGACTTCTTAGCTACTCTGAATTCTTTTGTTTATTATAAAATAAATTATAAAGAAATATACATCCTATTCCAGGCAAAGCTTTGAATTAACCCACTTAAAAACACACACACACACACACACACACACACTAAGGAATTAACCTACTATAGGGGACATAATAGTTTTTCCATAGTTATTGCCTAAGGGTTAATCTGGATATTTTAATGTTAATATTAATAATCTGAAGAAGGAAGGGGACAACTAATTTAGATTAAGCACGCGCTGTGTGCCAGGCACCTTACTAGGCATTTGAACACGCACTGCCTCTTGAACTCTTCCAGTTGCCCTCTAGACATGTGCTCTAGATATGGAAGCTGGCTTGGGTGTTTCCAAACTACAGACTGAAGTGGGTCTCAGAGATAAAAGTGTGATTAATGCTACTGAACAACTCAAAACACTGTTTTGTATACTTCATTATGGATATGGACATGGAAAAGTAAAATTGAATACTTTAAAATTTTACTTTTCCACATCTGACTTCAAAAACACCAGCATTTAGATAAAACATCTTACTCTGCATTCTCAAAGCTAAATACATTTACAGCCTTATGAGCTTAAATTTGACATGCTCTGAACTCAAGATTATTAGGTTAAATTTGATAATCCCCTGCCCTCCTCACTCCTCAAAACTATATAAATCACTTTGGTATCTGCTATTGCTGCCTAGGGTAGATGGGAGACCATTTTCAAAAGATTTTTAAAAATTATGCAGGAAGATAATTCTTTTCAAAGTGGTGGTTCTCAACCTTGACTACATCTTCGAATTACTTGAGAAACTTAAAACAAAAAAAAAATGCCAGGGGCTGACCATATGATTCTACTATGCAGCTAAGGTTGGAAAACATTTAGTTTGTTTCCATCCACAGCAAGGGCATTACTCTTTTGCAGTTGCATTGTATTACAGCCACATAACTTCACACAGAAGAGGGCATGGCAACCCACTCCAGTATTCTTGCCTGGAGAATCCCCATGGACAGAAGAGCCTGGTGGGCTACAGTCCATGGGGTCACAAAGTCAGACATGACTGACCAACTAAGCACACACACACACACATGCATGAGCACACACAGCTTCAAATAAGAGGAAGTTTGGGGTACTGGATAAGTGTGAAGAATTAGGCACAGCACAAGTAGGACCGTGGTTTATGTCATTAGCAATGAGATAACTCGGATAGTAACAATCATCATCATCTTTGTGACAGATTTCTTAACTTCTGCGAAAACAGGGTCAGTCTTACTGGAAAGAAAGCTGCCTTATTTCAGCAGGAAATAACCCTCTCTTTCTTGCTGAGATGGGCTTTCCTGATGGCTCAGTTGGTAAAGAATGCGCCTGCAATGCAGGAGACCTGGGTTCCATCCCTGGGTTGGGATGACCCCTTGGAGAAGGGAACGGCTACCCACTCCAGTATTCTGGCCTGGAGAATTTCAGGGACTGCATAGTCCATGGGGCGGCAAAGAGTTGGACCCCACTCAGCGACTTTCACTTTCACTTTCCTTGCTGAGTTGGGAGCTCAGCTGACATTCACTTAGTCAGCTGGGACTGGAGCCTATAACAAAATAGCTATATTTAAATTCACATTTCACTTGCAAAAGTCTCCATCAACTTGTAAATCAGATTACTAAATTCATGGTCATTATTTTTTTAAATCTGCATACTAGATAGTCTAGCAACAAATAATATAGCACTTCTACTTAACAGCAGAAAGACACTTTTAGCCATAATCTCTGACAGCTCCCAGTCAGGACAGCATGTGTAAACTCTCATATGATACAGAAGCATTCAATGTGTACAACCTCAGAGCAACTAACATATCACATTCAAAATAATTTAGTTAAAATGCTTCTAGATCAAGAGCATTATTACTCAGTTACATTCTAAACCAAAGCCTGCAGGATAAAATTACGGAGTCTGTAATAAACTCTGGATAGAAACTCTCTGAAACTCAATCACTCAACTGCTATCTATTTGGCAATTGTAGGAATGACAATATGCTACCATCATTAGCAGTTCTCTCCTGTCAACAGACCAGAGATACTCATGATGAAGAACACAGGAAGTTATTTTATATGGCTTGATAAAAAAGAAAGCTACCTTCTACCGAAGTGACAAACAAGGGTTAATATTTTTATAAGACATTTGTAATTTCTTGCAAGAATCATAAATCAGACAGGGTAAATTCCTCACTTGGAATCTTGGAATTTCTTCAGGTTCCTTACAACTCTAAAACTAGGCTTCTCTGGAAAAATCACCAACATTTTATAAAATGTGGTTAAGTTAACCACACCTTCCTTAATACTTTTATGACAAATCTTTGGCCCAAAATATAACTCCCTAGCAAAACCAATATTCCTCCTTCATCACCACAAGGAAACTTACCTATTGGTAAGAAGAAATAGTCAAAAGCACTGGCTCAGGCAAATTTAAAGAGCTCTGTGAGCCTTCAGTTCTGGAGCCAAGGGTTGGAGACGTGTTTAAATGAACCCAAGAGTTAGATGGCCATGACTACCACCCTTTCTACGGAAACCAGAAGAATCTGCACTGGGGTGTAGGGCTTTCAGGCGCCTCCCTTTGTTCTAAGTAGAATGCTAATGCTAAAAGCGCAGTTTGCATTCCGGCTAGCTCTAGAAAACACTGATGCATTCTGACAAAGCTTAAAATATCCTGATAGGAAAAAAAATAAGTCCCAGAGATGGGACCTCCCTTGTGTACCAGTAAAACAAGCCACAAGGTGAATGTGTAAATTTGAACAGTTCAAAATTTGTGGTCACATTAATGCTATCTCATCTCCTTTGAAAGATATATTAGAGGCATTGCGAAAAGAAAATTTCCACTTCTTGTGAATGTCCATTAAGGAAGTCAAGGATATGTCTTTGAATTTTTTCCACCTCTTTCTTCTCCCTAGTGTGCAGAATTTTCACTGGCAGATGAAAGCAAGAAGGCAAAAAGAGAAAGAAATTCCTTAGGGCAGTGAAATATAGATCAAGGCAGAGAGAGCATAAATGGGATGAAAAATGTAATGAAGTTAAGGACATGAAGAGGAAAAAACCTAACAATGTAACTTATTCATATATATGTTAGCATGTTTCAAACTATAGGAGAAATTTAATTTCAAATTATTTTTAATGTGGATTTTCATTACACAGGAGATGATTTTTCATTATAAAGCAGATGATTACTATTTAATCTTAATTTTTTAAAAAATAATCTAAAAATGTCTCATGTTATCTCATCACTATCTATGCAGTTGATGAAGTTTGTTTTCCTCAAACTTTATGATGAAGTTTTCTTTCCTCTTTATATCAGAAAATTATATAACAGATTACATAGTTCAGTGAATGACTGGGGCCAAAAGCTTTAGAGCAGTGATCAGCCCTTCATATCTTTAATTTACAAGTCTCTGTAGATATTTACTGATGAGCATATAAATAATATATCAGTCACTTCACCTAACACGTTAACTTTTATCATTTTTTCAGCAAGGAAAATCAGATAATCAGACTGCTTTTGCCTTTTCCAATGAGGAAAATAAATGTTTATGTATTGCCAGGAAATGGAATGTTTTCAGCTCTACTGGGTTTCATTTATTTTTCATTTTAAAGTTTCTCAGCTGGATATCAGAATGCAAATTTATGAATGGTAAGAATTGTGTGTGCTTAAAACAATCACTCTACCAGATCTATTTTCCTAGTACTCTTTTATGGAATGTGACCAATACTATGACTTTTTAATTGAGTTCAAGATTATTGATGAATTTTATGGACAAAATTCAGTATTGATCAGTGGTGACAGCTAAACAATCGATGATGGATTTATAAGTTTTTTATCTTAAAAATGCAACATAAATACAAGAAATATCCGATTGGGAAACAGTGTGAGAAAGTGACCTAGAGATTTCATAAAGAAACTTCTACAAATAAGTCTAATACGATTGCATGAAAAAGAATTGGTTTACACCCTCAATTTGATATTGGTCTTGTTGGGGGAAAAAATGTTGCTCTGTCTGGAACATTTTTCCTCAAGACTTTGGCTGAAACTCATGCCACAGCTACTTCACTCCAAAAAGAAGAGAGAACAAACCAACAGCCAGAAAAGTATTATTGCTCTGTAGCCAACCCCCTGTAATTCACACCCCCACCCCCACCCCCCCCCACCCCACCCCCCCACCTCCCCCTACCCCCCACCCCCGCCAAAATTCTCAACTGGGAGCCTAATTATTCTTTTTCAACTGCGCCACTTCTTTCTCTACTTCCATATAAACTCAAAGGACTCCTCTGGGTCTGGGCTTTTGTGCTCTTCACTATAAATAAACCTTCCTTTTGCAGCCATAAAGAGGGGAACAAGTGATTTCTTTACTGCTAGCTAAAAAAGAAAGGTTATGAAGGTAAGAAACCGTTCATAAACAGGTCAAGAGAAAGATTTCCCAAGAGCTAGAATCTGTATGATGACATGGAATTTACAAAGGTACCAGAATGCTCAAAAATATGTTGGGGTTTTGGTAAAATCATGGCTAAGAGTTCAGGCATAGTTCTGAGTTTGGATTCTGTACTACTCTTGCCTGGATTACTTAAAGTCATTTAACTTTCCTCATTTATAAAAAGAGAATTAGAATAATTGTAGTGAAGTAACACAGATAAACACTAAAAATGCCTCATATTTAAAATAATGTTAGCCATTAATTTTCCTCTTGGTAATTCAGTGCACTGAGAAAAACAGACAAATGTATATCAATTTCTATAACTTGGTAACTGGAGCATGCATGCCTCCTCTAAAGAAAGTAACTGTAAATCAATGATATTTGAATGGTGCCACCAATTCTAGCTGTCTTTGCACTTAATCATTCATTCATATTCTAATCCATTTAACAAAGTAGTGAAAAGCAAACCCAGTCCCTCAATGAGCTTAAATTTTAATGATATATACTGCTTGTGTTATTTTACAAGTACACGTAATAATTATTCAATTATAGGTTTTTCAGGGTCAGAGGCATATATCTGAATTCTTTGTTGGAGGCAGAAGAAGAGGGTGACAGAGGATGAGACGGTTGGATGGCATTACCGATTCAATGGACATGAACTTGGGCAAACTCCAGTAGATCGTGAGGGACAGGGAAGCCTGGTGTGTCCATGGGGTCACAGAGAGTCGGACACAACTTGGGGACTGAACAACAATAACATTCACTGACTTAAATTGTAACTGATAATAAGTGTTCTCTATACCTACAATTCAAATACTGGCCCATTCAAATATTGGTCTGCTATTTGAAGATGTGTGGCTTTTCCTGTGATTTATAATTGTATGTGAGTGCATGCTCAGTTGCTTCAGTCACGTCCAACTGTTTGCAATCCTATGGACTGTAGTCTCCTCTGTCCATGGGATTCTCCAGGCAAGAATACTGGAGTAGGTTGCTATGCCCTCCTCCAGGGGATCTTCCCAATCCAGAGAGTGAACCCAGGTCTCCCTCATTGCAGGCAGATTCTTTACCTCTGAGCCACCAGGGAAGCCCTTAAAGTTACAGGAAGAATGCCCAAAGTGTTTACTGTAATAAAAGTCACAGAGAGAAAACAATATTACGGGCTTATGAAAATCCAAAATTAAGAGTTTTTTTAAAAAAACAGAGATGGGCAAAAGTTAAATATTATTGCTATAGGTGTACTTTAATGAATAAAAGAAGTGTAGAAAAATACTTCAAATAAGTTAAAAACAAATATTTGCCAATTCAGCCTTCATTTTGCACACTATTCAAATACATAAACCTGTAAAGATGTGCAAATTTTCTTGCTATGTTGATTATAAAGTTGAACAATGGGTTCATTTCTAAGTCAATATTTTTATTCTTATAAGTCGTTAACTGGAAGAAATGTCAATCCCTTTTTTCCCCCTTTCTATCTTATCCTGTGGTAAGGCCCCTAAGGTACAGCCAGTTTCAGCACCATGGACAGAGCACCGAAAGCGCTCACCCTTTTGAGAGGTACAGGAACATCCCCCTTAGGCTGAAACGTAAGAAATAACTTAATGGAGCGATCTTCCATTTTAATATGTTTTAAGGATCAAATGAATACTCTGCACAAATGTTCAGCTGGATAAAATAAAGTTTACACTTTCAAACCCCTTCTATCTTATGGAAAAACATAATGGCCCTTTTAAAGACATGCATCACTGTGATAAATGCATTTAAGTGTCATTAGGTTTAATGGTTCCTACTCATTCACACTATTATATCCTACCTTTTAAAGTTAATTTAATGCGTATTAATGGTATGAAATTGATGAAATTATGAATTGAGTTTCCCTGAGCACAGGTTAAATCAAGAAAGAAGGGAGAGGACAGGTTAATATTACCTTTCACCCCATTCTTCATTTGTTCTACAAAAGATGTCAGCTCTGCCCTTGGGAAGGAAATGCTCAGTGTTAGTAAGTTGAACTTCAATTGATTTTTATGGTTTTAAACTCAGGTAACTGTCTGTGGTTGGGTTACCAAAGGTTTGCAGTTTTCTTCAGGGAATAAGAAAATATGTGCACTTCTGAGAGTAAGTTCATATTTTATTTCATAGTTTCAGAGAATTAAATAACTTGTCACCCCCTTTCCTTCCTGTATGCATCTTCCAGATTCAATTCAGAGGGTCACTCAGGGTATTATTTTGTAATCTCTCCCTTACATCATCACCATGTATCAGATAAAATGGCTCAGTTTAAAATCTGAGCTAAATATTATGATAATACATACTATTATTATTATATGAAAAATTGAAAAATCCAAGGTTATGCTCCCAGGAACACTTGTACAGCAATACTTTAGTTCATAGTATCAGGAAGTGTGCTAAATCACTTCAGTTGTCTGACTCGTTGCAACCCCATGGACTGTAGTCCACCAGGCTCCTCTGTTCATGGGATTTTCCCAGCAGGAATACTGGAGTAGGTTGCCATTTCCTCCTTTAAGTAACAGGAAGACTGGACTCTAATTTTGAACTGTGACTTGCAAAAAATATTAAGAATGAGAAAACTATTCGTTTCAATTATGTCGGAAGGGAGAAGAGAAAGAAAAAGGTACAGCCACTACTTGTTACAGTTCTTTTAATATTGGTGGATGATGGATGGCTATGAGAAGATGAAGTTTATAGCTACTCTTTAGCTTTTCTGTCAAGTAAAATGATCTCCAAACTAAAAAGCATAGAATAAAATTTGAAGAGGATACTAAAGGTCAAGCAAATTAATGCTACTAGCTTCTCATAAGGCACTTAGTTCATTTCACAGACTATGTCCTGGGCATTATAATCTCAGCTTTTACAAACAGGATTATAGCATTGTTAGTGTCACTGAAGAATCTGGAGATGAAGAGAGATGCCAAGAGGGTAAAAATCTAGAAATAAAGTACACAGTTTTGATTTTCACAAATTAGAAGGAACAGTCTCTAAAACCAACAGAAAATATTAGGCAATATTTTAAAACAAATTAATAAAAAAGATGGCTTCTGAGTACTTGAAATAGAAAAGAATATTCAGAAATTAGCTTGGTCTCCAAAGAATAACTTAGCAAGCCTAGTCTTTTTTTTTTTTTTTTTTTTTTTTTACAAATAGGGTTAAAATTAGTAAATCTGAGAAATGGTCAGATGTTGCAAATACAGAAGTTTACTTAGACCAGGCAATTAACACAAATAAGCCAAATGGCCCAGTATACTATCAAATGGAATGGTAATGGGCACTGTGAATAGAGAAGGTTGTGCCCCAGCTGCCATTTCTCAGCTCTAAATGATGTCATTTTCCCAGGGAAGTCAGTAATCTGGGATTTTTATGTGAATCATTATGACTTTAAAAAATTTAACTGCAACTTTTTATTAATGAATACTCTCCTGGGTTGAAATGGCAACCCACTCCAGTATTCTCGCCTGGAAAATCCCATGGATGGAGGAGCCTGGTTACAGTCTACAGACCCCAGTCTATGGGGTCACAAAGAGTCGGACACGACTGAGTGACTTCACTTTCTTTCTTTTCTCCTGGGTTGAAGATAAGCTCAGTGGTAAAGAATCTACCTGCCGATGCAGGAGACACAGGAGACTCGGGTTTGCTCCCTGGGTCAAGAAGATTCCCTGGAGGAGGAAATGGCAACCCACTCCAGTATTCTTGCCTGGAAAATTCCATGATCAGCAGAACCTAGCGGGCTACAGCCCATGGGGTCACAAAGAGTCAGACATGACTGAGCACATACACACACATTCCTGATTTTAAACCAAAACAAAATACATTTGTAGAATGAATCTGACCCACTGGGTGCCAGCTTTGGACATGTGACCTTGGGTGAGGCATCTGACAAGGTTTCACATATCACTGCTGAGAGTTTCTGGCTAGGTGACAGTCAGACATTACAATTTGAGTTCAAATTTAATCTCAATATAAGGAAAATTCCAACAAAGGCATGGGCAGCCCTTACACTAGAAGTACTCACCTTAACCACAATCTGGCAATTCAAAAGACAATATGGGGAAATAACCGGGAGTTGAATTTTGAAATTAATGTTAATATAGTCTCAAAAATGTGAATACACTTATGTGTATACATACATGTCTTTTATCATTTACTCATTCATTTGAAAACATTTCTTAGAAACATGCTATTGCCAAGCACTGTTCTAGGTGCTAGGAGTACAATAGGAACAAAAATCTTTGCTGTTACAGAGTTTACACACTACATTTATCCTATTTGGACATTAAGTTTTAGGGGCACTTTATAAATGCGTATTTTTGTGTGCTAAATGCATTCTGAAGTTTTGCTCTGCATTCAGCACGGGACATGAAATTCTCAGTGAAAAACACATTACACTGTGACACATGGGTGTTGTTAGCTAACAGTTTTATTATTCTTTTAAATTTTCTTTTTAAAATGTTTATTATGCACCGGCCATGCTGCTAGGGCAAAGTACTGAACTAAATATGATATAGAGTCAACGAGTATAGGCTGGGATATGATCACACTCCAGATAGACCAACATATTGAATACTTTGGCATTCAAATAAGCCAGATATGCTGCCGTATCTTTAATCAACTTTCCACAAACTAAAGAAATTAGAGATGAGGATGAAATCATCGCACACCTGGCAGTGATTGTTCCAACATCAGTATAGGAGGAAAAACACCTCATCTTTGTTTTTAAATCCCATCATGCTGTGGCAAGCTAAGCTAAGTCGCTTCAGTTGTGTCCGACTCTGTGCAACCCCACAGACAGCAGCCCACCAGGCTCCCCCGTCCCTGGGATTCTCCAGGCAAGAACACTGGAGTGGGTTGCCATTTCCTTCTCCATGAAAATATCCCATTAATGAATTTCAGTAACTCTTAAACATTCCACAAAATTTCCTAAGAACCTGTGAGAGTGTAATACCTGGCAATCCTCTCTAAAACAGAAATTCACCTATCTGCTACATTACTGCTGATGATCTGAAATGTGCATGATCTCTAAAAAATAACAGTACCAAATAAAACTGAAAGGTTCATCCAAGTCCCTACATAATACCAAAGTATTTATCCAGGATTACTGAATAAATCATAGCAATTTGGTATCCTTTTCAGAAAAAAAATCTCAGAACTTACAAGCATGTGGCATTTCACACTGTACCAACTGAGTAACAGTAAATGAAGGTATAAACCACTACAACTTCTTCACCAACTTTTGTGTCCTGAAATATGATGTCTGCCCCTGGCAGCTACCATTCCAGTCCCACAGGGTATTTTCCAGTCAGATAAGCTGTACAATGATCCTTCTTGCTGTGGCAAACTAATTCTAAAATGAGGCGGCAAGCATGGTGAAGTCTAGTATAGACCTATGAATGAATCTATTCTAATACAATTTCTGGCTTTTCTATCCATAATGGTGGAGGGGTAAGAAAAATGACTTTGGAAAATTACCATATATTCAAAATAATCCCATCTGATTTTGTAGGTAATAACTAATTAACCTCCAATTAAAATAAATTTATATTAAAAAAATTTTTTAAACAAAGGGTCAGAAATAACTGGGGGAGTCAGGCTATGACTGAGTTTATTTCTCCTTATGTTGATTCAGTCACAGTCAAAGAATCAATATTCCTTCCTCTCAAATCTGGAAGTTGTTGGCTGGAAGGTTTAGGAAGATATTTTTCAGTTGTCCAAGAGATATGCCTATGTTTCTTAAGAAGCAAAGTTGAGAACAAAGGCAATAGATCATTTTAATGTTTGAAGATAGATTATTTAAATTTAAAAAATCATGGCCCTGAAGAATGCTTTTGATAAAAGAAAATGCTTTCTTTCTTTTTTTTTTTTTTTCCTTCCTGATGAGTGAACATTCTCACTGAATGATCACCAAAGTTCATTTTGGAGAAGGGCATGGCAACCCACTTTGGTACTTTTGCCTGGAAAATCCCATGAACAGAGGAGCCTGGCTGGCTAAAATCCATGGGGTTGGAAGGACCCCATGGGGTTGGAAGGACCCCATGGGGTTGGAAGTGACTTAGCATAAAGTTCATTTTAGAATTAGCAGAGGCACAATGAGATAAAGTTCCTTAAAAGCATTTTTTAAGTAATGCATTTTAATAATTCTGTTATGGTTCTTCCACACTTAACTACCTATCTTTTTTCATACCATTAAAAAAAAATTCACTTTGAGTATGCCAAGGTTTTCTTATCCATGGGTTGTTTTCAAAGAGACCTCTATAGCAAACCAAAGGCCACAGAGTTTAAGCAAAATGAGTTAACATGCTCTGAAAAGAGAGACAGAAAAATCCCGCATACCGATGACTTGGTGATTAAGCCTGGGAGACAACTTGAATAATTATTATCATAAATTATAGAAATAAAAACCAAATATAGCTTCTAACTGCTATATTCTTGCTGAGATGCTCCACTCTGGTAAAGACTTGAAGTTATTTTAGGAATATTTTATAATTTAAAAAGCTTAATGAAAACTGTCTTTTTCTAGAAGGAATGAAAAGCCATTCTCAAATGGATGTGGGGTGACCTAGTTCTCTCTCCCTCTGCAGCACCGATCATCAGCTGTTCTGCAGAGCTGGGCTTGCCTCCCTCATCACTCCCTGGAACGCTTCTCAAAGCCTTGCCATTACACAGCATTCCCAGGGTGGTGGTGATTTAGGTGGATAAGTCTCTTTAAAGTTATATTTCTATTTTTACATATTTGGGGACATATAACACCTTAACCTGATATTACATGGATATTACTCCTTAGATGAAGGCTTAAGTTAAAAAAAAATGGCAATTTAAATGATAGTATTAAGAGAATTACAATTTGTATTTAGAGATAATAAACATTGTCAAGGACACCAGAGTAACTGAAATTCTGGAAATAATGCCTTCTCCCATGGAGAAACATGCTTTGGAATTTGATGTACTTACAAATGACTTTAAAAAAAATGCTTTTATTTTGAAATATGATAGATTCATAAGATGTTGTAAAGATAGTACAGAGAATTCCTATATACCTTTTGTCCAGTTTCCCCCAGTGAGTCTATCTTACATAGTACAGTACAATATCAAAAGTAGGAGACTGAGTTAGTGCAATGTGTGTTCATAGCTCTATGACACTTTATCCTATATACATATGGGATAAAGTGTCATATATATAGGCTTCCCTGGTGGCTCAGACAAAAAAGAATCTGCTTGCAATGCAGGAGACCCAGGTTTGATCCCTGGGTCGGGAAGATTCCCCTAGAGAAGGGAATGGCTACCGACTCCAGTATTCTTGTCTGAAGAATTCCATGGACAGAGGAGCTTGGTGGGTCCCAAAGAGTCAGACATGACTGAGTGACTAATACTTTCACTTTCATATATATATATATACTTATACACACACACACACATATACATAACCATGGTTATATAACCATCATCACAATCAAGATACATAACCTTTCCATCATGACAAAGATTTCCTTCCTGCTACCTAGTTATAGTCAGACCCTTTCAACCCCATCTCTAAGCGCTGCCCATCAGGCCAATTGTAAGGTTACTCTTTTAAGCTTCTCTCTTAAACACTTTTACTAAAATGTGAGAAAACCACAGGACTGGGTGTTAGGAGATGGCTGGTTCTAAGTTTGCCAGTGACTAATTCATGTTCTTGGACTACTTACTTACTCTCTGCCAGACTCAGCAGCTCATCTATAAAAGTGAAGATCTGAATTATTTTTTAGGACACCAGCATTTAAGTATTCATATAATTATTTGGACTCAATTATGATGCCACTTTAAAGACTACTGCATGCAAATCAAGTTAATAAAATTTGATTTAAATATGTGGAGATCAACAAGGATTGAATGGTGTGTTATAAATGTATTTTGCATCAAAATAGTGTCATTGTCACATAAGTTAGGAAACCAAAGTTGCATTATGATAATATATTGCTGCTGTAAAATCTGAAGCAAGTAAAAAACATGATTTCCTCCATCTCTCAAGGGGACAAATGTTGCTGCTCTCCCAAAAGCACAAGTGGAGAAAACTTGGCACTGTGATGACCTGACTTCCTTTGCCTCTAAAACATCTTTTGAAGAAGAAGAAGCAATCATCTGTAATATATGCCCAGCCAAGTGCTGCAGCAGAAACTTAAAGCTGAAAATTTTGAACTGTGGTGTTCAAATTTGGCTCTTTTCTGAGAAGCAGGACCCTGAAGCTGCTCTTTGCTTCTGCTGCCCAGGGTCTGGGGTCAGAACCATAGGTCGTTCCAGGAACCTAGCAGTGGCCTTTCCTGCTTTCCCTGATGTCACTACTTGCTCAACACTGGAGAACCAGCGAAAGACAATAGGAAAGCGGTTTACACCAAGTGGCTTCTTCCACTTAAAGCTTTAAGATTCTCCCACACACCAATTCAACCTTCCAGCTCTCTACGATTCACTCCTATTTTAAATTCACCCAGCAAGAAGATGACATCCAGTATGAGGATGTTTGGAGATCATCAACTGAGCCCTTCTAACACACTGATGAAAAATGTCCTCCCTCCTCACCAAATAATCTGGTGAAAAAACCCCAAGGGAGGAGAAACTTGACAAGTGTGCTCTGGGGACTCTGCAAGCACCCGTGCCACTGAAGAGATCGCCTGAGGCTTTCTTTCTGGATACCATCAATTCTTTACTGAACCTTCTTTATCAAAAGGCACCCTTTCCAAGCCCCACTTCCGCCAATAATTACTAAAGGGAGACCCCCACCCCCAACCGACGGCCTGGTCAGCCTTGCCTGTTGCAACAAGAAGTCCAGCTCAATCATCTCAAAACCCAGTCAAACAGGGACACTGTCCCCGCTGCCTTCCTCTGCCCAAAGTCCTCATTTTCCATCACCTTCTTCTGCGGGTGCCCGAGCACCCTGGATACCACCCCTCCCCGCCCCCCACCACTGGAAGGGGCGGTGCCGGGTCCCGAGCATCCATCTCCACCCTCACTGGACCACAGAGCATCCGTCGCGCTCCGGCGCCGGTGGGCACTGCCCGCGGAGCCCTCACAGATGCCCATTCTTACCCTTTCTCTCCCAGAAAGGCCCCATCGCGCCGTCCAGGAGGAGGCATCCGCACGCGCCCGGGAGACCGGGGCGCGGCTGGGCCGGCGTCGGGTGCGGATGGGACCCGGCGCCGCCGCGGGTGTGCGCTCGGGCTCTGGGAGCCGGGCACGGCCCGCTCCGCCCGCGCCTGCCCGGGCCGGACACGTGGTGCCTTTGCCGCCCGCGCGCTGGGATCCGGGCTGCGGCCCCTCGGCCTCTGCAGCCGCCGGGCCGCGAACCGCGTGGGGAGAAGGGCGGGGACCAGGCGGCCGGGGGCCAGTAGGCGAGGCGCGGCGGCGGGCTCCTGCTCCGGGGACGGCCGAGCCGCAGGCTCGGGCTCGGTCGCCCAGGCCCCCAGCCGCCCTCGCAGCGGGCTCGTTTCCCGAAGCCGCTCGGGGTGGGGGCGGCGCACTGCGGAGGCTGCGGCTTCCCGCCCGCGGAGGGAGGCCGGGCCAAGGGCGGGAAGGTGTGCGCTGCGCGACCTCCTCCTCGCGCGCGTGCGGATGCCCGGGGTCACTGAGGGTGGAGTCCGCCTCGCGCTCTTCACTCACCGGGTGAAGCAATACCCCGTCCCCGCGCGGGAGATGCAAACCCCTGAACCCCGCGGCGTGGCCCTGAGGTGCCTTTGAGGATGGCCTCTCCCGGGGAAAATTTCCTCTCGCGACCGCAGCCTGTGGGAGGCAGCTAAGGAAACACTGTCCAAAATTCAGGGCCAAGACTTACCTGCAGCCTCTCCTCGACCTTGGGCGCCTGGTCCTGACCCTGTGGTCAATCACTTTCTACCTCTCAGGAGATAATAGCGATTGGGCTTTAAAAACCAAGTAAAATACCCCAGCGGCAGCAGTGCAATAGAGATAAAATTCGCACTGATTTTAGGTAAGGGTGGAGGAAACTTCCGGAGAAGGAAACGGCAATCCACTCCAGTACTCTTGCCTGAAGAATCCCATGGAGGGAGGAGCCTGGTAGGCTACAGTCCATGGGGTCGCAAAGAGTCAGACACGACTGAGCGACTTCACTTTCACTTAAACGTCGGCACAGGGAAGAAAGGCGTTCCGATTCGTGGGTCGGTCCAAATGCAAAACTAATCCATCAGCCCCACTACCTGCTTTCCTGGGAAGGTGGGATTTGGCAGCGACTGGTGGGCAGGTACTCTTCCTGCGACATTCCAAGAGCCCCATGCAGCCCCATCAAGAACGTTCAGCTTTACTAAAGATCTTCACCGTGGAACTGTTACATCTTTCTGAGGCAGAGGCAAACGGGCCCCCAGGGTAAAGTGAGTGGAGATTCATTCTTAGGGGATCCAAAGAATACAATCAATACCTCTAGATGAACATCAAAGCCAAACCCCTGAACTCACACTTCCTTGGACAAATTGCAAGAATACAGTGTAATTATAGAAACTGTTGTAGAATTCGTTTTCGAAGAAACCTCCTGGACGTTTATAGAATCGTGGAGATGGAAAGGACTTTAAAAGATCGCCTACTCCAGCCTTTGAGATGTCAGTCATGCTTCCTCAGTTCTTGTTTCTTGTTTTTTTTTTTAAGTCTTTCTCCTTTACCTACTTGTTTCTTCCTAGTTTCTATATTTAAATAGAGACCAAGAGTTGACTCAATGGAAAAGACTCTGATGCTGGGAGGGATTGGGGGCAGGAGGAAAAGGGGACGACAGAGGATGAGATGGCTGGATGGCATCACTGACTCGATGGACGTGAGTCTGAGTGAACTCTGGGAGTTGGTGATGGACAGGGAGGCCTGGCGTGCTGCGATTCATGGGGTCGTGAAGAGTCGGACACGACTGAGCGACTGAACTGAACTGAGGGCATCCGGGCAGGTGCTAAACTAAAAAAAATTCTTGTTTGGTTTCTCTAGACTTGAGAATAATGATAAATAACCGGTTCACAAGTTGGGAAGTTTCAGATGATGCACAGAAGCCACATGGTCCTTTCAGGAACCTAGAATTAAAGGAAAACAAATTCAGTTAAAGTGATTGCAAAGAAATGCCAGCTTTTCTTTTATGGAGATAAACTGTAATTGTCCTGTGCTAAGAATATTTGAAGTTCAGTTCTTCACTGCCTTAAATATATAGAGTTAGAACTTGATTGATAAATGAATTTATTTATTCATTGAGCAGCATTTACTCAGTACCACATTCCAGACTTAATTTGTTTTTCCTTTTCCTCTTTCCATTTCCTTAAGGCTTGTTTGTTAAAGTTTGATTAGCTTGCTGTTACTCCTTTAAGTTACTGGAACGGGGAGGAACTCACTTTTGCTGTGTATATACTATGTACCAGACACCAGTTTATGTCATCTAATATAACTGTAACATTTTACTTAAGCTGTCACACCTTACTGATGAAGAAAAGAAAGTCCATGACTTGTTTACAATAACAACACTAGTAAATGGTGGAGTGAGGATTTGGACCCAAGTATTTCTGATTATTCTGTGTTCCTATTCACTGCTGAGACTTTCTGGAGGCAATGCCTTTATTCAAAGAAATAGTCAAATGGAAGAAATATTAGATGCTATGGCAAGGTAGACAGGGAGTGGATCTGCTCAACTTTTGTCACTCAACTCAAACATATCAGTAGCTTTGTCTTTTCTTGTAGAAAGCCTAATCAAAATCCTTGGGAAGATTGGAAACCTGTGTTAGAGTCCCTTAAACCACATACATGATGATGAATATTTATTTAAAATATTTGAAGAAAAATTATTTATTATAATTCCTAGATCTACAGTGTGACTATAGAATGTTTAAAGTCTTAGCCAAGCCAGCAACTTTTATTCACAACAGATTGGTTTAATGAGAAGGGATGCATGAGTTTGAACAACTTGTATACCATCTCCGAGCCTGCACTTCTTCACTGGTTAAACATAAGTAGTAAGTATAGTGCTCCAGGAGTCTGAGGTGTCAAAGGAAATATTGGAAACAAAAGTGCTTTGAGAACTATGAGTACATATAGTCTTATATATGACAGCAAGAAGGAGCTAAGTGAAAATCAATACTGAATTGAGTGGAAGAGGAATAGTTTATAACTCATGTAAGCTTGAATCACAGTTATGAAGTTTTAGCATAAATGGAAATGTGCAGGTTATTTGATATCCTTCATCTTATAAATGAAGAAACAAATGCCCAGGGGAAGTAAGTAGTCTACAATCACATCACATTCTTCAGAATATTGTTGAAAATTCTAAAATAAGAATCTGATACCACAGGATGAGACAGGATCAGTCACTAACTTTTCTTTGAGTACCTACTGTATATCAGGCACTGTTTTAGGTGCTAGAAATGTAGTGGTGAATGAAATAGTTTTCATTTCTACTGTGCAAAATCTGATATTCTAATGGGGTCAGGGGCTCTCTGGGTAGCTCAGCTGGTAAAGAATCCGCCTGCGATGCAGGAGACTCTGATTCGATTCCTGGGTCAGGAAGAGAACCTCAAGAAGGGATAGGCTACCCACTTCAGTATTCTTGGGCTTCCCTGGTTGCTCAGACTGTAAAGAATCCTCCTGCAATGAGGGAAACCTGGGTTCACTCCCTGGTTTGGGGAGATCCCCTGGATCTCGCCCCTGGGTGGCATGGCAACCCACTCCAGCATTCTTGCCTGGAGAATCCCATGGACAGAGGTACCTGCTGGGCTACATACAGTCCATGGAGTCCCAAAGAGTGGTACTGAGTGACTAAGCACAGCACAGCAATGTGGTCAGATAAAGAGATGTATAAACAAACAAATTATTCAGGTATTAAGTGTTTTAGAGAAGGTAAAATAGGCAATGTGGTGATGATGCCAAGGTTTTTGATCTGAATAACTGAGTGAATAGGGGTATAATTTTCTTTGATGGGTCAAGATGTGATTGTGATGGTTGGGATGAGAATGGGAAGAAATGATTTGTTCCTGTTTTGGTCATGTGAAATGTTAATAATCAGGCATCTAAATGGTGCTATGGAGTGGAAGTTTGAAGGTTAGAGGTTGGAGGTAAACATTTGAGAGTTTTCATCACACAGATTCCAAGCCATGGAGGTTTTTTTGTTAAGAAATGGATAATTTGTTCTTAAATGTAAAGGGTTTTCTTTAGTCAGGTTGCTCTGTGAGGAAAGTGGTTCAAACATGTCTTAGCTTGTCCCCACAAATTAAAGCCATCTGAAGATGCTCAGCCATAGGCCAGCAAACCATCACATAGCAACAGTGTCTTGTCAAAGGGGATAGGTAATCTCTTTTCATTTTGAGGCTTCAGTCATGTCTACCAGTTTAATATGAAGGTCCTCATGACCACACTGTTATTCCTTTTGCTGTGTGCTGTCCTAAGTCACTTCTAATCGTGTCTGACTTTTTGCGACCCTATGGACTGTAACCCAGAAGGCTCCTCTGTCCATGGGATTCTTCAGGCAAGAATACTGGAGTGGGTTGCCATGCCCTCCTCCAGGGGATCTTCCCAATCCAGGGAGTAAACCCAAGTATCCCTCATTGCAGGAGGATTCTTTACAGTCTGAGCCACCAGGGAAGCCAGAGAATATTGGAGTAGGTGGCCGATCCCTTCTCCAGGGGATCTTCTGACCCCACATCTCCTACATCTCCTGCATTGGCAGGCAGTTCTTTAGCACTAGAGCCGCCTGAAAATGAAAGTGAAAGTCGCTCAGTCGTGTCCAACTCTTTGCGACCCAGGAATTTATACAGTCCTTGGAATTCTCCAGGCCAGATACTGGCGTGGGTAGCATTTCCCTTCTTCAGGGGATCTTCCCAACCCAGAGATAGAACGTTATTACTTTTATTAAGGCCCAAATGTGTGCCTCAAATCCATTCAATAACCCTTGCAGTGAGAAGGGCCTAGTGGCCTCTTTGCAGAAATGGGTTTTCGTTAATGCATGATGTGTCCAAATACTCCCAACTTCCCAGTTGAACTTAGATGATAGTGGCTTCTTAATTCTATTTTAGTTGTGTAAAGCCATCATTCAGTTTAGATTTTCTTATCATAATTATCTTGAGAGCCTATTTTTGTGTATCTTTTAATTTTTGTGTTTTAGAAAATTTATTTTTATTGCTTTCCCAATAATCTTTATTTAGTACTCTGGGAGCAATTACTATATCTTTCCCAAAGGAATTTGTTCTTAGATTAAAAATTATTTTAATTTAGAGGAAGAAATAGTGAGGCCAGAGATTACTGACTTCAGGTACTCAAAGTGAAGTCTGTGTGTGCCCTAAAAGCTCTTAATGCCCCCAAATACCCAGGCTTTACAATGTTTTAATGTTCTGCCTTTGGAGAATAATTTGTTAGTCCAATGCTGGATTTTCCTTGTAATTCTTTTTTATTTTATCCTTCATTTTTTATTTTATTCTTTATAGTAAAAACATACAAACATATTATAGAAAGTTTAAAAATACAGAAAAGCACCAAGGAGAAAAAAAATTTGTTTGTAATCCCTCACTCAAAGATAAGTAACGTTCATGTGTATATTTGTCTTATGTAACTTTTGAAATAAAATAAAGCTACTGAATATACTGTCTTCTTAAATAGTACCTTTTTCTGATCACAAATATATTACAGAAAATTTAGAAAATACAAGTGCAAAAAAAAAAAAAAAAACCCAGAAAAATAAAAATTACTTGTATTCCATTCTCTGAGGTGATGATTATTGTAAATTTTACTACACTTTTTAATGAACGTCTGTATTATATATGTTTACATCTGTATGTTATATGGTTTGTGGCTTTTTTTTTTTTTTTTTTTGGCCTTATCACGAGACATGTGGGATATTAGTTCTCTGGTGAGATAAAGGATCGGACTCAATGTCCCCTGCACTGGGAATGCAGAATCTTAACCATGGGAAGCCACCAGTCCGGTGAAGTTGCTCAGTTGTGTCCAACTCTTTGCAATTCCATGGACTGTAGCCTACCAGTCTCCTCCACCCATGGAATTTTCCAGGCAAGAGTACTGGAGTGGGTTGCCATTTCCATGGAAGTCCCCAATTATGCAATTTTCGTTAAAGCTTTGCAATTTGATTTTTCCGCAGAACTTCACTTTGAAAGGTTACTGCTGCGAGCCATGTGTTCCGCTGGGAGTTGTGACCTCTGGAGGAGAGAATTTCGATCTGGGGTCAGAGATGAGGCTTGAGTACTTGGAGCTTTTTGTGTAGCAAAGTATTATTAAAGTATAATAGAGATAGGGAAAGCTTCTGACATCAGGAGGGGATAGGAAAAGTGTCCCCTTGCTAATTTTTAGCAAGGCATTTTATGTCAATTGTGGATGCGTACCAAGTTGCTTCAGTCATGTCCGACTATTTGCAACCCCATGGATTGTAGCCCAGCAGGCTCCTCTGTCCATGGGATTCTCCAGGCAAGAATACTGGAATGGGTTGCCATGCCCTTCTCCAGGGGATCTTCCTGACCCAGGGATCAAACCTGTGTCTCCTGTAGCTCCTGCACTGCAGGAAGATTCCTTTTGTCTGTTAGCAAGCTGCTAATCAGATAAGAGAGGCACCTCAAGGCTAAGGGAGTTTCACCAGGCCCCTCTCCCACAATATGCATTTTTGAGATAGAATGGCACAAGGTATGTCATCCCCAAACATAAAACAATTGACATGAATACTGGTCTGTTGAGCCATTATCCACACAAGGTTTAAGAGGAAAAAAAAAGGCTAGACTTAGGCAGAACCGATTTAGTCAAGAGAGAAGGGGAAAAAAATGTCTGCCGCTTGCAATTTATTTCCTCCTGCTGCTTGGAGACCTCTGGCCTTCCTACCTGTTACCCTCTCATTATGTGATTTTCTCGTTCTTGACTATTCTGCTACACAATTATTTTAACAGCTTTGTGGCATTACATCATATGGCTGCAATATGCAGTTGTCTGCTAAGATGTCAGCACTAATGTGCAGTGCATCAGTTCAGTTCAGTCTCTCAGTTGTGTCCGACTCTTTGTGACCCCATGAATCATAGCACACCAGGCCTCCCTGTCCATCACCAACTTCTGGAGTTCACTCAGACTCACTTCCATCAAGTCAGTGATGCCATCCAGCCATCTCATCCTCAGTCGTCCCCTTCTCCTCCTGCCCCCAGTCCCTCCCAGCATCAGAGTCTTTTCCAATGAGTCAACTCTTCGCATGAAGTGGCCAAAGTACTGGAGTTTCAGATTCAACATCATTCCCTCCAAAGAAATCCCAGGGCTGATCTCCTTCAGAATGGACTGGTGGATTTCCTTGTAGTCCAAGGGACTCTCAAGAGTCTTCTCCAGCACCACGCTTCAAAAGCATGAATCCTTTGGCACTCAGCTTTCTTCACAGTCCAACTCTCACATCCATACATGATTACTGGAAAAATCATAGCCTCAACTAGATGGACCTTTGTTGGCAAAGTAGTGTCTCTGCTTTTGAATATGCTATCTAGGGTGGTCATAACTTTCCCTCCAAGGAGTAAGCGTCTTTTAATTTTATGGCTGCAGTCACCATCTGCAGTGATTTTGGAGCCCCAAAAAATAAAGTCTGACACTGTTTCCATATTTCCCCATCTATTTCCCATGAAGTGATGGGACCGGATGCCATGATCTTCGTTTTCTGAATGTTGAGCTTTAAGTCAACTTTTTCGCTCTCCTCTTTCACTTTCATCAAGAGGCTTTTTAGTTCCTCTTCACTTTCTGCCATAAGGGTGGTGTCATCTGCATATCTGAGGTTATTGATTACTTCTCCCGGCAATCTTGATTCCAGCTTGTGCTTCTTCCAGCCCAGTGTTTCTCATGATGTACTCTACATATAAGTTAAATAAGCAGGGTGACAATATACAGCCTTGACGTACTCCATTTCCTATTTGGAACCAGTCTGTTGTTCCATGTCCAGTTCTAACTGTTGCTTCCTGACCTGCATATCAGTTTCTCAAGAGGCAGGTCAGGTGGTCTGGTATTCCCATCTCTTTCAGAATTTTCCACAGTTTATGGTGATCCACACAGTCAAAGGCTTTGGCATAGTCAACAAAGCAGAAATAGATGTTTTTCTGGAACTCTCTTGCTTTTTCCATGATCCAGCTGATGTTTGCAATTTGATCTCTGGTTCCTCTGCCTTTTCTAAAACCAGCTTGAACATCAGGGAGTTCACGGTTCACGTATTGCTGAAGCCTGGCTTGGAGAATTTTGAGCATTACTTTACTAGCATGTGAGATGAGTGCAATTGTGCAGTAGTTTGAGCATTCTTTGGCATTGCCTTTCTTTGGCATTGGAATGAAAACTGACCTTTTCCAGTCCTGTGGCCACTGTTGAGTATTCCAAATTTGCTGGCATATTGAGTGCAGCACTTTCACAGCATCATCTTTCAGGATTTGAAATAGCTCAACTGGAATTCCATCACCTCCACTAGCTTTGTTTGTAGTGATGCTTTCTGAGGCCCACTTGACTTCACATTCCAGGATGTCTGGCTCTAGGTGAGTGATCACACCATCGTGATTATCCGGGTCATGAAGATCTTTTTTGTCCAGTTCTTCTGTGTATTCTTGCCACCTCTTCTTAATATCTTCTGCTTCTGTTAGGTCCATATGATTTCTGTCCTTTACCGAGCCCATCTTTGCATGAAATGTTCCCTTGGGATCTCTAATTTTCTTGAAGAGATCTCTAGTCTTTCCCATTCTGTTGTTTTCCTCTATTTCTTTGCATTGATCACCAAGGAAGGCTTTCTTATCGCTTCTTGCTGTTCTTTGGAACTCTGCATTCAGATGCTTCTAACTTTCCTTTTCTCCTTTGCTTTTTGCTTCTCTTCTTTTCACAGCTATTTGTAAAGCCTCCCCAGACAGCCATTTTGCTTTTTTGCATTTCTTTTCCATGGGGATGGTCTTGATCCCTGTCTCCTGTACAATGTCACGAACCTCATTCCATAGTTCATCAGGCACTCTGTCTATCAGATCTAGTCCCTTAAATCTATTTCTCCCTTCCACTGCATAATCATAAGGGATTTGATTTAGGTCATACCTGAATGGTCTAGTGGTTTTCCCTACTTTCTTCAATTTACCTCTGAATTTGGTAATAAGGAGTTCATGATCTGAGCCACAGTCAGCTCCTGGTCTTGTTTTTGTTGACTGTATAGAGCTTCTCCATCTTTGGCTGCAAAGAATATAATCAATCTGATTTTGGGGTTGACCATCTGGTGATGTCCATATGTGGAGTCTTCTTTTGTGTTGTTGGAAGAGGGTGTTTGCTGTGACCAGTGCATTTTCTTGGCAAAACTCTATTAGTAGCAGGAGTGGTATATTAATCTAATTGAATTAATAAATGAAAATCTAATGAAATATGATATCTGCTGTCATGGATCTTACATTCTAGTGGAAACTGAAACAATTACAATATAGTATGAAAAGTCCTACATATTATGGAAGCCCAGCCATTTGGTATTTTATGAAACTGGAGGAGGGGATTAGAAAAGTCTTCCTGAAATAGATAGATATGAAGTTCCATTTCGAAGGAAAAAAAATAGAAGTAATATGCAGAAGATGAGGGAGGGAAAGGGTGTTCTAGGCTAAAGGAATAGCACCTGTGCAGAGGCTGAGGGGCATGAAACATTTGGAGACCGGTAGGTAGTTCATTCGGAGAAGGCAATGGCAACTCACTCCAGTACTCTTGCCTGGAAAATCCCATGGACGGAGGAGCCTGGTAGGCTGCAGTCCATGGAGTCACTAAGAGTCGACTGAGCGACTTCACTTTCGCTTTTCGCTTTTATGCATTGGAGAAGGAAATGGCAACCCATTCCAGTGTTCTTGCCTGGAGAATTCCAAGGGTGGCGGAGCCTGGTGGGCTGCCATCTCGGAGGTCGCACAGATTCGGACACAACTGAAGCGACTTAGCAGCAGCAGCAGCAGCAGGTAGTTCATTATGGGAATTTTATCTCTGGAAGATGGTGTTGCAATTTAGTTCCTCCACCTGCGTTCTAACCTTCTTGTCTTATTATTCTTTGGGACCAGTTCCATCCTATTTTCTTTATTCTCTCTCCTACTGGTTCTTTCATCTTAGTAGATAAACATGCTCAAGGATTTTCTATATTTAAAGCTACCGTTTCCGTTTCTGCTGTCACTGCTACCACAACCATCACTGTCATAACTAAAACCGCCATCCCCGCCTCCATCATCACTTAGACCACCAGCACCACTGCCTCAGCGTCTATCTGCACACCACCTTTGTGCCTCTGCCTCCTCCACCATTTTCATCATCTCCAAGACCACCACAGCTGCTACCCTCTACCCTCTTCACATCTACCCTCTTCACTATCACCTCTGCTGCCTTCTAGTCACCTCTACTTACCGTCACCACCACTGCCATATCCACAGTGAACGCTTCCTTTTGTCCTCTGTCCTTTTAAATCAGTCATGACATCTTTCTGTTTCATAGACAACCTTCTCTTTCATCATGAAATGTCATTTAAAAAATTAGGTACTTATTTATTTATATGTATTATTTTTGGCTGCACTGGGTCTTCATTGCTATGTGTGGGCTTTCTCTAGTTGTGGTGAGAAGGGGCTACTCTTCATTGTGCTGCACGGGCACCTCATTGTGGTGGCTTCTCTTGTTGTGGAGCATGGGCTCTAGGTCTCAGGACTGGTGGGCTCTAGAGCACCAGCTCAGTGGTTGTGGCACACAGGATCAGCTGCTTCTCAGCAAGTGGAATCCTGCCGGACCAGGGATCGAACCCCTGTCCCCCATATTGGCAGGCAGGCTCCCAAGCACTGGACCACCAGGGAAGTCCCCACAGACAAACTCCTTGAAAGAAGATTATGTACTTGCTTTTTCCTGTCTCTCCCACTTGCTGTTCAGTCAACTAGAATCTGATTTCTCTTCTTATTGCTCCATTGGAATTATTTGAAATAAGGTCACTATTTACCATGATCATTATAGAGCCACATTTGGGCCTTGTAATACTAAAATTTCTGGTTGCCTCATAATTTTCCTCTTTTCAGTCTTCTCCAAGGCTCCTTGTCAACCCTGTCAGTTACCCCTTAATGTGTGAGTTTTCCTTGGATATCTGCTGATCTCACAATCTTTAGTCAACTGTGTATGTAATCTCTCATATTCAGTTCCTATATCCAGTGAGTAAGAACAAGACAGTTTGCCATAGTGAGCAGGAAGACTTGGGAAAGAGGTGAACATTTAGCATAGGTGCTGGGAGAAATAAGAAAAAGAGCAGACTAAGACATGCTGGTCAGAGCATGGAGGCAGCCGAAGCTGCAGATCTTAAATTTGTGGTGTCTTCAAACCACGTGGTTGTAGATTTTTTTCCCCCGGCATCCTAAGAATAAGAAAAAAAAAATTGATTAGGTGAATATGTGGCTCAAAAAGAGGGTAAAATTCCTAAATAATTTCCTTATAGTCTTAACTGGGACTGTTCCCTCAACTGACATATCCTAGTTGAAAAGGTATGACTGTCAAAAAACACTGATCTCTAACCATTTTGTTGTTAAATCAACACATTCTTATTTGATATAATAACTCTTTATTCTCTTCATCCTTCATTTTCAAAGATATTGTAAAATCTATATTTATTTTAAAAAATTAATATGAAATAAATTTAGATTTGTCTAGAGGTTTAAGTGTGATATCTGTAGACTTTTTAAAGATGATTTTGTAACACCAAATCCTGAAGTGATGAAATAAATTTGATGTATGCATTTGGACCTGTATCTGACTCCCCCCAAAACAGGCTCCTTTGTATTTTCAGAACTGGGTCTAAACTAGTTAAACTAGAATTCCTATTTGACCATGCATGGATAATTGCATGGCTGAATTCGTATATGTTATTTGGTTTTCCATTTCATTTTGTCTGCTGCAGATCCTTGGATATGATACTTAAAATGACAAAGTCGGAGAAAATTTTATTTTGGAGAAAATCCAAGCATTTGAACATGGCCTTTCATTAGTGGTCCCCTGTCTATCTCTGCAGCCTCAACTTTCTGTTCCTCCTAACCTCACAGCATATGTTGCAGCCACATTGAATTACTTCCAAGTCCTCAAACATGCGCACCCTCCTCGCCGTCTTGTTCTTGAACATGCTGTTCATTCACAGTGGGTTATATTCTTTCCTAACTAATGCCTGTGAGTTCTTCAAAGCTTCACACTGGGACGTCCTCCCTGACACTCTAATATTAACTGTGTCATAGGATTGAATATGTCATATAATTCCATCTTTTTTGCTCCTGCTAGATAGTAAGATCTTTGAATACTGTATTTTAAAAAATTATTTAATTTTGGCTATGCTGGGTCTTCCTTGCTGCTTGTGGGCTACAGTCTAATCGAAGTGCTCCCGTTTCTCTGTGCAGTAGTTTCTCTTGTTGCGGAGCACAGGCCCCAGGGCACATGGGCTTCAGTAGCTGCAGCACACAGGCTTAGTTGCATTACAGCATGTGGAATCCTCCCAGACCAGGAATCGAACCTGTGTCCCCTACAGGCAGATTCTTAACTGCTGGACCACCAGGAAAGTCTCAAAGGCTCTGTTTTTGTCCTTATATACCTACTGCTTAGTGCAAGACTTGACAACGGAAGACATTCAATTATTGTTATTCAGTTGAATGAATGAATGAATTACTCTCTGTGTTCAATTTTTTGGGGGGTGGGACTGAAAAATGAAATTTAATGTTGCAGGAAAGGCAGATGCTTAGGGGGTGGATTCCAGCAGGGGGCACCACCCTGTCTCTGGTCTTGGGCTAGCGATGCAGAAGCAAGAAGTGCAGGGCCCGGCACACAGGTGTGTACCCCAGGCGGCTCAGATGCAGGTAGTCATACATATCATAGTGGCTGATGGTACCATCTGGGTGCACCAAGCCAGGATCTGCATCCAGGAAGTGGGCCCGTGGGTGGCCAACCAGTCACCTGTCAGTTTTTCTCTCGAAGGGGATTGGGGCGCTGGCCCCGAATAAGCAGGCCCAGCACCGTGAGCCCGTGCCTGGGGCTGCCGCTACATTCACCAGTTGCACCGTGGCCTTGATGCCACCAGTCACCTGCTCTGCGGTGCGCCCGTGGTTGTTGGTACCCACCCAGACCACCGCCGTCTAGGGGTAGAGGTTTTCCAGCTCCCGGTTCTCATTCTCCTGACGCCACAGCCCAGGCTGCGTGCTGTCACTGCCAATGCCAAAGGTAAGTGTGTGCAGAGGGGAAAAGAGCTCCTGCCAGATCTCCCCACTGGTCCGTGAGCTGGACCAAGGAGTCCCTGATGAAGACTTCAGGTTCTTCATCTTTGCTATCGGCTACCATGGTGCGGCTTCCCTGATAGCTCAGTTGGTAAAGAATCCACCTGCAATACAGGAGACCCTGGTTCGATTCCTAGGTTGGGAAGATCTGCTGGAGATGGAATAGGCTACCCCCCAGTATCCTTGGGCTTCCCTGTGGCTCAGCTGGTAAAGGTTCCACCTGCAATGAGGGAGGCCTGGGTTCAATCCCTGGGTTGGGAAGACCCTCTGGAGAGGGGAAAGGCTACCCACTCCAGTATTCTGGCCTGGAAAATCCCATGGCCTGGAGAAGCCCATGGGGTCGCAAAGAGTCGGACAAGACTGAGCGACTTTCACTTTCCAGATGGTGCAGGGACATCCGGCACCCGGAGCCCTGCATGTCGTGCACCTGGCATGAGCTTGCTGGCTGGGTTCCTTTCTCCACTAGTCTTGGGGCCTCAGCTCCTTCACTTAGGAGGGGAGGTGGAATTGGGAACCCTCACTTCCCCCATGGTGGCCACAAAGTGGGCTGATCTGCCACTTCCTGCCCCCGGGGGAGGAGGGATGTCACTCTTGGGCGGCGCTGGCTTCGCCTGGTGCACCCTGGGGGAGCGTGGGGGTCCATTTTTCTTTTTAAATCACATTACTCTGATATATTTTGTCATGTGTCATAGCTTCTTGAATATAAATTTGTTTTAGTAGTATCGAATGCTAATAGCATCTCTCCATGTTTTTGCATTTCTGTAGATGTCTAGTGTTATTCATCAGAGATTTTGTGTTATTCCTGCTTCCATAAACTTTGCCTCCTCCATGTTCATGCATTCACTTGCTTTCACCTTCAAGCCTAGTTTGGTTCCTGCTGCAACAGGAAGAATATAGGAGGCTTTCTGCCAGCTCTCCTTTTTGCTCATACCTGGTATCTGTTCTGCTCATCTAACTTGTAAGTCATCTGGTTCCTGCTGATCTGCCTGGCTTTTGACCATCTACCTTGCCTTCCAGCTTTGGGAATCTTCAGTTCATTCATGCCTCCTTGTCTCTCACTCATCTTCTCTTTGCTCTGATCCTCCAGGCAGACACTGATTTCTCCTTTTCTTCATTGTTCCTGACTGACCGCAACATCTTGACCTCTGACTCATCTGTGTGTGTGAATTATGGACTAACCTGTATAAGTGCTGTCTCATCACCTCACCTGGATCCCTTCCTCTGAACATGCCTTAACTTTCCTGGTATTACATGCATGTGTTATTATATTAAGCTACAGGTCGGCCTCTGACATGATATTTCTTTTAGACAAAAGTACTAATCATATTTCTTCACACTGAGATTATGGAAGCTGAGGTACAGAGACATAAACTCTAAGCTAACTGCTGTGTTATTTATGGTATATATATATAAAACATATCACTAATGAAACTGAAGTGTGTTAGTCACTCAGTTGTGTCCAACTCTTTGCAACCCCATGGACCATAGCCTACCAGGCTCCTCTGTCCATGGGATTCTCCAGGCAAGAGTAATGGAGTGGGTTGTCATTTCCTTCTCCAGGGGAATCTGAAAGTAATGTTTAATCTCCCACATACTAACTAAGTATTCTTGTGACTGTGACTGTGCATCTGTGGAATATCTATGGAATCTAAAGTACATGCAGATGTTTAGAGCCTCTGCAAAATCACTGAATCAGAATCTTGAGATGGGACCTCGACAGATGTATTTTCAGAAACTTCATGAATCATTTTGATGGACAGCATGGGTTGAAGTTGAACAGCATTGCTGCACTAATGATAACCCTAAACATCATATATTGGACCTGACAATGAGTATCTCAAATGTTTGACAACTAACAAATGCCAGTATTGTTCATTGCTACCTGTTTGCATCTAGTTTCTCATTTAATTAAGCTTCAAGTCAATATTATGAGTCAGGTGCTATTGTATGCTGCCGCTGCTAAGTTGCTTCAGTCGTGTCCAACTCTGTGCAACCCCATAGATGGCAGCCCACCAGGCTTCGCTGACCCTGGGATTCTCTAGGCAAGAACACTGGAGTGGGTTGCCATTTCCTTTTCCAATGGATGAAAGTGAAAAGTTAAAGTGAAGTCGCTCAGTCGTGTCTGACTGCTAGTGATCCCATGGACTGCAGCCCACCAAGCTCCTCAGTCCATGGGATTTTCCAGGCAAGAGCACTGGAGGGTGGCATTGTATAGAAGATGCTTAAACATGAGAGGACCAAGGTTACGTAACTAATTGCAGAGTAAGAACTTAAATCCAAGTCATTTTTATGCTTAAATATTGTGCTATATGGCATAATATAGCTCATTGACCAAATTTCCTTATAAATGGTATAATTATTATTTAATCCATAGCTATATTACTATAGTGAATAAGTTCAAAAGAAATCCAATTATCTCATTACCTTGCTTAAGGATTTCTATAGTCTTCTCACTGCCAACCATAAAGAATAAACTTTCCCTATTATGGCGTAAAATATCCTTCACAATCTATCTTCCAAGTCCTCCTTCAATTCTGTCTTCAGGGTCTATCATTTCCTCTATACAGTGATCATGCTGAATTTCCCATCTTGTTGGTAACACACAAACACTGAAATAATAAAATGCCTTTATATTGGGATTTGAGGGTCATTTGAGGGTCAGATTCTGAAGCAATTGAGGAAGAGCTATAGGAAGCAGGGATCCATGGGATCAGCTTTGTTATGAGCAAAGTGGAATTGGAAGAGGCACCTTGGGTCCAGTATCCTCCTGGACCCAAGGAGGATCCTTCCTGGATGAAGCAGCTGGATAGCTACAGTCTTCCCACCTGGGCTATTATTTTTACTATTAGGAGTCATCAAACAATGTTTTTCAACTGTGACTACCTTCAGAGAAACATAGATCCTAAGTGTGAATTTCCAAAAAATGAGCAAACCCATATATCCAGCCCCCAAATAAAAACCCAAAATCTAACCAACAGTGCAGAGACCTTTCTTAGACCCTCTCCCAGTCACTCTGTCCCCCAGGGCTAACCACTGTCTCGACTTCTGACACTATAGATGTATTTTGCTTGTTTTTGAATTTCATAAAATTTAACCATGACAGAATATACTCTTTTTCTGTCTTACGTTTGCTCAACATTGTGAAATTCACTCATGTTTTTGGATGCAGTAATAGTTTGTTCATTCTCATTGCTATATAGTATCCCCATAAATTAATATGCTTCTGTTTATTTATCATTTTTACTGCCGAGGGACTGAGTTATTTGCTGTTTTTGGCTATTACAAATAGTACATAATATTATTCCATGTGTTTTACGGTGAAAATATGTAGCCAGAGAGGAAGATACATACTCACAGAAGAGGAATTGCTGCAGGATATAGATCCAGTCAGCTCTATCTGATGCTGCCAAACTGACTTCCGAAGACTTATGTTTCCATCAACAGCAGATGAAAATTCTAGTTATTCTTTATTCTAGAATAGAAGTTGGTGTTGTCTGGCTTATTCATGTAAGCCATTCTGCTGGGTATGAGGTGTTATTACAATGCACTTTAAATTGCATTCCTGTGATGACTAATGAAGTGGCGACCCTTTTTATTGGCCATTTGGATATTCTCTTTTATGTCCATGGAGGATTTTGCAAATTTTCTAACTGTGCCTGTCTCATTTAAAAATTTCTGTAAGAATTCTTTGTATATTCTGGATATGGTTTCCTTGTCAGATATAGGTATTGCAAATATACGGTGTGAATAATTTAAATCTGCAGTTGGTTCAGTGTAGACACCCTCCAATTACCAACTACTGATGGTGTCAGCCTGGTGGATTTAACAAAATACAACTCTAGAGACTTCTTCCTGAGAACATGAATCAGAATCCCAGAGGTGGGGACTGACTGCATACTCTTCATCATTGTATCCCTAGTGCCTAAATAACCACTCTTCTTAACTGAAACAGATATTTAAAATTTAATCTTTAGTTCAATATTCAGTCTTTCACCAAACCATATATACCCAGTACAATTTAAATGCATTTTCTCACATGATTAAAGTGAATTACCTAGTTTATAGGACTTGAAAAATAAGGAAAAATAATTTATTTTTACATGTTTACTTGGTATTCATGAGGACAATAAAATAAATTTTCTAATAGAATATTTAATAATATATAAAAATGATAGTCATTTAAAATTGCTTTTAACTTATTCCACATTAAACAATGCCATGAATTAAAACATTTTTAAGGGGGAATTATGTGATTTTATGGAATCCACCTGCTGATGCAGGAGACGCAGTTGCGGGTTCGATCCCTGGATTGGAAAGATCCCCTGGAGAACGAAATAGCAACCCACTCCAGGATTCTTGCCTCGAAAATTCCATGGATAGAAGAGCCAGGGAGGCTATAGTCCATGGGATTACAAAGAGTTGGACATGACTAAGCACGTATGCAAAAAGAATGTGATTATATAGCTTAGCCAGGGAAGTTTATAGTTCAAAATCAGCTGGGTTATGTGGCTCTAGAGGGGAAAATGGGTAGAAATTAAAAGGCTGCAAGTTGTGGCTCATGATTAAGAAAATAGGGTGACAGCTGCCCAACACTAAAGATGCCTTTCAGGAGGCTGTGAATGACACATTATGGAGAGTAATCACATGGAGTTTGAATTTCCGTTTGGATGGAAATATCCACAGTGGGTCAGATTAGATGACCTGTAACAGTACCTTGCAGCTTTAAACTCTATGTATTTCTGCAATGTGACCCCTGATGTAGTGCAAACACAGTTCTTGTCCTAGAAGTGAAATCCTCTCAACCCCCACTGCTCTTGATATTCTTGCCCTGAATGAAGGGAATCACCTTAGGGTTTTGAAAGTCAGTCACCCTTTGAAAGAATTTTCGCCAAAAGGAGATTTTCCTGTCATTGATCTAGCAGAGAGGTTCTTGTCATCAGACTTTTTTCCTATTTTTGGATTTATTCTTGCTCTATATTTTTAGGGACCTCCCTGAGTTAGATCCAAGATGTTCTGTGAAATGGAAATGTAGCTGAGTGGAAAGCAAGATTGACAGTGAAAATTCTCAATCTGCCATTTACAAGGGATAATTTTTCAACATTGAATATAAAAAGCTCTGCCTGAGGGTTGCATTATAGCCAGTGGGATGTCCTGTCAACCAATGTGCTGGGAAAGAGGTTTGTACAACTCATTCTTTTCAGTAATTATTGCCTTAAGTGAGAGCATCCGAGCATGCTAAATGAGACTTAGTTCATAATTGTCAGATATTCGTGTCATGGATTCAGCTAAAAGGATTTTAAACATTTGAGACAATTTGTCCCTCTGTTCTAGAAGCTGCACTTGGCATGCATGGTATGAATTTGCCCCTTGAAATGGGCAAGAGGATGATGTGAGAACCTTGGATGCCTGGCTTCAGTTAGGAATGTTTCCTGTCTTTCTTGCCACCCAACACTGCATCGCTGGTGTCAGGCAGGCCTGTAACGGACAAAAATATCAACAGGATGTTACCGACTCCAGGGTGCACTAAAATCTGGCGCGTAATTCTCAGGCTGAAAACCCACAATCACCAGTATTTGCAGCTGGTTTCTTAACTCGTGTTTCCAAGTGCTCTAGGGGATTCATTAGGCAGCTTTTTAGTCTTATGCTAGAAAGTGTGCTGTGTTAATCCCCAGACATGTCCTGAACTACTCAACATAGAGGGCCCGCACTGAAGACTGTCAAAATTTTGGTATGAAGAGACACGATGGTTCAAATGAGTCTTTCCTTAGATCTCTAATACGCAGGGTGTATAACCCTCAGCAGGGAAAGCACACCATGTCTGTCAATCAAAACTGTCCTAAATTTTCATATTTCAGTGGGGTTGGCATGCAATTAACAGAGTTAGAAGCCACTTGAAGATCTCTTGTAATATTGTCTTGGGAACATTTGGGGAGCTTCCTGAGAAAATATTATTTGATTATGGCTCAGATGGTAAAGAATCTGCCTGCAATGCAGGAGACTCGAATTCGATTCCTGGGTTGGGACGATCTCCTGGAGGAGGGAATGGCAACCCACTCCAATATTCTTGCCTGGAGAACTCTATGGACAGAGGAGCCTGGTGGGCTACAGTCCATGGGTTTGCAGAGTCAGACACAACTGAGTGACTAACACTTTCATTTTGATAAACAAACATCCAAGACCTGTGGTCTTTAAGCATGTATGGATCTCTGACTTCCCCTCAGAGAAACTTTCTATGCGGATGGAACCTCCCTGGTGGGAATGTTCATTTTAGAGGTCCCCTTGGTTAAAGGGGAATCCTTGAGTCTATATAGCATGCTATTTCACAGCCATACCCAGATTCTGTTGTGGATAAACCACATTTTTTCCATCTTTTAAAAGTAGTGATTAGTTTTCACAGGTAATACAGGAGTACACTCCTGTGGGAGTATTTCAAGCAAGGAAGAACTATAATCAGGATTATTAAGAGTTAATCTGTTTTCACTCCTGCCTCTAATTTCACTCCAACTGACCGTATCCTAAAGGTAGTCATTATTAATAGCAGAATATCATTTTCTGATCTTTTTAATGCATTTATATTTATATGTATGAGCACATACAAATGCATAGTTGAGAAAATAGTAAAGGAATCTTAGAGTACTTTTTTTTTCTATTTGCTTTTTCATTAAAAAAATAAATTCTCTTAAGCCAGAAACCATTAGTTTTTGGTAAACAGTAAACAATCTGTTGTCCCTGTTTACAAACTCAGAACTGGAGTTTTCCAGAGGCCCCCCTCACACGTGGGCTGTACTACTTCATTTACTGCCCCCAACCCGCCCGCCCCGTTGCCCTTTTCATTGTCTCACAGTCCAGCTGCATCAAGAGGAAAAACACTTCATTCAGTGCAACAATTCAGAAAGCCTTGTCTGTGTTTTCAGATTAAACTATATGTAAGATTTTTGAACCAACAGAGGGAGAAAATGGAATGACCAACAAAGATTTCAATTTAAAGGGCTGAAGAGTCTACATAGGTTGCTCAAGCAGCAAAGGAATATTTCTTACAGCCTCAGAGAGAGAAATGGGATAATTGCCAAGAAAAATGGGTCTGTCTGGCTTATTATGCTATTTCCACCAAATTCTAGTATCTTCTCTTATCCCTTCTTTTTTGACCATTTGACATCTGAGCAGAAGGCAAGAGCTCTTCCTGCAAAAGTTGAGCTTGATTGCTTACAATTTCTGCCCCCAGGGGTTCCCACCCCTCCCTTGATTAGGAGAAATGACCCCCTGCTCATCCTGTCAAGATGCCCAGGCCGCGCAGTGAATAGGGGAGAAATCTCATTTTGGAGACAAGCATTCTCTGTGAACTCTATTAAGCAACAAAGCAGCCAGGCTTTCACGAGGTCATATTTCCAGGATATAATCACCAACTTCTTGGGTGCAATAGAAGGCCCCTGCCGGAGTCCACTCTTTCCATGTTCGTCAATGTGATTATTTCACGATAACAGCTTTCTCGAGGGAGTCTGAGATGCTTTCTGCACATTTTAATGAGCCTGTCATTCTGCCTCAATTCTTTCCCCTTAGTCTTTATTTCTTCTCTGCCTCTTTTCTTTCATGTTAGCCTCATGTATTTAGAAGGCCGAGAGGACACAGAGATTTTTAAATGTCATCCATCATGGATGGAAATCTATTGTCTTCCCTTCTGGAAATGTAGCAATATTGCATTGTCTTGGCTTAACAGGGTTAAAGATACTCTATATCTGTGTTCTGAGGAAACAAACAAACAAACTGTATAACTGAGCATGAAATTTTGGTACGCTCCTAAATAAAGAATAATCTTAGTTTTCAGGAAGCATTGAAACACATTAAGTACAGTTATAATTAAGAGCATTGCAACAAATAAATAACCCTGGAAGTAAAAGATTCTAGAGTCCTATCAAATGACCCAGCTAATTTAAGATTCTGTGGTTATGGTTTTTCTGTAATTCACTAAAAGAGACTATATATAGACCCAGTGGTCTATATATAGATTTTCATTTGGAAGTGTTACTTAATTTAACAACAAATACTGAATGTGAGATTCATAAAAATTTGGTTTTTATTTTCAAGAACAGAAAATGTATATAAATAAAGGAATGGTCAGAATATTTGATTTCATTTCTGTTACTCATGCCATTCCATATTTATTAAATTTATACTTACTTTTCAACATATTTAATAATTTTCTTTCACACTAGAGTTTGAATTTTACAACTATTAATAAATTTACCCTGGGATTTAGTATTAAAAAATAGTACAATAGGGTTTGATTTTATAACTAGGTTTACCTTGGGATTTGCTATGTAAGGACTGTAGATTAGATAGATTTTAATGAATTTCAAATACCCATTGACGACTTATTCTCATTTGTTCAGATGGCTTTTGTTAATGAATGATGTCTGTGACTAATGCTCCCTGTAGCTTCACCTATTTAAATTAATCTGGCTCTTTATCCTTTGTAAACATATGTATGATCTGCTTCAATCAGATTTTCTGAAAACAAAGGGAAGTATTCCACATCTTTTCCCAGAGGTTTAAAAATGATATGCATTGAACTAATCCAATTGGACTAATATGATTATTTGTGTGTGTGTATGCAGAAGGGCATAGACTGCTCAATAATATATGAGAAAGGAGAAATGACTATTCTCCTCCCAGCTTCTTTGCCTCTGGATCCGGGGGAGAAGGTGTCTGTGGACTCAATACTCACGTGGCTGCTGGGCTGAAAAGCTTTGCGTTAGGAACAGTGTCCTCTCTCCCTCTGGAAATAAGGATACATTCTCCAAGTCAGGCAAAGATGATGTGTTGGCTCACCTTCATTTACACATTTTTTTTTCTAGCAGGGATGAGGGGTCTATATGCACAGACTCAGACCTGGCCACCAGAGTGGCAAAACAAAGGCCTGGGTCTACCCAGGTTGGGCTGGCTGAGGGAAGGACACTCCCTCAGTCTGAGCCTGGATGTAGGTTCACGAGGCCGCCCCTCAGACACCTCCATAGTGTGTGTTTTGGTCTGTCTAGGCAGCAATAACAAAATATCTCAGATGGACTGCTCTTAGAAACAACAGAAATTTCTCTGGGATCTTCCTGGACCAGGGATCAAACCAGTGTTCCTTGCATTGCAAGGCAGACTCTTAGCCACTGGACCACGAGCGAAGCTCCTATATTCATTCTTAATTCAAATAAAACTATTCAGAAGCAAATTCAGGAAGTTGTATTTCCACTATAAATGGAGATGCAGTGTTATTTCCAATAGAGATAGGAAAACCATGAAAATAAAAACACGACTACTATAAAAATGCAACTGTGCTCCTGTGAAATCAGCTTCATCTCAGCAGTGGCGCACATGCTACCTTTTGGAAAGCACTGCTCAACTGTACCACCTATCAGAGTATTCAAAGGCAGGCTTTTAAAGATTTTCCTGAAGAAGATTTACAGACTGTACTATAATTCTAGCTCATAAAAGAGACAGCAAGGAGTTAAATAAAACTGTAAACGATCACATTGATTTCTAGTTGTTGTCACAGTAAAAAGTGTTAATCTTATCTTAGTGCAAATGCAGAAATCTTGGTTGACTATGCACTCCCTGAATTCTAAACAAAGTGTGATGGGAAGCATTCGAAGTGTTTCTTAGCCCATCTTTCCTATGGTCTTTAACTCAAGAGGGAAAGTACTACACACAGATTATTTAAAAATGAGATCAGCAGGACAATGAAAATGGGATATTGTGCCTGGAGGAGTCAATGTTCTTACCACAAACTATCTGTCAGGCTGGATTTGTTAGAGTCTATGAAAGGATGACTATGAACTTACAGTAAAACACAGCATTGTCTTTAGATTTGGGAATGGTCAAAGACTGTTGCTAGCCTAAACTTAATTACATGCGTCATTTGACTTGGTGGCACTCTATAATAGTCACAAAAATCTCAAAGGGATCCATTATTTATCTTAACAGTTTAAATATACAAGTCACGTTAACATTTTATTTTTCTCTTTCTTTTCATCTCTAGATGCTGATTTGTATATTTAAAAGAAATGCAGTAGGAATAGTCTGCATTCAGATGCTTTTATTGTTTGATCTGTTGAGAATGAATCAACATAGAAGCTGGACACGTAATAAGTTGAGAGCCAGAAACAAAGAAAATTATTATTTAAAACTTTTCAAATTTGTTATACTTCTCATCTCAAGATTATAAAGTACCAATTTCTACTAAATACATGAAAGTACTGCCAACACTAGAAATTTCAGAGAGAATAGTAAGCATTAACTAGTCTTATAAAAATAGAACTTTGTGACCAGTAATGAAGGGGTGTTTATTTCCTACATTCTTCCAAATGTATAATTTTCGTTGTTCCTTTTCAAATTACAAGTGGATGCAAAACAAAATCCTCTTTTTATTCAGAAAGGATATTATTAAGTTTTCCTTAAAAAAAAAAAAAAAGAGCTGTGTGCAGACACGTCTCAAAAATGGACCCAAAGATGAATGAAATAGCTTATTAACATGATTCGATATTTTCAAGAGATGAAGTCATATCATTTAATTCTTTAGCTTTCGCACTGATTTGATTACCATTCACTATTTGTGATCCTAGGTTATGAGAAAGAGACTTAGTTTAGACAAAGTTGAGATTGCCATCAAGAATCCATGAGCTTTTAGATTGATAATGGTTCTTCTGTTCTGTTGTCCCATCTATGATTTCAGAGTTTCTCTAGACCTTAAGAGAATTGGGGGGTCACATGCCAGTGAGACTCCCTTTCCTTTACTGAAAGTCATGTGACTTCCTCCATAGCTGGCTCTAGAGTTCTTTGAGTCTCATGACTGCTGTCTCAGAGAGGTCAATGGGGAGACTTCAGGGAGCCACAATCCCTGTCCCACGAATTGTACACAGTGTTGTCCGCCCTGCCCCCACCTGGGAGGAGCACATCACTTCCACAAGTTTCCTCAAGGATTCATTAATTTTAAAAAGTTGAAAACTGGTCTTCCACTGCCTCTATAATCAGGGGCTGCCCAGGTGGCACAGTGGTAAAGAATTTGCTTGCCCATGCAGGGAAGACAGGGGACGCTGATTTGATCCCTAGGTCAGGAAGATCCCCTACAGAAGGAGATGGCAACCCACCCCAGTATTCTTGCCTGGAGAATCCCATGGACAGAAGAGCCTGGCGGATAGGCTATAGTCCATGAGGTTGCAAAGGGTCTGGCATGACTGAGCGTGCAAACATTCATGACTCACTTTGTCGCAATTCTTAGTCCCAGAGCAGTTGCCTCTACATTATGCAGAGTCTAAATCTTTTAAAGTCAGGGTGAAATAGGTAAGATCTCTTTTAAAAAAACCTATCATGGTAAAATACACACAACATAATATTTTTCATTTTAACTGTAAATGCATAATTCAGTGGCACTAAATACATTAACAATATGTAACAATCATCACTTCCCTGTAACCATTAAATAGTAACTGCCCCCCCACCCTCCTCTTAGACACTGTTAACCTCTATTCTACTTTCTGTCCTCATGAATTTCCCTATTCTAGTGACCTCATATAAGTGGAATCATACAATATTTACCCTTATATATCTTTTTTCACCAAGCATAATATTTTCACAGTCCCTCTGTGTTGTAGCATCTATGAAAATTTCACTCTTTTTTAGAGCTGATTAATATCTGGTGTGTATATATAGCACATTTTGTAATCCAGTCATCTGTTGATGGACATTTGGGTTGTTTCCACCTTTTGGCTACTGTGAATAATGTTGCTATGAACATCGGTTTCAGTTCTTACTTTTATTATTTTGGATTTATACCTAGGAATGAGATTTGTGGATAAGATCTCTTTTTCTGATTAGAAAATCAGGTAGTTTCTGCTTTTCACCACCAAGCAAAACTTTTGCCACAGAATTATCCAAAATCAGTTGTTATTCCCTATTTAGTTTGCTATAAGTGATATGAACCCACCTGGGTATCTTCCTGATCACCCCACTTTCCAATTGCAAGTCCTTCTCTCATGCTCTTGCCTGTTAAACACTTGGAAACAAAATCCATCAAAGACGAAGATAGTTTATTTTTATCTTGAGCATAGATCTCATAGATCTTACTCTTTTTTTCAATATTCATGACATACAGAGAAATTTTTACTGCCTGAAAGAGATATAATGAAAGAGAAATAATAATTTCACCTAGGCATTATTTCCGTACAATTTTCAGAATTTATTTTGTAAATTACTTGAAATGGCACCTGTCACCAATGAATAGGATGAAAAATAAGGGCATATCATTTCCCTTGTGAAAATAATTATTCTGGACACGGCACTAATTTACCAACCCTGAAAAAGTCAGTTCTGTTTATAAAGACCTTGACATATCCACGGAATTGAGAAGTTTAAGTAAATATCACGAGCTTGTGTTTACTGGTCCCTGGGGTAATTGCTTAATACAAGTTCCCCTGGAGATCTTTATCCTCAGAAATCTTATTAAATTGATGACATTATCAAGGTGTTGGAGGATGGGAGAGAAAAATAAAATTAAAGGTGGATGCGTAGTGGGAACTTGACCCGAGGAATTCATTTTCACGGAGATACTTTGTCATTTCTTCCAAACTCATCCTCACTCCATCAGAGAGGCGAAAGAGTTGGAATGGATATAATCCTTTGGGACTCACAGTTAATTATCCTAAATAATGCGGTAGATGCTGCCAGTGAATGGGAATGGAAGTCAAGTATCTCAGGGCTCCTCAGCGCCCACATCACCTCGCTCACTCCCTGCTGTCAGATTTACCCTGGATTAGCTCTGGTTCCATAGGTTTGCCCTATTTTGGAGAATAATGGAATCACAGAATTGAAACTTTGGAAGGCATCTGTTCTCCTGCTTTTGAATTCCGTCTGCATCTCGGCCACGTGGATGTCTGGATCCCAAGTACATTTTCAGAGACAGCTAGCAGTATGGGGCAATGGTCCAGAGGGCCCGATATGGAAGACACACCAATCTGGATTGGACTTGACTGCCACATATTAGCTGTGAGTCCTTCGATAAGTCACTTAAGTACCCTGAACCTCAATGTCTTCATCTGCAGTATGTTTAAAATAACCCCTTGTGTAATTGCTATGAGGGCAAAATAGAAGAAGGCTTGGACACACCACTTATTATTGAATGACTGCTCAGCACAGTAGTGAATGCTTTTCATACAAGTTACTCTAGTTGGAACCGAAAGTGTGTCAGATAACTATTACCTGTGCCTTGAGGTCATTCAGGCAGATTACTTCAAGAATATCAACATCATCAAATCTCATCCCTTTCCCACCTTTAAGCCAGTCTCCAAAATATGACTGTGGTTCAGTTCAGTTCAGTTCATTTCAGTCACTCAGTCGTGTCCGACTCTTTGCAACCCCATGAACTGCAGCACGTCAGGCCTCCCTGTCCATCACCAACTCCTGGAGTTCACCCAAACCCATGTCCATCGAGTTGGTGATGCGATCCAGCCATCTCATCCTCTGTCGTCCCCTTCTCCTCTTGCCCTTAATTTTTCCCAGCATCAGGGTCTTTTCAAATGAGTCAGCTCTTTGCGTCAGGTGGCCAAACTATTGGAGTTTCAGCCTCAACATCAGTTCTTCCAATGAACACCCAGGACTGATCTCTTCTAGGATGGATTGGTTGGATCTCCTTGCAGTCCAAGGGACTCTCAAGAGTCTTCTCCAACACCACAGTTCAAAAGCATCAATTCTTCGGTGCTCAGCTTTCTTTATAGTCCAACTCTCACTTCCATACATGACCACTGGAAAAACCATAGCTTCGACTAGACCAACCTTTGTTGACAAAGTAATGTCTCTGCTTTTGAATATGCTGTCTAGGGTGGTAATCATTTAAATTGGAAAGTTGATCACATTATTTCATCATCTTATATTTTGCCCTATAAAATAATAAATATGTCCAGGCATGGATGTCTTTGGAGGGGGTGCACTTTTCAGGCTACCATACTACACTTTACAGATAGGGAAACCAAGGGATTAAGTTGTCAGAGGACCACAGGCATTAAGCAGCGGAGCCTGGATTTGAAGCTGCATTTTTTTTGATCCTGGAGTCCATCTGTCCCTTCTTTCCTCTCTTTATCCCTAAATAATCAGTTATAACAAACGACATTTGTGTGGCTGTCTTATTCTGAGTCAAGGTTAATTATAAAATTTCTGAGTTCAGGATTTGAAGGGTAGGCAATATAGACAGAAATTACTGATGACACAGAACACTTAAGGTTCGTGCAACACATGTATTGATTTCCTTGATTGTTGAAGCAGGCAGCGAGGTGGTGGGGAGGGAAGGCTGATGGAGACACTCTGCTCAGGGAGATGTGTCAGCATCTCGTTACCTTGGCTGCTGCGGACTCTCAGCTGTGTGTCAGGGACCTCAGCTAGCAAGCTCCCCTTCTGCCTAGGAAAAAAAAAGTGTTGGTAGCTCTGTTGTGTCCAGCTCTTTGTGACCCTGTGGGCTGTAGCCTGCCAGATTCCTCTGTTCATGGAATTCTCCAAGAAAGAATACTGGAGTGGGTTGCCATTCCCTTCTCCAGGGGATCTTTCCAACCCAGGGATTAAACCCGGGTCTCCTGCATTGCAGGCAGATTTTTTACTGTCTGAGCCACTAAGAAAACCCTCTGCCTAGGAGGCGTTGCACAAAACACAAAAAACCCCAACCCAGTGTCCTCCTTTGGAAATACAAGGGGGTGGGGGCTCAGCCTCAGGGAAGGTGTGGCGACCTAGTTTTTTTTTTTTTTCCCAGTAAAACATGGTAGTCTGTTTATTCACAACTTCTAAAATTCTGGGTTATATCATTAACATTGGCTAAGCATTTTCTTTCTTTTTTTTTTTTTTTTTTACTTTTAAAACATTTGTTTTTAATGGGAGGATAATTGTTTTATGATATTGTGTTGGTTTCTGCCATACATCAACATGGATCAGCCATAGGTATACATATATCCCCTCATGACCCAGCTTTTATGCTAGAATTTCTACTAGGGGACCAAGACTATAGCAAGAAGTGTTCACTCCATTAGGTTTTATTTAAATACAAATGATTTTTTAGATTATTGGCTCTTCTCATACAATCGTGCTTTCCCCTTCTCAAAAATGTTTCTCAAAGGCATCATGTTCAAAACCAAGTTTTATAGAAATATATACAATGTGCTTGTGTTTAGCAAAGTGGGGTCAAAATACTGTCAGAACAAGCCCATTTGAGAAGAGTGCAGAATGTATCTATGAAACATCCTCAAACCACACAAGTCACAGTTGTACATAATCAAACAGTAGAAATGCAGGCAGAGCACTCCTCGCTCAGAGGTAAACCCTGTGAACGGTGAATAATTTCAGTCGTCTCTTTATGCTTTTTAACAGACATATCTAACATATTTATTTTCAGTAAGTGGGGTCATATTTTGGCTCCTTACTCTTTGAAGTTGACATTGAACCTTGGAGGTATCTATAGGTTGAGTAAGTGAATGATAGTTGCTCAGTCGTGTCTGACCCTTTGCGACCTCATGGACTGTAGCCTACCAGGCTCCTCTGTTCATGGAATTCTCCAGGCAAGAATAATGGAGTGGGTTGCCATTTCCTTCTCCAATCTACAGGTTAGAACCTATAAAAGTTGTATAGTATCCCAAAGCATGGGTATATAATATAATTTCTTTACTCCCTTATTGGACACTCAAATGTTACTTATGTGTTATTGTAACAATACTATAAAGAAAGAGCATTATCTAAATGTAGCTTGAGTGTTCATGCAACTATAAATTTAGGAGAGGATTTTTTTTAAAGGGGCACACTTTTTCTACTATACCAAAAACAGAAAAATTGGCACCAATCAAAGGAGGGCTACTCCAAGATCTTAACATTTTTAACTCTGCATCATAATGTGAAGTGTATGTGAAGTAAAATAAAAATAAATAAATAAAATTTAAAAAAAAGAAGCTGAAAGAGGTCTCCTGATAGCTGTACTTTATAAAGAGGCTCTTTGAGGAGTGTCTCCCAGAATTACCTTTCCAGTCCTTCAAGCTGATTGTGCTAGTTCTCACGTTCCAGGGATAGCTTCATATTTCTGTAGTTTCCTTTCATGGTGTAACAATTATGGTTTTGCTTGGCTTCATAACTGTAAGACCTTACCCAAATGTATTCAGTTTGCTTACTCAACTAGCCCAGAGGCCATCATCCAGGGCAGGCAGATGAGTACCATGATACTTTTAAAGACCTGGGCTCCTCTTGTCTTCCTGCTCTATTATCCTTTTCATATCTCTTTCATCCTCTTGGTTACAAAATGACTGCTCAGTCTACAGACATGGTATCTGCACCCTAGACTAGAACCTGGAGAAGGCTGAGGGCAAAGGACTAAGACAGAAGGTAGATGCCCCCTGAGGCTGTTGCTTTGTAAAGCATTGTCCCAGGAGTCTCAGCCAGTGGCCTCTGCTTACATCTTATTTTCCAGAACTGGAATAGATGGCTGTTCCTAGTTGCAAAGATTTCAGGGAGGGTGAGCATATTTAACAGGGTTCTTTGTGACCAGAGTGTGAGTTTGGTTAATGAAGATGGAGGGAAAATGGAGATTAAGTAGAAACTAGCCATGTCTGCCATTCTTGGCAATTCAGGTGAGAATGTCTTGAAGAAAACCCTAAAAATGTGGAATATTCAACACTGATTCTTTACGGGTGAAAGGGTTAAAATAAATGGCCTACATGACACTGTGTAAATAATACTGCAAATAAGAAATTACCTATAATTCTACCTTCCTAAAAAAAGGATGGTTTTCATTTTTCTTCAGCTCATTCTGGTCCCACTGAATATGCAATCATGATTTTTACGTACCTTCAATCCAGAATAAATTAAACTTTATATTCTTTGCTTTTTGCTTAATCTAGCATAATACCTTAGTCGTCTAAATATTCATAAAACAGCTGCCGTGTATTCCACCAGCTTGATATTTATTTATTTCACTAAGTCTACAAAGACATTTAGATTATTTCCACTTTAAAAAGATAGTGTAGGAAATGTTACAAAGACCATTTTTTTGTGTATTGCTTTTTATTTTTTTTTAAAGGATTCCTACTTTATGGAAACATTTTAATAAGATGAATTACATATGAACATTTTCATGACTCTTGCAAAAGGAAAATGTTATTTTTGAAAGCAATTTTTACCAATTTATGCTATTCTCTACACTGCCACTGTGTACCCCTTTCAACACCTTAAAAAGGAGAGAGAAAAAAAAAAAAAAAGAATGAGACATCCAGGATTGAATCAGCCCTGCCCTCTTGTGGTAAATCTTAAAATTTCAGGGCAAGCTTGTACTCGCCCCAGGGCTATTTTTAGAATGTTGCAGCAGAAAGCTGTTCTCATCAGCCACTGGTCTTTACAAACAGAATGTATGGATTTTGATAGCAGTTGTACTGACTCAAAGAATGAGAATGGTCTGGACTTGAAGTCCACATCGTTAACAAAGGAATCACCTTAGAAAAGATCCGTATAGGAGCAGGCCCGGAGAACGCAATGGCACCCCACTCCAGTACTCTTGCCTGGAAAATCCCATGGATGGAGGAGCCTGGTGGGCTGCAGTCCATGTGATCTCTAAGAGTCGGACAGGACTGAGCGACTTCACTTTCACTTTTCACTTTCATGCATTGGAGAAGGAAATGGCAACCCACTCCAGTGTTCTTGCCTGGAGAATCCCAGGGACGAGGGAGCCTGGTGGGCTACCATCTATGGGGTCTCACAGAGTCAGACACGACTGAAGTGACTTAGCAGCAGCAGCATAGGAGCAGACCAATTCTTATTCTATTTGATTAGGTAATTGGTGGTATGACCTGGGGAGCAATCTTCTGAAGGGCTTGGTCCATAATGACGATTTAAGGAAGTGACAATATATGGTTGAGCACTGAGAAAAAAGAATTTTTTTTCAATCCAGAAGAAGCAGCAGGGATTGTCTAACCAAATTATTTTAGTTTACAATTGAGGACACTGAGGATCAGGGCACTTAAATAGCTTTCCCCACCAAAAAAACACACAGTGCCTATGGGCATCTGGTCAGCCTGGCCTTTGGATCTTCACTGCATGGCCTTACCATCAGGTGTCTTCAAAAAGATCTGTGAGTGAGCATCAAATGGGGAAATACACAAGACATGCTTTGAGAAATAATCAGTACAAACACAAGGAAGCAGAATTATTAGGGGATAGAATAGAGAGACAGTGCAATTTGAACTAAGAAAGCTATCTTGCATTCATAATCCTGGGTTTGGGATTTCACCATCTTGTGTCTTGGACAACTTACATAACTTCCTAAAGTGTCGATTTTTCTCATCTTCAAACTAGAGATGAAAATAAAATCATGAGTTTTTATTGTGTGTAATCTCAATTAGTCTACTTAAAATAACTGGAAGTGGTGGAACACAAAATTTCTTTAAAAGTATCTTGTTCAGTCTACTCAACTTATAGCCTTCACTTAGTTAACCTATATGAAGTGTTTGGCACAGTGCTGAAGCTATAATTGTTACCATTATGTGCTTGTTACCCTACCTAAGTGCTTAACATATACTAACTCTTTCGGTTCCCATAACTACCCTATGAAGTAGATTCTATTCATCGTTTTAATCTAATTTTACAGATGAGGAACCTGAGGCCTAGGGAGGTTAAGTAACTTGCTGTGGTCACAAAGATGTGAATGGCAGATGCAGGGTTTGACCCCAGGCAACCCGGCTGTCATCTGACTCCTTACCATCTCCTTGTGTTGTGCTGAGCTGCTTCAGTCGTGTTGTACTCTTTGTGACCCCGAGCACTGTAGCCCACCAGGCTCCTTAAACCACTTTTAATGGCTCACTCAGTGCTCAGGCTAGAAGCCCATTTTCTGGCTACTATGCAACACACGATGTCATCTCTCTTTTGCATTTGTCTGTCTTCTGCTGGAAACCAGGAGGTCTCTGCAGAGCTTCTTAGACAAGCTACAGTGTGACTTCATGGAGAGTCCAAGATTTTCAAAAGGAAGTAACTGTTGTAACAGAAGAGTAAATATTTAATTTGCTTTCTACTTACTCCTAGTGGTGGTCAGAGAGATAATGTCAGTGATCTTTCCTTTCTCAATAGCGGAGATTCCTTTTTCATTCAAAAGTCAACTAATACTTGCTGAGCGTCTTTTTAGCACAGAGACTTAGATTACTTTGATGAACAAGGCCCGTGGGATCCTTGATCTTAAGGTGCTTAAACTGTTAAGGAGGAAATGAATATTAATTAGTTGACCGCAATGTGATAATTGCTGTAAAAAAAAAAAGCATATATGAGAGTACAGTTGTGATCCATCTTAATATGGAATGTTGGATAAAGTTTTCTGAGGAAGTGACATTTCAAGCGGAAGGAATAGCAAAACTGTCCCAGGAAGGACTATGAATCCATTAAGGGTCTGAAAGAAGATGACTGTGGCTGGAGCAGTACAGGGTACGAGGATGCAGGTGAGATGGAGTGTAGGTGATTGCCAGATCATACAAACAGCAGTGGAGAATGACTGAAGTGCTTCAAGCTCCAGGGTGTGTGTGTATGAATTTTTCAATAGTTGAAAGAATGGATTGGAAAGAAGCATTTACAGTGTAAATGCTATGTAAATAATTTCCAGCATGATGCAAACTCCAGGCTTCCTTTTTTGAATTTTAGAATGATTATTTTTTGGATATTTTCAATATTCAGTTGGTTGAATTCCCAGATGTGAAACATATGGATACAGAGGCCTGACTGGTTGTACAGTGAAATATTCAGCCATGAGAAAGAAAGAAATCCTCTATTTGTGTCCACTTATATGGATCTTGAGGACATTTTGCTAAGTAAGATAAAAAGTCAAACAGAGACAGAGAGCATGGTGACTGTAGTTAACAGTTCTGTATTATATACTTGAATGTTACTAAGAGAGTAAATCTTAAGTGTTCTAAACCACACACACAAAATAATAGTGATTACATCAGGTAATGAAGGTGTTATCCAGCCCTATGGTGATGATCATTTCACAATATATACATATACTGAATCATCAAATCATACACTTACACAGAGTTGTATGTCAATTATATCTCAATAAAGCTGGAAATATCCCTGCAAAGTAGATGCTTCTTTGTTTAGCAGGGCCTGTTGATAACTTTTTGGGTCTACAAGATTCACCTGAATGGTGAGAGGAGTGAACTTAAAATGCTACTGTTCTGAATAAAAATGAGGAATTGGGAAGTGTGTACATAAATGGCAGGGTAATGGTGAAGGGGGAGGGGGATATCGGCACCTAAGGTGAATCGTACTGGAGAGACGACAGAAGGTCAAGACCAGAGAGGAATCCCCTACGGAGATGGGTAAAGGCAGATGCATTCTGGGAACTCAACACCCACTGTAAGCTGAAGCTGATTTATCTTCTGTGGTATCTTCTACTCCTAGGGTTCCCTGGTGGCTCAGAAGGTAAGGAATCTGCCTGCAAGGCAGAAGACCTGGGTTTAGTCCCTGAGTTGGGAAGATTCCCCTGGAGAAGGGGATGGCTTCCCACTCTAGTACTCTTGCCTGGGAAATTCATAGACAGAGGAACCTGGTGGACTGCGGGTGGTGTGTGGAGTAGAGGGAGCAAAGATCCCAGGTGGCAGGATTGCTTTACTTGCAGTCCTACACAGGTCACAGAGGAGGAGCAGTAAGCTTGGCCCTGCAACCCAGTGTGCTGGGAGATACAGCCAGCCTATGTGCTCTGAGGGTGGACCACGTGCCAGGCTCTGAACCACATGTTTACACACGTTCTTTTATTCTCGCCCCCTCCCCAGTCACCCAGGGAGCTGAGGATATCATTATCCTCTTTTTACAGGTGAACAGATTAAGGCTCAGGGATGACTAAAGAGAAAGTTTTCCAAATCACACAGCTGGTAATTACTAGAGGTTTTCAATCCCAAATCATGTTCAAACCCAAAGCTTGCTCCTAGAGCCCCCATGCCAGTAAGATGAGGCAACACGAGACAGGGGAACAACCCTGCCTCTGAAGCACCTGAGAGGCACCTGTCAATCTACTGGGCTCACAGTTAATTCTGTCAACTCCTATACGAGGTACAGAAGACTGTGTATGTCAAGTCATTCTCATTTAGTAGTTTGGAAGGCTGGGGGACAAAAGTCCTGCCTCTGTTGTAAAGAAATTGAGCAGCCAAGCCAATATTATCATGTTGTTCATTTCTAGGGTAGATTATTTATTTCTGCTGCATACTCCACAGAATTGAGTTTCTACAGACTTAATTGTTTTGGTCTCAGAAGAAACTAATCTGTGAATAATGATTATGTATTACCATTCCTGAATAATAAAGTGAGAGATTCATTTTCCTGTTGTTTTATTCCACTGCTGTTAAGTTTACATAGAGATCAAGGGAACAAGGGTTTCAGATTAATTATGATAGAGCACCTTGAATAATGCAAGTCGGATGGTGCTTTATTCATGGGAAAACACTTTCATTGGGTCCTTTCAAAAGTAGGTTTTAAACAATATCCTCAAGGATTTATCTCTAGACTAAAAGAAAATGCATGTAATAATGCTAGTTGGGATTTTTTTTTAAATCATTCAGTAATAGCCACATTCGTGTCTTTTACTGATGGCTCAGTGTTTGAGTATATCCCACACCCACAAGACTGCGGTGCATTAAAATCCGAATCTAGCACTGCCAGTCTGGCGCAAGAAGTCTGAGGCTGCTCCTAAGATCATATTTTAATTGTTGTGTCTGAGAACATGGCTCATTACCACTGCTTTCAGAATCTCCAGAAACTTGTTTCTTTTCTCATCCAGGTTTTCTAGAACTCTTCCTGGGGTTCATTACATCTGCCAAAATGTACACAGGAGTGCTTGTCTATAGGGGCTAATCACTCTTATTTTTAGTAAGAAAATCTTACATTTCCTCTACAGCTAGCATATGAAAGAAACCTTGTGACTTTATGGTAAAATAATGAAGAAAAAGATTAAATCTATTATGAGGTGAATGAACACAAGTAATTAAATGTGAATTTTCTCTTTCATTGCTCAGCCTCTGCTAGTTCAGAATTCCAGCATTTGGAGAGATTTAATGATTGAGAAGGAAAAGCCTTATTTTATAAATACATACATACGTAATACATATATATGTATATAGACAGACAGAGAGCAGATAAATAGGAGAAAAACAAATTTTATACAAGCAGGAGTTCAAAAGATATGACTCAAGGACTAGTTGGGCAATTGAAGCTTGTATGCTATCCTGAGTTAAGGAATGGTAAAGGGCCTGGGACCTCAAAGGAGTGGAGGGTAACACACAAATGAAAAGACCAGATGTTTGGTAATCAGAAGTTTACCCTGCTAGACATATAAGTTATTTTGGGAAAAGAAAGCTACTTTAATAGCTCTTTTTCTGGTCTAGGATTCCTGTCTAATTATTTTCATTATTCTTATTAATTAAAAAAAGTTTTTGGCTGTGCTGGGTCTTTGTTGTGGTGCACGGTGCTTCCTTGCTGCACATGGGCTTTCCCTGGTTGCAGTGAGCAGCAGCTACTCTCTAGTTGCAATGCATAGGGTTCTCATTGCACTGGCTTCTCTTCATTGCAGAGCGCAGGCTCTAGAGCCTCGGCTCAGTAGTTGTGGCACACGGGCTTAGTTGCCCTGCAGCCTGTGGGATCTTCCTGAATCAGGGATTGTACTGGTGTCCTCTGCACTGGCAGATGGATTCTTAACTACTGGACCATCAGGGAAGTCCCTGAAATCTTTTAGGCAGTTAAGCAAGAGATAAAAGCTTTCCCTGAGTCTGCTGGGTCAATTGCCTTTAGCTCAAAGTAACACACGTGCCAAAGTAACACACTTTGGGGTGGCCTATTCTGCTCCCCTTCGATTGCTATCACTTAAGATGGACTCTGTGTACCTTACCTTATATCCACAGGCCAAGATTTCTAGCAAGGCCGAAGTCTATAAGCAAAGAATGCTGCCGGCCATTCTGGTTCTACAAGGATCAGGTTGTTAGCTACTACAGTCCTGACCTACAAGTACACCCTGAAAAGAATTCAAGATGAAGCATTCTGTTTTGGATATATGGGCCCCTTGATGGCTAAAGTGTATATATGAGGATGAATTTCAACTAGCTCAGATTCCTGCATCTTCCCTTACCTAGAAAAGCACTAAAATCGTTGACTAAGCATGTCTAGTCATGACTAGCAATAACTCTTCACTGAGATCTTGACAGTATGCTCCCCATAGCCAGATCACACACATATACACACACATATATATATACACACACACGTGTGTGTGTGTGTGTGTGTGTGTGTGTGTGTGTGCATGAGCTCAGTCACTTCAGTTGTGTCTGACTCTGACCCCATGAACTGTAGTCTGCTGAGCTCTTCTGTCCATGGGATTATTCTGGCAAGAATACTGGAGTGAGTTGCCATTTCCTCCTCTAGGGGATCTTCCCAACCCAGGGATTGAACCTGCTTCTCCTGTGGCTCCTGCACAGGCAGGAAGATTCTAGGCACAGGACCTACACCTTGGCGCTTCCCTGATGGCTCAGACGGGTAAAGAATGTGCCTCCAATGCAGGAGACTCAGCTAGATGTATATATACTGGCTTCTCCTCTACCACTTCAGAGCAGTTCCTAGGAGCTCTCTGAGAGGTTGCCTCCTGCGCTAGAGTCCTCAGTGAGACACTGAAAAACACCCAGCTCACAGTTCTTACACTGTGCATTTTTTAAAAAGCCAATAGGTTATAGGAAAAAGAACAATTGTTTTAGAAACAGTTTGATTATTTAGGTGTCATTTCTCTAGGTTTTATATTGATCTGACAGATTTTCCAGTTTCTTGCCTTTTTCTCCTTTCATGTTGTCTGCTTTATTTCATTTTTGCTTTGCAGACTAAAATACTTGGTTTAAAACTCTCACAAGAGTAAGCAATTACTGTGAGAGAGTGGAATAACAATTCATTAAAACTCTTGATCAGAATTAAGTCTTTCTTTAAACTCTGTCAGCCTTATCTCCCACATCTTTTAATGGAATTTTGTATCTAATATTTTTATTTCTTTTTTTTTTTTCCCTCTATGTTTGAAGACGTGTTCTGGCCAGTCATGTGACCTTGGGCAAGACACTTAACTTTGCTAAGGCAATTTCCCCTCATCGATAAAATAAAAACATAGTTTGTCATCTGCCTAGGAGACTTTGAGGTTGAATGAGGAAGTGCATGCAAAGCTTTTTGTGAGCTGTGAAGCCTTATATAGGTGCCTATGAAATATTAATAAACTGCCTGCTCTGTTTTCTAATGTATGCACCTTTACTTCTTCCAATTTTGATGCCAACAACCTAATATCTCAGACAGGCTTCCATTAGTCAGTGTTTCTAAGAAAGTTCTCTAAAATGGACTTGCGAAGCTACTGAGGAAATGGGACTTTCGCACACCTCGGCTGGTTAGAATCTGAATTTTGACCACCTCTGGTCTTAATCCAGCCATCCAGACTATGTATCCAATTTTTCAGAACTCCAAGTACTTATTGGTCCCCTTGTTGTGTGTGTATGTTAGTTGCTCAGTCATTTCCAACTTTTTTGCAAGCCCATGGATGGTAGCCTGCCAGGCTCCCCTGTCATGGAATTCTCCAGGCAAGAATACTGGAGTGGGTAGCCATTCCAGGGGATCTTCCTGACCCAGGGATAGAACCTGGGTTTCCCACATTGCAGGCAGATTCTTTACTATCTGTGCCACCAGAGAAGTCCTTAACCCTAAATAACTTGAGACAGCCTATCCCTTAATGACAAGCACTTTCTTTCTTGAGCCAGAATCAGTCATAATTCCTGCCAGAAGCTTTAACAACCTTGTGGCCTTTGCCTTTATAAACCTCTGCCTCTTTCCCTTCCCTGAACACTCTGGATTTTATCGGAAACTCTGTCTCCCGAATTGCAATTCCTAAGACTCCAAATAAACTCTTATTTGCAGCCTTCTGGGTTTCTTGGTTGACAACATCTAAGTCAAACATTCCCGAACCCCTCCCCAAATTCTCTTTGTAAAAATGTGCCTTGAGCTTCTCTGGTTCAGCCTGTCACTTTCCATCTCTGTGCTTGTCATCCACATGTCTAAACCTGGGAATGGTTTATGCCTTTTCAAAACTCTCTTTCAGAGAGGGTGTCAGTCATGCCTGCCGCTCATTAGTTCTCAGTCTAGCTTTCCTTGTGTTTTTTCCCCTTAAAAAGGTGGAAACTGTGTTTCTACTGCCTTGTTTGCAAAGATCAGGCTCCTCACCACGGGTATCCAACTCTTGCAAGACTATCTCAAGGCCCTTCAGCCATTTCTGCAGTGTGCTCACTATCTTCACAGAGCTACTCAAGCCTCCAACAAAGCAGCTGAGTCTGCACATCTGACTTTGCAACAGAACCTCCTACAATGGCCTGATGACCACTAATGTGGTGGAAGGGAGCAAAATACACCATACCCTTAAATAGATCTCTGTAGCATATGGATTACTTTGAGTTGGTTATTTTTAAGAAACAGCAGACACAAGTGAAGCTCAGCAACCTGAGTAGAAGTTATCCTTTTGTAGGAGACATTTACATTTCTACAGGAAATGTCCGTTTTACGAATATCTCCCTCTTTCTGGGGCTTCCCTGGTGGCTCAGATGGTAAAGAATCTGCCTGCAATGCAGGAGACCCAGGTTCAGTTTCTGGGTCACAAAGATCCCCTGGAGAAGGGTATGGCAACCCACTCCACTATTCTTGCCTGGAGAATCCCATGGGCAGAGGAGCCTGGAAGGCTACAGTCCATGGGGTTACAGAGTCAGACTGGACTGTGACTAACACTTTCACTTTCACTTCCCTCTTTCTACCAGGAAGAGAAAAAGGAAAAAACGTAAAGTCGCTCAGTTGTGTCCGACTCTTTGCAACCCCATGGACTGTAGCCTACCAGCCTTCTCCGTCTTGGAATTTTCCATGCAAGAATACTGGAGTGGGTTGCCATTTCCTCCAGGAGATCTTCCTGACCCAGGGATTGAACCTGGGTCTCCCGTATTGTAGGCAGAGGCTTTACCGTCTAAGCCACTAGGGAAATACACCAGGAGGAGAAGATGATCTAAATCTCCAGAAACTCTTATCAGTGGAGAAGGCAACAACTTAAATCTGCATAACAAATTTGTCCTTGTTTGTTGTGCTTTTCCTAGTAATCTCCCATAACTACACCCTACACTAAGGTCTTCTTTTGTCTTTAGCTAGTCAGGAAGATCCTCTGAAGAAGGAAATGGCAACCCACTCCAGTATTCTTGCCTGGAGAGTTTCATGGGTGGAGGAGCCTGCTGGGCTACAGTCCACGGGGTCGCAAAGAGTCGGACATGACTGAGCGACTTAACTTTCAACTTTTAACTTTCAGAGGTGGTATTTAAGGTGTTAGCTTGGGCCATTTTGGGGAGTTGCTGTTTTCCTGAGGTCTTCCCTAGTGGCTCAGATGGTAAAGAATCTGCCTGCAATGCAGGAGACCTGAATTCGATCCCTGGGTTGGGAAGATCCCCTGGAGAAGGAAATGGCAACCCACTCCAGTATTCTTGCTTGGACAACCCCATGGACAGAGGAATGGGGCTGCAGTTCATGGGGCTGCAAAGAGCTGGACACGACTTAGCACAGTGCAGCATGTTCTTATTTTATTAATCTGTCTTTTATTACAGGTTTGGGTGGGAAGGGAGTGTCTCAGCCAAGAGCCTCGAAAGGTAGAGGACAGAGGAGCCTCTCCTGCAATGGAAAAGACTTGACCTCCAGAACAAAGTTGAGAAGCAAGATTATTAAAAAGAAAACTTGAAAAAAATTAAAAGTAAAGATGATACCATGTAAGATTGAGGTATTCTTTCTATCAAGCATGAAAAAGGCAGGGGTTATTTTTGATTATTGAATCCGTGACTAGAAACTACAGTTCTGTTTTATTAGTGTATTTTCTCTTGAGCTTAATATTATCTTGTAAGGAATGGTGTTTTATTGGTTCGTTCAGTATTTAGAAAAAGGAACTTGTTGACATCCTAGAATTCCAGAATGTAAGTTTTCTGGGAACTTGCTCAAAGTGAGACACTGGGTAAGTGGAAATCATGAAACTTCTTAGAATTTATTTCATCTTTGGAGCCTTGGCTCTGTAGTGAAATGTAGTGGACGTTAACAGATACAGACCATTCACAGTCATGTCTAGACCAGAGAAACGGATGGAACGTGTCACAGAGGTTGGGTGAATAACTTATCACGTTTTTATTTCAGAAGTTCTATTTTGTGATTTCACACATTTGATGCAAGCATTACTGCATAGTAACCACGAGATGGCAGGAGTGAACAACAGAAAAAGTACAACCTGCCTTGTAACAGAAAGAGCTTGTTCTCCATTGCCGCTCCCTCTCTCCCTTTTTATAATCTCCTGCCTTCCATCATTCCTCTCCTTTCCTTCTCTCTATTTTATTGCATTTGTATTTCTAGTTACAATTTTAACTAACGGATTCTCAAGAGTCATGTAACTGATTCTAAAGAATCAGATCGGAAAAGCAGGCTGCCTCCATGTACTTATAATTTGAACACTAAAGCAAAAACTATTTTTTTCTAATTCAAGAGGTCTTTTATAACTGCTTCCACTTGAGCTGAGGATAAAGAGGCTTCAGAAATCCTCCTGTTTCAGTCCGATCCTCTCACCCTGGCAGGCAGAGAGAGTACTGGTGTGCAGAAAAACAAGGCTGAAAGAACAGAAGGGAGGGGCCCTAAGACCTTTGTGTAAACCAATAAGCTGTATTACTTTTCTGTGATACTATCAAAGGGGTGGTTTGATATGATCAAAGTGCTGTGCTGAAGCTATTCCAAGCACGTGTACACGTGTGCGCACACACACACACACACACACAATCCTCAAACCCCCCAAACACCACAACATGGCCACAGGCAGGACTTGAGAAATGACCTAGTTTTACTAATACATTGGTGGCACTAGTGGTAAAGAACCCACCTGCCAAAGCAGGAGACACAAGAGATGCTGGTTCAATCCCTGGGTTGGGAAGATTCCCTGGAGAAGGGCATGGCAGTATTCTTCCCTGGAAAATCCCATGGACTGAGGAGCCTGGTGGGCTGCAGTCCATAGGGTCCCAAGGAGTCAGACACAACTAAAGTGGCTCAGCACTCATAGCACTCAATGGAGGAAAGTTCATCGGTCTGAATTAACAGCCAGGCAACTGAGTTGCATGGTTGAGAGATGTGATTAAGTTCTCTCTCTCTCTTTCTTGGAGTCATTGTTATTTGCTCAGCAAATCTTCCTTTTATTTTAAATTTTTTCTCTTCTCAAAGGCATCCCCTTTTGAAGACTAGGGTTCTGATTTCTTAAGTGCAGAATTTGAATTTTGTCCCCCAGTCTCTCAATCAGTCAGAAATAGGCTTCAGAGAGCCTGCTGAAGCAACACTTCATGGGGTGCCCCTTGACTATCACCATACTGGTAGGTCAGGGCTTTACAAGGTCTGTTGTTGTTGTGTAGCGATGAAGTCATGTCTGATTCTTTGTGACCTCATGGACTGTAGCCCGCCAGGTTCCTCTGTCCACGGGATTCTCCAGGCAAGAATACTGGAGTGGGTTGCCATTTCCTCCTCCAGGGGGTCTTCCCAACCCTGGGATTGAATCCAAGTTTCCTGCACTGGCAGGCAGATTCTTTACCACTGAGCCAGTTTCAGATTTGGAAATTAAGAAATTGAATAGGAGCCAACCCTCCATCTCTCTGTCCTTCTCTCTGTTTCTCTCTCCCTCTCTCACATACACACAAAATACCACAAACATACAAAGGAGAGAAGGAAACACACTTCTTCGAGTGGAAAATTAAACCTTGCCAGAACAAATGAGATTATGAAAATCTCCTTTGAGATTGTCATCACCCTGTTGACTCATTTTTTCTCCTGTTGCAGAAGTTAAATGCCAGGAGTCAATAAAAGATTAAGAGACAGGAATAGGCTTCGAAGTGAGGCAGTTTCTGGGATTACTGGAAATTACTGATAGGAGCTACATCAGTTCAGTTCAGTTCAGTTGCTCAGTCATGTCTGACTCTTTGCGACCCCATGAATCTCAGCATGCCAGGCCTCCCTGTCCATCACCAACTCCCGGAGTTCACTCAGACTCATGTCCATTGAGTCAGTGATGCCATCCAGCCATCTCATCCTCTGCTGTCCCCTTCTCCTCCTGCCCCCAATCCCTCCCAGCATCAGAGTCTTTTCCAATGAGTCAACTCTTTACATGAGGTGGCCAAAGTACTGGAGTTTCAGCTTTAGCATCGTTCCTTCCAAAGAACACCCAGGGCTGATCTCCTTCAGAATGGACTGGTTGGATCTCCTTGCAGTCCAAGGGACTCTCAAGAGTCTTCTCCAACACCACAGTTCAAAAGCATCAATTCTTCAGTGCTCAGCCTTTTTCACAGTCCAACTCTCACATCCATACCATGATCACTGGAAAAACCATAGCCTTGACTAGACAGACCTTAGTTGGCAAAGTAATGTCTCTGCTTTTGAATATGCTATTTAGGTTGGTCATAACTTTTCTTCCAAGGAGTAAGTGTCTTTTAATTTCATGGCTGCAATCACCATCTGCAGTGATTTTGGAACCCCCCAAAATAAAGTCTGACACTGTTTCCACTGTTTCCCCATCTATTTCCCATGAAGTGATGGGACCGTATGCCATGATCTTCGTTTTCTGAATGTTGAGCTTTAAGCCAACTTTTTCACTCTCCACTTTCACTTTCATCCAGAGACTTTTTAGCTCCTCTTCACTTTCTGCCATAAGGGTGGTGTCATCTGCATATCTCAGGTTATTGATATTTCTCCCGGCAATCTTGATTCCAGCTTGTGTTTCTTCCAGTCCAGCGTTTCTCATGATGTACTCTGCATATAAGTTAAATAAGCAGGGTGACAATATACAACCTTGACATACTCCTTTGCCTATTTGGAACCAGTCTGTTGTTCCATGTCCAGTTCTAACTGTTGCTTCCTGACCTGCATAGAGATTTCTCAAGAGGCAGGTCAGGTGGTCTGGTATGCCCATCTCTTTCAGAGTTTTCCACAGTTGATTGTGATCCACACAGTCAAAGGCTTTGGCATAGTCAATAAAGCAGAAATAGATGTTTTTCTGGAACTCTCTTGCTTTTTCCATGATCCAGCTAATGATGGCAATTTGATCTCTGGTTCCTCTGCCTTTTCTAAAACCAGCTTGAATAAGCTCCAACAAACCCCTGAGAATTCAGGGTGCAATTCTTCTTTCCAACTCTTGTACGTCCAAATGGCAAAGCAGCACCTGCATAATGGATAAGATTATTTTAGTTGAGTTGACTAGTTAGCACTGTCATACTGTCACTTAGGGTAGGTTCTTAGCCAAGGTGCTTAACAGTCTGAGCTACAGTTTTCTCATTTGTGAGACAAGGTTGATAATATCTACCCCATGGTGCTGTTTTGAGAGTGAGTAAACATGTGTAGTGTCTGGCATTGTACTTGGTTCATAGTAGTGCTTAATGAACAGAAGTTACTAATTTTGGAGAAATGATACAGGAGGACTAGAAGGTGGACAGAGGAGTTAAACAGAACTAGGTTTAGGTCCTGTACTTTGCTCATCTCCCACAGACTGAAGATTCGGAGTCAGCCACTCAGTTCTCACCTGTAAAATGGTGATAATGCCTCAATGTTCCCTCAGTTACTATGCCTGCCATGTGGTAATAATTCTGTAACTGGTAATCAGCATTATTCATAGTATCTATTCTTTCCTTAAAATATTTATTGACACTAAACCATGTTATCTGTTTAGGACTGTATTGAATGGTAAGAGAGACTCTACAAAGAATCCTCTGATGGTGTTTGCTTTCAAGGGACTAACAGCTCTGCTAAAGGGGAAAAAACAAGTGAAAACCTACTCACTTGGTGTAGCAATGTGTCCGTAACTGAGTGTCTGTAAAAAAAAAATGATATAGTACATAGTCAAGTCTGAGAGATTTCAGAAACTGGAGAGAACGGTGGGGGTCACCATTGTTCGGGAGGACCTATAGTAAAGTTCTGGAGGGTTTTGGAGGATGAATAGAATTTGTAGATGTAGGGATTGAAATGGACAAATATAAAGGATGTCAGCTATACTTAAAATGGAGAACCAACAAGGACCTACTGTATAGCACAGGAAACTCTGCTCGATATTGTGTAACAACCTAGATGGGAAAATAATTTAAATAAATAGATACACCTATTTGTATAACTGAATCACTTTTGCTGTCACCTGAAACTAATACAACACTGTTAATCAACTATACTCCAATATAAAATAAAAAGTTTTTTTAAAAAGAAAAAGGTATGTTAATTAATGAAATGTGCTATGGAGAAAAATAACAGAGAGGAGAAGAGGGAATGCTGGGTAGGTGACAATTTTAAATGGGGGTGAAAGGGAAGACTTCACTGAGAAGTCCTCAGGAGAAGTCACCAATTGAGCAAAGGAGATGAGGGAGTGAACCAGGTGGATATCTGGGGAGAGAGAATTCCAGCCTGAGGAAACTCCAAGTGCAGAGTTCCTGAAGCAGAAGCATGCTTGGAATGTTGGAGAAATAACAAGGAGGTCAGTGCGACTGGAAGAGACAGCAGTGGGGAAAGGTGAAGGAGATGAGGATGGAGATGCAGTATTTTGGGGTGGGGTTTGAGAAGAGTGGGAAATGAGGTAGGGCATTGTGCTCCATTTTAAAGACTGGCTTAACATTAAGTGAGATGGGACATCATTGGAGGGTTTGAGTAGAGGAATGGCAAGAGCTGACTTCTGTTTGCAAGGGACCATTCTGGATGCTGTTTTGAGAAAGAGCCTACAGAGATCCAAGGGTAAAAGCAGAGAAGTCATGTAGGGGAAATTTGCAACAACTCAGGTGAGAGAGCTGATGGTGTCTTGAAATAAAATATTAGAAGTGAGAAGAGTCTGGATTCTGAAATTCTGGATATATTTAGAATTAGCAGGAAGAATCATACATAAACAAGAAACTCATGAGGTACTTTTAAGGTAGCTAACTTTTGAACCCTATGTTGTTGTTCAGTTGCTCAGTCATGGCCAATTCTTTGTGACCCCATGGACTGCAGCACACCAGGCTTCCCTGTCCTTCCCCATCTCCCGGAGCTTGCTCAAACTCATGTTCATTGAGTTGGTGATGCCATCCAACCGTCTCATCCTCTGTCATCCCCTTCTCCTCCTGCCTTCAATGTTTCCCAACATCAGGGTCTTTTCTAATGAGTCAGCTCTTAGCATCAGATGGCCAAAGTATTGGAGCTTCAGCTTCAGCATCAGTCCTTCCAATGAATATTCAGGACTGATTTCCTTAGGATTGACTGCTTTGATCTCCTTGCAGCTCAAGGGACTCTCAAGAGTCTTTTTCAACACCACAGTTCAAAAGAATCAATTTTTTTGCCTTCAGCCTTCTTCATAGTCCAACTGTCACATCCATACATGACTACTGGGAAAACCATAGCTTTGATTAGATGGACCTTTGTTGGCAAAGTAATGTCTCTGCTTTTTAATATGCTGTCTAGGTTTGTCATAGCTTTTCTTCAAGGGAGCAAGTATCTTTTAATTTTGTGACTGCAGTCACCGTCTGCAGTGATTTTGGACCCCAAGGAAAAGTCTGTCAGTTTCCATAGTTTCCCCATCTATTTGCCATGAAGTGATGGGACTGGATGCCATGATCTTAGTTTTTTGTATATTGAGTTTTAAGCCAGCTGTTCACTCTCCTCTTTCATTCTCATCAAGAGGCTCTTTAGTTCCTCTTTGCTTTCTGCCGTAAGGGTGGTGTCATCTGCATATCTGAGGTTATTGATATTTCTCCCAGCAATCTTGATTCCAGCTTGTGCTTTGAACCCTATAATGTAAATTTATAACATTTTAGAGGTGAAGAGAGACATTGTAGGTTTTTTGTGTTTATTTTATTTTATCAACATATTGTAAAATTTTAAGTTCTTTCTTTCCTTTACCTTTATAGCACTGTTCTGGTTTGATCTCTCTCTCTCTCTCTCTCACCCTCCACCCTGTCTCCTTCATAGTATATCCATCATTCATGTTTCCATCCATTCATCCACCTCGCCATCCATTAACCCTTTACCCTTTGCGAACCCGTGATGTACTAAGTTTCAAAACTAGAGCTGGCGATTGAGAGATGAATATAGTGCTTAACTCAGCCATTAAAAAGCTCATAGTCTAATAATGGAGACAGGCAGGTAAATAAGAAAAAGTGAAACATTTTGGCAGGAACTATGGTAGAGATTAAAGACATAATGGGGCACAAAGAAAATGTTTAACACTATCTGCATATTATAGGAGTCTTCTCAGCTGAAGTTTTCCACGTCCCCTTAAACGTAAACATTGACTAACATTTTGTCCTTCAACCTTTGTTTTCTTTCTCCTTTTGAGGTCTCATTTGTAACCACAACTTTATTTATTATCTCTATTATTATATTAAATCTTCCAAATCTTCATCTCTAGCCCTGACCTCTTTTGAATACCCTTAGTTAAATTCCAAATAGTGTCTTCCTGGAATATTTAACCTCTCACCCTGATGGCTACTGTTTTTCTGTGCACCAGTTCTATACGTCAGTCATCTTTGACCTTTCTGAGCTTCCTGTACCCAAGAAACTACGAAATCATGTAAAATCTACCTCTGAAGTGTCTTTCTTACCCATTCTCTCTTGCTGCATTCCTGTTGCCACCAATACATTACTTCTTGGCTTGACTGAATCCTGGGTTTTCACTCTCATACTAGTGTAAGCTTCTCGAGGGTAAAAATTGGGTCAATATCACTTAGCACAAAATAAGGTGCATGGTAGATGCTCAACAACTATTTTTACCTTGAAATTCTTTACCTTTTGGAACATAGAATTGAAATCCAAACATGTTTGTTCTCAAATTTCTTGTACATGGGAATTATCAAAGGAAGTTTGTCAAAAATTCAGATTTATGGGGGCTACTCTGCAGACATTCTACTTCAGTTATTCCAGGGTGGGGCCCATAAACTTTCATTTTTAATAACTATTCTAGGTGATTCTGTTGTAGGTGGTCTAAAATTGAGAAACAGTGCTTGACAATATGCGATGATTTGCTTAAATTCACTTAACACAGCCGGAAATCAAGTCTGCACTCAACTTTATTTGGATATTAGGTACATCTCAGAGAAGGCAGTGGTAACCCACTCCAGTACTCTTGCCTGGAAAATCCCATGGACAGAGGAGACTGGTGGGCTGCAGTCCATGGGGTCACTAGGAATCAGACACGACTGAGCGACTTCACTTTCACTTTTCACTTTCATGCATTGCAGAAGGAAATGGCAACCCACTCCAGTGTTCTTGCCTGGAGAATCCCAGGGATAGGGGAGCCTGGTGGGCTGCCGTCTATGGGGTCGCACAGAGTCGGACGTGACTGAAGCAACTTAGCAGCAGCAGCAGGGACACCTAGGTAAAATATCTGTAAGTAATGATGCTAAGTGAGTGTTCTCCTTTCTTATCTCTTGAAGCTTCACACACCTGGGGGGTTTGCTTTTGTTTGTTTGCTTCTTGGTTACTCAAATCTTAGCTAAGAGACCTTGTATCTTGGATATTTGGTTCTTTGAGCATAGCCACGTATCATTTGGAATATGTCAATTTTGAAGGTGAACAAACCCTTGTGCACTGTTGGTGCATCTATGGCAAACAAAATGGAAGTTCTTCAAAAAACTGAAAATAGAACTACCATAAGATAGAGAAGTTTCACTTATGGATATATATCTGAAGGAAATGAAATCAGTATCTCAAAGAGGCACATGCACTCCCATGTTTCTTGCAGCATTATTCACAACAGCTGAGATATGGAAACAACCTAAGGGCCTGTCAGTGGAACAGTGGATAGAGAAGATGTGGCATGTTCTCATGGGGCCTCCCAGGGGAATAGTGGTGAAGAACCTGCCAGCCAATGCAGGGGCTGCTAGAGATCTGGGTTCATTCCGTGGATTGGGAAGATCCCCTGGAGGAGGGCATGGCAACCCACTCCAGTACTCTTGCCTGGAGAACCCCATGGGCAGAGGAGCCTGATGGGCTACAGTCCATGAGGTTGCACAGAATCGGACATGACTGAAGCAACTTAGCATGCACACATGGTATATATTCATACATAGCACAGTGAAATATTACTCAGCCATGAGAAAGAAGGATGTCCTTCCATTTGCTATGACATAGATTGACCTTGGGAGAAGGCAATGGCAACCTACTCCAGTACTCTTGCCTGGAGAATCCTATGTATAGAGGAGCCTGGTAGGCTGCAGTCCATGGGGTCGCTAAGAGTCGGACACGACTGAGCGACTTCACTTTCACTTTTCACTTTCATGCATTGGAGAAGGAAATGGCAACCCACTCCAGTGTTCTTGCCTGGAGAATCCCAGGGTCAGTGGAGCCTAGTGGGCTGCCATCTATGGGGTCACACAGAGTTGGACACGACTGAAGCGACTTAGCAGCAGCAGCAGCAGCAGCAGATTGACCTTGAGAGCATTGTGCTGAGTGAAATAAGTCAGACAGAGAAAGACAAATACTGTATGGTCTCACAATTATGTGGAATCTAAGAAGCCAAACTCATAGAAATAAGTATCTTGAATGGTAGTTCACAGGGGCTGAGGGGTGGGGGAAATGGAGAGAGACTGGTCAAAGTGTACAAATTTCCAGTTGTAAGGTCAATCAGTTCTGAGGATCTAATGTAGGACATGATAATTATAGTTAATAATACTATATTATATACTTGCAAGTAGCTAAGGGAGTAGATCTTAAACGTGCTCACCATAAGAAAGAACTGGTAATTATGTGATATGACGGAGGTGTTAGCTAATGCTATGGTGGTAATCAGTTCACAATATATGAATGTATCAAATCAACACCCTGTATACTTTAAACTCACACAGTATTATTTGTCAATTATATCTCAATAAAGATGGAAAAAAGAAATGGATAGAATCACCTAAGAATTTCAACATACACCTACACCACAACTAATAGCTTAAGTGCTCTCTGGCAAGTCCAAACTTCTGGGTGTGTTTCCATATTGCAAAGGGGCTGTACCCTTTTGTATTCTATTAGCAGTGTATGACAATTCCATTTGCTGTGTCCTGCCAACATTTAATATTGATAATCTTTAAAACCATTTTTAATAAAAGTGTGGTATAATTTTAAAAAAAGAATTTCAACATAATCATTTTGATCTCTACATTTTTCAGAGTATTGACATAGAGTAGATGAAATATACTGGCACGGTGTATTTTTTATTTGAATTGTTAGTTGTTCAAATGAATATGAACTAACACTTCTGTCTACAGAGCTCCATCAACCAGATAAAAGTGATTTTGTTTAAAATTTTTAACCTCTGGTCAACAGTAATGGCAATTCTGAAGAAGAAAATGATGAGCTTGGAATAGATTTTAATTTGTAAAAGGAAAAAATATCCCCTCATTTTGCAAAAGGACTCCTTAGTTTACTGGTTCCATTTGGTGTAGAGAATAAGTGTATTGTGTGTGCGTGTGTGTGTGTGTGTGTGTGTGTGTGTGTGAGAGAGAGAGAGAGAGAGACTCTTCTAAATTGTTGAGATGCCGAGTACATGTGAATCAAACCTGGAGAAATAGAGTTGATATGTGCTTTCCCCCCACAGTAAAGTGTTTGTTGCTTGTACTTGAATTCAGTATTGTTTCTAGACACCACTGTCTTTCTAGTCTAACAACTGAAAATCCCAGTCTATACTAGATGGAGATTATTACAATTTATTTTTCACAACCTTGTGTTATCTTCCATCTCTTCTCAGGCCATTGTCCCAATAGGGAACCAATAGGAGAATAGAGAATTACCTTTTTTTTTAAAACAAACAAACAAACAATATAAACTCTTCCAAACCTCTTTTCACTTGCTTGCTGTTCCATTTAACTGACATACATGTGCTTCTCCTCTTGGTAGGAGGTACTTCAGAACTCTGCTCCTTTTTTCGGCTGCATCAGGATCAGCTGCAGTATGCAGGGTCTTCTGTTGCGTCATGCGGGATCTTTTGCTGCAGTGTATGGACTCTCTAGTTGTGGCAAGTGGGCTTGTAGCTGTGGTGCATGGGCTTGGTTGCTCTGAGGCATGTGAGATCTTCGTCCTTGGCCAGGGATCGAACTCACTTTCCCTGCATTGCAAGGCAGATTCTTCACCACTGGACCACCAGGGAAGTCCCCACCACTACTTCTGAAGTTTCTACTAACAGTAGCAACAACAACAACAAAAACCCAACAAAATTATTTACAGAGCAGTTGCCTTGTGTCAGAAAATGTTTTATCATCAAAACAATCCTACAAAGTCCTTATTCTTAAATTCTTATTCTTCAGGTGAAGAAACTTAGGAGACCAGAGAGGTTAAGTGACCTGCTTAGGTCACACAGAGAGTAAGACTAAGGATCTGTTTGAACCCCATATGACTGAGTGTAAAGTTGATGGCTTTAACTACAGTTCTCTGATATACAAATGTTCTCAGTGGCCAAAAGCTCTTTGTTCAAATATGACCACAGATACTATCTCATCAGTTTCTCATTTTCACATGAGTTAGTAAGCTGTTTGAAAATATAGGGGCTTCCCTGGTGACTCAGACTGTAAAGAATCTGCCTACAATTCAGGAGACCCAGGTTCAATCCCTAAGTCTGGAAGATCCCCTGGAGAAGAAAATGGCAACCCACTCCAGTGATCTTGCCTGGAGGATCCCATGGACAGAGGAGCCTGGTGGACTACAGCCCATGGGATTGTAAAGAGTTTTAGCTTAATACCTGGACTATAATAGGTATCAAATAAATATTTACTAAATGAATTGGATGGATAAACATCCCTTAGATCCTTTTGAAACTCACAAATAAAGGATATTTTGAATTTTTGGAAGTGTTTTGGTCAGTGGTGAAAATATATTCTAATATTCAGAGTTTTTCTAAGTCTAACAAAGACCCCTGAAAACCACTGAATGAGGGGAAAGTTGGCAGGAAAAAAATTGGAATCACTAATACTTCTTTACAATAATCATTGCTATTACTTTTATGATTATAACTGCTATATGGGGCTTTCCACTATTTCTTAGATAAGTACCCATTTTGTTTCACCTAGAGATAAGTAGACAATAATTGTTATAAGTAAAGATATTAAATTTTTCTTTGGTGTTTGATATATCCAATACCTTTTGCTGATACATATTTATGTTTTTGGATTCTGAGTGATTCAACATTGAAAACTCTCTGTTCAGTGAGTTCTAAAGATTTTTATTTTTGACATGATTGTAATTTTAAATATGGTGTAAAAGGTTCCAAAAGTTACACATCATGAAACCTGATATAGTATGTCCTGATGCAAAATTTTTGGAAAATGTCATCTCTATCTCTTATTTCCACTTTATGTTTTTATAGATTTCTATCTTTATTGATTCACAGTCAGTTTTCAGTACGGAAGCAGTTTCAATTTCCTAGCACTCTAAACAAAATCTATCTCACAATGATTTTTTTTATAGAAAATCATAGGCAAAAAATTATTATGTTGAAAAAAGGAGAGACATGCACATAGAGAAATAAAGAAATGGATACAAAGGGAACCTTCTGTCTATAATGAGACTCACAGTAGAGCCCCTTTAAATTAACACTAGAGAAATGCCATATTATTTTACTGAGGAAAACAAAGCAAGTATAAGTTTACAGGACATCTAGGACAATTCTTTGCTAGCAAGAGGACTGAGTTAAATTTTTGTTGATGAACAAATAAAATGAAATGGATATCTGAGGGCATGTTTGCAGACTGACGCAAAATCACTGCCTCTGTCTGGAAGAACATTGGCTAAATGAGGGAACAGAGGTGAAACGAGAAATTTGGCTGATGAATAAGGTGTCTTGAATGTCTGATATGGAGTTTCAGACTTTATTTGCCACAGAATGAGGAGTCAAGCAAGGTTTCTCTGCAGAGAATTAGCATGATTAAAGCAACATTTTAGAGATCAATTCAGTGTTGTATGTAGTACTGAGGATAAAAGACTCTGAGCACTTAACTAGAGGAAAATTGCAATAGTCTAATTGCAAGGTATGGAAGGATGAACTGAAATAGAAGTTGACATTTCTGACTCTGGGGCCACAATCAAACAAACAAACAAAAATTTAAAAGGGATTCTTTAAAGTAGCGGAAGGAAAACAATTGCGTGCATTAATGCGTTCCCATTTATTCCATGTGTGGTTTTTGAACATTTACCATGAGCCATCCCTGTGTCTACCAAGGTTGAAGAGATGCATGAAATATTTTTACCTCCAAGGAGCTTATGGTCTAAGAAGGGAGAGAAAAAAATAACCCAATACTTGCATGCATTCAGAGGATTTTTTTTCCTTCTGGTAGTGACGTAAGTTTTCTCTGATAATCGTCATTTTCCCCCTTGGGTTTGTGCTTAATGTATATGTGTGCGCAGTTATCTCCAATTCTTTGCGACCCCCTGGACTGTAGCCCACCAGACTCCTCTGTCCTTGGAATTTCCCAGCAAGAATACTGAAGTGGGTTGCCATTTCCTACTCCAGGGGATCTTCCCCACCCAGGGATCGAAATCACATCTCTTGCATCTCCTGCATTGTGCTTAATAGTGTTTACTAATCTGACTGACTAGGATCAGGGTAAAGTCTGTGATGTGCAATCTGTGTCAAGGAGTTGGTCTCCAGTTGTTTTAATCCGTATCTCTCAGATCCTACTTATAGCCTCAGGCTCCTTGGCTGCTGTTTAGCTAACGTTAAAGAAAGTCAGACAGCTGAGGATCAAAGAAGTGAAGGAGAGAGAAGGGAAAACCATCAAACTGAACAGACACACCTAATTGGCTACTTTCCAAAATTTCCTTAGGCTTCAAGCTTTGATGAAGCGTTAAGATCTTGTATTCAGGGATTGAATGTCTTTCAGATGGATGATAGATCCTCTCCTTAGTATTTAAAAAAGAGAATAGAATGAGCTCAGTTAGCCTACTGCTGTCATTATTTCACTTTATTTGAACAGCAATCAACCGATGAAGAAGGCTCAGGCTTCTAAAAAAAAAAAAAGGGAAGAAAAGTACTTGTTACTCAACAGTCTTTGGACTCTGCCAGAAACACTGAGGGCATTTGCTAAGTAAAATGATTTAGCAGGTGGAAGGGAGTTTTAAGTGCAATATTCACCCCTTTTCCCTGAGAGTAGATGATGACTCAGACAGTGACCATATATCAGGATGTAAATGAGATTCTCTGGGGACTTCTTGCTGCCTTGCTCACTGGTGCAACATTTGGGGCTCAGTGTTGCATTGGCTGGGTTTTAGGAATGCAATGAAATGTGTGAAAAGGGTGTGGATGAGTTCCAGGCACATAGTAGGTGCTCAGTTAGCCCTCATGCGAGGCTACAGGGTGTATCCTTGATTGATATCCCTTTAGGGTCTTTTTTTTTAAAACTGTTGCAGAAGTACAACAGAGTGACAGTTAGATGCTCCAAAAGGATAATGTAATTGGGTGTGCAGTTATTCCAACTTTCTAATTATACTTACAGCTAAAGTTACTATTCCTGTTTCCAAAAAGAAAAACAATACATTTAATAATATCTGCTCTATAAGGGACTCTTCATGCCTGGGTACAAAACTCACATGGCCAGGACAGCTAATTACTTCTGTAGATATTAAGCCAAATATAAGAGACTTCAGTTAGATTTCAACATTCACATTCCTCTCAAATTTTGTTAGATGGAAGAATTACCCTGGGAGCACTTAAAAATTCAAATTTTCGGGCTTCTTTCACAGAGACTCTTGTAGGTCTAGTTCTGGGGTCTGTATCTTCAGCTGTTGCTGAGGATACGGATACTCCTCTTTGAGGAACACTCAGGAAATCAACCCTGAATATTCATTAGAAGGACTGATGCTGAAGCTGGAGCTCCAATACGTTGGCCACCTGATGCGAAGAGCTGACTCATTAGGAAAGACCCTGATTGCTGGGAAAGACTGAAGATGGGAGAAGGGGCAACAGAGAATGAGATAGTTGGCATCTCTGATGGACAGCATCACAGATTCAATGGACATGAGTTTGAGTAAACTCTGGGAGATGGTGAAGGACAGGGAAACCTAGCGTGCTGCAGTCTATGGGGTCACAAAGAGTTGGACAGACTGAGCAACTGAACAACAACCACTGGGCTCTCAAACCTGCTCTTAAGGCAAATCTCACATGCCCGTTGTTCCGATACGCCTCTTACCTCTCATAACATTCTTTTCCTCTGTGAAAACGTAAACTTCATCAAATGATATTCTTGTTAAAAAATAAAGTGATTCATTTTTGTGGGTTTCATGTTGTTCTGTAATTCTTCATACATTTAGGAGCAGTCTTCGTGATTTTAATTTCTTAGTTTAAAATGTACATGCAAATAAAGGAATTTCTCAGGGATAATTCAAATTTAGATAAGATAGTAATCTCCTGCCATTCACAGACTTGACCACAGTATTTCAGACATGGAGGAAAATCTACAGAGTTTCTTTAGGAAAGGAAAGCTTTTGGAATAATCTAGAATTTATGTGGGGCCATTTTTGGTTGTTAAAAAATGTTATACATTGATTAAATCTAGTAATGTGACTTTTTTTCTTTCAAAAATCAAGTTTAATTTCACTTTGATGAAGGTCAATGGGAAGTTGAAAAATGTGGAAGTAAAATTTGAAAGGAGCTTCTTTCTGCCAGGAAATACATGAGGTGTTTGTAATTGAAATGAGCCACCTGTTATATTTTACAATTTGAGAGAATTATAAAGCTGAGCTTCCTTAGACTTTCTAGAAGAAGTTACTACCTGATTTCTAGAATATTCTGGACTGGCACTGTCCAATAGAACTTTGTGTAATGGCAAAACTATTCTGTATCTACACTGCACAATATAGTAGCTACTAACCATACTTGTTCTTGAAGTGTGATAGGGATGCTGAATTTTTAATTTTACTTAATGTTAATAATTTAAATCTAAGTAGACCTATTGGCTAATAGCTGCTGAAATGGACAGCACAGGTCTAGGTAAATATACTCAGAATTCATCTACAGCCTTATATTGGGTTGGCCAAAACATTCGTTATGGAAAAAGGATATAGTATTTCCATTATGGAAAAACCCAAACAAACTTTTAGGCCAATCCAATACTTTAAAGTATATACTAAGAAAGTGAAAGAAAGTGAAAGTCACTCAGTTGTGTCCGACTCTTTGCGACCTCATGGACTATACAGTTCATGGGATTCTCCAGGCCAGAATGCTGGAATGGGTAGCCTTTCTCTTCTCCTGGGGATTTTCCCAACCCAGGGATCAAACCCAGGTCTCCCGCATTGCAGGTGGATTCTTTGCCAGCTGAGCCACCAGGGAAGCCCACACAAGGGAAGCCCACATATACTAAGCCCACACAAAATTCAAGGTTCTTTAAAAACTTCATGTTTCTTTATAATTTAATATTTTATAGTTAAAATATAATTAACTGGAATGCATGCGTGTGTGCTCGGTCGTGTTTGACACTTTGGACTCCAAGGACTGTTGCCCTGTCAGGCTCCTCTGTCCAAATTCTCCAGGCAAGAATGCTGGAGAGGTTGCCGTTTCCTACTTCAGGGGATCTTGTCATCCCAGGGATCAAACTCGCTTTGCTTGCATCTCTGGCATTGGCCCGTGGATTCTTTACCAACTGTGCCAGCTGGGAAGCCCCAGCTAACTGCGATAGTGATTATTAAATGAATCATTCAAGAGGAGACACTTAGCCTTTAGGTCTTTATTTTCCTCAGTAGAATGAGAAGGAATGTGGCCCCATAACCTTTAAGGTTTCCCCAGCTTTAATGCTTTATGATTTACATTTAGATTGTTTCTAGGTACTTAAACTAAAGTACCTTCTTTATATTTCTTCCCCCCCTGAAAATGTCCAGGCACATTGCCCACCCCACATTAAGGCAGAACAGGGAGAAATCAAGAATACCTTTTTCTTGACTTGCTGCTTGTCTATAGATTGTGTGTGTGTCAGGAAGATCCCCTGGATAAGGGAATGGTAACCAACTCCAGTATTCTTGCCTGGAGAATTCCAAGGACAGAGGAGACGGGTGGCTTACAACCCCTGGGGTTGCATACTGTCGACTCAACTGATTGATAACACTTTCACTTTAACTTTCATCCAATACGGCTGTTGTCCTCCTAAAAAGAGATTAGGACATAGACACACACAGTAGGAAGACCACAGGGAGAAGACAGCCATCTATAAGCCAGAGCGATCTCAGAAGAAATCAACCCTGCCAAAATATAGATCTTGGACTTCTAGCCTGCAGAATTGTGAGAGTATAAGTGTTGTTTAAATTCTCCAGTCTGTGGCACTTTGTTCAGGCAGCCCTAGCAAATTAATATAAAATCTAAACTACTAAACAATATTTTTCATCAGATTACATATTATTTAAACCTTCTTCGGGCTTCCTTGGTGACGCAGAGGGTAAAGAATCTGCCTCCAATGTGGAAGATCCCGGTTTGATCCCTGAGTTGGGAAGATCCTCTAGAGAAGGGAATGGGAGAATTCCATGGACAGAGAAGCCTGGTGGGCTACAGTCTATGGGGCCGCAAAGAGTTCTACACGACTGAGTAACTAACACTTTTACAAACCTGCTTTACTTCTTTTTTTCCTTAGATGGTATAGGCAATATTGCCCATCCCACATTAAGGAAACAAACAAATAAGCAAATCTGTAAATTAAGTGTTACAGTTTTTTAAAGATTTAAAGTCTGGTGTTTCTATTACTTATTCCTTATCTCCTGTTTTTGATAAATCGTGCTTGCCTTGCTTTACTGCTGAAATTTCACCTTCTTAGAATCCTATTTCTTCTTCTTTTTTTAATTGATACTTTTATTTTTAAAATATTTATTTATTTGGCTCTGTCAGGTCTTAATTGCGGCACACAGGATCTTCGATCTTTGTTGTGGCATGTGGAATCTAGTTCCCTGACCAAAGATCAGCTCAGTCCCCCTGCATTGGGAGGATGGAGTCTTAGCCACTGGACCACGAGGAAAGTCCTTCTTCTTTCATGCTTGTTCTAATTCTAATGAACTTCTAAGACCTGGTTCAGGTGGTCTCTGAATTCAGCCTGAGCTGCCACCATTCTAAACTTATGTTGTATTTTGCATAGTACTCAATATAGTTTATTTACTTGAGTACAGTGTTCCTGTTTTGCTGATTTAAAAAAAAATTCAGTTTCCCAGCACTGTGGGAACTCCCACAGTGATAAACTGATTTTTAATAGGCACTGCAGAAACATTTTTGGAAACAAACATGTAATAGTATCGACTCTTTAGATCCAAAATTTCTGAATGGTTAATCTTTCTCATATTCTTCAAATAGTCAGTGTTTATTGAGCATTTACTATATGGAAGGCACTGTAATTATTAACTGTTCACTCTACTTGGGGTGTACACAAAACTTTAGTTGACATATGTTTTCCTTTTAGCTGGATTGTTTGGTTGGTAACCATTCAAGCATAAGAAGCATCACTTGATTGTACATTTAATACTTGATGTATTTAATACTGATTTGAACTGAGTTAGTAGAGGGAGGAGTGAATAAGTGAAATAGTTTTATTTGTACTGAAATAATGTGCTCATAAATGTATCTTTCCCTTTAGTATTCATTATGGAAATAAGATATACAATAGTTGATTAAAATAAGTTCTAAGTTAGTTTGGAAAATTAGAATTTAATATCACTTCCAGGCAGGCTGAGTTCAGTCTATTAAAGTTGGGTTTTATTTTATTTGCAAATGACCATTTTGGCTTTATCATACATTCATAATGTTTCTGAGCTAAATGTTCTAAGAAATTTAATAGAAGAAATATTGTGTTGTATGTCATATTGAGTGACATATGCAGTAGTGATCTCTTTTAATTTAATAATGTATTCATTTCTTATTTGACTTATACACATTGCTGGAAAGAAGAGCTCGAAGTGGGAGTAAAGGAAGGCTTAAGAAATAAGGGTGTCTCAGTCTGCAGTTTCTGTAAATTGAAAAGCATATGGAATTCCCCCAGGAAATAAGATAAAAAAAGAAAATTGGGAACAATAAAAAAGAAGAGCTAAACTCAATCTCCCTGTTTGGTTCACATAGGGCATAAAGCCACAGACACCATTTGCTTGAAATTCTGTTGACTTGGTATATAATTTAAAAAATCATGAGATATATCTATCTAATCATAGCCTCTGCATCTTCTGTCAACAAAAGGAGAATATTCCTTACGTATTCAGTGTTAGGATCAGGGCAGAGTAAATTTGAATTTATTAACCATTTCTGTCTTCAGCATCACACTGTATTATCAAGGCATAAGAGTCTTAAGAGGACTTCTAGTTCAGTTCTCTTAACAGATGAGAAAAAGGAGACTCAAAGGAGTTATAATTGCAACATGCTGTACCTGGCAGGATGGTGTGGTCATTAAGATCATGGTGGAGTCTGCCACTCCTGAGTCCAAATTCAGACCAAATCTTTAAAAGACATGAATTTGGTCACCTGTCTTAGTATCTGCCTTAAACTGAGAAAAAAATAACTTTCAAGAATGTACTCAGGCATATGCTTAGGACACAGATAGAAAGCCTTTATGTTGTCCCCTAATGATCTCCCATCACTTCATGACAAATAGATGGGGAAACTGAAAACAGTGGCTGACTTTATTTTTGGGGCTCCAAAATCACTGCAGATGGTGACTGCAGCCATGAAATTAAAAGATGCTTACTCCTTGGAAGGAAAGTTATGACCAACCTAGATAGAATATTAAAAAGCAGAGATATTACTCTGTCAGCAAAGGTCTATCTAGTCAAGGCTATGGTTTTTCCAGTAGTCATGTATGGATGTGAGAGTTGGACTATGAAGAAAGCTGAACACCAAAGAATTGACGCTTTTGAACAGTGGTGTTGGGGAAGACTCTTGAGAGTCCCTTGGACTGCCAGGAGATCCAACCAGTCCTTCCTAAAGGAGATCAGTCCTGGGTGTTCATTGGAAGGACTGATGTTGAAGCTGAAACTCCAGTACTTTGGCCACCTCATGAGAAGAGCTGACTCATTTGAAAAGACCCTGATGCTGAGAGGGATTGAGGGCAGGAGGAGAAGGGGATGACAGAGGATGAGATGGTTGGATGGCATCACCGACTCAATGGACATGGGTTTGGGTGGACTCTGGGAGCTGGTGATGGACAGGGAGGCCTGGTGTGCTGCAGTTCATGGGGTCGCAAATAGTCGGACATGACTGAGTGACTGAACTGAACTGAATTAATGATCGTACTTCTTGGTATTCTTGCCCTTGTGCAAACTCCTCCCCATGGACTTTGCCTAGTGACAGGCTTCTAACCAACATCTTATGGAAAAGGTGGTGGGATTGTTTAGTTGCTAAGTTGTGTCCAACTCTTTTGTGACCCCATGAACTGTTGCCCAGCAGGCTCCTCTGTTCATGGGATATCCAAGGCAAGAATACTGGAGTGGGTTGCCATTTCCTTCTCCAGGGGATCATCCCAATCCAGGGACTGAACTCACCTCTCCTGCATTTGCAGGTGGGTTTCTTACCACTGAGCCACCAGGGAAGCCCCATTTCCATGGTTAGGTTATAGAATACTATGGTTTCCATCTTGCTGGCAGACTTTCTCCTTTGTGGGTTTTTGATGGAACAAGAGGCATATTACAGAGGCTCATGTGGCAAGGAACCCTCAGTTTAGCAGCCTTCAAGGAACTAAATTCTGCTAACAAGCACTGAGTCAGTTTGCAAGTGGATTGTTCCTCAGTTGAAGCTGATTTCAGCCTTGTGAGAGGTCTTGAAGTAAAGGACGCATCTCAGTCCTACTTGGACTCCTGACCCACAGAAACTGTGAGATAATGTGTGCTGTTTTAAGCCACTGAATTTTGGGGTAACTTGTTAAGCAGCAATAGATAACTAATACAAACAGTGCTTAACACAAAGTAGTGAGGTAGATGGTAAGGGCAGCTACTATTTTAGAAAGAGTTTAAGGAGATAGGAATGAAAAGCACTGAAGGGCCTTCCTGAAAATCACAAGAAGCCCATTATAAACAAAGAGAATAGTATAAGCATAACCCCTAAAGTGAGTGTTTTGAGTGTTTGAAGAAAAGAAAGGATATAAGAATGACTGGGAAGATGGTTGTCATGGGTTTTAGGGGCAAGTTAATGCAGTGTTTTATAGGTCATAGAAAGGATTTGGATGTTAAAAATAAATGTGTGATGGGAAATGGAATAATCTGGTTAATATTTCGGCTGTTGTATGGAGAACTGAACAGGTATGTGTTTGTGGTGGTGGAACAGGAATGTTAGCAGAGAGACTCATCTAATGAGGAATCCAGACAAGAGATAATGGCAGCTAGGACTGTGGGTGGCACAGCAGTGAGGGTGGGAAATTGCTGAGCATGTAGTTCGGAGGTTTCAGGAATAAATATGCTGATGGGTGGTTGGTTATAAAGTGTCACAAGAAGAAAAGGAGTCAAGGATGACTCTAAGGTTTTTGGTCTGAGAAACTTGGCAAACAAGTCTACTGAGATAGAGAAGGCGTAATGGAGAATCATAGGTTTCTGAAGAAGATTAAGAGCTCATAGATGCCAAGCAGACATCCAAGTAGAGAAACTGAGAAGGCAGATTTATGTGGGTCTGGGATTTAGAGAGGTGGAGTGAGAGACATAGATTTGGGTGTCATCAGTGTCTAGAAAGTGTGCATGGGCCTAGAGTGAGTGCAGACAGAGAAGAGACCTGAAGCGTGAACCCAGAGGCACTCCAGCATGGGGGTGTGGGCAAAAGGAGGAGGATTCAATAAAGGATACTTGGGAAGAGCAGCCTCAGAGGTCACAGGAAAGCCAGGGGGTATGTTTTCCCAGAGGCCAAATTAAGATAGCTGTTCTGTTGTTCTCAATTTTCTAGGTCAATGATTCTAACTTGAGTGTGCATCACAATCACCTAGAGGGCTTTTCTTTCTTTCTTTTTTTAAAAAGAACCTACTTTTTTTTTTAAGAATATTATTTATTTATTTATTTTTGGCCATGCAGCATTTTGGATTTTAGTTCCCCAACCAGGGATCGAACCCATGTCCCCTGCAGTAGAAGGGTGGAGTCTCAACCACTGGACCAACAAGGAATCCCCTGGAGGGTATTTTAACTCCCAGATTGCTAGGTGCCTCCTCCCAGAGTTTCTTTAGGTCTTTAGTATGATCCAAGAATTTGTATTTGGAAAAAGCTCTCAGGGGATGCTCAGGCCACTTACGCAGGCACCAAATTATGAGGCCACTGTTACTAATCAAAATTATCTAACTATGGTCCATGGTATATTTGTGATCCATTTAATACTTTGTTGATTTTTAGAAAGTTAAAGTTATTGTGCTAGGCACTAGGGATACAAAAGGATTCAGTATCAAGTAGAGGAATTACATATAAACATTTTATTTACAGTGCAACATGGTAAGTACAATGTGAGAGGCACGAACAAGGCAGAGTGGTGATGTGGAGGTAAAGGAGTCAGAGAACGTTGAAGATGGAGACTTTGGAAGAGCAGGCAATGTTTTATCTTAGTCCTGAGTAAGGGTTAGGTAGTCATGGGGGGAAATGCATGCCAGGGATTAGCATGCATAATGGGGAGGCATGAATAGACATGGTGTGTTCATGCGGCGCCAGTGGTAAATAACCTGCCTGCCAGTGCAGGAGACATAAGAGATGCAGGTTCCATCCCTGGACTGGGAGGATCCTCTGGAGCAGGGCATGGCAAGTCACTCCAGTATTCTTGCCTGGAGAATCCCACGGACAGAGGAGCCTGGCAGGCTATAGTCCATAGGCTCGCACAGTCAGACACGACTGAAGCGACTTACCACACAGCACTCATGTTCATGAGATTTAGGGCATTGTCAGAAATCTAACTTAGTGGTTTTTAGGGATTGGAAGGACAGTAAAAGGGGATGAGGTTAGACTTAGGCAGATGTCAAGATGTGGTCCAGTGGCAAAGACTCTGAGCTTCCACTACAGAGGACATGGGTATGATCCCTGCTTGGAGAGCTTCTGCATGCCTCGCCAAGTGGCCACCACCCCCGAAAAAGATAGACTTGGGCAGATATGTATCATTTGTATTTGTTCAACTTCTTTTCAACATTCAATTAAGTTTGGCGTTTATATGAACAACAATATTTATTTGAAAACTAATATGGCTTAAACCATTAGGGCTGTCCCAATCAGAGTTTTTAATAACTCAAGCAGTTAAAGTGATTTCCTTCAGAAGTGACCTAAAAAGCAACACAAACATACCATATGATCCTATTTATAGGAAATATCTAGAATAGGTAAACACAGAGAGACAGAAAGACAAAAAGCTTTTGCCAGAGGCAGGGGAGGTGGGGACTAGAAAGTGACTGTGTAAATGGGTACAGGATCTCCTTCAGGGCTGATGAAATTAAAAAAAAATGTAAATCTTATATTGGAGTATAGTTGATTTACAGTGCTGTGTTATGATGAAAATATTTTGAAACTAGGTAGAGGTGATTGTTTCACACCATTGTGAATATACTAAATGCTAAATACTAAATGCTACTAGATTACTTTTAAATGGCTAATTTTGTGTTATGGGGATTTCATTTCAATTAATAATTTATTGGCACAATAATACAAAATTTAAATACAATATTCAAAAATAATGTGCTGTCAAGAATGCAGATTGGGACTATTTCTAATTTTCACATATATCTAGAGAGAAATGTCAGGCAATTTGATCTAACAATATAAAGGTTGTTCATCATTAACCTGGTTGAACATTAGAAAAGGAGTTTTTGATGAATAAAACAAAGCAACTGACACAAGTTTCAGAAGCTTAGATAATTTAAATGATGACAATTTTTCTCTTTTTTTTTGATGACATTTACTGACTGAAAAGTCTGTATCTTTATCTTAAGGATTAATGTCTCAAAATGGCATTGCATCGTTGAAGGTACTGTTTTCCTTGTGATTCATAACTGCAAAAAATTCAGTTTAATATTGCAAATTATAAATTGATTAAAGTCAGATTATCTGAGCATATAAATAACTTCCTGAAGGAAATCATTCATCTGGCTAAGATATTATTATAAATTGAAAAATTACAGTGTTTTAAAATTATGGACAAAATGTCCATAAATTTATCCTGTACTAGAACAACTACTATTATTTTCTGTATTCCTTTACAGTTTTAAAAAATATAATTCTTTTAAAAAGGATCTTATTTTTGGTCCTCAAAGGCAGAGACCTGAATTTATTATATGTCTTGTCATAATGAAGTACATCAATGGTCTGTTCAAGGCCTTTCTCATTTTCTATTCTTTTTCTTTTTCATTTTCATCCCTACTCCAATTTCACATCCCCTTAGTCATTCTATTCTTTAATCTATGTTCTTTGAGTTGTATACATACACACATTTTGGGACCATCTATTGTGTTGTTTTGTTTATCTGTGCTTTTATTTTATATAAATAGTATCATTCAGATCTCATCCATTCCCCCAACTCTATTTTTAAGGGGCTGTCTTCATAGCATTATCCTTTCTGTTTTTCAACTCCAACTTTGAGTTTTTTATTTCAATGATTATATTTTTCGTATGCAGAATCTCCAGATTCTGGCTCCTTATCTCACATGCTAGTAAAGTAATGTTCAAAATTCTCCAAGCCAGGCTTCAGCAATACATGAACTGTGAACTTCCAGATGTTCAAGCTGGTTTTAGAAAAGGCAGAGGAACCAGAGATCAAATTGCAAACATCCTCTGGATCATGGAAAAAGCAAAAGAGTTCCAGAAAAACATCTATTTCTGCTTTATTGACTATGCCAAAGCCTTTGACTGTGTGGATCACAATAAACTGTGGAAAATTCTGAAAGAGATGGGAATACCAGACCACCTGACCTGCCTCTTGAGAAATCTCTATGCAGGCCAGGAAGCAACAGTTAGAACTGGACATGGAACAACAGACTGGTTTCAAATAGGAAAAGGAGTACATCAAGGCTGTATATTGTCACCCTGCTTATTTAACTTATATGCAGAGTACATCATGAGAAATGCTGGACTGGAAGAAACACAAGCTGGAATCAAGATTGCCAGGAGAAATATCAATAACCTCAGATATGCAGATGATACCACCCTTATGGCAAAAAGTGAAGAGAAACTAAAAAACCTCTTGATGAAAGTGAAAGAGGAGAGTGAAAAAGTTGGCTTAAAGCTCAACATTCAGAAAACAAAGATCATGGCATCTGGTCCCATCACTTCATGGGAAATAGATGGGGAAACAGTGGAAACAGTGTCAGACTTTATTTTTGGGGGCTCCAAAATCACTGCAGATGGTGACTGCAGCCATGAAATTAAAAGACACTTCTTGAAAGGAAAGTTTTGACCAACTTAGAAAGCTTATTAAGAAGCAGAGACATTACTTTGCCAACAAAGGTCTGTCTAGTCAAAGCTATGGTTTTTCCAGTAGTCATGTATGGATGTGAGAGTTGGACAGTGAAGAAAGCTGAGCGCCAAAGAATTGATGCTTTTGAAGTGTGGTGTTGGAGAAGACTCTTGAGAGTCCCTTGGACTGCAAGGAGGTCCAACCAGTCCATCCTAAAGGAGATCAGTTCTGGGTGTTCATTGGAAGGACTGATGCTAAAGCTGAAACTCCAGTACTTTGGGCACCTCATGCGAAGAGTTGACTCACTGGAAAAGACCCCGATGCTGGGAGGGATTGGGGGCAGGAGGAGAAGGGGACAGCAGAGGATGAGATGGCTGGATGGCATCACTGACTCGATGGACGTGAGTCTGAATGAACTCGGGGAGATGGTGATGGACAGGGAGGCCTGGTGTGCTGCGATTCTTGGGGTTGCAAAGAGTCGGACATGATTGAGCATCTGAACTGAACTGATGATTCTGTTCCTGGTTGCTGTTTAACATTCTGTTGTTTCTTTGAGGATAAATATTTTTCTTTAAATTTTTCTAACTTAAAATCTTGATTTTAGCCAATCCATTAATTTGGCTTCTTCTACTACAGAGTGTTGAGTCTGTTGTTTTTCTTCTATTGAACTTGTATTCCTCTAGCTGAATTTAGGGAGTAGGTTCCCAGGAAATCAGATGTTACCAGTGGTAAATCTGATATTACCACTTGGACTAAACCACACCCTCTTTACATTCCTTCCTTCCCCACACCTGACACCCCACACTTGATACGGCCTGACCTCCCAGTGACCTGCGCTCTCTCTCCCCCTCAGGGCACTGTTCTTTCCCAGCGGTTGCTTGTCTTGGATGAAATCACCTAGACCAGTGATTCTATAACTTTAGTGTGCATCAAAATCATCAGGCAGGCTTGTTAAAACATAGAATGCTGGGCCCCACACTCCCTAGACTTTCTGATATGCTAAGTTTGCAATGGAGAAGAGTATTTACATTTCTAAGAAGTTACCAATTGATGCTGATACTGCTAATCAAGAACCCTGTTTTGAGAACTATGGACTTAGCATGATGGAAGGAGAAGAAAGTACACAAATAATTAGGGGTTAATCCACCTGTCTCTGGGCTCCCCTGGTGACTCAGTGGTAAAGAATCTACCTGCAATGAAGATGTGGGTTCGATTCCTGAGTCAAGAAGATTCCCCTGGAGAAGGAAATGGCAATCCAGCCCAATCTTCTTGTCTGGAGAAACCCATGGACAGAGCAGGCTGGAGGACGATAGTCCATGGGGCTGCAAAAGAGTCAGAAGTGACTCGACGAGTAAATAACCACCACATAACTGCACCTCTTGTTTTCTGCCCTTCCTCACTAGTTCCAGGGTCCATGCCTGCCTGGATATTACCCTGAAGCCTCTATTTAGCTCTGGCTGGTCCTCCTGCTGTTATGCTGCCTATGATCCAGGACTGTGAGAGGTAGGATCGAAGACTGGACAAGGAAGTTCTCCTCAATCTGTTCCCACAGTCGTGGTTTTGGAGGCTCTCCTGTTCCAGGCTGCCCATGTCTCTTCCCTCATTACCTCCGTCTGACTGGGACCCAACCAACTTGGCTCCTCAGAGGTTTCTGATGGCTATATGCTAAAATTTATTTATTTCTTTATTTACTTTTGGCTAATAAAAACTGTATTTACTTAGGGTATATAGCATGATGTTTTGATAAAGGCATACATTGTAAAATGATATCACAGTCACATTAATTAACATATCCATCATCTTCCATAGTTGCTATTTTCTGTGTTGAGAACACTTGAGATTTACTCTCTTAGCAAATTTCAAGTACACAATACATTGTTATTACAGTCACCATGTTGTATATTCGATCTCCAAACTTCTTTACCTTATAACTGAAAGCTTATATCTTTTCATCAGTATCTCCTCTTTTCTCCTCTGCCCCCCAACCTCTGGTAACCACCTTTCTGCTCTCTTGTATTGTGAGCCTTTTTGGTTCCATATGAATTTTAGGATTTTCTTTTTCTCTAAAAATTCCATTAGAATATTGATAGGGGTTTTAATTGAATCTATAGATCATTTTGGGTAGAACGGACATTTTGACAATATTAAATCTTCCAATCAAGGAACACGGGTTATCTTTCCATTTATTTGTGTTCTCTTTGATATCTTCCATCAGTGTTTTATAGTTATCAATTTTTCATGTCCTTAGTTAAATTTATTTCTAAATATTTTTTTGTTGTTATTGTAAATGGGATTGTTTTCTTTATTCTTATTTTTTGGGGATTTTGTTTGTTATTGGTATGTATAAACACAACTGATTTTTTTTTTTTTTTTGGTCATGCTGTTCTTTGTTGTTGTGTGAGTTTTCTCTAGTTGCAGTTAGCAGGGGCCACTCTTTATTGCCTTGTGTGGGCTTCTCATTGCGGTGGCTTCTCTTGTTGTGAAGCACGGGCTCCAGGTGCACGGGCCTCGGTGGCTGCAGCACGTGGGCTCAGTAGTTGCAGTTTCCAGGCTCTAGAGAGTGGACCCAGTAGTTGTGGCACATGGGCTTTGTTGCTCCATGGCATGTGGGATCTTCCTCGACCAGGGATTGAACCTGTGCCCCCTGCCTTGGCAGGTGGGCTCTTAACCACTGAACCACCAGGGAGGTCCCAGACTTTACTGAATGTATCCTAGACCTTACTGAATGCTTTTATTAATTTTAACAGTTATTTGATGTGTAGGATGATTTCATCTGCACAGTTTCATGTTCCTGGATCCACCCATCTCCCCCTTCTTTCTGCAGCTTCTCTAGGGTCAAGCACAGGTGCAGAGCCAGCATCTCGTGGTAGCTTGCCATCCTGTCTGACCTTCTAATATTTTTGTGTATATTTTTAAAATATGACAAACCTATAGTTTTACAAAGTTGTATTGTCTACCTAGCACCAGTCATTGCTATTTTAAGGTTTATGGTTATGACACATAATGAGTGTAATGATTTCAGAATTCTGTAATATTACATTACTTGGATAAACTGTAATTTATTAATTACCCCCTAATGTTGGACATTTGGAGTGCTTTCCATTGTCCCAACATGAGTTGTAATTGTATTAAATTTTCATACCTACAAAAGTATTTTTGGATATTTTCCTTTTTTTGTTGTTGTTTCCCTGTATTGTGAAAGAGTTAAGGCAGCTTTCAGAAGTGCTTTAAGTTCTGGGAGAATCTGCCTCTTTGTGTCTGATTCATTTTCTGAGTGGGTGGTGTACTGCTTTAACCTTGTCACTGACAGGAAAGTTCAGATTTCATCCTGCAAAAAGAGGTCTGTCCTTGCAGTTCTCTTCACTGAAGTGTTTGCCTTTCTACAATGATTGTACACACTCTTCCATCAATATACTGGTACTTGCTAGTGTCAGTTCTCCTTTTGAATTGAAATTGCAATTTCCTTTGTTCATTTGGGCTATTTTTAAACTGGAAGCTCTTATTTAAAAGCCATAGATTGTGTTCCAGATTAACCCTGTCCAAATTTGGTAATGATAATTAAACCACTGAGGGTAATCAAAATAATCAAATGAAGGAAAAGCACTTATTTTCTAACTTCTCTGGCTAAAATGAATGTTCAGATAATGTGACTTTAGTTTTTATATAAATCCATAGCATTTTGGTAAGCAGCTTCTGAAAATAGATTAATGAATCATCATGGGAGAAAACTTGAGAATCTTTGATTTAAAAGGAACATTAGCAGTCATTTAAGACAGTCTACCACACAAAAGCAAAACTCATCTACAGAGTGCCTGATAGTCCATCTGGTTTGGATTAAACCCCTTCCATGGGGCTTCCCTGGTGGATCAGACAGTAAGGAATCTGCCTGCAATGAAGGAGACTGGGATTCAATCCCTGGGTCAGGAAGATCTCCTGCAGAAGGAAATGGCAACCCACTCCAGTATTCTAGCCTGGAGAATTCCATGGACAGAGGAGCCTGGCAGGGTATAGTCGATGGGGTTATAAAGAGTCAGACACAACTGAGCGACTTTTACTTACTCACCCATTCATGGCTAGAAGATAACCTCCTCATAAATCAGCTCATTTATTTTTGGATAGCTTTAATGAAAAGTTCTCCTTTTATTTATTTATTTTTCTTGAATTGAAACCTGTCTTTTCAACATCTATGCAAAGACACGCTGACTTTCCTTTGCGCCACACAGAAAAAGGTGTATTTCTCCTTATCATAGTCTTCTGAATATTTGAAGACATCTGTATGGTTTCCCCTGTGTTCTTTTTTAGAATAAATGTCCTTAGGCCATTCAGGCTTTTTCCCCTCCTTAAAGTGATGATGTCTGTATCACTAATCATCTCAAACACTTTCCTGGATATTTTTCAATTTATTCATGTTCTTAAAATAAGGATTGAAGGGCAGAAAACAGTGGCTCACAGACATAGTGGAATCACTTTACATTCCTGTGATCTTGATTTGGGATATTTTGCTTTAGAAATATCTGTTAGAGACTTCCTCCAAAGTTCATTATGTAGGATTTCCCTGTGATATACCTATAGGTACATATTGTTTCCAATAGTCTTATTCTAGAACATAGTCTCCAAGAGATGGCACTGTACTCCTGATAATTAGGTGTAAAATTGATAATCATTAAGCTCTTTTATAAGGGCTATCTCATAAAGCCACATTGCTTTCAAAAGGAAATACGATTTGTAGAAATGAATGAAAACATTATCCTTTACACCTGAGAGCTAATCTTTAATCACAGCTTGAATTTCATGGCCCATGATGGGAGAAAATAAAATAAGAATGTGTCACTACACTACAACTAGCAATAGGCAATGTTTTGTGCTACACGTGGAAGATTTGCACGCCAATTATTTGTAAAGCATGTTAGACTGGGACTAAAAGGGATCTTACACATCATACCCTCCTAATTGTATTATACAAGTGACTGACCACTCATGATCTCAACTATCTGGGAATCATTGTATTCTGATAGATTATTTGAGAGGTAATTGTACTGTTTTGTTTTCTTTATTTCTTTTTGTTTTTTTAGTTCCTGCTCTACCTAAAAAATTGTTTTGACCAAATTTGGAACATCTTAATTAGATTAAATCAATCTATTTAATAGAAAACAAAATCAGTTAATGTTTAGTGATATTTATTATTTGTTAGCCTCGTCTCTCTCTCTCTATATATATGTATATATATATATCTATGTCTATAAAATGTGTGTGTGTGCTCAGTCACTCAGTTGTGTCTGACTCTTTGAGACCTTATGGACTGTAGCCTGCCAGGTTCCTTTGTTCATGGAATTTTCCAGGCATGAATACAGAAGGGGGTTGCCATTTCCTCCTGCAGGGAATCTGCCCAATCCAGGAACTTGACCCTAGTCTCTTGCTTCTCCTGCATTGGCAGGGTGATTCTTTACCACTGCGCCACCTAGGAAGCCTATATAATACATACAAACACACACACACATACAGTATGTTATATATAACATATATATATATATATCCATCTCACATTCTGATCGAAGAAATAGATATTATTAGTGCTAAAATCATCCTTCCTTCAATCTGTACACCTCCTGATTCAGCCCTGTTCCCAACAATTGCCCAGTCCAAAATGCAATCTGAGACTTTGTGATAATCATTCCTTTACTTTTATGTTTTTACTATCTCAGTGTGTATCCATAGGCAATACTTTGCCTTCAGTTCAGTTCAGTTCAGTCGCTCAGTTGTGTCTGACTCTTTGCAACCCCATGAATCGCAGCACACCAGGTCTCCCTGTCCATCACCAACTCCCGGAGTTCACTCAGACTCACGTTCATTGAGTTAGTGATGCCATCTAGCCGTCCCCTTCTCCTCCTGCCCCCAATCCCTCCCAGCATCAGAGTGTTTTCCAATGAGTCAACTCTTCGCATGAGGTGGCCAAAGTACTGGAGTTTCAGCTTTAGCATCGTTCCTTCCAAAGAACACCCAGGGCTGATCTCCTTCAGAATGGACTGGTTGGATCTCCTTGCAGTCCAAGGGACTCTCAAGAGTCTTCTCCAACACCACAGTTCAAAAGCATCAGTTCTTCAGTGCTCAGCCTTTTTCACAGTCCAACTCTCACATCCATACATGACTACAGGAAAAACCATAGCCTTGACTAGATGGACCTTAGTCGGCAAAGTAATGTCTCTGCTTTCGAATATGCTATCTAGGTTGGTCACAACTTTTCTTCCAAGGAGTAAGTGTCTTTTAATTTCATGGCTGCAGTCACCATCTGCAGTGATATTGGAGCCCCAAAAATAAAGTCTGACACTGTTTCCACTGTTTCTCCATCTATTTCCCATGAAGTGATGGGACCGGATGCCATGATCTTCGTTTTCTGAATGTTGAGCTTTAAGCCAACTTTTTCACTTTCCACTTTTGCCTGATTTGGGCCTTGGTATAAATACCCTCATATTTTATATATTTTCCTATTGCTTACTGCTTTCATTCAACACTATGTGTAATACGTCCATATGGATATATGCAGCATGTTTCATTTATTTTTACCACTATATGGTAAAAACATGTACTGCTGTATGTATTACAATTTATTTGTTCAACTTACTATTGGTATTTAATCAGGTTATTTCTGGGCTTCCCAGGTGGCACTAGTGGTAAAGATCCCGCCTGCCAATGCAGGAGACATAAAGAGATGCAGGTTAGATCCCTGGGTCAGGAAGATCCCCTGGAGGAGGTCACAGCAACACACTCCAGTATTCTTGCTTGGAGAATTCCATAGACAGAGGAGCCTGGCGGGATACAGTCCATGGGGTCACAACCAGACATGGCTGAGCGACTTTTACTCACTCATCCATTCCCAGCTAGAAGATAACCACCTCATCAATCAGCTCATTTAGTTTTGGATAGCTTTAATGAAAAGTTCACCTTTTATTTATTTATTTTTTCTTGAATTGAAACCTGCCTTTTTAACATCTATGTAAAGATACACTGACTTCCCTTTGTGCCATACAGAAGAAGGTGTGTTTCTCCTTATCATAGTCTTCTGAATATTTGAAGACATCTTCTGGTTTCAACCCTAAGTGTTCTCTCACAAAGAGTCAGACACGACTGAGTGACTAACACACACACACGCTCCATGAGGTGTTAGAATTTTCTCCTTTTTCTTAGGGCTATGGATTTTTCAAATCTCTCAGGGTTATATCTGGTCCTGAGTTACCTGTCTGGGGGAGCAGCTGAGTCAGCCTTCTTGGCCAGAGTGTACCCAGCTGATGCCAATTGTGCAGAGTCAAACCAGGTGTGTTAACAAAGTAATAGACCAGAGGCTTTGAGAGCCTAGTATGTGGGATCCAAGCCTGGGGTACCAGCAGGTTGAGCAGAAGTATGCTCTAGAGGTTGGGACATACTGGTGAGTTCAGATGTATGGTCCAGAGGAGAGTCTCCTTTACATCCATCTCAAGAAGGGGATTTAATGCTGTTCATTTGTGGACTTCACGAGATTTAGTCCAGGCTTCACAGAATTGTCTGTGACTGCTCCCTGGCTTCATTGGGAACAGCTGTGTTGAGTTGCCTTATATCAGGAAGCCTGCTGGGAAATGTATCCAAATGTCCTCCAAGGAAGACAGAGTTCTGGTAAGTAAGTGGCTCAGTTCAGTTCAGCCGCTCAGTCATGCCCGACTCTTTGTGACCCCATGAATCGCAGCACGCCAGGCCTCCCTGTCCATCACCAAATTAGTGTCGGAGTAAAACACAGCCAGGATCCAGCTGACTTTTATGTTCATTCAGAGAGAATGGATCGTTCCTAGGAATTCTTCAGACTGGAAATGTTTAACTTGGAGAAAATCCTTCTGTCTTAATTTATGCCTGTCTTTGTTTTCAGAGCTGGCAAACTTGGGAGTTTGGGAGATGTCTGTAAGCCTATTTGTGAGCTTTGTCCAATCCTGGTTGATGTAGGCCTATTGTCTTGGGACAACAGGTTTCCCACAGTCATCCTAGGAGGGTTTCTGGGGGTTGTTGTCATCTGAGGTCAATAGGTGTAGTTAGAGGTTAAGAGGAAAGGAGAAAAGGCCAGTAAATATGACTTTAGTCCATTCCTATTGGTATCTGCCTTTCAAATCGAATCCATGTCTTCCAAAATAGTATAATAAATTTGAAGACTTAGATTTTTTCTCTCCCTATCTTGAGCTGTCTGGCTTCTGACTCTTAGGCTTGATGTTATTGTTTCGTCGTTAAGTCATGTCATTCTTTTGAGACCCAGTGGGGTGTAGCCCACCAGGCTCCTCTGTCCTCAAAACTTCCCAGGCAAAAATACTGCAGTGGTTTGCTATTTTCTTCTCCAGGGGACCTTCCCAACCCAGGAACTGAAACCAGTTACCTTACGTCTCCTACATTGGCAGATAGGTTCTTTACCACTGAGCCTCCTGGGAAACTCCTTAGACTTGATTGGGAGTGAAATTTCCTTTAGAAAAAGTGTGCGTGTGTGTCTTTGAATCTAACCTAGATCTTTCTCCTCCAGGTGTTTTCTCAGTAACTTCTCCCTTCACTCAGCTTTCTCAAGACTGAGAAAGGCTGGGCTAACCATTATGTACCATTCCAGGAAAAGGCTCGTGTTGGTTGATGGAGATTTTGCTTTGGAGATTTGAAAATTCTAGCGACTGCTCGTAAAATTTCTCTATTTTGGCTGCTTCCTTGTTCTCCTGCCCAAATTCCTTCTCTTACTCTGCCTGCATCCTTCTTTCTCCCAAAATTTCACATCCTACTAACCAACAGATCATAGGTATTTTGTATGCTGTTCTGGCTCTATGTATACTCTGTGTGTTCAATGAGTCTTATGTTTTTGACATTTTAATGATATTTATTCTGGTTACTGAATCAAAGTTTTAAAGTATTTGCTTAATTCCTTTTTTTTTACTTTTAAAAAATTCTAGTCATACAAAAGTGTAGATTCATAAATTGTACCAACTAAGAAGTTGCATTAGAATGACTGATTATAGCAGTATTAAGGAACTTTTGGGGAAAAAACCCCAGTCATTATCACATGAATCTCTTAATATTTATACATTATAGTTCAGGAAGATGTAATTTTCCACTTTGTATATTATTTCACATTCCACTTTTTCCAAGTAATTATTTTTATAAATCTATAATTATTATATTAATGGACACAATGACTTTCTGTCATATATATAGACATGTATGAGCAATTCATTGATGACAGACTATTTTGGTTAATTTTAATTCCATCCTCCCTCCATCCTTTCCTTTTCTCTCCTCTCTCCCTTCCTTTCTTCCTTCTTCCTTTCCTTTATTAGATATACATTTGGAACAGACCTCTTATTAATATAGCTTTTTGCTTTTGTTGAATTTCCTTAGGCATCATTCCTATGAATAAAGTTGCTGGTTAAAGAATACAAACATAAATGGTTTTACAAACTTAAAAGTATTTTCAAAGCTTTTAATGCTTCCAGCTGTGTAAAGTCTGTATAAGTTTCACCATGACTTTGAACATCATGTATTATAATTTACAAAAATCTTTACTCCTTTGATGTAATTAAATTATTGTTTGTAGTTTGTTTTAAATTGCTTTTTCTTTAGTATGAGAAAGCAGGACATTTTCTGTTTTGTGTTTGCTCTTTGTATTTTCTATTATATGAACTCTGTTTGTATCATAAGATATATTTCTCTTCTGCATCCTGAGAGTCTAAAAGCAAATTCTGCTGAGAGATAAGGAATTTTACAATTTTTTGCATTGAATATTATTTAACATATTTAAGTATTAATCTATTTAAATACATGTATACTACAAATACTTTCACTAAGTAGAATCTAGGTTGAATTCTCCAAAAAAAAATCCACAACCTTGATTATAAATTTATATTATAAAAATGATAACATTTATTATCTCAATATTTAAATTAATTTTAACTAAATTTAATTTTGATATGGGATTTAAAAATTTTTATTTCAGTTATGGAGATTATATTTTATTTCACTCAGGCATGTATTTTAAATAGTATAATGGAGTGCTCTGATACATTATAATCATTGAATTGGAAATGGATAATTGAGGAACTGACTTTTGAAATAGCCTTCATTTACTTACTGTTTTTTACTGAGCATCCTCTTGAACTAGGTATTGTTTGGTACTAAGAACCAAATGGTAAATTAATTTCAACCTTTCTCTGAGAGAACTTTGTGATCCAATGTGGAAGCAAGAATTATAGATAATTATAATGGATGTGCTATGGTAGGAGAAACACAGTCAAGAAAAATTCACAACCAGTTGAGTCCCAGAAACCCAGTTTCTCTGGGGAGGAGAGGCATCTAACTGAAGTTCAGACACAGTAGTATTTAAACTGAGATCTGAAGGTGTGGCCTTCTTCATACAAAGGACCTTGTACATCCCCATTGCGACTATTCTTGTTCTGTCCTCGGTCTCCCTGTTGTTGTTCAGTCGCTCAGTCGTGTCTGACTCTTCGCGACCCTGTGGACTGCAGCAATCCAGGATTTACCTCTACTTTACCGTCTCCCGGAGCGTCCTCAAACTCGTATTCAGTGAGTTGATGATGCCATCCAGCCATCTTGTCCTCTGTCATCCCCTCCTCCTCCTGACTCTGTGAGTGAGTACTAATATATAGTTTTTGTCTTTTTCCCAGAAGACACAAATCAGTGTCGTGGGAAGAGTCCGGCCCTATGGAGAGCAGCCAGGTAGAAGCCCTGAAGGCCAGACTCCTCTACCAGGATGTTTGCAGGGCAGCTCAGCGTCTCGACCATTTCCTTCTAAAAGGAAATGCCCACGAAGAGCTTTTCAAGCCTCATGTCCTGGCCCTCAGGGATATGGTCCAGCAAGTCTGCATTAAACTCATGTTCCTGCACCCAGTGGATTATGGGAGGAAAGCAGAAGAGCTGCTCTGGAGGAAAACGTACTCCGACGTGGCTCTGCTGCTGCTGAAGCCCGACAGAAAAAACACGGACTCCTCCGAGGAACAGTGGGAAGGCCCCCTGCGGGCGCATCTGAAGGGTGGCCTCAGGTTCTATGAACACCTTTTCCTGTTCCTGCAGGAGCACTACCAGCTGGGCTTGTGGAGCTACATCGACTGGCCTCACAGTGCCATCCGCTTCATCGGCTGCAAAAGAGCGGGGCCTGCGTCAGAGGAAGAGGTGGACTGGGCGCGGATGGCCTGTCACCGCTGCCTGCTGTACCTGGGAGACTTGTTCCGCTTTCAGAATGAGTTCTTGGCCCTGCACACCACGGACCTGGCAGAGAGGTGTTATTACGGAGCCCTGTCAGTGGCACCACACATGGGCATGCCCTTCAACCAGCTGGGAGCTCTCACAGGGAGCAAGTACTATGGTGTGGAAGCCACATACTTCTACCAGCGCTGCCTCCACTCGGAAGTGCCTTTTAAAGGGGCGTCTTGGAACCTCAAACGACTCTACCATCATGCGGGAAAAAGATACAGCCGGCTGAAGAGGTACCAGGGGAAGAAGCTCTCTCCCAGCCAGAGGCAGTGTTGGGATAACAAAAGGTTACTGGTTAGCTTCCTCTACCTTCAGAGTCTCTTGCAGCCTAAGAGGAAATTCAGAGCCACCAGGCTCATGGCCTTGTGTCAGCTGGTTCTGGAAGACTTCCGTCTCTGTCTTTCCTATCGGCCCTGCCCATCTGACCAGAGCCAGGCCTCCAGAGAGAGAAAGCCCGCAAGAGGCTACCAGTTCCTCCCTGACCTCCTCATCTTCCACATGGTGGTCCTCTGCCTCATGAGTGTGCACAGCCTGAGGACAGTGGGCTCCAAGCAGCACAGGACAGCGGTCACCTTCACCTTGACCCTTTTCTCCCATTTAATTCAACACGTGACAACTCGCCTCCAGGCTGAACTCCAGAAAGGGAACATCTTCCCAGAGGTGGACGTTCCCAGGGACAAGGAAAACCAACAGAAGATGGAGGCTGGGGCGGGGCAACAAGATGCTCTAGCCCCCTCCCCTGGGCCCCACCGCAGCAAATCTCAGAAAACCCACAGGTCATCTCACGTTTCCAGTGAGGGTGACAACCCAGAAGCCAGTTTTCATTGTTGCTGTGACTGGGATGAGACAGATGAAGATGAAAACACATCCTTATGCTCACAGGTCAGCTCAGAACTCAGCAGTGAAACCACTTATTCAGACACAACTGATGATGAGGAAAGTGGCTCCCTGAATCCACAAGCAATGCAGGAGGGTGGAGCCAAATCCAAAGATAGAATTTCCCCTCCCAGGGATAAGCTGAAGACGTGTCAACCTCCCAGTCATCTCCTAGGTCTCTTAAAAACAACCAGTTCCGCTAGCCTGTCAGCCCCATCGAGCCACAAGCTTCCAGGCAAACATGGCTTTCACTTGGCTCCTGTCTTCAGCCACAGTTTCCTGATGCCTCCTAGTCCTGCCTCCAGCAAAGCATCTGTCACAGAGGATGGCGTGAGCAGCTGTCTTGAGACAGAGCCTCCTGCTGACTGCAACTTGGGGCAGAACACCCCCATCAGCCAACCCTGCAGCAATCTCCAGACCATTCAGAAGAAACTGCAGGTCCTCTCTGCAGAGGGGCTGCTGCCCACGGTCAAGGTGATACTGGGCTGGCTCCGCGCCAACTGCAGTCTCCTCACCACACATTGGTGGAGCCTGTTTGGCCTGTGGGACCACCTGTCCATGCTGCTGAACCTGCTGCCCTCTGTGCGAGACCTTCAGGAGCCAGGCCTAGGCCTGTCCCACCATCTCCATGAGCTACTGCAGAGCTGCAAGGGCCCACACCTTCCCCAGTTCCTGCAGCTCCCAGAGGACATTGTCCTGGGCCAGCACTGGCTGCAGCAGGCTTCCCAGGAGAGAGCAGGCTTGGAGCAGGACCCACCTCCACTCAGCTCCCAAGATGAAGCTGCTGTGCGCGTCTGTTTCCTCAGAAGCTTTGGCCACTTCGCCACGACACTCCCTGGACAGTTTCTGAAGTATGACTCTCATTCAGGGGTCTTTGTGAGCACTGGGTTTGAAGGACCAGACAACCCATCTCAGCAGTTGCTAGAGAAAACTTCCAGGATCAGATTTTTCAAAGACATAGTACAACTGTGGCTTCAACGTGAAGTGGTACTGCTGGAGAAGACTCTCAGGCACATTCAGATTCAGTCAGCTTTGACCCCTTACCTGTTCCCTGACCCCCGGGCCCTCTGTGAGCACCTGCCAGTCATCCGGCAGCTTGCCACCAGTGGTCAGTTTCTCCTCATCATACCCAACATTGTGGTGGACATATTGTATATCCTGAGAAGGGAGGACAAGCGGGCTTCAGCAGCCATCACCTTCCTAGAGGGGGAGCTGAAGAGAGGGAACCAGTACCTTCTCTGCCAGTCCTGTGTGTCTGTGACGTTGATGAGACCCAGAATGACCAGGCCAGACTCTGATGCCTGGGACCTCTATAACATGCTTGACTTCTGCAGAGGTCTGCTGGACTCATCCTGGCTGGGGGCCCCTGACCACAGGACTATGATGACCATCCTCACGGGCATCTGTTTAGACAACCCTAGGAATCTCTCATACCCCCTGCAGCTGGTGCTGGGGATGGCAACTGAAGCTGGTGTGGAAGTCAAGAATGTCCTGCGCTTCTACAGGAAGTGGAAGATGGTCAGCTGACGTGGTCGTATCTCCCTACTTCCTCCCTTAGCACTTACACATCAAGCTCAGTCTGTTCACCTCTCTTGTTCGCACCTAATGTTAAAGGTAGCCATTGTGTAAACTCATATCTGTACCTACCTACCTATGGGTAGAGTCTCAGTGGACCATCTCCCAGAGGCCTTCATATTTCCTTCTTTGTTGTCTTGACTTGATATCACATTCTCTGTATGAAAAATATCTCTAGGTTAAACTAACTCAGTATTTGGTGTTTTTATGGTAAAGCAGAAACTTAAGGAGGCATTTCTCAGTGCCTACTCAGCTGGTGGAACTGTAATTTGTTTTGCTCTTTTTTTTTTTTTTTTTTTTGCTTTGCTCTGTTTTGTGACATGAAACTTTTTAATGCGATTTTATTGTGATGGATCATGCCTATTATGTAAGGTAGGCTTTGCCATCTGTGAAAGCTCAATAAATGGAAAGTTAAAATTCTGATTGGAGTGAAGGGTTTTATTGCAATTCCTGGTTACTTCTTCACTGTCTTTTATGCTCCATTCAGGTTTTTCCCTTCTGGCTAGGACGAGTTCAGTAGCCCAGAACACTATGGTAGGATTTCATTTGCTCCCTCTAATATGACAGCAATAGCCCCAAGGATCAGCTGATCTGGTTCCACTTCTGATTATCTGGGAGTAGGTACTATTTAGTGGTACAGTATTGGTAAAGTCTCTAGTTTGGCTACCATGACATTGTCTCTTGCTTTTTTCCTGGCCCTCAGATTCTTTGGGGACCTCTTGTCAACATCCTACTGTTGTATACTCTGGAGGGTAGCTCTTTTCCTCCATTAGCAGAGTTTGAATGTGGACCCTGTGAATACTGGCCACAAGTGAATATCTACCGACTCACTCAGATTGACATGCATTACAAGTATTAACATTAATATCCTCCCCTCCTCCCATCCCCAGAGTTCTTCCCTGATTAACCATCATATTTCAAGGCCAAACTTCATCTTCTTTTAGGATTCTAAGTTCTTGAGGAATCTGAATCATTCTCTGTCTGGATATATTCCTCCCTGAGTCAACCTCAGGTCTAATTTCTCCCCTCAGAAGCAGAGAAATTATCTTCTGAGCTTTTTCCTGACTCATGGGTTCTGACTTCTCAGTTGTCCTAAGCTAAGCCTTTGTATTTCAGTTAAACTTCTGTCACTTCCCCCTTTCCATTCTTTTTAAAGTATTTTATTGTATTTATTAGAAAAATTGCAATACACGGAAGAAAATCTTAAAAAAGAGAAAAACCCAAAGGTTGATATACCCTAATATTAGCATTTTGTTTTCAGTTTATTCATAACTTGTCATTCTTCCTCTGCATACATGTTTTTCTTAGTTATAATTATATTGTATAAACACATTTTTATTTTTTAAAAATGTTAGTGGTGGATATCTTTATTGCTTTATTATTATTATTAAAATTTTAATTTTGTGTTGAGATATAGCTGATTAACAAGCAATGTAGTAATAGTTTCAGGTGAACAGCAAAGGGACTTATCCATTCTTCCCCAAACTCCCCCTCCCATCCAGGCTGCCACATAACATTGAGCAGAGTTCCATGAGCTGTACAGTAGATCCTTGGTGGTTATCTGTTTTAAACATAGCAGTGTGTACATACAAATCTTTTTAACTTCCTTTTCTTCAAATTACAGGCACTTCTTATATTATTGCATTATCTTCATTGCCCCTTTAATAACACCTTCCTGTTATTGTTTGCTTAAGTGTTAACCTTTTTTTCTAATATTTTAGCATTAAATTATTAATAATCATGCCTGAGTGCACGTGCACACACACAGAGGTCTCTGTATCTGCTAGGATTAGTTCCTTAGGATAGGTGAACAGAAATTAATTTACTGAGTTAAAAACTATAAATATATATATATATATGTACATAAGTTTACATATATTTATGTGTTTATATATATGTATATGTAAGTGTCTGTCATGTCTGACTTATGGGATTCTCCAGGCAAGAATACTAGAGTGGGTTGCCATGTTCTTCTCCAGCGGATCTTTCCAACCCAGGGATCGAACCCAAGTCTCTTATGTCTCCTGCTCTGGCATGTGATTTCTTTACCACTAGTGCCACCTGGGAAGCCATATATGTATATGTACATATGCAGGTAAATATAACTTTTTATGAAATATTGACAAATGGCTTTCCACAGAGGAATTTATTTCCAGGAGAGGAATAAACATTTAACATGGTTTCATAGCCATATTTTCCACCAAATACATTATGATAATTTTCATAATAATCATTTTTTAAAGATGATTTTTAAAAGTGACTGTGTTATGCATATTCCATAATTTGCATAACCATTGTCCTGTTTTCATATATTTTTTCTTCATTTTTTCATTATAAATAATGTAAATACATTTTTGTATGTGCTTTTGATTATTAGAGCAAATTCCTAGAAGTAGAATTGCTGAGGCAAAGGGTCAGAATGCATCAGGGCCCTTAATGATTCTAAAAATGATACTAAATGAGGACAATCTCAGAGACCTCCAGGACAGTGTCAAATGCCCCAACATTTGAATCATAGGATTCCCAGAAGAAGACAAAAAGAAAGACCATGAGAAAATACTTGAGGAGATAATAGTTGAAAACTTCCCTAAAAAGGGGAAGGAAATAATCACCCAAGTCCAAGAAACCCAGAGAGTCCCAAACAGGATAAACCCAAGGTGAAACACCCCAAGACACATATTAATCAAATTAACAAAGATCAAACACAAAGAACAAATATTAAAAGCAGCAAGGGGGAAAAAAAAACCAACAAATAACACACAAGGGGATTCCCATAAGGATAACAGCTGATCTTTCAATAGAAACTCTTCAAGCCAGGAAGGAATGGCAAGAGATACTTAAAGTGATGAAAGAAAATAACCTACAGCCCAGATTACTGTACCCAGCAAGGATCTCATTCAAATATGAAGGAGAAATCAAAAGTTTTACAGAGAAGCAAAAGCTGAGAGAATTCAGCACCACCAAACCAGCTCTCCAACAAATGCTAAAGGATATTCTCTAGACAGGAAACACAAAAAGGGTGTATAAACTCGAACCCCAAACAAGAAAGTAAATGGCAACAGGATCATACTTATCAATAATTGCCTTAAACATAAATAGGTTGAATGCCCCAACCAAAAGACAAAGACTGGCTGAATGGATACAAAAATAAGACCCCTATATATGTTGTCTACAAGAGATCCACCTCAAAACAGGGGACACATACAGACTGAAAGTGAAGGGCTGGAAAAAGATATTCCATGAAAATAGAGACCAAAAGAAAGCAGGAGTAGCAATACTCATATCAGATAAAATAGACTTTAAAACAAAGGCTGTGAAAAGAGACAAAGAAGGACATTACATAATGATCAAAGGATCAATCCAAGAAGAAGATATAACAATTATAAATATATATGCACCCAACATAGAAGCACCACAATATGTAAGACAAATGCTAACAAGTATGAAAGGAGAAATTAACAATAACACAATAGTGGGAGACTTTAATACCCCACTCACACCTATGGATAGATCAACTAAACAGAAAATTAACAAGGAAACACAAACTTTAAATGATACAATAGACCAGTTAGACCTAATTGATATCTATAGGACATTCCATCCCCAAACAATTCATTTCACCTTTTTCTCAAGTGCACATGGAACTTTCTCCAGGATAGATCATATCATGGGACATAAATCTAGCCTTGGTAAATTAAAAAAAATTGAAATCATTCCAAGCATCTTTTCTGACCACAATGCAGTAAGTACTCTTGCCTGGGAAAAATCCCACGGACAGAGGAGCCTGGTGGGCTGCAGTCCATGGGGTCACCAAGAGTCGTACACGACTGAGCGACTTCACTTTCACTTTTCACTTTCATGCATTGGAGAGGGAACTGGCAACCCACTCCAGTGTTCTAGCCTGGAGAATCCTAGGGATGGGGCTGCCGTCTATGGGATCACACAGAGTTGGACACGACTGAAGTGACTTAGCAGCAGCAGCAGCAGCAGCAGCAGTAAGATTAGATCTCAATTACAGGAGAAAAACAGCTAAAAATTCCAACATATGGAGGCTGAACAACACACTGCTGAATAACCAACAAATCACAGAAGAAATCAAAAAAGAAATCAAAATATGCATAGAAATGAATGAAAATGAAAACACAACAACCCTAAACCTGTGGGACACTGTAAAAGCAGTGCTAAGGGGAAATTTCATAGCAATACAGGCATAACTCAAGAAACAAGAAAAAAGTCAAATAAATAACCTAACTCTACACCTAAAGCAACTAGAAAAGGAAGACATGAAGAACCCCAGGGTTAGTAGAAGGAAAGAAATCTTAAAAATTAGGGCAGAAATAAATGCAAAATAAACAAAAGAGACCATAGCAAAAATCAACAAAGCCAAAAGCTGGTTCTTTGAAAGGATAAATAAAATTGACAAACCATTAGCCAGACTCATCAAGAAACAAAGGGAGAAAAATCAAATCGATAAAATTATAAATGAAAATGGAGACAGAAGAAACCTGGAAGAAATGGACAAATTCTTAGAAAAGTACAACATTCCAAAACTGAACCAGGAAGAAATAGAAAATCTTAACAGACCCATCACAAGCATGGAAATTGAAACTGTAATCAGAAATCTTACAGCAAACAAAAGCCCAGGTCCAGATGGCTTCACAGCTGAATTCTACCAAAAATTTAGTGAAGAACTAACACCTATCCTACTCAACCTCTTCCAGAAAATTGCAGAGGAAGGTAAACTTCCAAACTCATTTTATGAGGCCACAATCACCCTAATACCAAAACCTGACAAAGATGCCACAAAAAAAGAAAACTACAGGCCAATATCAGTGATGAACATAGATGCAAAAATCCTTAACAAAATCCTAGCAATCAGAATCCAACAACACATTAAAAAGATCATACACCATGACCAAGTGGGCTTTATCCCAAGGATGCAAGGATTCTTCAATATCCGCAAATCAATCAATGTAATACACCACATTAACAGTTTGAAAAATAAAAAGCCATATGATTATTTCAATAGATGCAGAGAAAGCCTTTGACAAAATTCAACATCCATTTATGATAAAAACTCTCCAGAAAGCAGTAATAGAAGGAACATACCATACCTCAACATAATAAAAGCTATATATGACAAACCCACAGCAAACATTATCCTCAATGGTGAAAAATTGAAAGCATTTCCCCTAAAGTCAGGAACATGACAAGGGTGCCCACTTTCACCACTACTATTCAACATAGTTTTGGAAGTTTTGGCCACAGCAATCAGAGCAGAAAAAGAAATAAAAGGAATCCAAATTGGAAAAGAATTAAAACTCTCACTGTTTGCAGATGACATGATGCTCTACATAGAAAACCCTAAAGACTCCACCAGAAAATTACTAGAGCTAATCAATGGATATAGTAAAGTTGCAGGATATAAAATCAACACACAGAAATCCCTTGCATTCCTATACACTAATAATGAGAAAATAATGAGAAAGAGAAATTAAGGAAACAATTCCATTCACCATTGCAACGAAAAGAATAAAATACTTAGCAGTATATCTACCTAAAGAAACTAAGGACCTATATATAGAAAACTATAAAACACTGGTGAAAGAAATCAAAGAGGACACTAATAGATGGAGAAATATACCATGTTTATGGATCAGAAGAATCAATATAGTGAAAATGAGTATACTACCCAAAGCAATTTATATATTCAATGCAATCCCTATCAAGCTACTAATGGTATTTTTCACAGAGCTAGAACAAATAATTTCACAATTTGTATGGAAATACAAAAAACCTCAAATAGCCAAAGCAATCTTGAGAAAGAAGAATGGAACTGGAGGAATCAATCTGCCTGACTTCAGGCTCTACTACAAAGCCAGTCATCAAGACAATATGGTACTGGCACAAAGACAGAAATATAGATCAATGGAACAAAATAGAAAGCCCAGAGATAAATCCATGCACCTATAGACACCTTATCTTTGACAAAGGAGCCAAGAATATACAATGGATTAAAGACAATCTCTTTAACAAGTGGTGCTGGGAAAACTGGTCAACCACTTGTAAAAGAATGAAACTAGATCACTTTCTAACACCACACACAAAAATAAACTCAAAATGGATTAAAGATCTAAACGTAAGACCAGAAACTATAAAACTCCTAGAGGAGAACATAGGCAAAACACTCTCTGACATAAATCACAGCAGGATCCTCTATGACCCACTTCCCAGAATATTGGAAATAAAAGCAAAAATAAACAAATGGGACCTAATTAAACTTAAAAGCTTCTACACAACAAAGGAAAATATAAGCAAGGTGAAAAGACAGCCTTCTGAATGGGAGAAAATAATAGCAAATGAAGCAACTGACAAAGAACTAATCTCAAAAATATACAAGCAACCCCTGTAGCTCAATTCCAGAAAAATAAACAACTCAATAAAAAAAATGGGCCAAAGAACTTAATAGACATTTCTCCAAAGAAGACATATAGATGGCTAACAAACACCTGAAAAGATGCTCAACATCACTCATTATCAGAGAAATGCAAATCAAAACCACGGTGAGATACCATTTCACACCAGTCAGAATGGCTGCGATCCAAAAGTCTACAAGCAATAAATGCTGGTGAAGGTGTGGAGAAAAGAGAACCCTCCTACACTGTTGGTGGGAATGCAAACTAGTACAGCCACTATTGGAGAACAGTGTGGAGATTCCTTAAAAAACTGGAAATAGAACTGCCTTATGACCCAGCAATCCCACTGCTGGGCATACACACTGAGGAAACCAGAACCGAAAGAGACACATGTACCCCAATGTTCATCGCAGCAGTTTATAATAGCCAGGACATGGAAGCAACCTAGATGTCCATCAGCAGATGAATGGATAAGAAAGCTGTGGTACATAAACACAATGGAGTATTACTCAGCCATTAAAAAGAATACATTTGAATCAGTTCTAATGAGGTGGATGAAACTGGAGCCTATTATACAGAATGAAGTCAGTCAGAAGGAAAAACACCAATACAGTATACTAACGCATTTAATGATAAACCCTTATGCAAGACAGCAAAAGAGACACAGATGTACAGAACAGTCTTTTGGACTCTGTGGGAGAGGGAGAGGGTGGGATGATTTGGGAGAATGCATTGAAACGTGTATAATATCATATTTGAAACGAATTGCCAGTCCAGGCTTGATGCACGATACTGGATGCTTGGGGCTGGTGCACTGAGACGACCCAGAGGGATGGTATGGGGAGGGAGGTGGGAGCGGGGTTCAGGATGGGGAACACGTGTATACCTGTGAAGGATTCATGTTTACGTATGGCAAAATTGATACAATATTGTAAAGTAATTAAGCTCCAATTAAAATAAATAAATATATATTTTAAAAAAAAGAAAAAAGTTAAGTTAAAATGAAATCATTAGGGTGGGCCCTAATGAAGTATGACTGGTGTCCTTATAAGAAGAGGAAATCTGGACGTAGAGGGACGACAATGTGAAGACACAAGGAGAAGACGGCCATCTACCAGTCATGAGAGAGGCTTCAGAAGAAATCACATCGGCAACACTTTGAGCTCAGATTTTTAGACTCCGGAATTGTGAGAAAATAAATTCATATTGTTTAAAAAAATAAAAACAAAAATGATACTAAATTGGCTTCCTAAAAGGCTCTAAGAACACTTACTCCTAGGAGTATGAGTGTGCATATTTCATTGCATTCAATTCAGATAATTTCAATTTTTTTCTTGCCAATTTGAAAGTAAAATTCTCATTGTATTATTTACTGTAGAAGATTGAAATAAATAGCCAAGTGGTCGTATTACCAATTTTAAGCTTTTTTTTTTTCCGCTTGTCTCATTTCACTTTAAATCTTTTTCTTATTTCTTATTGATAATTTTTTTCTTATTTCTTATTGATAATTTTTTTATTTCTTACTGATTTTTTTCTTATTTCTTATTGATAATTTTTTAATTTCTTATTGATAATTTTTTAACTTCTTATTGATAATTTTTTTCTTATTTCTTATTGATAATTTTTTTCTTATTCCTTATTGTTATAATCTGCAACTAACCTACAACATATGAAAGCACAAATTTAATTGGACCCTAAATATAATTGTCTAAATCAGATAGCTGACTGCCCTTTTATTCTTTGCCTTGCTTGTTGAAACCTGCCAGATAGAGTATTCTATCTGTATGAGAGCTGATAATAACTGGTAGCTTGAGAGGAGTGAAAAAGTAACTCAGAGCATGCAATGGAGCAGAAAAGAATAAGAGAACAATAATAAATTATTATTTTTTTAAATTTACCTTTTAACTAGAGGAAAATCACTTTGCAGTATTGTGTTGGCTTCTGCCGTACAAAAATGTGAATCAGCCATAATTATACATATATCCCTTCCCTCTTGATCCTCACCCCCCACCACCACGCCCCTCCTCCCACACACCCCTAGGTCATCACAGCCTGCCAGGCTGGGCTTCTCGTGCTATAGAGAAAATATACAAACTATCTCTTTTACACATGATGGTGTATATATGTCAATGCTACTTTCTCTATTCGTCCCACTCTCTCCTTCCTCCACTGTGTCTACTGTTTACAATAGCCAGAACATGGAAGAAACCTAGATGTCCACTGACAGATGAATGGATAAAGAAGTGGTCATATATACAAAGAATAAATTATTTTTTAAGATGCAAACAGGTTTTTCTCATAGGAGATATTTGATGTTTTCACATATGAAAATAAATAAGCATTTTCACTATGGAAAATCCTCCCTTCAATAAGCTTAGATGGGAGGCTCCAAATTCTATTTGGGAGGTTCTAGTCTAAATGATATCAGGGTGAGGTGAGGGCAAGAAAAACTAGAGCAGTGCTAACTGTTAACACAGTAGATATTGCATTGTGTCTCACAGTGGGTTTTGGTTCTTTGAAGCCCAGAAGTCAGCCCCATTCTCATTCTGACTGCTAAAAATGAGTCATTTCAATATGTCTTGGCAGCCTCAGATGCTAATGCAGGAGATTTTCTCAGAAAGTAGCAGTTGTATCAGCAGATACACTGCCATAGTTCTGCTAATTTTTTATTTTTGTTTTTTACATATAGAAATCATTCTACCTGAGAAAGCCTCCTGTTGGGTTCTGTGATATTTCCTTGCTTTCCCTTGTAGAAGTTTTGAAACTACAGATGTTCAGCTGATTATCAGCAGACACCCCAGGTCTAGACTTAGGTAAAGAGTGAGAAATGCCAGGCAGGGGGTTGTCTTGAAGATGTCACTGCTGTGAATCCATGGCATATGTCACAGATGTCTCCTGCATGGAGAACCTGCTGATTCTTGGTATAAATAATCTTGCTGATTCTGTGGAAGAGCTAAGAGGCAAAGAAAGCATATTATTGTTATTAAATGACTGGACTTCATTTGGCTTACTTAGAGAATAAGCACCAATGAAGTCAGTCCCTGCCAGTTAGAACCACCCAGGCAAAGCCCTTTAAAGAAACACTTAGATGACATTGTTTCTACTCATCTAAAGGGTTTCTCTAATAGCTCAGTGGTAAAGAACCTGCCTGCCAGTGCAGGAGATGCAGGTTTGATCCTTAGGTCATGAAGATCCCTGGAGAAGGAAATGACAACCTACTCCAGTATTCTTGCCTGGGAAATCCCATGGACAGAGGAGCCTGGTGGGCTATAGACCATGGGGTCACAAAAGAGTCAGACACGACTTAGTGACTAAACAAAGACAACTCATCCTAAAAGTTTTTGTTTTCTAAAAGTGCAATCTTTTGTCTTAGACCTGTGGGATTGTGGACAAAATCCTATATAGTAGAAGACTTAATTTTCTTATAATTTTTACTTCTCTTCATCATTGCACATCAGGAATGATATAAAATAATAGGAACAATATTAAAGAGTATAGGGCCTAAATCTTTGTGTACAGAGACTCAGCCGAGGAAAAGAACTCTTGAAGTTTTATTATCACCTGAGATTCTGTTAAGGAGAGACTTATTTGTTTGATGCATAAGAATTTATCACTGAGTGTGGCTATTCCTTTGGTGGGATGGGGACATTCTTAATTCTTCTGTCTGCTCTCTGATGGATGGGGATAAGAAGCTTGTGTGAGCTTCCTGATGGGAGGCACTGGCTGTGGGGAAAACTGGATTTTGCTCTGGTGGGCAGGGCCAAGCTCAGTAAATCTTTAATTCAATTGTCTGCTGATGGGTGGCACTATGTCCTCTCCCTGTTAGTTTGACCTGAGGTGACCCAGTCCTGGATTCTCCAGGCTGTATGGTAGGGCTACTGGTGACCTCCAAAAGGACTTATGCCAACACATGCCTCCCAGGTCTGTTGCTGGCAGTGCCCCTGTCCCCACGGCAGGCCACTGCTGACCACGTCTCTGCAGGAGACCCTCAAACAGTCATGGCAGGTCTGGCTCAGTCTCTTGTGGGTCACTACTCCTTTCCCCTGGGTCCTGGTGCACACAGGATTTTTTTTGTGTGTGTGGCCTCCAAGAGTCTCTGTTTCCCCCAGTCCTTTGGGAGTTGAGGAATTAAATCCCTCTGTCTTCAAAGTCAGATTGCCTGGGGATTCCCAATCCCTTTGCCAGATCCCCAGGTTGGGAAGTCTGTTTTGGGGCCTAGAACCTTTGCAGGTTCTTTGGTACTATTGTTCTCTAGTTTGTGGGTTGCACACCTGGAGGATATGGGATTTGATTTTATCATGATTGCCCCCCTCCTACCTTCTCATTGAGGCTTCTCCTTTGTCCTTGAACATGGGGTATCCTTTTTTGGGGGAGGGGTTCCATCATCCTCCTGTCAATGGTTGTTCAACAGCCCATTGCAATTTTGGTGTTCTCACAGGAGAAGATGAGCACATGTCCTTCTACTCTGCCATCTTGATGGACCATTCTCTGGATATGTGTGTGATAGTCATTCAGTTGTGTCCGACTCTTTTGTGACCCCAGGGGCTGTAGCCTGCGAGGCACCACTGGCCATAGAATTCTCCAGACAAGAATACTGGAGTGGGCTGCCATTTCCTTCTTGACCTTGCCAAGAGGAAGGGGATCTTCCTGACCCAGGGATTGAACCTGGGTCTCCTGTACTGCAGGCAAGTGCTTTACTGTCTGAACTAGAAGGGAAACCCATTCTATGGACGATCACTTTCTAATCTGCCTTTTACTCTGGAAAGTAGAGAAGAACTTAGTGTTTCAAGTTAGTAAGATAATATCTACCAAGTTAAGCAACTTTCCCAAAGGCCTGCAGCTACTAAGTGATTTACCTGAGATTTGATTCCAAATATATCTAGCTCAAATCTATCCCATGTAGATCTGGCTCACTTAAATGCACACTAACTATCCCAGTGAAGGTCAGTGACAACCTAAAGGGCAGCTTGTGGGACACAGAAACAACCTTCACTCTTCCCCCATCTGATTGTCCTGGTGATGTGCAAACTTCCAGAAGGAAAATTTTATGGAGGGAGAAACAACCTTGATGGGGAGTTTCAACTCTGACTTGAGAACATATTTCTCAAAACAGAAATTGCTTTATTTATTTATTTTTTCTAGTAAAGTATGGTTTTGGGCTTCCTAGGTGGCTCAGTAGAAAAGAATCCACTTGCCAATGCAGGAGCTGCAGGTGTCCCAGGTTCAGTGGTTTGGGAAGCTTCCCTGGAGTAGGAAATGGCAACCCACTCCAGTATGCTTGCCTGGGAACTCCCATGGACAGAAGAGCCTGGGGAGTTACGGGTCATGGGCTCACCAAGAGTTGGACACAACTGAGTGACTGAACACGTGCATAGTTGTTCTACAATGTTGGGCCAATCTCTGTTTTAAATGAGAAGACACTGAGTTATTTTACTAGGCAAGTTTTACACTGAGCTATTTTACAAGACAAGTTTTACATTTTGAGTGGAATAGGTTAGAAGGTAAGTTATGTTTTGACAATAACTAGAGCTAGATTTTTCTTTTCTATATATGAGTTATGGTGTGTAAATTTCAGCCTCACTGTGAATGTGTGTTATATGTGCTTTTAGGCAGCCAGAAACTATATTTATTCTGGCTGAATAATATATTTAGACTATAATAATTTCTCTTATGAGCTTAAGACTCTTATTTCCATCTGCCTCCTCTACATATCCCCAGGAATTCTCCATTATATGAAATGCCACATGTCTAGAAGTGAAGCCTCTATTTCCACCTGAACTGTTTTATCCTTGTTTTTATTTTGATCAGCGGCATTTACCTAAGTTTGAACAGTGGTTCTATTCTCTTCTAACTCCCCTTCCTTTCTTTCAACCAAAAGGTTTAATTGTAAATACATGAAGAATTGGGCTTTCCCGGTGGCTCAGCAAAGAACCTGCCTGCAACGCAGGGGACATGGCTTCGATCCCTGGGTTGGGAAGATCCCCTGGAGAAGGAAACAGCAACCCACTCCATTATTCTTGCCTGGAAAATCCCATGGGCAGAGGAGCCTGGTGGGCTACAGTCCAGAGGGTCACAAAGAGTTGGACACGACTGATGTGACGGAGCACGCATACACATAGAGAGTAATCTAGATGAAATTTGATAAATAGGAACTCGCTTATACAAGTGGGGACTGGGAAGTCTAAAATTTGTAGGACAGGGTGGCAGGCTGGAAACTCTTGGGTGAGACCTGGTACTGGCAGCCTCAAGGCAGAGTTTCTTTTTTCTCATGGAAATTAGTTTTTCTTTATGATCTTTCAACTGATTGATTAAAGCACACCTCATCATCCTCATTGTGGAGGAAATCAACTTTGCTTAAAATCAACTGACTATAGATGTTTTTGTGCTCATGAAGCTACTTCCCGAATAGCGATTTTATGGAGCCTGCATCTATGGAAGACAACTCATTCCACCATAAGATCATTTTTGTATGATTTTGGAGGAGATTTTTTTCTTCTCTCTTCATGGTCTATGAGGAAAAGAAATTATATTCCCTATTCACTAAGAGAGTTAGGAAATATGTACATTCCTTTCTTGTTTGGGTTTGTTGAATCAGTATTAAGGGGCATTAAATCTGGACGATTTCCTGTTAGGTATTTTACTAATGGCCATTTATCATCTTTTTCTCCTTATCACTGTGCACTGAGGTTGAAGGATTAGGCAACAGGAATTGAATTTTATTAAAGTGCAGATGAAATATTTCAGATAAAATATGTGCTTTAAAACACTTAATGAGGTTGTAGCTAACATATGTCATGCAAAATAAACAGAAGATATGATATCTATTCACAAATAGCTTGCAGGGTACTGGCATATTGAAATGTTCTAATGTGAGAACCTTATTAAACCTTATTAATAACCTTATTAAAAAATGAAAAGAAATACATTGCCTTACTTTTATAGATTAGATATATTAAAATATCAAATTTCATAAAATAAATTGATAGTCATGACATTTGAGGTCTCTCCGCACAGGAAAAAATGTTAATGCTAATCTATCATAGATTTAAAGGAAATTAGTTAATTATGTTCATGGGATTCTCAAGGCAAGAATACTGAAGAGGTTTGCCATTCCCTTCTCCAGTGGACCACATTCTGTCAGACCTTTCCACCAAGGCCCGTCCATCTTGGATGGCCCCATATGGCATGGCTTAGTTTCATTGAGTTAGGCAAGGCTGTGGTCCGTGTGATAAGACTGGCCTGTTGTCTGTGATTGTGGTTTCAGTCTGTCTGCCCTCTGATGCCCTCTCTCAGTGCCTACTGCCTTATTTGGATTTCTCTTACCTTGGATGAGGGGTATCTCTTCATGGCTGCTCCAGCAAAGTGCAGCCGCTGCTCCTTACCTCAGACGTGGGGTGGCTCTTCTCGGCCTTATGTAGCATGCCTTCCTCCAAAACCATTAACTCTCTGCTGGGGCCACGGCATCAGGAGCGGGTGTGGCGTGGCTCCTTCTCACCTCCCATGAAATTAAAAGACACTTACTCCTTGGAAGGAAAGTTATGACCAACCTAGACAGCATATTCAAAAGCAGAGACATTACTTTGTCAACAAAGGTCTGTCTAGTCAAGGCTATGGTTTTTCCAGTGGTCATGTATGGAAGTGAGAGTTGGACTATAATGAAAGCTGAGCGCCAAAGAATTGATTCTTTTGCACTGTGGTGTTGGAGAAGACTCTTGAGAGTCCCTTGGACTGTGAGGAGATTCAACTAGTTCATCCTAAAAGAGATCAGTCCTGGGTGTTCATTGGAAGGACTGATGTTGAAGATGAAACTCCAATACTTTGGCCACCTGATGTGAAGAGCTGACTTATTGGAAAAGACCCTGATGCTGGGAAAGATTGAGGGCAGGAAGAGAAGAGGATGACAGAGGATGAGATGGTTGGATGGCATCACCGACTCATGGACATGGGTTTGGGTGGACTCCAGGAGTTGGTGATGGACAGGGAGGCCTGGCGTGCTGTGGTTCATGGGGTCACAAAGAGTCATACATGACTAAGCAACTGAACTGAACTGAATTAATTATGATTCTCAAAATAAGTCATATCTACAGAAACAAATTGATCCTATTAAGAATTCTGGTCTTTTGCTGCAAGCTTTCTAAGAATTATTTAGTCGTTTTTATTGTTGCCTGATCTTTTAAATTAAACCTATGCTTTTATCATTCTCAAAGAAAGTCTGAGATCAAATTAATACAACTGGGCATTCCTGAAGTTATTATGCAACTAAAACAAATCTTCATGTACCAGGTAGAATTGCTTGTCTTTTTCAAATAGTGACTATCTTAAATGACTATTTCAAATGCATTGTTTATAACACTCTAATGGATTTTTTTGAATAGTGTTGGAGAACACTAGCAGTTCATCTCAAGGATGTCAGTCTTGATTTTTCTGCACACGTGTTAGTACTTCTTGGTTCCTCAGGAAATGCCAACACAACTTTTTCCTACTGAAAGGCTGTGCCCAATGTAAGTATTTTATTCTTTCCCTAATTAAGTTACTATAATGTAGTTCTGAAGAGCGTGGGCTTTGAGCCAGAGATTCCTGCCTCAATCACTTCTGAAAGCCAGATAATGGGTGAGCTTCTGATTTTTCTGAATTGATTTCCTCACAGAGCTGGCATGCAGATCAAATGAGCCAATATGTGTAAAGTACTTTGCAGGATGCCAGGCACATAGTGGCATAAATATAGCTAAGAGTTATGACTCTTAAATTCTAACTAGCTAGAAAATCTGAATGGTTTGTTCTCTATCAAAACCAAATGGAGATGATCCTGGGCAGAATATTTTTAAGTTAATGTTTCTATAGTCCCAGTTTTATTAAAAGGCAAAACAAAAACAAAAAGTCTTTGACTCATAAAATGAAATAACCCAGAACTGGATGTCCAAAAAAAAAAAAAAAAAAAAGGTGATCATTGAATAATTATTCAATGTTAGAGCTGCAAGAATCCATACAAATAATCTAGGGCGACCTCTTCTCCTTAAAAATAAGGCATTTGAGACCTAGAGCAACTTATCCATGGTTATAGTATAGCTAGAGAGCAGTAAGGTAGAAAGCTCCATTTTGACTCATTCTTGGAAAGAAACATGACACAACTTTTTGCCTTCTTAGCCTCTTTATTTAAATTATATTTTTAATTGGAGGATAATTGTTTTATACTATTGTATTTGTTTCTGCCATACATGAATCAGCCATAGGAATACATATGTCCCCTCCTTCTTGAACCTTCCTCCCACTTCCCACCCCATCCCACCCCTCTAGGTTGTCAGAGTACAGGGTCTGAGCTCCCTGCATCGTATAGCAAATTCTAACTGATTATTTTACATAAGGTAATGTATGTGTTTCAGCGTTATTCTTTCAGTTTGTCCCTCCCTCTCTCCTTCCCTCACTGTGTCCACAAATCTATTCTCTATGTCTGCATCTGCATTGCTGTCCTGCAAATAGGTTCATCAGTACCATCTTTCTAGAGTCCATATATATGCATTAATATACAATACTTGTTTTTCTCTTTCTGACTTTGCTCTGTATAATAGGCTCTAGGTTCATCCACCTCATTATACCTGACTCAGATGCATTCCTTTTTATGGCTGAGTAATGTTCCGCCATGTACATGGGCCACAGTCTCTTTATCCATTTGTCTGTCAAAGGACAGCTACCTTGCTTCCATGTCCTAGCTCTTGTAAATAGTGCTGCAATGAATATTGGGGGTACATGTGTCTTTTTCAATTATGGTTTCCTCAACTTCTTAGCTTCTTAATGAAGCAGATTTATCTATTTAATAGAGAAAACTATATTTTTCAAATGAGTTAAAAATTCTATCTATACAACATTTAAATTATTAAAGACACATAAGAGTGAATAAAATATGTTACAGAGCAGCTCCCCACTGCTAATTTATTCTGATTATTTTCTCATAAAGTGGAGGTTTTTCAGATTGGATTAGTTTATTTGTAACTAGCTGACTGATTAATTTATATGGTGCCCGATTTAGGCACTCCCACACTGCTCTCTGAGGGCTTGGTATCAGGAAGGAAAGCTGGCATTAAAGTCAGAACAACAGGAAGTCAGGAGTCAGATGAGCAACCTCTTCTCCTCTCTAGCTTGACTTGAGCTATTGGTATAATCACTAGTCTACTAACACTAAATTTTGGGATCACTGCCTTAAAAAATAAAAACATTCAGAATGAGACTCTGGTTCAGAAATCCTGCCCCCAATCAGATGATTCTTGTATTTGGCTGACTTGAAATTCTGGGAGTAGCAGACAGATTGGGTAAGCACATGGTTAGTATAATTTCTCTTGTTTGTGTGGGATCATGAGTGTTGTCTCCATTACGAGAGCTCTCCACTGATGACTTACACCCTGCACATAATGCTTATTCTATGGATTCACCCCTGATTTTATTTCATCTTTTGGATGTATAATACTTATTTGCCAAATGAGATTGAGGTGGTTGTTTATTGCATGTGAGCTTTTCATTTTGAGTCTCTTAGGCAAGTTTAAGCAAGCAGCAAATGCTAAAGTGAGTTTCCCCAAAGTTTATAATGGTTTATAGCATCTGTCCAACTTGGTGGAGCAATATTTTCATGCTAGCTGAGCAGATTTTGTGGAGTCTTCTTAGAGTTTTCAGTTTGATTTCTCTGTTGTCATTTGGTTTAGCCATTTCTATTTATTATCCTTTAAAAGAAGAAGAGACATGATTTCAACAGTAAAAACTTAGTGCAGTATTCTGGAAGAGCCTCAGAAAATCATATCAGTGTCAAAATGTTGAGTTGCAAACAGGGCATCACAAACCTAAGAGTAGTGTCCTTATTTTAAGTAGGGATAGAATGAAGATTTAGCTATTTGAATTTAGGAAATGAAGCTTGTCACTTAAACATTAGAAGTGGATCAAATAATCTAGAAATCAATGAGAGAATCACTCACTTTAACTATGAGAGTAACAGATGTCAAATTTTTGAGAGAAGGATGCCATTAGGAATTTTTACAATGTCTACCCCAGTAGGAAACAGCTTCTTTGCATCTTCATGAAGTGCCTCCAACCTCTCTTTGGGCTCCTCTCATGTTTTGGGCTCCAAAATCACTACAGATGGTGATTGCAGCCATGAAATTAAAAGACACTTACTCCTTGGAAGGAAAGTTATGACCAACCTAGATAGTATATTCAAAAGCAGAGACATTACTTTGCCAACAAAGGTCCGTCTGGTCAAGGCTATGATTTTTCCAGTGGTCATGTATAGATGGATCCAACCAGTCAGTCCATTCTAAAGGAGATCAGCCCTGGGTGTTCTTTTGAAGGAATGATGCTAAAGCTGAAACTCCAGTACTTTGGCCTCCTCATGCGAAGAGTTGACTCATTGGAAAAGACTCTGATGCTGGGAGGGATTGGGGGGAGGAGGAGAAGGGAACAATAGAGGATGAGATGGCTAGATGGCATCACCGACTCGATGGACATGAGTTTGAGTGAACTCCGGGAGTTGGTGATGGACAGGGAGGCCTGGCGTGCTGTGATTCATGGGGTCGCAAAGAATTGGACATGACTGAGCGACTGAACTGAACTGAACTGAACATGTAGCAGGAACTCTGGGTCTGAAATGAGATCAGATTTTTAAGTTACCACTAAGTGAACATCATTTAGCATTTTCATTCCTCTAAACGAGCTCATCAAATAATTGCCTTCTAATGGCAGGCAAGCAGGATGACAAGCAGGATGAGGCATCAAGAAGCTAATGAAAATTTAAAGTAGTCTCCATTTTCCGTTGGCTTGGGAGAAGTTTATCAGAACAATGACACACCCCACAGAAAGTGATATGCCTTCTAGAATGATTGAAGCAAAGACATACAGAACCAGGATAAGTCATCTGCTTTCCCAAAGCATAGCAGTGGGTAAAACTTTGCAAATCAAAAACCAAAAAGTTGATTAAGACTCTTATATCTGAATAGAACTGTCCTTGTCTATAAGTAGGCATCTGATATAAAGATAAAATATCACTAATGCCATCTGCTTTTAGGTATTCTCTCAGGTATTTCTGGATCTGTCCCAGGGGATTTTCATTTGCTCTAACTTCTACTCCTAAAAAATACTTAAGCTGTATACTAATGATGGAGGATACTTTCTTTAGTTTGGGTTTACCCCAAATCAGACCTCAAGACAGTAAAATAACTGCACATATGTTATTTGGGAAGCGATCCTGTAACCTAAAGTGGAATCTGGCTGTTCACCTCTCAGAAGTCAATAAGGAAGCAAGGCTGGTGGAAGTTTCCTTTATTCCAGATGCTGGCAATGGTGGGGGAAGTCTTTGGAACTCCTATCCAAAGACTGATTCCCCCATCCCCACTCTGACACTGATAATCAGTGGGCAAGAGCTTTTATAGGCTGAGGGACGGGGCTACATGCAGAAACAGCACAGTCAGCTCTGGCAGTCATCTTCAAATTAGTCATCGGTGGTCTGATCAGTGTTATCTTGGTTGTTTTAGGTACAGTTAATCTTCAGTTCCAGAGTAACGCTGTTTCCATTTCTTTGACGCCAGTTCTCGGAACTGTGGCAGCTTATATCACGGCTACAGTCTGGTCATCATGTAGTTAACTTCTCCACCTGGTGGAGGTTTCAGTATCTAGAAGATAGCTCACAGGATGTGGTTCAGATTTCCCAGGTGGCACTAGTGGAAAAGAAATCACCTGCCAGTGCAGGAGACTAAGAGACGTGATTTGATCCCTGGGTTGGGAAGATCCTTTGGAGGAGAGCATGGCAGCCCACTCCAGTATTCTTGACTGGAGAATTCCATGGACAGAGGAGCCTGGCAGGCTATGATCCATATTGTCACAAAGAGTTGGACATGACTGAAGTGACTTAGCACGCACAGGTACACATTATCCATAGTCCTTGTGGAGGACTATGGACTACTCAAAGGTCCTTGACTTGCTTATGACTAAACTTATTATTATTTGGTCTCCTTTGACCGCTTTCTTTTGTTTCCACATTTTCTCACTTCTCTGATTAAACTTATTCTTTGGCTGAAAATTTTCCACAGGCAAAAGGCAGGCTGAGGACATGGGAGGGTAGGACCATAGGGTCCTGCTCCATTTCATCTCAGAAAGTGCTATCGATGGTATGGGAAAATTGAGAGAGAAAAAGGAGAAAAGCCAGTGGAGAAAGTCTGAATGAGTGGGTTATCAGCACTGACAGATAGACCTCAGTTCTGGGGGGGGGGGGGGGGGGGGCGTGGGTCTTCTGAGAAACCATGTAGAATGTACTTCAGTATTATCAGTGGAAGAGAAAACTGGCTTATTTATTCAACAACTCTCATCCTTCATTTGTTGCGGCGTTACCTGGCATCTTGGGCTATCTTGTACATGTGTTGAACAAGCTTTTGTGGTGCTGGAAAAAGCCCCAGACAGGGAAACAGAAGGATTTAACACTTCACAGCTCTACCCTCATATCCTAATCACCTCCCAAAGCCTCCACCTCCAAGCATCAGCATACTGGGGATTAGGTTTCAACATGAGTTTTGGGGGAGGGATACAAACCCAAAGCTTATAGAACTGTCCCCCTGGACCCTCTGAATTTATGTCCTTCTCACATACAAAATGTCTTTTTATACTGTTCATGGGGTTCTGTTCATAATGAGGTACAGGGGAGCCTGGCGTGCTGTAGTCCATGGGGTCATAAAGAATCAGACTCAACAATACACACAAAATGAATTCATTTCACCCTCAGTGACCCTAAAAGTCTTGACTTGTTCCAGCATCAACACTAAAGTCCAAAGTCTCATTTAAATATTAAATCAGTGATGAATGAGTGACGCTTGAGGTAAAATTAATCCGGGGAAAAATTCCTCTTCAGCTGTGAACCTGTGAAAATCAAACAAATTATATGCTTCCAAATTACACTGGTGCAACAGAGATGGGATAGACATTTCTATTTCAAAAGAGAGAAATAGATAAGAAGTATTAAATGAATTAAGTAAGCCATGAGACTGAGGTGGCTTTAACATCATGGTAGCCTATGTACGTGAACCAAAACCTAAATGTGTATTGCCCCTAGGTTAAGAAATTGAAATGTAAGGACAACCAAGGACAAATGGTCAACTAGCCTTTCCAAAACCAGGCGACTGCTTAAACTACAGCCAATTACATAATTGCTTTGCTTCTGCATCATCTCTATAAACGTTTTTCCTCTAGTTCCTGTAGGTGAAGTGATTCTAACTACTTCTGGTTTGATGCCGTCTGATTCAAACTGATGGTTCAAATAAACTCTGAAAAATTTTCCTTAGTTTATCTTTTAACAGAAGAAAGGAGTGATATAGGTCCTAAGCAAGCTCAAAACCTAATGGGGCAAATTTCATAAGACCCTAAGTCTCAGGAACAATCTTCTGGGACTCAGTGTTCTGCCTTCCAGACCCATAGCAGGTGGCAATGTCACCTCTGTCATCACTTGGTGGGGCCCCACACATGCCAACGGCTCTCTGCTGGGGCTCTGAGGTTCTGGCAGTTTGAGGTTCTGTGCTCTTGGCTCTGCCAGGTGGTCCTTTGAACCCAGGTGAAGGCATCCATGCCCCCAAGCCTGTGCACTCTGGGCCTGTGATAGGAGTGGCAGCCCTGATGATCTCTGAATTGCTCTCAGGGACATTCTTCCACTGTTTTCAAGAATGGCTTCATCCATATGTCTTCTTTGGAGAAGAAGACATACGGATGGCTAACAAACACATGAAAAGATGCTCAACATCACTCATTATTAGAGAAATGCAAATCAAAACCACTATGAGGTACCACTTCACACCAGTCAGAATGTCTGCAATCCAAAAATCTGCAAGCAATAAATGCTGGAGAGGGTGTGGAGAAAAGAGAACCCTCCTACACTGTTGGTGGGAATGCAAACTAGTACAACCACTATGGAAAACAGTGTGGAGATTCCTTAAAAAATTGCAAATAGAACTGCCTTATGACCCAGCAATCCCACTGCTGGGCATACACACCAAGGAAACCAGAATCGAAAGAGACACATGTACCCCAATGTTAATCGCAGCACTGTTTATAATAGCCAGGACATGGAAACAACCTAGATGTCCATCAGCAGATGAATGGATAAGAAAGCTGTGGTACATATACACAACGGAGTATTACTCAGCTGTTAAAAAGAATACATTTGAATCAGTTCTGATGAGATGGATGAAACTGGAGCCGATTATACAGAGTGAAGTAAGCCAGAAAGAAAAACACCAATACAGTATACTAACACATATATATGGAATTTAGAAAGATGGCAATGATGACCCTGCATGCAAGACAGCAAAAAAGACACAGATGTGTATAGCAGACTTTTGGACTCAGAGGGAGAGGGAGAGGGTGGGATGATTTGGGAGAATGGCATTGAAACATGTATACTATCATGTAAGAATCGAATCACCAGTCTATGTCCGATGCAGGATACAGCATGCTAGGGGCTGGTGCACGGGGATGACCCAGAGGGATGTTGTGGGGAGGGAGGTGGGAGGGGGGTTCATGTTTGGGATCGCATGTACACCCGTGGTGGATTCATGTCAATGTATGGCAAAACTAATACAGTATTGTAAAGTAAAATAAAGTAAAAAAAAAAAAAAAAAAAAAAAAAAAAGAATGGCTTCAGGTTTCTAGAGACAGTTGATCCCTACTAATCTCCTTATGAAAGGGTAACTTGGCCATCTTCAGTGCTCTTCTTTTTTGCAATATGGATAGGCTGAGAATTTTCCAAATGTCTAAGTTCTGCTTTCTTTTTGATTAACAATTCCATCTTTAAGTAATTTTCCCTCTTCTCACATTTTACTGTAAGCAATCAGGAAGATCTAAGTGGCACCTCCAAACCTTGCTTAGAAATCTATTCAGCTAAAGATATTTATAGGTTGAAGATTCTACCTTCTATAAAATACCAGAAAATGAAATAATTCAATGAAATACTTTGCTACTTTATAACAAGAGTAGTCTTTCCTCCAGTTTCCAGTAACATGTTCCTCATTTCCACCAGAGATCTCATCTGAATGGCCTTTATGGTTCATCTATTTCTATCTGCATTCTGTTTATCATTCCTTAGGTACACTGTAAGAGGTCGAGGCTTTCTCTATAGCTGTTCTTTTTCCCTTTTGAGCTCTCACCAGAACTGACCTTAATGGGGTCCATTCATGGAAATGGAGACTTTTTCTATCATGAAACTCAAAATTCTTCCAGCCTCTACCCATTATGTAGTTACAAAGCTGTTTCCACATTTTTAGATATTTGTTTTAACAGTACCCTGCTTCTTGGTACCAATTTCTCTATTAGTATGTTCAGACTGTTGCAACAAAATATCATATACTGGGTGGTTTATAAACAACAGACATTTCTCACACTTCTGGAGGGTGAAAAGTCCAAGATCAAAGTGCCAGCATGGTTGTGTTCTGGGGAGAGCACTTTTCATGGTTCATAGACAGCATGTTCTTGCTGTATTCTTACATAGTAGAAGAGGCTAAGGATCCATTCGTGAAAGTTCCACCCCCATGACTTAATTATCTCCCCAAGACCCCACTACTAATACCATCACCTTTAGGGCGTTAGGATTTTGAATCCAAACATTCATAGCATAGCCCTGTGTGTCTTTCCTCTGTCCTCTCTTTACTCCTTGTGTACTGTGTGCATGCTGAGTCACTTCAGTTGTGTCTGACTCTTTGAAACCCTATGGAGTGCAGGGCACCAGGCTCCTCTCTCCATGGGATTTTCCAGGCAAGAATACTGAAGTGGACTGCCATGCCCTCCTTCAGGGAATCTTCCCAACTCAGGGATAGAAGCCTTGTCTCCAGCATCTCCTGCATTGGCAAGTGGGTTCTTTACCACTAGTGCTACCTGAGAAGCCACTTTACTCCTTAGTATTTTTGAATTTCCTACCTTCATTCTTCTCTTTTCGTGAGACATAAATCCCCTGATAATGTCAGCAAAGCCATGGTTTTCATCATCTCCTGATGACTATAAAAATTAAACCACTAGCCCAGACCCTCTTCAGAGATCTAGACTCTATTGGGTAATTTCCTTTGAAAATGTCATTAGTCTCCCCAAACCATCAATTCCAAGATGAATTAGGTATTTTTATTCTTAAACAAAGGTCCTTTATTTGACAAAGGTCTGTATAGTAAAAGTTATGGGTTTTCAAGTAGTCATGTATGCATGTGACAGTTGGAGCATGAGGAAGACTGGGGGTCAAAGAATTGATGCTTTTGAACTGTGGTGCTGGAGAAGACTCTTGAGAGTCCCTTGGACTGCAAGGAGATCAAACCAATCAGTCCCAAAGGAAATCAATCCTGAATATTCATTGGAAGGACTGATACTGAAGCTGAAGCTCCAATAATTTGGCTACCTGATGTGATGAGCCAACTCATTGGAAAATAGCCTGATGCTGGGAAAGATTGAGGGCAGGAGGAGAAGGGGGCAACGGTGGATGAGATGGTTGGATGGCATCGACTCAATGGACATGAGTGTGAGCAAACTTCGGGAGATAGTGAAGGACAGAGAAGCCTAGCGTGCAGCAGTCTCTGGGGTGGCAAAGAGTCGGACACAACTGAGCGACTGAACAGCAACATTCTCAAATAAGCCTTCTTTTATGTTTCTTATCTGAGGGACTGATACTATTCAGTTGCCAAAATGGAGTTTTAATAGAGTCTTTCAATATAAATGTTATATTTATATTCTCAGTTATATCCCCACAGATGGTGTTTAAAGTTTTGACACTGGAGGGAATTGCCTAAAAATGAATGCAAATAAGAAAGAGGTAAGATGAAGGGTGAACCTGTAGTACAATAGCTTTTAATGTAATTGAGAACTAAAGCTATTATTAATAAAGTGAATTATGAAGAATTGTTTAGCAAAATTTTACAAGTGACTGAAAAAATACCCCAATCAAATGTCTTCTAGTAAGATAATTGGGGCAAAAGCCAAAAAAGTCATTATCCTTAGTTTTTGGAATTCACAGGCTGGCAGGGTAGGTTTATTGAAAAATTGAATTTCATGTATGTGTATCCTTGGGCTATAATAACTACCTCCAAAAGCCAATTATAGGAATTAGAAATAGTCTAACACTGTTATTATTTTATTTGAAGAGAAGTATTGAAATTTGTTTTATGCTGCACAAAGAACTTGTTTGATGTATATTTCATGAGCCCTAGTTGAGAGGGAACATTTCATACTGGAATATATGAAAGCTTCTAATCAAACATTAATGTCAGCAAGAGTTCTCTTTTGTGGAAGAAAGTTAATGTGATGAAAAAATAAAAAGGGCATAAGAATACCCTGAAGATGCTAATCCATTTTGGACAAGATAGAGGGCAGGGAGAATTCCCAGTAATGGACAGATCTTGATGTCTGGATTGAAGTCAGGAGCCTGGGGCTACAGAAGTGGCTTTGACCTTGACTTCTGCAAGGTGCCTCTTAACCTTCCCTTCTCTTAGCTATGTCTGCACCATTGTTACACCTGCTTAGTGACACAAAAACTCTGAGTGGTTTGCCTTTAAATCTCTTCACACAATTTCATGTTTGGGAGAAAACAACAGTTTAGTTTAAATGAATATAGGACCTAATGTGAGCAATTTCTGAAGGGGAAACAGGTGCTTTCAAGTGTGTTCATTTCATGTGGCATAATATACTTGCTGGCCTGTCTTTTCCAGTTATTCCAGGCTGAGTGTGGCTATGGGCTCATATTGCCCTGGGATGGGAATTTTCACAAGGCCTGTGCATGACTTAAAAGCCTTCAATAAAGTTTCCCTTTCTCTACCCTCAACCTCCAATACTTTGGCCACCTCATGCGAAGAGTTGACTCATTGGAAAAGACTTTGATGCTGGGAGGGATTGGAGGCAGGAAAAGAAGGGGATGACCGAGGATGAGATGGCTGGATGGCATCACTGACTTGATGGACGCAAGTCTGAGTGAACTCCGGGAGCTGGTGATGGACAGGGAGGCCTGGCGAGCTGCGATTCATGGGGTTGCAAGAGTCAGACACGACTGAGTGACTGAACTGAACTGACTGACCCTCAACCTCATGTAAGAAGGAGTCCTTACATTTATTGATCTCTTGTAAGTCAACTGTTTCCTGCTTGAAAATCCAATGTGCAGAAATCTGTTTGTTCCATCTTGCCTTCTTGATTGAAAACCATGCCGTTAACTAATTCCAGAACATCTGTTGTGAGGTGAAGGTGAAGTCGCTCAGTCGTGTCCGACTCTTGCGACCCCATGGACTGTAGCATACTAGGCTTCTCTGTCCATGGGATTCTCCAGGCAAGAATACTGGAGTGGGTTACCATTTCCTTCTCCAGCGGATCTTCCTGACCCAGGGATCGAACCCAGGTCTCCCGCATTGGAGGCAGATGCTTTAACTTCTGAACCACCAGGGAAGCCCTCTGTTGTGAGAATTGGGTCCTAAAACAGTGTCTTGACCACAGGGGCCTCCTCTCTGGAACAATCTGAGAATCTGTTCTTTGACTCCTTCCTTCTTGTTTGAGTTTCATCCTGTCCTTATTCTGTCCTTCCCCTTGTCACCTCCTTTCTGGTGCATTGTGGCTTTTCAACCATCTGTTGATAATAATTTGGGCTAATAAAGTATATAAAAACACTAACATTCATTTAGTATAATAACCTGATTTTCACTACCACCAAATTTTAACTTCCAACTTGAATGGAACACAATTTTAAATCCCTGTCTGAAGCTCAGATTTACTTTCACTGAAATTATGTCAATTTTATGAGCTTTTTCTGAAGTCAGAATCTTTTCAGAACTGAATTAAAAACAGTGATAGATCTTACATATATCCCCCACACTTATCAATGTACCTTTCCTTGTACTTTCTTCTAATCAAAAGTGAGTAATTTTTATCTTTTTTTCCTTTAGTTTGAGTTAAAAAACTGATTTTTTACTGGAAAATTCAATTTTACATAACCTTGGTTTTATTACTGGCTTTGATTTGATTACTTTAAAAAGAGAATTGAAGCTACTCTAATGGCAGTCTGTCTAAATACCTAATTCTTAATAAAACCACATTTGAACATTACATAATCATATTTTAAGAGAGAAGTGTAATTTATTTTTTAACATTTTACTCCCAAAGTTATTTGCTTCAAAAGCACAATACCCTTTTTATGCCTAGAAAGGAGAAAAAGCTCTGAGAATGCAATGTCTATGTTCTTTGATCCCCATAGTCTTTAACATAATGACGCTTTTATTTGTTACCATTTTATGTGTTAGAAATAAACGCAAGATGCATTTATTTCATAAGATGCAACTTATCTGGAAACCTTGGGAGGATTAAATCATGTAATATATGTAGTGCTCCTGGCACATCACAGGCTTTCAGCACATCCTGATTTGATTGCAACTTTGGAAGATTGAGAGTAGTTGGACTAATAACCAAGAAAGATAATTTTCAAGGACATTTTTTTTTTAATATGGAAAAGATAAGTATTTCCTTCTCATACATCAGTACAGGAAAAGCTATTTTGATTTAATTTTCTAACTCAAATAAAACATGTCTCTGTGCCCCTATTCTCTAAGGAGGTGAGAAATAAAATCTCAGTCACGTGTTTTTATTGTCTTCTCACGCCTTGGATTCCAAATTTGGAGGGGGAAAGGATACTTCTGTGCATATAGAAAGATGTGGGAGGTGGAAGGCCCTCCCTGTTCCTGTAACTCCTTTTTCTGGAAAAGCTGCTTTCCATTTTTCTCTCCACCACCTACCAAGATCTGATACTTCCTACAAGCTCAGAAATGTGTTCTCCAAAAATCCTAGAGAGGATTCATGGACTATAGGCTTGGTCCCTAATGACCTTTCCTGACCAGCTCTTGGCTTCCCTGGGTATCCCACAAGCCATCACCAGCAGAGATATTATCTGTATTCATGGCATCTCCCCAAACCCTGTGTGCATGCTCAGTCACACAGTCATGTCTGACTCTTTGCAACCCCATGGACTGTAGCCCCCACCAAGCTCTTCTGTTCATGGGATTTCCAGGCAAGAATACTGGAGTGAGCTGCCATTTCTTCCTCCAGGGGATCTTCCCAACACAGGGATCAAACCTGCAGCTCCTGCATTGCAGGCAGATTCTTTACCACTGAGCCACTGTGGAAGCCTACCCAAACCCCTAGAGCTTACCTTGTCTGAGGAAACTACCCCCGGCCCCCATTTAAAAAAATATTTTTATTTATTTATTTATCTGGCTGCAGTGGGTATAAATTGTAGCACACGGGACCTTTAGTTATGGCAAACTCAGTTGTGGGATCCAGTTCCCTGATCAGGGATTGAACCCAGGCACCCTGCATTGGGAGCATGGAGTCTTAGCCACTGGACCCCCAGGGAAGTCCCAGGAAACTTCTTTCAGCTGTCTTCTTTCCTAGCACCAACCTTTATCCTGTTCACTCCAAGTGTTTTCACCTCAAATTTAACCCATGGGAGAATTATTGCTTATGCATAGCAGATTTTATTTTCAAATTTCAGTGAGCCTTGGGTAGAGTACAAAGTTTTAGCCATCTCTGGGGGAAAAGGAAGAGAACAATAACCCTTATCCTTTTAGCAACCTGTGTTAGGGAAAATAATATATACATTAAGACAAGGATGAGTCATCCTACAATAGTTAGTTTTTCCATCACTTTTATGATGTAAGTTCTTTAGCTATTACACCATGCTCACTAAGGAAAGCGATTGGTCCTGGCCTCCTAGTCCATGAGGGTCTGTCCCTTCCTAGACTGCACGACTGCTTTGCTGTTAAGAGAGAAGAGAGCTCTTAGTAATTGGTGAATCTGGGCAGAATCCTTTGAGAAGGTGTTTACTCATTCCTTGGGCTCAAAACATTCACCATGAACATAACTGAAGTCTCTTCGTGTCTCTTCAGGACTGATCCCATCATGGTTCACATCCTTCTTCTGATTAGTCACTATTAGAAACTCAACAACCCATGTCATCCATCACCAGGACTCATTACTGCACTCTCATTCATCTGCTTCCATCGTTTGACCCAGTCTTCTTCTCACAGGCTTCCTAAACCCTTTTGCTGTGCTTCCTGCCATTTGGAAAGTTTCCTTCATCCTTATCCCATTTTTGCCCATTCCCTTCATCTTTTGTTTTTTCTAGTAGAAGCCTATCTTTCCCATGATGCTATTTGCTCTCCTTCAATCCTTTTAACCGGAGGATGTGATTTCTTCCTTACATTCTTACTTCCTTCTAGAAGTAGGATAAACAGCTCCCCCTTTACTCCTCTTAATTCCTTATTGATTGCAACAAAGTAAATTCAGAACATGTTGGCCAGTTTTAAGTTTTCACTTGCACTTCATCATTCCAGTCCAGGGGCCTTGGGAATAATGATGTTGCTCTACAAGGGTTCCTCTGCACCTATTTCAATGGCAGCAGAAAGAAAAGCTTTCATGCTTAGGTTGTCATAGGAGCAGAATCTGCATTTAGACTGAGAAGTGGTATCATATGTCAAAACAGTATCTGGCAACCAAAATGATTTTGAGTAAAAAGTGAACCAAACATACTTCAATGAGTGTTTCTATCACCTTTGGCGTCTTCCTCATAGATTATAAAATATTGCACTTTTCATAAATTTACTTTTTGTTAATTACCTGTGTTCATAGATGAACAAAACAAGGAAAATGAACAAAGGAACAAGATATAAGAAGATGAGTAAAGGAAACAAGTGATATTCTCTTATGTCCCATATTAAATATAGGACCATGGGAAGGTCTTGCACTAAAGATTTGTTATCATGGGTAATTGCCATATTTTGCTAGATGTGGTTTAAGCACAAAGCAACATATCTTTTAAAAAAATGAGCTTACAGTCTGAAGAACAAAATGATAACTCCAAACTGCATCTGTAATAGCTGTTCTGTTTTCTCAGCTGAACATTAAAAAATAAGAAAAAATATTTTTGGTTATCATTTGATGTTTTGATTGATAGATACAAAGAAATTATTTGCCTGTCTTGTTCTGAGAGGTTATGGTTTTGTTGCATTGATTGTTTTCAAGACTGTTTCCTGACAGACATTGGCTTAACAGATAAGCTTGGATCAGGTGAGTGAGGAGCACACTTTGCCACCAGATGGAAACCTGCGATAATCAGTGAAGTCGGTTCCTGTCTGGCCTGGAGAATTCCATGGACACAGTCCATGGGGTCGCAAAGAGTCAGACATGACTGACTGAGCGACTTTCACTTTCACTTTTCAGGTTCCTGTCACCAGGTGTGTGTCACCCAGGTAACAGGAGCCCCTTTGGTACACTGTGCACCATTTCCAGAAAGCATTAGTTAAAATGGCCAATCTTTGCTCTGTGTGTATTCTCTCAACCTGATTATGTTATTTTCTTGGGAGAAGATGAGGTGCTAGGATCAAACCATTTGGCTCATAATGAGATGCTTTCCATATTCACGATCCTTAGGTCATTGTCATATTCAGAACTATATTAGATAATAAAATTTTAAAAGCCCATTTTCTTTCCGAGCTGCTCAATTTTAGTAACTGTTGAAGTTCACACCACCATTTCTATCCCTGCGCTAACTGCCTACAGGAAACATAGAAACTTAATTATTGACAGACCAAATATTTGCTTCTTTGGGAAACCAGAATATTCCATAATTTAAGAACTTAGCAAATATTTCCCCTAAAGCCAGATTTTGCACTTAGTTGTGGGTTGTTTTTAAAAATAGCAGCATAACATTTTCAAACTGCAATTGGAATCTTTTATCTTTTTTGAGGTCTGAGTATAGGTCATGAATTCTTTTTAAAATATTTACTCTTTGCTGAATTTTGCCTTTTTTTTCTTTCATGTGCTATAAAATATCAGCTTACAAATTGGTAAGCCTCTATGTGTACTATTTTCTTTCAATATATGAGTAATTTCTATGCCATGTGATGTATTTGTAAAGGCCCACCAATTAGGTTGTGCTGTGTAAAAGGATCTCATTTCAGAGGGTCCATATCCAATTTTATTTTCTCTTGCTTAATCTGCAGCTCTTTGAAAAACAATGTACTCGAATAGGCTCTCATTTGGTGTGAAGAAATTGATTTGCTTTACAGGAGTAGCCTTCTTTAGGGCACTACAAACTATCATATGCAAATGCTTTGAGAAATCTGAAGTGTTATGAAAATAAAAAACATTATTGTTCTTATTTTCTTATGGCTTTTAGATGACTTGCTTTTTATGAATTACCTCTGGGAAGTCCCCCAAGACATTAGTATTGTGGAAACAGCTCTGCCTGGTTGAGACTTTTCAATCTGGTTTTATCTATCAAAATAAGGTTGTTCAAGATGGTTTCTGTCCTTGAGAGTGGGAGAAGCTAGAATCTTCTCTATGCTTTTCCAATTGTCAGTCCATTTCAGAACATTATTGTGAAAAGGGAGTGGGATTTGTGAAAAGGGCAAGAGATTAAGAAACAGATGGAGTATCTGTTTTGATCTCCTATAGAACTCTGGGCAAGTCATAGAGACTATTTGAGACTCAGTTTCTACATCTGTAAAATGAGGGTGAATATACTTGCTTTGGCTTCCCAGGGGGCTTGGTGGTAAAGAATCTGCCTGAAAATGCCGGAGATGCAGGAGTTGGGGGTTTGATCCCCGGGTTGGAAAGATTTCCTGGAGTAGAAAATGGCAACCGTCTCCAGTATTCTTGCCTGGAAAATCCCGTGGACAGAGGAGCCTGGAGGGCTACCGTCTATGGGGTCACAAAGAGTTGGACGCGACTGAGTGTGCACACACGGTGATGACCATACTTGCTTCTCTTGCCTACTTTCTGGAATAAAAAATTATCATGGATTTCAAAGTGCTACAGAAAGATAGTTATTACTAAGACTTATTTATTCATGTACTCTTTTTCACTGGAGAGTCATGCACATAAACTGTGCTGTTTTAAAATTACAGTCACTAAATGGCATTTAGTATTATTCCATTAGTCAATATTATAAAACACCAAAAACTCTTTTCTATTTGCTTACTCTAAAAAAGTAACTGAGGAAAAGGTTTAAACCTTACATAGAGGACTTATCATGAGGACCTAAAGACATGATACAGTTTCCCAGAATATCTGGGTTTCTTTTATTTATTTAAAAAAGTTTTTCTTTGGCCATGCCACATGGCTTACAGGATCTTAGTTCCCTGACCAGGGATTAAACCCAGGCTCATGGTGATGAAAGCCTCGATTCCTGATTTCTAACCAGTGGACCACCAGGGAATTCCTCTACCTGGGTTTCTTTTAAACATGGGTTTCTATTTTTAATTTTTAAGTCAGATAACTGATTATATTTTCCTCTTCACACTAGCTTCTATGAACCTCTAAGTTAAATTTATAGTTTGGGCAATGGCAACCCACTTCAGTATTCTTGCCTGGAAAATTCCATGGACAGAGAGCCTGGAGGACCACAGTCCTTGGGATTGCAAAGAGTTGGCCATGACTGAGTGGTTGAGCACGGGTGGTCCAGTGGTTAAGAATCTGTCTTGCAAAGCAGGGGACATGGGTTTCATATCTGGTCAGGAAACTAAGATTCCACATGCGATACAACAAAGAAGCCCAAAACTAGAGAACTATGCACCTCAACAAAAGATCTTGCATGATGCAACAAATATCCCTCATGCCACAACTAAGACCCAATGCAGCCAAATAAATAAATATGTATTTTAAAAAATTCATGGTTTATACCTAGCAGAGTATGTATAACTTTATATGTGTGTTTTAATCTCACCACTGTCTTCAATTATTTTGGACTGGATTTTCCTTTTTTTCACAGTTTCCTCCCTCTATATAAATACAAAAGAAATAATTCTTCTATAAGACTTTTGAAGTAAATACTAAAACTTACTAGCATGTAGGTGGCTCAGACGGTAAAGCATCTGTCTACGATGTGGGAGATCCAGGTTCAATCCGGGTTGGGAAGATCCCTTGGAGAAGGAAATGGCACTCCACTTCAGTACTATTGCCTGGAAAATCCCATGGACAGAGGAGCCTGTTAGGCTACAGTCCATGGGGTCGCAAAGAGTCGGATACGACCAAGTGACTTCACGTTCACGAGCATGTAATGAACACTTACTATGTACTAAGACCCTATATAAAGAGTATCTCGTTTTTTATTTGCCATGAAAAAAGCATTATTTCTTACATTTTACAAATGCAACTGAAGCTTAGAAAGTTTAAGTCACTCACCCAGTGGCCTTCCATTGCCAAATGGAGGTTTCTGAATTCCAACGCAGATTTATCTGACTCCAAAATTGATGGTGGGTTAGTCATTATACTATACTGCCTTTTGATATTAATTATAATAATGTAACAAATGACTATTATTATTGTTGTATAATCAAAGGCTTTTGATGCAGAACACTTAATCTTTATCAAGAGCATATACAGTGTAGAATACACTATGTGTTTTAAGACTATATGGTTCATATCTTTGCTTGAAAATTGGATAGAGCAAGTCTTTTGTCACCTCTTTCTTTCACTTCCATAAAATGATATCAAGGTCTGTTTTTCTATATGGCTGGTATTATACCCCTCCCAAGTGCATGCCTCTTGGTGACGTATGGAGAAACACATCCAGCAGTCCCCGTTAGCAGGCAGTGGATACATCCTGGCCCTTTCTAGCCATCTTCTGTCATGCTTTGTTCTTTAAGTTGTACTTCAAATACCTTTGCTACTCCCTTTCCTTTCACGACTTTCAAATGTCGTTATCTATTGTCATATCTTACTGTTTAGATTTGCTGAAATGGAAACGTTCTGTTTAGTCTCCTTTCTTTTTGTATACGGTAACTGCCCTTAAAGGGCTGTGTTTTGTTTTTTTTTGACACAGTCACAGACATGGTGGTAAAAAAATGGTTGAGAAAATGAAAGATGAAAGATGAAAGATGACCAACAGCAGGATCCTGGCTGTGGTGGTGGGAAGATGATGTTTGATAGCACAATAAGGAAAACACTGTGGAGTGAATAACTTCTGAACTGGGTTCATACTGAGGGGAGTGTGTTTATTGAAGGTAGAGTGCCCAGGATATGAAAGGCTTTTCCTCCTCAGCAAAACCACATCAAACCCCTCCTAGAACAGGTTCTTCACAGAGGAGAGAAGAGACATGTTCACAAAGGCTGGAAGATACAGCCAACTAGGGAAGCCATTTCCAGAACAATTAGTCAGCACACAGTCATTTTTAAGAGAATTGAAGGAGACAAGACCGCCATCACTTTTGAACCAATCCATGTAGTAACTAACAGGAGTAGGAACAGCTGGAGCTATGAGCATTAATTCATGAAAACTCTTAGGGTGATCATTTGGAACATCATCTTCAGAAAGAATGAAATGCCTTTGCAACTGCCCTGTATTTCCAGTGCGTATTCACGTGCGATGCGGCTCAAGATGGAACACAAAAAGGGTCTGCCAAGAATCTAAAATTAGATCGTGAAAAAATTAGGATAAGTAAAGAAGCAGCAGGGAAAATTTTCCCTCAGCCAAAGTTTGCCAAAAGTTTCATTAAACCCTTATTGAAATAGAATTAGAAGTGAATTTCACAACTTTATCTTTTATTCTTTATAACTGTTTTTGTTCAGGGCCATTTTTTTCCATTATGTAATATAGGCCCAATTCTTAGGGCTGTAAATTTTCAGATGATCTATTCAGTGCAACCTGAAAAATGACTCTAGAATTGGAAAAAAATCCTGGAAATTAAAAGAAGTCAACATTTAATGAAATATCCATAGAGGATAACATTTTATCACTTGTTTAACTGCAACTTAACTCAACTGTTATATCTTAGGATAGAGGTAAAATAACAAGAAAAATGAAATGAAATGTTCTTAAATAAACAAAACTATTAAAGTTCTCTCCAAAAACTTTTATAGTAAAAATATTCTTAAAGTATCATGACATTTAAAAATATTCTTGATATAATATACAAGGAGACCTTTAAAATTAAGAAAATTGTCATAAACAATTCAGAGTAGGTTTATATACATACATGTTTGTCTTACTTTTCTATTGCTGTGTAACAAATTACCACATATTTGGCAGATCAAAGCAAAACATATTTCTTAATTTCATAGTTTCCTTGTGTTAGGACTCGGGGCATGCATTGGTTTGGTCCTTTGTTCAGAGTCTAACCAGGATGAGTTAAAAGTGTTGGTTGGGGCTGTGATCTCATTTAGAGATTTAGTTAACTCAGTTGGCTAAGAGGGAGTCACCATAAGAGGGGCATAGCCCATCATCTTTGTTATATTATGTAACTTAGTCCAGAGAATGGTGGCCCATCGCCTTGTTATAGTCTATTAGAAGCAAGTCACAGGTCCTGCCCACACTCAAAGGGAAGAGATTATGCAAATGAGGAGTGGATCATCAACCTAAAGTGACTTATTGGGGTAACTTCAAGATGTGTCTGTCTCAGGGATTGAAGTTAGCCCTTTTAATTAAGATTTTGTTCTCTAGTATGGGGTCCATTATTGTCAATTTTTTATTTCGTTGTCTTTACAAAGTTCCAAAATAAACCACTCTTTCACATATGTTGAAGGTGGATATTAGAACCAATTCAGACTGTAATAGGTGCATAATTAATGAATGGCAGAAATTTTCTTTTTTCTTTTTCTTTACTAGAGAAAACAAAAGAGATACAGAACTGAGTGTAGAGAAAGACTTGTTCCTGTCTGGGTGTATCTCCTGTTCCCAAGCCCTCATGCTCCAAGTGTGTGTTCCAAGAGATTTCTTGGTAAACTTGAGTTGAGAGCTTTGCCTGAATTCTTAGAGCAGGTTTGGGGCATTAAACTAGCAAAGTATTCAAAACTAAGGCAAAGACATCAGATAGGACTGAAAGCAACAGTTGTAAGCTTATCCTGGTAATAAGGATTTACTGGTTTATTAGTTGTAAGCTTATTCTGATAATGAAGCTGACAGGAAACATCTATTTTCCTTTGATTCAGGGTCTTTTATGTTCCTGTTTCTTTTATTTCCTCAAATCTCCTCTACTTTTTGTCTTTCTCGCTCATAACCTGTCACAACTAGTTTGACTTTCATTTGATCATCTTCTCATGTTAACATTTTAATTCTCTTCTAATATTTGCTCCTTTATGTTTTTGCTACTTTATGTTTTGCTACTTATGTTTGCTACTTTATGTTTTTTGTCTGTTTGGGCTACTAGAGTAAAGTAACAAAGTGGATGGGCTATAAGCACTGATTTCTCACAGTCTGGAGGGAGGGAAGTTTATGATGAAGGTATCAACAGACTCAGTGTCTGGTTTGGGGTTCACAGATGAGACAATTTTCTCTTTGTCCTCACCTTTGGAAGGGCTGAGAATCTTGCTGAAGCTCTTTATTATAAGGACACTATAATCATGTTCACAAAGGCTCCACCTTCATGACCTGATACACTCTCAAAGGCCCTATATTCAAACATCATCACATTGGGGATTAGGTCTCAATGTATGAATTATGAAGGGACACAAATATTCAGTCGCTGGTACTATATTATTGCATCCTTTCAGTACCATTACTTTCTCACATCAATAGTGAGAGTACATGTGTGTATGTGTGTGCACATGTCTGTGTAAATATATGTTTATATGGCTGTATATAAATATAAACTTGTTATGCTACAGTTAGAAGTCCTTACATCTGTGTGACTGAGTACATATATCTTCTTTCATTCTGAGATGTAGAAGTCAGAGTTACCTAAGTCTTGGCCGGAGTAAGTGTTTCCTGGGACATACCTGCACTTGGAAACAATCTGAAAACTACAGCAGGGGCATTATTGAAGAAGTTTAGCTTATAGTCAGGACTTCACAGATGGAACAAGATTCCCAAGATAAAGTGAAACTTGGTGAGTCCAGAAACAATGGAGAATTTGTTTTCTTGGAGCAGAGTCTTGTATTCTTGAAAGGCACAGGGTTTTCAGTGGTGGAAATATACATCTGGTAGCAGTAGCAATTTTTTTAGATGAAGATGGGGATAACTAGAAGAGAGGATCTGTGGGTGATATTATTAGTTTTGAAACTATCATTTTTGAAATCTAGCTATGGAGCACTCCTATATGATAGGTAGTTCTATTTGCTGCCACCATAAAGCATTAAGATAGCTGTGTATATTCCCGGCTCCCAGTTAAAATTCTTGCTCAGAGGAAATAAGCTATGTATATATAGAAAATAGTCACATCTCTGTAGGAGTGCTTTATGCCACAACCATCTGAAGAACTTTCAAATTCAGTATATTTTGGTGTCAGAGCAAATAAAACCAGACTTTTAATGAGTGAAAATTTCTAGTCTTCTCCATTTTTATTTTCTCTCCTGCCCATTATTGCAGATGCTGGAGCTAGCCTCTTCAGCTGAAAACTGATGGATCCAGAGCTAGCCACATGGAGTGCTCATATGATTTTTGCCATCTGTCTTTAAATGTAACACTCCAGCATGTATCTCGAAGTAACATAGTAAGAAAATCTCTACCTGGAATCACTAAGCAAGATTCAAGTCTACATTTTCCAAACATATAGATTATGGAAAGATCAAGAATTGAAAAGGAAAAAAAAGATCATTTATGTAAGGAAAATATATAAATATTATAAAAGAAGAAAGGAAAAGTGAAATAAAGTAGGAAATTAATTGAACAGTAGGAATGAGATGGACAATTTCCAAGAACAATATATTCCTCCCACTCTAAAGCTGGGAAGCTTAATTTCCTCCCTTTATTTCATAATTACTGGGAGAACCTCTTCAGAGATAATATATTTTATTGGTTCAGTTAAAAAATATTTATTATACTGGATCTACATGAATCTGAATATAGTTGTTTTAAGCCTTTATTAAAATTGCATCTCCCTAGGTATTGTATATGTTAAATTAAACCATATTTTAAATAGACTTTTAAAACAGGTTGGAATTATCATTGAATTTTGAGTAAATAAAGAGCTTTAGAATGAGTTGAAATAAATGTTGTGTGTAGAATTGTCTTTTGAATATATTTTTTTTAAATGGATATAATCATACTCAAACTAAAAGAGACTCTATGAACTGATATGAGAAAAGCAGTTGCATCTTGGAACATCATAAAATGAATGGGATTCAAAATTAAGCCCCACTCTTACTTGTAGGGAGATTTCTAATTAGAAGATTCTTCTTAGAGAGTATAATGTTATGTCATCAGCTCTTAGTCCCTTCTCAATATATCTTGGATATGGACCTTCAATTAAGGAAATCCATGTCCAAAATCTCCATCTAAGAGAGTAGGTTTGAACCATCTCTTAAACTAAGTGGAACTCTGGAAACTCCCCAATGCTGTTTCAGTTCCTAAGGGAACTTTACAATTAAGCAATTTGTAGTCTAGATAATACTTTTTAAAGGTAGAAAGTGCTTCCTCTATACCCATGTTTTGTTTTTTCATGAAGCATTAGAATCCATAAAGGATAGACTATTCAACCTAGACAGAAATTGGTAGTTACGTGGAGAACAAAGATTTTTATGTTATTTGAGTTAGTTTGCATACTTTGAAATATTTTTATCTGCAACTTAGAGAAAAAATGCAGATGCTTAGCTTGACTCAGAAATTTTGGTCAAAATGAGAGGATATGTAAAACTAGATTTAATAGCAGTGCTTTTCCAGTTGTTGGAAGAAGAAAATCACCCATACAAAGTCATTAGAGTTTGAAACCGAACATAAATGCAGAGTTGGGAGACACTCCATTATAAAACTGGTGACCTATCAACTGAAAGTCAACTCTTTAATGACCAGGTGTCACTGAGAGAAATACTTTTGCTCTAGAAAACATACAGAGAAATATATTTCAGGGAAAAGCCCAACATAAGGCCGAAAGCATGTTATATATTGAGTCAGGAACTAATGAGAACTTGTGATGACTATTTTCACTAAGTTAAACTGACCCTTTAAAAATGAATTAACTTCCTAATATCAAAGTTTATCTTCATTGATAAAATGAGACACAGTAGAATACTGGCTGGGAAAATATCTGAACTCATCACAGAGTAAACAGAACTGATTTAAATAAAGTATGTAAGTCCTCTTAACAGGTATTTCCAAAATTTAGAATATTATTACACCTTTCATGTTTGATGTGAAAACAGCAGAGCCTGGTTTTCTGTTGTTTTTTAGCGTGTTTCTAATTGATGTCACAAAGTTGAGGGGCTAGCTTTCTTGCATTTATAAAAGCTGTAATTGGGAACATGCTTTTCCATTTGTTGATTCAATAGGGGAGAAGGAGAGAGAAATAACATTGAGAAAATAGAGTTATTAAGTTGCTCAAATGAGACAGTATAATGAATAGGAAATAAAAAAGATTTTGGGGTGGGGTTAAATTAAGTGTGTGGCCTTACAAGTAATCTGAACTTTCTTATTCTTAATGTCTTTGCTTAAGTAAAACATTTTAAGTAAAATAAGGGCAATAACACCCAGTTGGACAGGTTGTTGTGATATGTGTATGTATAATGTTTAAAAAAATCATGTGAAAAATGATACTGATTTTTTGTGATTGAGATATCCAGATATCTGGAGTTTATTGGAGAAACTAGAAGGTGACTATCCTGGATACCTTGAAATTATAGACAGAGAAAATCCACAGTGGGATCTTGTTCCTTGTGCAAATAAAGATAAGCTTGATAATAGAAAAGAGCTTACATGGTTACATTTTGCAGTAAGGAATAAAGTCTGAGGCATTTTGTTCTATGGGCATCCTGTTATTTGGGCCAGACTGTCATTTGGGTCACATCACCTTGCTTCATCTGCTTGCTAGGTTTGCTGGCCCACTTAACTGAAACTTTTTCTAGCAGGGAAGTAGAATATGACGTGAATTCTCAATGACCTTGTGATAAAATTAACTGACTTGTTTTATCTTCACACCTTTGGAAGCTTTGGGTATAATATGAAGAAGATATAAATAAAGTATTGATAGATGGTATTTCTCACTGCATTTGTCCCAGTGGGTACCTAACAGCAATAGCAACATAAGAAAGGAGTCTAATAAGACTCTCCATCAAACGGTAAAGTCTATGATTTGTGTGTGAATTTAGAGGTGAAAGGATAGGGAAGGCTGTCTAGCCTGATTTTATTTGCAGCAGTGGATCTACCTCCAGCAATGGCAAAAGGAGTTTTTGGTTTTTGTGTCCCAACAATACATTAGGGAACTAAAGTAGAGTTTGAAATCTAGACCAAGATAATAGGTAAAGTATTTCTCCTTCTTTTTGCTCTTTGTGCATACACATCACTGAGGGATATTTTATGGAGTGATGCCCCTTTAAAGACAGGATATAAATTTGAGATCTTATGTTCCTTCTACCTCTGTCTACACATTTATATGGGTACATTATTTGTCTGTAAAATAGGATTTATTATGTCTATTTAACTTCTTTTCTTACCTTAGATGATTGAGCAAGACTTATATATTGAAGAGATTTTGAAAAAAGTTGACGGTTCTATACAAGTCTAAGATCACTAACAGGAAATTTAGTGAAAATTGTACAAAGAAGAGAGGATAGGAAGAAGCCTTCTTTCACCTTACCCTAGCCCTTTGTTTACCTCTTTTTGCTTTTCTTTTAAAATTAGAGGAATGGGAAATGAATTTATATAAAAAAACATTTTTTTTTCTTTTCAAAGTTTGTTTTTATTGTGACCTCAGTGACAGTAATTAAACTGAGGCACTGAAAGACAATACATGTGATGATTAAGATCGGGGATTCTGGAGCTAGGCTGTTGGGTTTAAGCCTTGTCTCTGCCACTTACTCAAGTTTGGAAAAGTAATTTAGCATCTCTGTTCCACAATTTCCTTTATGCCAAATGGGGCTAATTCCATAGGGTTGTTTCGAGGATCAATTGAATTATTTCTTGTGTAATTATTGAGAATAGTGTCTGACACTTCCTGAATTCTCAGAAATTATCAGCTTTTTTGCCTTCTTATTCTTATTATTGTAAAGGTAGCCATTTATTTTTTCCAGGAAATTTATGACAGGCCCAGGCTGATCAACTAACTTTAAATTTGTAGGGAGAGTGTGGAAGGATATTTGAAATTAATCACTTAGTATTTGGAGTATCAATGCCTTCTTCAGAATTATGGTATTCTGACCCAGAATAAACTAAGAAGTTCCTCCATATTATCATTCATGAGTTCAGCATTGATGGGAGGTATGGGGGTTGCTAGAATTTATTCTGTATGGCAAATTTGAAATAGAATTAATCAAGGAATCCTGTCATAGCAAGAGATTGCAACAGTTAGTGTGACAGTGGATGCTGAATGTGGCAAGTATATAATATAATGACAACACTTCTACATGCGCCTAAGTCTACTGTGTAATTAATTTGAATTCATCTCTGTATCTGGGAATTGAGGCTATTAAACATTTTTCCCTTCAGTTGGAGAAGTCGGAGCTTTAGATTTCTTATTGATATTATGTCCAGTACAGAGAATTAAAGCTTTAAAATTAAACAAACCAGTTGTACTTTTGTGTCAGACTGTGACAGACTGTGCCCTGGAAGAAAAAGCCTCTGATACCTCTCTTTTTTTCTACCCTACCATCTTTCCTCTAATGATTTCACACATCTAACAAATTATACATATAGTAGTTTAAAAAGGATACATATTCAATAAATAGGAAATTTGTGGGACTTCCCTGGTGGTCTAGCGGCTAAGACTCTACGCAGGCGGCCTGGGTTTGATCCCTGGTCAGGGAACTAGATCCCATATGCCCAACTAAGAGTTTGCATGCCACAACTAAAGATCCCACATGCCTCAACTAAAGATCTGGCATGCTACAATGAAAATCAAAGATCCTGTGTGCCACAACTAAGATTCTGTGCAGCCAAATAAATGAATATATAAAAAAAGAAATTTGTGTTGATTTGAATTGTCCACAGGAGGGAAAAAATGTTCATTTATAAATTTCATCAATAAATGTTTATTGCAGTCACTCTTTTAATCATTGGGACATGAGTGGTGAGCAAGAACAAGACCCCTCTACAGTGAAATGAGATAGAAAACATACAAACAATAAGTATACAAAAATGTTAATTTCAGAAATTGATCAATTTAATGGAAGGAATTAAACAGGATAATGTAGTAAAGAAAATGAGCCAAGACAGACATAGGTTAAATTTTGTCTTCAAAGAAAACCCCAATAATGTAATACCAAAATAATACTGCCTCTCCTATGCTAAGTTCTCGTGGAAAACACTATCTGGTCACTACCTGATAACATTTCTTTCTTTTTTTTTAATCCTTTGCTAACTAGCAAAACTGAGATTTAAATTAGGAATTTGGGGGCAACATACTTCAAGATGAACTGAGTGAATCTTGATTACCTTAAGCTAATCATGTTAATTCCATTCCCTTTGACTATTGGCTTAGGAATAATAATCATGTAATGTAATTCCTAGTCATTAGACTTGAAGGAATATCTATTAACAGGTTCTGGAAAAATTTTATGTTTTTACAAAGGGATAAAAGGAAGAGACATTCTTCTTGTCTTTGAGCTGTGCTGTGCGCAGATGTAACACATGGAGCTGCTATAGCCCTCTTGTCACTTTGAAGGGACTGGTTTCAAAGCCACAGCCAATATATTAGTTGAAAGAAGGAAGGAACCTGGGCCTTTGATGGTTTTGATGAGTTCTGAAATAAACAACCTTAACAAAATCTATCTCATATTTCTCATGTGGTGAGATATTTAGTGAAGCCATTTTGAGTTTATTATTTTTTCTTAGCCCAAAGCATCCTAATTGACTTATTCTTTTGCAGTGTTAACATCTATTTTCCCAAACACAGCATGTTCCTGAGTTGATTGGTATATAATGATATTTGACCCAATAGGACAAAAGATTTCATATCAAAACCATCTAAAGGAAAATGATGCTCCACAGTGCATAATGGAATCATCCTCATTGATTTGAAATTGTCCCTGAACTGAATAGCATTTGCAAAATTCTTCCCAATCTAGCCTCAACTTGTATTTCCAGTATTATTTCCTTCCTTATCTATAACTTCATCCTCTCTAAGCATCTGATTTTTTTTTTTTTTTTTTTTTTTACCATCTACTGGAGTACCTTATGGTTGAAAAATCTTTCTTCTCTGTGAAGCCTTCCCCAGTTCCCTGAGGAAGAAAGATTTTCTCTCTCTTTGCTGCCACTATAAGGAGAGCATTATTATCTCCTCTAGCACAGACATTTTCTCCTCATTTTGTAACTGGATTTACATTTCTGCTTCCTTGGGCTTCTTAAGGGCATAGAAGTCATTTTACTTATGATTGGATTTCCCCACTGTGTTGGTAAGATGTAAATACTGCTCATATATGGTACAAATGTGAGAAATGAGGTGCTGGTGGAGAATTGATCGCTCTTCAGTGCTCTTGGTTTCTCGTGCAATAAACTCTTTGGCCAGGTGATATATGACAGTCAAGGGTCGGAAGGCTGTGAGGGTTTAAGTGTGCCTGGGCTCCAATAAGAAGAGGAGACATTAGTGACAACTCAGGCAAAAAATAATGACTAAGATTGTTTTTGATTTTTAATCATCATTTTCTGCTTGGACACAGCATGAGAGAAATACCAGTGGTCTTGTTTAGTGAGATTCTCCTGCGTACTGTTTCTTCAGAAAAAGTCAAAAGGATCTTATTTTGCAAGTTGATTTCTCCTCCCAATTCATTTTGCAGTATCAGCAACAGAACAGCCAGCACCTCTTTACGTGTCAGAACTGTTCACGGTTAATTTTAAAAACACACAGTGGAGCTCTGCATTTAGTATAGATTATTAGCAAATGTGTCTGACTCTCCTAGTTTCATGAAACAAAACAGCCTTTACTGTCATCCTTGCCCAGATCTTTTAAACGTGGAGACAGATCCAATTTGTTAAAGACAGTACAAAGAAAGAAAAACTTATACGTTTTTAAAATAGGAGAGAGAAAGGCTTGAGAACAGTTGGTTGTTGTTTTGATCATTATCTGCTTCTTCAAGGATTTTGTCATCTTTGGGATGAAAATTGGCTCAAGTCTCTGAACATCAGATTCAGTTTCTTTCTTTTAAAGTGAGGAGAATTATACAGATGACTTCTGAGACCTTTCAGTATCAGACCTTCTGAGATTTTTTTTCTTTCCTATTGGAGAGACATCTTGTATTGCATGCATCTTGAATCTTCATGTTGAATCTAATCAATTATTATTGATAAAAAATAAGGACAAGTGAAAAATCATCTCCTGTTTTTGAATGAATGAAAATAATTCATTATAATTATTTTTAGTGAGTGGCATTAATATCATGTTGGTATTAAACAGAGTGCACAGAGAATAAAACGTAAAGACTATAACATTCACTCTTGACAGTTTTTCATTTTGTGGTCCTAAGAAATTTCAGAACCATACATAAGGTGTCAAAAGTTATGTATAGCACAGTGACTCTGGAAATTCTAAATGATCAGTATATTGCTGAGAAGTATTTCTTCTCTTGGGGAATTTTCTCATTAAAACAAATGCTTTCCCACAGTGATATATTTTACATTTGGAATAAACTGCACTTCAGAAGTTAGAGAATTACTAATGGGCTTTGGGTGCCTTTTCTTATTGCAGTTAAAATGCTGTATTCAAAAGGAAACCTTTCAAGAGAGTAATGGAGTGATGTTTGTCCTGGAAAGATGAATGATCTTGGTGTGAATTCCTCTTCGGATGTTACCTCCAGAGTTTAGGAGTTTCTAACTTTTCCGGGTTACCTCAGAAAACTGAACACATGGGAAATGGAATTGTTCTACTTTTCAGCCTCAGCATTAATAACCCGGGATAAGATTTGCATTTTAGGGTAAAAAATCAGAACCATCTTAGCCATAAAATTGCTCTTTCACAGTGTTTGCAGCAAGTGCAAGATTTACATAACATTTCAACTGCAAGTTAGAAAAGGTCAAGATGATTGAAGCATTATTTAAATTCAGAAATGATTCAAAATAATAAATGACATACTTTATTCAGTAGATCAGGTAACTTACAAAGGGAAAACTCACAAGGAGGCAGGAAAAAATCTTTCATCTAGGAATTAAAAAGCCTGAGCTTTCCTGACGACCTGGCCCTCACACTTTCTTTGGGCAGAGGTTTCTCATCTGTGAAAAAAGTTCATGGAATTATGACATAGTTCAAGTCCAGTGTTTTTCAGTATCGTAATTCATCCTTTCTTTTTGAAGAATCATTACACATTTGACTTAGAGGGAATAAATACTGATGAAATGTTCTTATTAAAACATCATTTTAAAATCAGAAAATTAAGTTACTTTAAACAATGATTCCATATAACTATGTCCCAGTCACTGTTCTACATATTGGGGGCACATTCTTAACTGCATGCTCCCTGCCTTTTGAGTATTCTTAGTTGGTATTTGGAGAGTAAGAATGACTGCATAAGAAGTTTATTTATGTCACCCTTTCATTGTTTAGGATAGGAAAGCAATGCAAAATCAGGAAATTAGTGACAAAAGGATTAACTTCAGAATGTAGTTATCTTCAGATGTAGTAGATACTTTATTTGGGGAGTTTGCAAGAAGGTCAAGCCAGATAACCTTTAAAAATTAAGAAATGTAATTACTGTAGCTACTTAGTGAAATTCCAGCTCCTGAATGTCTCCCATCTCTACATGTTATTCTGTTGTATCTGCCTGGGATGATTTGTTCCCATTTCTTTGAAGCCAGTTCTTAGAATTGTGGCAGCTTATGACCAACCTAGATAGCATATTCAAAAGCAGAGACATTACTTTGCCAACTAAGGTCCGTCTAGTCAAGGCTATGGTTTTTCCTGTGGTCATGTATGGATGTGAGAGTTGGACTCTGAAGAAGGCTGAGCGCTGAAGAATTGACGCTTTTGAAGTGTGGTGTTGGAGAAGACTCTTGAGAGTCCCTTGGACTGCAAGGAGATCCAACCAGTCCATTCTGAAGGAGATCAGCCCTGGGTGTTCTTTGGAAGGAATGATGCTAAAGCTGAAGCTCCAGTACTTTGGCCACCTCATGTGAAGAGCTGACTCATTGGAAAAGACTCTGATGCTGGGAGGAATTGGGGGCAGGAGGAGAAGGGGACGACTGAGGATGAGATGGCTGGATGGCATCACTGACTCAATGGACATGAGTCTGAGTGAACTCCGGGAGATGGTGATGGACAGGGAGGCCTGGCGTGCTGCAGTTCATGGGGTCGCAAAGAGTCGGACACGACTGAGTAACGGAACTATGAACTATGTCATGACTACAGTCTGGTCATCACGTGGTTCACTTCTTCCACCTGATGGAGGTTTCGTTATCTACAAGACAGCTCAGAGAATGTGGTTCAGAATGTTATCTATAGCCCTTGAGGAGGAACTAAAGGTCCTTGACTATGTTTACTGACTAAACTATTATTATTTGGTCTTGTTGGATTGTTTTCCTTTGTTTCTATATTTTATGACTTCTCTGATTAAACTTATTCTTTAGTTCAGTTGCTCAGTCGTGTCCGACTCTTTGCGACCCCATGAATTGCAGCATGCCAGGCGTCCCTGTCCATCACCAACTCCAGGAGTTCACCCAGACTCATGTGCATCGAGTCTGTGATGCCATCCAGCCATCTCATCCTCAGTCGTCCCCTTCTCCTCCTGTCCCCAATTCCTCCCAGCATCAGAGTCTTTTCCAATGAGTCAGCTCTTCACATGAGGTGGCCAAAGTACTGGAGTTTCAGCTTTAGCATCATTCCTTCCAAAGAACACCCAGGACTGATCTCCTTCAGAATGGACTGGTTGGATCTCCTTGCAGTCCAAGGGACTCTCAAGAGTCTTCTCCAACACCACACTTCAAAAGCATCAATTCTTTGGTGCTCAGCTTTCTTCAGAGTCCAACTCTCACATCCATACATGACCGCAGGAAAAACCATAGCCTTGACTAGACGGACCTTTGTTGGCAAAGTAATGTCTCTGCTTTTGAATATGCTATCTAGGTTGGTCATAACTTTCCTTCCAAGGAGTAAGTGCTTTTTAATCTTATGGCTGCAATCACCATCTGTAGTGATTTTGGAGCCCCCCAAAATAAAGTCTGACACTGTCTCCAATGTTTCCCCATCTATTTCCCATGAAGTGATGGGACCAGATGCCATGATCTTCGTTTTCTGAATGTTGAGCTTTAAGCCAACTTTTTCACTCTGCTCTTTTACTTTCATCAAGAGGCTTTTTAGTTCCTCTTCACTTTCTGCCATAAGGGTGGTGTCATCTGCACATCTGAGGTTATTGATATTTCTCCCAGCAATCTTGATTCCAGCTTGTGCTTCTTCCAGCCCAGTGTTTCTCATGAAGTAGTCTGCATATAAGTTAAATAAGCAGGGTGACAATATACAGCCTTGACGTACTCCTTTACCTATTTGGAACCAGTCTGTTGTTCCATGTCCAGTTCTAACTGTTGCTTCCTGACCTGCATACAGATTTCTCAAGAGGCAGGTTTGGTGGTCTGGTATTCCCATCTCTTTCAGAATTTTCCACAGTTTATTGTGATCCACACAGTCAAAGGCTTTGGCATAGTCAATAAAGCAGAAAGGGCTGAGAGGAGCAACCCCACGTCAAAGGTCAGGCGGGGAGGCTGTGAGGAAACTTATTCTGTGGCTAAGAATAAATGAATAATCCCAAACAAAATCTGGGTAGAAATATGGATGTTAAAGGTCTTTCTGGTGAAGTATCAAATGGAAGTGAGGAACAGATTATTAGAAATGGGAGGAAAGGTGATCCTTGTTGAAAATGGCAAAGAACTTAACTGAGTTGGGTTCTACCTTTTTGTGGAAGGTAGAACTTGTCAATGATGAAATTTGATGATTTTAAGCAAAATGTTGAAGGTGCAGCCTGGATCCTTCTGACTGCTTATACTAAAATGCAACAGTAGCGTGAGATGAATTGAAAAAGGAGTTTTTGAGCGAAAATGAATCCAACGTCGAGATTTAGAAATTCTCAGTCTGTCCTTATTGCAAAAATGAGAAAGATTGCTCTGAAGAAAACACTAAGTCTGTGGATAAACAACTATTTGATAAGGAGACCATGGATGTGATTCTTGGGCTTAATCAGCCATTTCAACAGAAGCCAGGAATAGAGGTGGAATTATACCAGAAGAGCTATCAATCTGAAGTAAAGAAGAGAGAGAGCAAGTCGCATGGGATGAAGAAAGGCTGACAGACATCTCAGATTCTAAAGAACCAGACTGTAGAGTTATTTGGTTGCAATGTGTCCGCCCTATTCTTCAAGGAAGGGGAAGAATGACCCCCAAAGCAGTTCTGAGCTGCCCCTGCCACCACAGACCCAGGGGTAAGGCTGTTTGCTCCTGTTTCAGAAAGCGAGGGTCCTGCCCTGAACCTCAGTGTCTGGGCTCTCACGGAGCCAAGGCATCCCACGGAGCCATCGGTGTGATGCTGCTGCCCCCAGTGAGCCTGGAACATGGAACACGGATGCAAACAGGATTATTCTACAGCCTAAGATCTGATGAAATTTGCTTTTTTTAAAAAAGCTGCTTGGTCAATAAGTTTATTGTCTTCATCTCAAAAATCTTCACAGAATATTGCGATGTTGCTTATTAGCCCTTAGCAGCCCACTCCAACTCTGGGGAAGGCTGTCTTTGTCTGAGCTGCCTAATCTTTCTTCTGGGCAAGAGACATTTCGGGGCAATTTCACCTCTTTTTTTAAACTTCTTTCTTGCGCTTTCTTCTCATGGGCCAGATTCTCTCCTATAGCAGCATGAGCATTCTTAGACAGCTCCTCCATGATATCTGGAGTTTCTTTGCTCTTTATGTATTGAAATAATTGTTTCTTGCAAGCATCTTCATTTTCTTCCATTAGGTAACTGATACAATCTGCAATATTCCATAATGTGCTTCTGATATACTTCTGTATTGAACTCCTGGCTTTCTGAATCATAATCAGGAAATCGTTTTGTACGGTGAGGGATAAACAAGCTTTCATCTACAGCTTTCTTCAAGTCTCCATTCCATTCTAATGGAATTTGCGAAACTCTGGATTTATTTGGGACCTTTCAGCTCTTCCTTCCTTCTTTCCTATTTCTCCATTTTGGAATGGGAATGCCTGTTCTATGCCTGTCTCACCATCTTATTTTGGAAACTCATAACCTGTCTGGTTTTATAGGTTCATAGTCAGAGAGGATTTTTGCCTTAGAATGATGCTACCTCAGGTCTCACCCATATCCGATTTAGATGACATTCAGATAAGACTGTTGACTTTAGATTTCCGAATTGATCCTGGAATGAGTTAAGAATTTGGAAGCTGTTGAGATGGAATGAATGTATTTGCATGTGATAAAGATATGAATTTAGAGGAGCCAAGGATGGAATGCTGTGGACGGATTTGTGTACCCTCAATTCATCTGTTCAAGCCTCAACTTCCAATGTGACTGTATTTGGAGAATACAGGGACTTAATGTAAATAATCAAGGTTAAATGAGGTTATAAAGGTAAGCCTTGATCTGAAAGGAGTAGTGTCCTTATGGGAAGAGACAAGAGTGAACTATGTGAAATGATATGTTAATTAACTTGACTGTTGTAATTATTTCCTTAATGTGTGTGTGTGTATATATATATATATATATATATATGTATATAAAGTCATCATGATGTACACCTTAAATATATACAGTGTTTATTTAAAAAAATTTAAACCAAGATTAAGCTTGTTCCATCTCTCTTTCTCCACCATATGAGAACACAGTGAAAGAATCACTGTCTGAAAGCCAGGAAAAAAAGCCCCCACCTTGAACAGAATAGGACTTCCCTGGGGGCTCAGACGGTAAAGCATCTGTCTACAGTGTGAGAGACCTGGGTTCGATCCCTGGGTTGGGAAGATTCCCTGGAGAAGGAAATGGCAACCCACTCCAGTACTTCTTGCCTTGAAAATGCCATGGACGGAGGAGCTTGGTGCAGGCTACTATCCATGGGGTTGCAAAGAGTCGGGCACGACTGAGTGACTTTACTTCACTTAAACAGAATTGGCCAGCACCTTGATCTTAGACTTTCTAGTCTCCAGAACTGGGAGAAAACAAATTTTTGTTGTCCACACTTTTTTCTGGGCTATGCTGTGTGATCTGTGGGATCTAGTTCCCTGACCAGGGAATGAACCCATGTTCCTTGGAAGCCCCATTGGAAGGGTGGAGTGTAACCACTGAAGCCTGTATTGTTCACTGTTCTGTTGGGTTTTGTTCTGGCTTCTCTTGCACACTAATACCATCCTTTAAAATCCCTTCCTTTTTTCTTTTGTATCCAGAAATATATATATATATATATATATATATATATATATATAGTTTTTGCTATATTTTTAAGAGTTCTTTAATGCTTAATCATTTATAAGTGTTTCAAATACCTTCTCCCACTCCATGGCTTATCTGTTTATACCCTTATGGTTAAATTTGATGAATAAAAATTAATAATTTAAATGTAATTTATGTATCTTTCTGACATGATTAGTTTTCTTGAGCCTTATTTTAGAAGTCTCTCTACTCTAAGGTCATCATAGCTTCCTATGTTGCAACCCATTTTTCTGTCCAGTGTGGTAGCCACTGGTCACATGTGGTTATTGAGCACTTGAAATGTGGCTAATCTGAACTGAGATGTGCTAGAAGTATAAAACATACATTTCAAAAATTGAGTGTGAAAAATGAATATCACATATAAAATATATATTTTGGGGGCTGTTGGGATATATAAAAATATATATTTATATAAAACAAAATAATATTTTATATGATTTCATATATAAAAAGTATTTTATGTACTATGTATATATACTATTATATATACATAATTATGTAGACATATATTATTAATGCCTAATATAATTCTATGGGTATGGAATTTGTAGTCCATAAAAGTTTATATTCAAAATGGTTGGTCATTGCCATTTACTGTAGCACTTTGGAATTCTGGGGTCAGTCTGACTATTGTTCCTTTTTATATCTACTACATTTTTTTTTCTGCCTGATTGGGAAATATTAAGATTTTCCCCAAAGATGTTTCTTTCCATTAATTTCACTTGGTAATTACTTTTATGTATCCCTTAAAATGTAAGTATTTTCACTACTGTATCTGTTTCCTCCTTCGTATGTATTTTTGTAGTTAATATTATACATTTACTATTTTTTTCTTATCCTGTCTTTTATGTCTTTTAGCTTTTACCTTATTTTAATATGCATACTTTTCTTTTGACCTTTGAATGGATCATTTAGGCTGATCTTCTGCTGTTTATTGACTTAAATAGTTTTTCTGTGTGTTTTCATTTCTGTAGAGTTTTATTTTGAAATAATTTTAGATTACAGAAGCATTACAGAGATAGTCACAAAAAGATGTTTCTATGTAGCCTTTACACATTTCCTAATAACAGCTTACATAACCATTTACACAGTACGTTTATCAAAACTAAGGCAATATTGTTGATAAAGTACTATTAACTAGGAATCAGTTCAGTTCAGTTTAGTCACTCAGTCGTGTCCGACTCTTTGCGACCCCATGAATTGCAGCACATCAGGCCCCCCTGTCCATCACCAAATCCCGGAATTCACTTAGACTCACGTCCATCGAGTCAGTGATGCCATCCAGCCGTCTCATCCTCAGTCATCCCCTTCTCCTCCTGCCCCCAATCCCTCCCAGCATCAGAGTCTTTTCCAATGAGTCAACTCTTCGCATGAGGTGGCCAAAGTACTGGAGTTTCAGCTTTAGCATCATTCCTTCCAATGAATACCCAGGACTGATCTCCTTCAGAATGGACTGGTTGGATCTCCTTGCAGTCCAAGGGACTCTTAAGAGTCTTCTCCAACACCACAGTTCAAAAGCATCAATTCTTCAGCGCTCAGCTTTCTTCACAGTCCAACTCTCACATCCATACAGGACCACTGGAAAACCATAGCCTTGACTAGATGGACCTTAGTTGGCAAAGTAACAACTCTGTTTTTCAATATGCTATCTAGGTTGGTCATAACTTTCCTTCCAAGGAGTAAGTGCCTTTTAATTTCATGGCTGCAGTCACCATCTGCAGTGATTTTGGAGCCCCCAAAAATAAAGTCTGACACTGTCTCCACTGTTTCCCCATCTATTTCCCATGAAGTGATGGGACCAGATGCCATGGTCTTCGTTTTCTGAATATTGAACTTTAAGCCAACTTTTTCACTCTCCTCTTTCACTTTCATCAAGAGGCTTTTTAGTTCCTCTTCACTTTCTGCCATAAGTGTGGTGTCATCTGCACATCTGAGGTTATTGATATTTCTCCCAGCAATCTTGATTCTAGCTTATGCTACACAGAAGAACTGTACAAAAAAAACCTTCAAGAGAAAGATAATCACGATGGTGTGATCACTTACCTAGAGCCAGACATCCTGGAATGTGAAGTCAAGTGGGCCTTAGAAAGCATCTCTACGAACAAAGCTAGAGGAGGTGATGGAATTCCAGTTGAGCTATTTCAAATCCTGAAAGATGATGCTGTGAATATGCCACACTCAATATGCAAGCAAATTTGGAAAACTCAGCAATGGCCACAGAACTGGAAAAGTTCAGTTTTCATTCCAATCCCAAAGAAAGGCAATGCCAAAGAATGCTCAAACTACCGCACAATTGCACTCATCTCACATGCTAGTAAAGTAATGCTCAAAATTCTCCAAGCCAGGCTTCAATAATACGTGAACCATGAACTTCCAGATGTTCAAGCTGGTTTTAGAAAAGGCAGAGGAACCAGAGATCAAATTGCCAACATCTGCTGGATCATGGAAAAAGCAATAGAGTTCCAGAAAAACATCGATTTCTGCTTTATTGACTATGCCAAAGCCTTTGAATGTGTGGATCACAATAAACTGTGGAAAATTCTGAGAGAGATGGGAATACCAGACCACCTAACCTGCCTCTTGAGAAACCTATATGCAGGTCAGGAAGCAACAGTTAGAACTGGACATGGAACAACAGACTGGTTCCAAATAGGAAAAGGAGTATGTCAAGGCTGTATATTGTCACCCTACTTATTTAACTAACTAGGTATAGACAATTTTAATTTTCCAGTTTTAAAACTAAGGTCTTTTTTCTGCTTGTAGGTTCATTTCAGGATGAACCACATTATGTTTAGTTGCTATGTCTCCTTAGGCACCTACAACCTGACAGTAGTGGTCTTTATTTGTCTTTCTTGACCTTGACAATTTTGAAGAGTACTTTGTAGAACAGTATTTTGTAGAATGTCCTTTAAATTGGATTTTTCTGATATTTTCTTGTCTCGAGAGTACCCAAGATTTGTTTTAATAGTGTGACAAGACAGGGACTTCCCATGTGGTCCACTGGATAACACTCCATGCCCCCAGTGCAGGGGGCCTGAGTTTGATTCCTGGCCAGGGAACTAGATCCAATGTGCCACAACTAAGACTTCTCATGCCAGGACTAAAAATCCCACATGCTGTATCTAAGTGCAACTAAAGATCCCTCCTGCCTCAAGGAAGATGGAAGATATGATATGCTGCAGCTAAGACCTGGAGTAGCCAAATAAATACTAAAAAAATATAGTATGACAAGATAATCCGGACCCAGGAAGGAGAGTCATGAGGAAAGAGGTTTATTAGACTCCTAGAAATAGAATGTATGGCAAGCCATACAGGGCCATGTGGGAACCACCAGAGTTTGTCATGAGGCAAGGGGGACAGGTTTCATTTAGGATTCCAACTTCAGCGGGCCCTGGCATGTAGAGACTGTCTTGGATTGTCTGATAGCTGGTCATGTAGTTATTAGAGGGAGTGGATAGTGGTCCAGAGGGTGAGAGCCTGATAAATGAGGTGGGTGGGGATAAAGGTTCTTGATTAATTACTTTGCACAGGATAGGAGCACTGGCAGATGAGTCCTCTCTTTGTCTCTAGTAATTAGCTAACCCTGGGAGGGTCACTCCCTTTAGGGTCAGCAAGACCCCAAAGTGTTAACGCACCGAAAGCATGGAATAAAAAATCATGGTTAATACAGTTTTCATGATTGATCTAGGGGAGTCTCTATTTAGATTTGGAGTTAGTGACCATGGTTTTCATTTGGAAAAAAGAATCTTTTCTGATTTCAGAATATTTTGTTTTCATGATTTACTCCTTTGCATACCTCAACTGAGCGACTTCACTTTCACTTCAATTTTATGCACTGGAGAAGGAAATGGCAACCCACTCCAGTGTTCTTGCCTGGAGAATCCCAGGGACGGGGGAGCCTGGTAGGCTGCCGTCTATGGGGTTGCACAGAGTCGGACACGACTGAAGCAACTTAGCATGATATGTCTTTTTAATAAGTTGGAGATTTTAAATGTTGTCTTATTCTTGCTTCAGTGTTGTTTCATAAAAGTTCACTTTTGTTCTCCTATCATTGTTTTGTTCAAACAATTGAGTTTTTCCATGTGATTGGTGTCTTCCTTTTACCTACATTTTCCTATCCATATAGAAAGTTGTTTGCATAGTACTGGAGATGAGATGAATTCTATTCCAGGTTTTGAAGGTCTTTATTCAAATATTTCCTTCACAGATAGAGGGAAAATTGAAATGTTTATAATAAATTTATTTTTATTTTTTTCAGATTTCAAAGTCAGTAAGCTATTGGCTATGATCTGCAGATTAATTTACTTGTGACAGTTTGCATTTCTTTCCAATCATTTTTCTACAAACTTATTTTTTTTCCCCTGGGACTTCATTGCTGGGAAATTTACCATGCTATTTAAAGGAAAGCATGGCTTATATGTACAAGCTTATGAAATTATTAAAATTATTATATTATGTGCTGTGTTAGCTTGCCTTCCCCAGATGAAGAATCTGAGGTGGGGAATGCTGAAGCCTGAATGACATCACTGAGACTGACCTGCGGTGAGGACAGGAGGCTGGATTTTGCACCCTGTGTCAGTCATTGTCTATGGGTTCCCATAGGGCTGGGAGGCTGGGAAGCAGTGTATAACTGTCTGGGTGAGTCTTCTCCCATTGGTTGAATAGTTATAAACCATTAACAAACAACCAACTCACAGCGGATGTGGAATGGGCAGATGGGGGCTGGGTGGGCACCAACATTGTTTTCTGCATTTACAATAGCTCCAAGGGTCAACTAGAAAGAAAATGTAGTTTCTCTTTATATTTCTGGTCGTCAGATCTTAAAGTAGCCTTTTCAATGATGAGTAAATGAACATCTAGGGTTATAAAGAACTGCTATGTTTGAAAGAAGATATCTGACAAAACAAAAATTCTTAATAGTTGTGCTTCCTATGACATGAATTAAGTTTAACAGAAAATAAGTACTAAGAATATACAACCTGTATTTAGGGGTGTTTATAAAAAATATAACTTTTCAGAAGTAGTAGGCTATGTTAATTATCCACCTGAGTTCCTTTTGTATCCAAATCCCCAACAAACTGAACTGTAATGTGGTTGTCAATCTACAAACAGAAGTGAATTTAAAAAGTATTAATAGAAAAAAACAAGAGCTGTTATAAATAGTGCTTCATATGCCTTGTATGTATTATACAACCTGTCCTAAGACTGAAAGGACTTGGGAATATGGGAAAATTTGGTAATACATCCATTCAAAATTCAAATCCAAATTTCACTTCCATTCAGTTTTGCAGCATTATTGTAGTGCTCAGTGATCAACATTGTCCCAGGTTTGGTGGAGGAAAGACATAAAGAAAGCCTTAAGGCTGTTGTTCCAGAGAGGAAATGCAGATGTCCAACAGGCAAATGAAGAGATGCTGAACATCCTAACCATCAAGGAAAAGAAAATCAGAACCACAACAAGCTGTCATCTCACACCTGTCAGAATGGTGATTACCAAAAAGAACACACACAAAAAACAAATGCTAGCGAGGATGTGGGGAAAACGGAATCCTCCTACATTGTTGCTGGGAATGTAAACTGGTGTGGCCACTGTGGTAAACATTATGGCGGTTTCTCAAAAAAACTAAAAATAGGACTACTCCTGGGTATATATCCGAAAAAACCCCTCAAAACACTAGTTTGAAAAGATACATGTATATGCGTAATCTCATATTGTATGTATTTCTCAGAGGAAATAAGCTAACACAAGTGGCTATGAGAGTGGTCCAGAACAGATGGAAGAATGAAGGTGTGGGACTATCTCACTAAGCACTTGGTGGGCAGAGAAGATGCCATCCTGAGCAGATCATCCCTGGAAAAATGTGGTGTCCCAATTGCTAAATATCTCACTAATGGAAACCTGGTGGAGCACACCAGTGCAGGGAAATGCCCTTGTAGAGGTGTGATGATTTAGAGATAAATGGGGGAGGTGGAGGATGTTTATGAAGGCAGCATCCCAGCTTCAGAACAAAATGAAGATTTGATAGAATCACATAGTTGTAGAGACATTTGAACGTTCATCATCTAAGACAGGGGCTTCCTAGGTGGTGCCAGTGCTAAAGAACCCTCTTGCCAATGTAAGAGACATAAGAGATGCAAGTTCGATCCCTGGGTTGGGAAAATCTCCTGGAGGAGGGCATGGCAACCCACTCCAGTATTCTTGCCTGGAAAATCCCATGGACAGAGGAGCTTGGTGGGGCCACACAGAGTTGGACACGAATGAAGAGACCTAGCATCCACACATGCACCAGAGAAGCCACCCACACCTTCTGAGATCACAAGTGAAGACGCAGGCAGTTTAGAATGGAAGGTGGAGGAGCATGATGCTGAGTTCCACTTGGGGCCTGGTGACTAACCACAGTGACTGAAATTCTGGTTCATTCTACAATGTCCCCTTCAAAGACTGGGGAGAGGGACCCACAGGAACGATGGGGAAGTTGCTCTCAAAACTTTCATGAAGTAGGAGATCTGTAAGACATAAAGGTTGGCTGTGTAGCTGTGGAAATACATTGCTGTGCTCTCCTGCTACAGGGAGCATAACTAACTGATGGCCTCTGCTGTTGAGTCTGAAATCAACCCCCATGTTTGCATGGAGACTGTGTTTCCTAATGGCTCTTCCTACTTAATGACTGAGGATAGCAGGGGTTTTAAGGCAGGTTCATCCTAGTGAGGTGTGGGAAAGTCACATGGATGACATATGACATTAACATATTATATATATATATGTACACATATTTATATACATATGTGTATGAAAGAAAAATCTCAGTTTTTATTATTTCATTGCTAACAGTTTTTAAATGTTAAGAAACCTGTCTCTTGGTTTGGTGACTATGGTGATCATTTTACAATATATACAAACATTAAATCATTATGTTGTAAACCTAAAAGCAACACATTACATATGTCAGTTATATCTCAATTAAAAAAGAAACCTCAGGAACCATACAATTAAAATGAACAGAGGGCATGAAAATGAGACACAAATAGCCAGGAAATGAAGTATGTTCTTTCTTCTTTCATCATTAAGAGAATTTTATAGGAATCTTTCATGATTAAAGGAATTGTAAAAGTGAGATATTTTCTCACCTTTCAGGTTTGCAATAATTGATTGAGTAACCCAGTGCTTTTAAGGATATTGGGATGAGGGTAAATTTATGTACCATTTTTGCGAGTTTACTGCTAATCACTGATTATTGAAAGTTTTGTGGAGGACAGTTTTTTACCATTTGTTGAAAATTTTAAATGACATTTCCTCTGACACAATGATCCTATGGTTAGAAAGTGTTCAGAGTAGTATAAGTAGAAGGACATTGGACTACACTGTAGTCTGTGATAAGCAAAAACTTCCTGGGAGCTAATACTTATTGAATCCTTACTGTTTGCCATAAAGAAGGCTGAGTGCTGAAGAATTGATGCTTCTGAACTGTGGTGCTGGAGAAGATTCTTGAGAGTCCCTTGGACAGCAAAGAGATCAAACCAGCCAATCCTAAAGGAAATCAACTGGAATATTCATTGGAAGCACTGATGCTGAAACTGAAGCTCCAATACTCTGGCCACCTGATGAGAAGAGCCGACTCATTGGAAAAGGCTCTGATGCTGGAAAAGATTGAAGGCAGGAGGAGAAGGGGGCAACAGAGGCTGAGATGGTTGGGTGGCTTCACCAACTCAATGGACAGGAGTTTAAGCAAAGTCTGGGAGATAGTGAAGGACAAGAAGCCTGGTGTGCTGCAAGTTAATGCGTTTGCAAAGAGTTGGACATGACTTAGCGACTGAACAACATTTTATGTCAAAAATTGTTCTAAGCAGCTTACATGCATTAACTTGTTAATCCCTGCAGCAATCCTACGAGGTAGGTACAGGTGAGGAGACTTTACAGGAGAGGAAACTAAGGCACAGAGAGGTTAAGTCACTTGTCCAAAGTCTGGTTAGTGGTGCAAATGAAATTGAACCTGGATAGTCTGGCTCTGGTGTCCAAGATCTTAACCACTATGCACAGTACTTTTTTTTTTTTTTAATTTGTCTGTGTTGGATCTTAGTTCCAGTATAAGAGATTTTAGTTGCAGCAAGAGGGATCTTTCTTTGTGGTGCATGGGCTTCTCTCTAGTTGTGGGTAGTGGGCTCCAGAGTGAGCAGGCTCAGTAGCTGTGGTTCTCAGGCCTAGTTGTACCGCAGCATGTGGACACGCTTAGTTCCCTGGCCAGGGATCAAACCCGTGTTTCCTGTGTTGAAAGGCAGATTCAAAGCCACTGGACCACAAGAGAAGTCCCCACATTACTTCCAGATAAATCGTGGCACAGATTCACAATTGCGTAGCCACAATTTTGAAATTCAGTTCTGATAACTGAAAGCTCTAATCGGAACACATGTGATGAAAAATCAGATGGACCCAGCTGAATTCAAATGGCAGCAAAACCTGAGACAAACTGCCATGAATCTATTTATAGCTACTTGCCACATTTGGTGATGTATTAATTAATGTTTCACTGCAGAAATATTAATGTATTTGATTATAGGATGATGTCCACATCCTGCTGGATATTTCATAATATATAGCATATACACTGTATGTGGATGAATTAAATACTTAGGAGATAGAATCAGTAGTAATGGAAAGCTGGGATGAACTGAAGGAGAGGGAGGCTTGAAGAGGGACTCACGGTTTAGTAATTTATATACCTACATAGATTTGTAAGCCATTCACTGAAAAAGGAAACATTATAATGGGATGGGTTTGGAGGAAGAATGAGTTAAATCAGATATGTCTTTGAGGCATCAGCAGGGGCATTGGGTAGGCAGCTGGATATATTGATGTGGAAGTCTAGGACGGTTCTCAGCTGGAGATGGAAATTTGTGTTTCAGGAGCAGGGTGTGTGAAATGCTGCTGACAGATCAAGTAAGGCAGGATTTGACTTAGCCATCTGTAGATTATTGATAATGTTAGTGAAAGCTGTTTCCATGAAATGTTACTGGTGGAATCTTGGGCTGAGGGATGAATGGTAGGGAGGAAATAGAGATACAGATGACACTTTCAAGAAGTTTGGCTTGTAAGCAGGGAGAGGAAAAATTGGTAACTGGAGAAGGTTATGAGCATAGAGGGAGCATTATTGAGGCTTGAGCTTAAGAACATAAAATGGAAAAGGCATAACCAACATGCAGGTTTTCTGAGTAAATGCAATGGAGTAGGATCCAGAAAGCTAGTGGAGGTATATAATTGAGGAGGAAAAACAGATGATTTCTTGTTTGAGAATGGAAGGATGATGGCAGGTCTCAATGCTTAGAATCAATAAGATAAAGAGTTCCCATCAGACAGCTTCAAGCTCATGCCTCATCTAATGGGGCATGGGTGTGGAATGCATATGATGGTTTCATGAGAGGAGAAGAGATTTGTTCATTGTGGCAGGGCATTGTCACGCAGTTTTGAGAGTCTGTTGAGATAAGAGTTAATGGTTTATTTTGATACCAAACTGCAGCATTTTCCTCAGCAAGGCTTTCTCCTAATAAGGCTGTTAGGATATGATAGTAGACATATCCCGCATGCAGAGAGCTAGGCTCCTTCAGCAGACCCTTCTCTGTTCAAAGAAAATTGGCTTTTTGCCCCCCACCCCCGAAAGTGTAGTTTCCCATTTCTAAATGGTTATTGTAGCCAGGGTACTAAACCGAAGGTTATAGTATAGAACTGGTATTGAATGCTTTGCTTTTAAATGTTTATTTTTATGGGGGTATCATTGCTTTACAAAGCTGTGTCAGTTTATGCTGCACAATGAATTGAATCGCCTATATGTGTACATTCATCCTTTCCCTGTTGGTAACTTCCTCACCCCACCTGCATCCCACCCATCCAGGTCACCACAGAGCACCAGGCAGAGCAGAGCTTCCTGTGCTCTGTACCAGCTTTCCACTTAGCGATCAGTTCTACACATGATAAGGTATATATGTCAATCCCAATCTCCCAATTCATCCCACCTTCCCTTTATAGTATAGAATTTAAATCAAGTTTGGGCTCAGAGTCATTCTTAATTGGAATTCCAACTCTGCCTTTACTTAGCTGGGTGTCTTTGAGCAAATTATTTCACCTTCCTACGCCTCAACTGCCACATCTCTTAAAATGGGTTAATTGATGGAAAACACTTGCAACAGTACTTGCACATCCTTGCTCAAAAGATATGAGACCCTGCGCATGGCCTGATGGATAACAATATGCAAGAGTCAGCACGCAGTCTGGCTTCAGAATCTAGGCTCTTAAATAGGATGCATGACTTCTCAGGGAGCCCACGTGTTTGCTGCCACTTTTAAGATTTATAAATGCCATCTAAAGAAGTATGCCCTTTGAAGTATAAACGCCTCTTTGAAGTAGGCCCTTATATTTTCAGTTTGTTCACTAAAAGTCAATGAAGAATAAGTACTTCATAAAATATGCTCTGTAATACTGTTCTGGGTGATTAAGTGAACCGACATTGGTATAATGAGATCCCAGTTAGTGTGGCAGCATCCAGAGGGAATGAGGGAGAGAGAGAGTGGGGGAGAGCGGGAGAGACAGAGAGAATATGCTGGGGTCTGGGTCTTTTCTTATAAGGGCACTAATCTTATTCATGAGAACTGCACCCTCATGATATAATTATTCTTCAAAGTCCCTACCTTCTAATGGAGTTTCAATATATGAATTTAGGAAAAGCACTAACATTTAGTCCATGGCACTCCTGAATACAATCTGTGAATTTGAAATATTTGTTAATAGAACAGCTCACTTAGTGGGAAATATTAAAAATGGAAGGGCTTCCCCCGTGGCTCAGCTGATAACGAATCTGCCTGCCAATGCACACACACGTGGAAAATGGAAAGTACCAAGAATAGTCCTGCATTGGGGTTACTGCATTCTGTGTTCCTTGTAGCCTTCAGCATTCATATTGATTGTTTTCTTGGTTGCTTTTAGATTTTTTTCCTGGACTGGTTTTATTTTGACCCTTTCTTTCCTTTGTTTTTCACTATTTTCCCCAAAGAGTGCTTGCTGCCTTCTCTTCTCTGCCCCGCAGTTCTCAGTTTTATGCATATTACTAGTTACTCCTTGGACCCTTTAAGCCTAATTTGTGAAGATCTGTTTCCCTGTAAGATAATTGCCTACTTTTCAAATGGTGCTACTGAAGGATAAAACCTTGGTTTCCTAGAATACTCAGGGAATGAGTCACTCTGTTCTGCTTACAAAAGTCTTCTGTAGGCATCTAGTAAACACTTTGGATATCCCAAGCTCTGTGTTTTAGTAATTTTTGAAGAAAAATGTATTATTAGCTTGCTTGTAAAAGCATACTGTCAGTTTGACACATAGACAATATGATCTCTACCAGTGTTACAGAGATTCTGATCATTTCTTAGTAATTCCTTACATTAGTACAATTTTCAGATTGAAGTATTTAAATTTATTTATTTAAAAATGTTTGGGAGCTCATGTACACCTGTGGCGGATTCATGTCAATGTATGCCAAAACCAATACAGTATTGTAAAGTAAAATAAATTAAAAATAAAAATTAAAAAAAAAATAAAATGTTGATCTTTTAAGAGAAAGTCATTATTCGACTTAGGATAAACACTATGAATTAATTACTTTTCTTCATCCTTGTTTTATTCCACAACTCATGAACCATGTTTTTGATCCAGAGACATGCTTCTTTAGGATGTGATACTCATTTTGTTGTCTATCAGAAACAATCATTTAAAAGCTACCTTTGGTGCTGCAGGAGCAGTATTTTCAATGATTTGAAACCAGTGAAAATGCTTTCAATTTAAAAACATTTGGCTTTTAGATATGTCTACTTTGTGCTTAATTTCAGCCCCATGTCTCTCCTGTCAACCTCCTTCTTTTCCCCAAAAGATGAAAACCATAGTTTGTATTTAAAGCTATTGAGAAACAGTGTTTCTTATGTGGCAAGACTCCATAGATCATGAAAATCAACATTATTATTAATGTCTCAACACCAATAATTTAAAGGAAGAAAAACATCTCTAATAAAACAGCTGTTAAAAATTGCCTACTTAAAAAAAAAAAAAAAAGGAAGAACAACCCTTAATTTAAAAATAAAAGTGAATCAGCAGTAAGGATGTTGCTGCTGCTAGGATTCTCATACATCAGAATACTTTTACCAGGGTATTTTAAAACTCCAAGTTATGGAAAATTATTTTCAGAAGAAATGATAAAGGAAGAAAAGAGGAAAGAATATTTACAAAGTTATGTGGTAAGCATGGGTGAAACTTGAGTATTTCACCGTTTCAAAAATTGTCACAGCTATAATAACAAGGATATTCTTTCAGGATCTATACTTACTCTTATGGAAAAAATTGAAAATGTTTTCTGGTGAGTGTCTTAATTATGCAAAAGTAATTTATTGATATTCTATTGCATGTAGTTCTCTCCTATGTGTTATTTTTAGAGAGGTATGTGGGTTTTGATTATTACAGGGGGATATTTATATACTCTTTGTATCTGGGGAGATTATACTTTTTATAATACCATGATATAAACATTCATTGTTTAGAGTAGTGTAAAATATAGCACTAAATACATAGTTTTTTCCTGACTTTGGAAAACGTTATCTGAAGAGTGAAGAATAAATCTAAGTAGTGGAATCATATACAATCTTCTGGTTTCACTAAATTCTCTTTCTAAGTTTTACAACTTTGACTGAATACATCAATCACCTCTTCATTCTGGAAGCCAGAAGTATCATGATTTTTATTACAATGACTTTTCATATTTCTCTTTTTATGTCTGTTTAGATGGGTGCCTCTTTCTCTTGTGCCTTAAATGTGGCTTCACCCAAGAATGCACTTTGGTCCTCTTTAATTTTTTTCTGCACATTTCTTCTCAGTGATTGTAATAGCATGGGAATTCCATAGCCTTAGGCTCTACAAAACTATATAAAGAGCATTTTATAGATTCTTGAATTCAGTCTTTTATCAAAAGTTATAAAGAATGTCTATGTATCTATGGAAAGTAACGGAGAAGTAAAGATGAAAAAGATACCATCCTTGCTCACTATTATCTCAGAGCTTAGAGAGAGAGAGACAGATCTGGAAACATTCTCCTCAACTGTTTTATAGGGGCTAAATTAGGAATGCAAAAAACACACACACACACACACACACACACAAAACCCATAGTGGAACAAAGGAGTTAGTCACTGATTCCACTTTTATAGGAAAGGCAACTTGAATCCGGAATATACCAGCAGACAGCTTCCTATCAAGGCAAGCATTTCCTGGCCTCCTTGTACTGGAGTTCAAAACAAATAGATATTTTCCTTTGTAACCAGTTTTGGCAAAGTCTTTCTGATGCACCAATCTGAACCAAGCACAATGGAAGCTTTCAAGTTCAAAAATTACAATGGTTTGAAGGTAGTCCTGGATTCTTGAAATTTTTCTAATGCAGAACCAGCTCGTTTCTAAACCAGCAAACCCTCAAGCAACTCAGAAAACACATAAGGAAATCCCTTAGTATGAATGTGTTTGTAATGGTGTGTGTTTGTGTGAGCACGAGCATGTGCACACATGATGCATGGAGATGACTGGTGTTTCAGCTGCGAGTGTGAGCAGACAGTCAGCTTGCTGGTACTTAAATAGGAATTCTGGGTCCTGGAACAGGTTGTGAACTTCCAAGTGAGAAAGACAGTTGAAAGAATCAACCCGAGCTGCTAAATTCTCCAGGGGATTCTCTAGGAGCTTCAGAAATGTCCTTCTGAGGGCAATCTTCACAGTTTCCCTCCCATTTTCTATTCTGGCTTTTTACTCTTGAATTTCTCGCTTTAATTTTTGCATTGCTTTGGCTACATTACATTTTTGTCTCCTTCATTAACAAGTATTATTCTGATAAATCCAATAGTTTTAATTAAAGAATTAATGATTAATACTTTAAATAAATGATTTTAATTGATTGTTTTCAGATCTATTTTTATGTGATTTCTGAATGCATATTTCATAATTCCTTATTCTTCTTTATGGGTATTATTCCCTGATTTTCTCCTTGAGAATACCAGAACAAAACTTCTTTTTTCCTATTCTTCTATTATTTCTACTAATCTAGAAATAACAGAATTAGTAGAATCTGTTAGTAGAATTTGTTTTTTCTACCTTGTCTGGATTTAGTAGAATCTGTTTTTTCTACTTTACCTGGACTTAATTCTTCTGTATATATAGGTAATTTGTGGATACACACACACAGATACATCAATAACACCACCACAAATCAATGGGAAATGGATGTATTATAGGTAAACTGCCTAATTCTATGTTAAAACCCACACATACACAAACTTCATTTCTACTAAGTACAAAGAGGTTCTTTATTTGAGTTAAATATGATTGTGAAGGCCGAAACAATAACAGTTAATAGGAAAAGACAGTCTCCTATGGTAAAAGAAAAGATTAAACTTTCAAAGCATTAACCATAAGGAAAAGAATAAATGAACTGAATTACATCCAAATAAAATATTCTGTTCAAAACGGGATACCATGGACAAAAGTTAAGAGATAGATAATATACTGTCCCTATCACAAAGAGATTTATAGTTTAAACCTACCAAGGTTTTATGATTTCTTAGTCATTTAAAATATTCTGTCTTTTAAAATTTCTATTTATTTTATCAAGGCTTTTAGAACTGAATTTTCTTACTATCTGTGTATGCTGCTTTCATAATTTAAAAAATAATTATTGTCAGGTAGGGTTTATAAATTGTGTGTGTGTGTGTGTGTGTGTGTGTGTGTGTGTGTGTGAGTCTCTCAGTCATGGACTGTAGCCAGCCAGGCTCCTCTGTCTATGGAATTCTCCAGGCAAGAATACTGGAGTGGGTAGCCATTCCCTTCTGCAGGGGATCTTCCCGACCCACAGACTTAACCTGGGTCTCCTGCGCTGCAGGCAGATTCTTTACTTTATGAGCCACCAAGGAAGCCTTATAAATGTACACCAATGGAGAAAACAGACATTATGTTTCTTAATGTGTGAGTCAAGAATTCTCTTCATCAGAACCTGGTTAATGGGTTTAAAATGCAGATCCCTAGTCCCACGCCGGCCCTATTTAAATTCCCTCTGGTATTGGGTAATTCTTTTCTATACTTCAGGAAGCTGGATTAGAGTCTTCCCAGAAATCTCCACAGGAATCCATACTTCCTCTAATAGGTTGATTCTACTATCTGTTCTGCAAATATCCTTACCACTCTTTGGCTACTGGCACTTATTTACATGGTAATTTAAAGGAAATTTCTCTTTATAGGAGGTACAAATGGTCTAAGGGAATTGTGTTTCCTTTTGATAGATTGACTTATTTAATATTTAGATGAGGTAGACATATGTTTTAAAACCAAAGTCTGAAAAATGTCTTCTTTTCTCATAATATGCCCTACCATAGTGGTATTGATGATGGAAGGATAAGCAGAAAAGTGGATAAAATAAGAAGGAAAAAAAATAAGAATTTGGGGGAATAAAGATCATCATTTTCCCTCAATGATGCTTCAGACTGTAGAGGTTCTGAGTTTCCACTTCTGAAGAATAGATACCACTTACCTATGTTCAAGTGTGAAGATTTGAGAAGAGCTTTAGAATTCAAGAAAAGAACATTTTGTATGTTGCCAAAATCTTGCTACCATCCTCGGTGCTACCATCTTTGCATCTACCATTGCAAGGCAGGTTGATCAATGTTGACTTTAAATGATTGGTGAAGATTGCAAGGTCATAGAACATTTTCTGTAAAGAGCCAGGAGGTACATATTTTATTGTGGTCCATATGCTCTGTCAGAACTATTCAAGCCTACTTTTGCAGTATGGAAGCAGCCGTAGACCATATGCTAATAGCGGCCATGGCTGTGCTCTAATAAAACTTTATTTACAAGAACAGACCGTAGATCTGGCTCACAGGCAGTGTTTTTCAGACCTCTGGCTCAGATGTAAAGCACACTGGCTCATATCTGGTTGTACGAAGGCATTAGTTATTGTTCCTAAACTCAAGAGTCAGGAGCTCAGCAGAGGGGGTTGGGTTGGTGGCAGGAAAGTAATTGTCTTGGTATAGGGACTTATCTACACAGATAAAGTTAAGAGTTTATTGAATGGGATTGTTGTTTACAGTGACAGATCAACACCTTCACAACATTAAAAAAGGTAAACAGTGGGTTTCCATTTCCATGGAGATTTTATGTGACACAATGGCCTTTTTACCATGCCATTTTAAATAATTACCATTAGCATTGAGGCTAGTAATTCAGTATAATCAGGGAATGTGAAGGTCAGCTAGCATTACACTATATCCATCACTAAAGCACCCCATGCTTTATCATTAAGTTTGCTTGTCAGACTTTTCAATATTATTTAGAGATTTGGCCATTCCTACCAAAATGAAATGAGAGTATTAGCAAGAAATAGTCAGTGTTCATTCACATTAAGAATTCCATTTAATGTGTTTTTCCAGTTACATTAAGCAGGAGAGACTTTCATTTATTTCCAGTGTGCCCTTGCTTGGTGTGGGTGAATGGAAGGGACATCACTTATTGATCTCAGATTTAATGAGCAGCAGTTACTTGTTAGCTCATGTTCTTCTGTCTTCTTTCTTCTTCTCTTGCCCAGTGACCCAAACAACCATTTTCATGGACTTCCATCCTACCTTTGTCATATCCTCCCTTAATGATTGGGCTGCTTTGAAATTCAGGCATTTTGAGCTTGCAACACTCACTTGCACATGTCAATCTACAGATACTGTGTTACATTTAAAGCATGATCACTCTATTACCCTCCAGCTTCTTAACAAGTGAAATGGATAATTAAAACTTATATTCTTCCTATAATATATGGCACTGAACAGCAAACAAAAAACTTAATAGGGAAATACTTTTAAAATTGGGAAGGGTGTAGTCTCATTATAGAGTCCCCAATTTAAAAGGGTTTTCTAGAGGTTTCAGTTTATCTCCACGAAGTCTGTGTTTAAAGCATGCCAGAAAATGGGTGCTAATTTCATGAGAAGCGGGTGCTGCAGTCTTTCTGGATTTTGTCATGTCTCCCCCAGGTGGCTAGTGGTAAAGAATCCCGCTTGCCAACGCCGGAGATGTAAGAGTCGTGGGTTCGATCCCTGGGTCAGGAAGATCCCCTTGCGGAGGAAATAACAACCCACTCCACTATTCTTGCCTGGAGAATCCCATGGACAGAGAAGCCTGGTAGGCTACAGTCCACAGGGTCGCAAACAGTCCAACAGGACGCGACTGAAGCGGCTTAGCACTGCTCTTTGAGAAGTGATGTATACTATGTATCACAGCACACTACAATAAAATGGGTGATATTTTCCCCATAGCCATTCTAGCACCTATAGGTCCTATGGTAACAAAAGCTTACCTCTCCTACTTCAGACTTTTTATGACATTTTCACCGTGCATTTCAGAATCACTATTCTTTCCATACTGTTTTTTTCCTCTCCAGCTTCATTGCTGGAGTTTAATCATTCATCCTTATCTAGCTTGTTGGGTTTACCTGCTGGCTGGCTTTTCTAACACCAGCCTTGACTTCTTTGATTCTTCCTTCACGCTATTATCAAAATGACTTTTCTTACTTGGAAAAATAATTATGTCACTTTTCTGTTCAGAATTCTTCCAGGACTGTACATTGGTTAGAGGAAGAAAATCTGGGATCCTAAGCATGCTACATTAGCCTAGGTTCACTAGAAAATAGTCTAAGACAGAGCCCTTTCTGCATGTACTTCATTTGGAGGATTCTTTTTTTTTTTAATAAAAGATTTATTTATTTAGTTAGTTTTCTTTTTGACTGTGGTGGGTCTTTCATTACTGCACTCAGAATTTCTCTAGTTGGGGCAAGTGGCGGCTACTCTGTTGCAAGGTGAGGGCTTCTCCTTGTGGTGGCTTTTCTCACGTTGTGGAGCATGGTCTCTAGGTGCACAGCTGCAACAGTAGTTGCAGCTCGAAGGCTCTAGAGCTCGGGATCGGTAGTTGTGGTGTACAGATTATTTGCTCCTTGGCATGTGGGATCTTCCTGAACCAGGGATCAAACTGGTGTCCCTTGCATTTCAAGGCAGACTCTTAAGCACTGGACCACCAGGGAAGCCCAGAGGACTCTTCCCCCACCCCTTTCTTTCATTTTTTAAAAGATTCTACCCCATGTGGGCTCTTAGTTCCCTGACCAGGGATCGAACCTGTGTCCCTGCATTGGGAGCACAGAGTCTTAACCACTGTACAGATAGGGAAGTCCCTGCATGTACTTAATTTGGAAAGTGATCTCAAAGAGCATGAACCTTCCCTGAAGGGGAAGATGTGACCTGTGTTATTTCTGAGTAGGAGTCTTTAAGAGTTAGTTCATTTCAAACTCCCTAACTACCCTTTCCCCCATCCTTCCCCCTGGCAAATATAAGTTCCACATGTATACATTACTGTGTTTAAAATGGATAACCAACAAGATCTACTGTATAGCACATGGAACTCTGCTCAGTGTTATGTGGCAGCCTGGATGAGAGGGGAGTTTGGGGGAAAATGGATACATGTATATGCATGGCTGAGTCCTTTTGCTGTTCACCTGAAACTGTCACAACATTGTTAATCAGCTATACCCCAATACAAAATAAAAAGTTTAAAAACAAGAGTGTTTCTGCCATGTTCCTTTCACCTTGCAACGGTGACTGGTGACAGATGACAGCTGAATGGAACAGAACCTTATTGCTGCATATCTAGCTGATGAATATCCTTATTGATACAGATGCCATTAAAGACACAAGCTTTACCTTTTTCTGTTTGCCATCTTCTGTTTTCATCCTCATGCTTATCACTCTGTATTCTCAAGATGGCTGCTGCAGCCTTCGGAATCATTTCAGTGTGTTCAAAGCAGGAAGAAGTGAAGAGGCGTGGTATCAGGCAAATCATGTTTTTTGCCTGAGAATGCAAAAAAAGAAAGAAAGAAAGAAAAAGAGACCTTCTGAGAAGCTTTTCAGAAGACTTCCTCTTCATCTCTTTGGCCAAGGAAACTGGGTTAGATGGCACCCATTAGACATGAGAGAGCTGTGGAAGCGAGCACAGTGTGACCCCAACAGAACTTGGGAAGAAGGGAGAAATGATGTGTGTATGCCACCACAAGGGCATCACCATGGGAAAAGTGCCTTTTTCCAAAATAAGAACACTGGATACTGCAATGAGGCCAAACTCCAGTGAGACTAACTTAAAAAAAAAAAAAGCAACCCTGTTTTAGGTAACCGATGAACTACCGAAAACTACCTTTGGAGTAATTCTCCGCACCACTCTGTATGTCAACCCATACATTTTATGAACCAATCCCCACTTCCCAGATTATACAATCATATGGATTTTAGTTAAAACAAAAAAGAATCTGAGGCAAGCTGTATCAGTTCTGTCACTTTTTCTCATATACAAGGCACTTCATTTTGGTCTGGAGGAGAATTAGATTGATGTGCTCATGATATTCTTTCTCTCAAAGACGTTAAAGTGATTCATATATATTTTCAAAGACTCAAGAAATCGTGACTCTAGATGTTTTATAAACTTTAGTGATCTTTTGGAGACGTAAAATTGACTGGAGCTATGTTCTAATATCCTATAGATAACTAGGGTTGCTGAGTGTTATATCCAATTACTATACTTTCACTTTCTTTCATATTTTCCATTTTTGGGAAATCACATGTACTGCCCTTGTCCTCCTTCTTCTTTTTTAAAATAAATGTCTTTAAAATGGCATGCCCTTTTTTAGAAGAGCTCCATTTTTAATTTGGACTTCTTGATGTACATTATACAAAATCAGTGTTGCTTTTTATAATGTTAAAATCCTCCTTGATGGTATAATGTGCTCAGCATATGTATGGGGGTGGTGGTGGAGAAGGTAGGCATTTAAGCAACAGTTTTTCCTAAATTTGAGGATTGTCCTTTGATTTGGTTTGAAAATCTAGTTACTAGTCACTTTGTTAGTTCCTTGAAGATCTTAAATAATATAGAAATGTCCCGAGCCTGGTAATGTTCAGAGCTCTGGTTTTCCCTTAGGGCTTGATTCTGATATAAGAAAGTTTGGGCTGAAGCTGCCAATTCCTCACTCTGCTTGACCTACAAGGTTATGATTTTTAAAGACGTGTTTCCGGTTCACTCTGCAGTGGCTTCACTTCAGTGAGGCACTCAGGGGAGGCTCCAGGGTCCTGAACATCAGACATTCTTTCCAGCATCTCCTTTGGTCTACTAGTTCACGATAGAAGATAGAAAGGCACTGGTCACTTAGAGAATGGAATCAGACACTGGGTCTGCCAGGATCCACTCTGACATCCGGGAGGTCTATGGCCAGATCTCAGCCTTACAAATGTGTGAAACTCTTTGGAGACCTGTGTGAGATTCTTAAAATGGCAGTGTACTAATCACATTACAATTGAGGCTAAAAGTAACAGGGTGTTGTTTAAAACACTTAAAACTTGAAGTCTTATCAAGCTGCTTAATGCGAGGGCTAAGATGAAATTCACAGTACAGGGAGCTCGGCTCAGTGCTGTGTGGTGGCCTCGAAGAGTGGGATGGGGGTGGGAGATTCAAGAGGGAAGGGATATATGTATACATACAGCTGATTCACTTCACTGTACAGAAGAAACGAACACAACTACGTAAAGGAATTATGCTGCTGTTGTTCAGTCACTAAGTCATGTTTGATTCTTTGAGACCCCATGGGTTGCAGCATGCAGGGATCCTGTCTTCCACTATCTCCTGGAGTTTGCTCAAATAGGGCTTTCCTGGTGGTTCAGACGGTAGACAATCTGCCTGCAATGCAGGACACCTGTGTTTGATCCCTGGGTTGGGAAGATGCTCTGGAGAAGGGAACAGCTACCCACTCCACTCGGAGAAGGCAATGGCACCCCACTCCAGTACTCTTGCCTGGAAAATCCCATAGATGGAGGAGCCTGGTAGGCTGCAGTCCACGACTGAGCTACTTCACTTTCACTCTTCACTTTCATGCATTGGAGAAGGAAGTGGCAACCCACTCCAGTGTTCTTGCCTTGAGAATCCCAGGGATGGGGGAGCCTGGTGGGCTGCTGTCTATGGGGTCGCACAGAGTCGGACACAATTGAAGTGACTTAGCAGCAGCAGCAGCACCCACTCCACTATTCTTGCTTAGAGAATCCCATGGACCGTCTGAATGATTAACACTTTCACTTTCTTTCATACCTGAATTAAACAATAGTAAAAAAAAAAATTAGTTTTTTTTTTTAACACTACCTCACTCACTCACATGCTTAATGACTAATAAAAGATTAACCTTGTCTAAAGAATGGTTTGACCCTTGACTAGCTTCTGAGAGATAACCCATTAAGTCTCTGGAATATTCTACCTCTCATCCATGTATTAACCAGGGCCGACCCTGGTTAGTTTCTGAGATCAGAGGAGATCTGGTATATTCAGCCTAGGGCTGTAGGCTGGAATATCCCACGTGGTAAAAGTTATATTTGCATACCTGAGGGTCTTGAGCATGCCAGACCCTCCACGTTAGCAGTGTGATTTAGGATGAGGGCCTTGGGCCAGGCAGTATCAGGTTGAGAGTCTGGAGAGTAAGGTCAGCCAGAACTATGGGACCAGCTCTGATAAAACCCTGGATGCTGCTTAGTTGCTCTGTGGCATGTGGGATCCTAGTTCCCCAACCAGGGATCAAACTCATGTCCCCTGCCTTGTAAGGTGAATTCTCAACCACTGGACCACCAGGGGAATCTCATAAAATGAGATTTTTTTTCTTAGCTTGGTGGCTAAGATCATCAATGAGTGTTTTTTTTTTTTTAATAAGAAAATGGCAAATCGTCAACAAATCCTGCAAGATATTTATTTAAAAATCAATACTAAACAGGAAAATCAGAGGGAGAATGATTGCTACATTTAGTACAAAATAAAAATTGGGCTACTAGAGGCAGGGGGAGAGGGGAACAGAGAGGCTTCTTACAAGTTGTCATTCTTCAATTAAAGATTACATTCTATTTTGGTAGTGTCTCTGCCGAGCATTCCCACAGTTTTTAATAGTTCAGTCTCAGCTGTCAGGAACATTTGTGTTAATTTTCCCTGTTCAGCACACATAGGAATTGCTGTGCCTGTTGTTTGCAGATACCAAAGTTGGCTTCCTAATAATGTGACTGAAAATGTCCATCAAATATAGCTGTAAAAATTGCCTTCTGTTTCCTGAAAAATCTGGGGATGCTGAAATTCATCTGCTGAGATAATAGATCATATTAAAAATTCAATGTAACAACAAACCCGTTTAGAGATTAGATTTCTTTCTCTACATTAGTGGACTGGTGAAGATGAAAGGAGGACACCATGTAATTATCTTTTTAGGCCTCATTATTAATAGTTTCATGGAGAGGGGGATTTCTGTGTCACTCTGATAACATTAACCACACGTGGAGGTCAGATTCAGTAAGAAATAGTCAAAGATTACACCTGCTTCCCTTAGTGAATTCTAACACTTCTTGTTTTCATGGGGGTGTGGTCATTTGCTATCATTGCCATAACAAATCAGAACACATTTAGCAGCAAAGGGATATCCAAACAACATCCATTCATTTTCTCATGGTTCTGTAGGTCAGATGGGCAGGTGTGGTGTGGCTCAGCTGGTTCTCTGATCTGGGTTTCACAACGCCAAAATCAAGGTGTTGGCCAGGTGTGTTCTTTTCTAGAGGGTCTAGGGATGAATTTGTTTCCAAGCTCATTGGTATAGTTGGAAGTGTTTAGTTCTACTGGGTTTTAGGACTGAGGTCACGTTTCCTTGTTGGCTGGTGGCCTGGGTTCCCAGTTCTAGAGGCTGCTTCTGTTCCCTGATGTGTAGCTCCGCCCCTTTCCAACTTTAATGTCATCAGTGGAGGGGTGTGTGCAGTTTATGCTTCAGTTCACCCTGACCTCCCCTTCTACCCCTTCTCTCTTCTGCCTCCTTCTTCTGCTGAATCTCCCTTCTGAGTCCCACTGGAGAAATTTCTCTGCTTTAGAGGGTTCCAGTGATGATATGGCCCACCTTGGGAAAGTACAGGATCACCTCCTTACCTTCAGGCTCATAACCTAGTTATACCTGCAACATACCTTTCCAGCAGCTACTAGGTTTAATGTTGGATTATGTAACCAGATGTCAAGAATCTTGGGAGGGGGCTTCCATAGCGGCTCAGTGGTAAAAAAATCGGCCTGCCAATGCAGGAGACATAGGTTTGATCCCTTGTCTGGGAGGATCCCACATACCTTGGAGCAACTAAGCCCATGCAGCACAATTTTTGAGCCTGTGCTCTAGAATCCTGGAAGCCGTGACTACTGAGCCCACTTGCCACAACTACAGAAGCCCGAGTGCCTTAGCGCTCCGCGACAAGACAAGCCACCGCAATGAGAAGCCTGTGCATCCCAAGAAAGGGTAGCCCTGGCTTGCTGCAACTAGAAAAAGCCCGTGCACAACAACTGAAGACCCAGCACAGCCAAAGATAAATAAATAAATAAATCTTAAGGGAAAAGAATCTTGGGAAAACTGTCTTTGGAATTCTGCCTAATACGTGTGGCAAGTAGACACTAAAGTGGATGGATTGTGGATGGAGATTCTCTGCTAACTGCGGTACGTGGGCTAGTGCGTGAGTTAAATAACCCCAAAATAGGACACGACTGAGTATGCATGAGGACGTGATTCTTATTGATTCTAATTGTATTAAATGAACACATATGCCTTATTTAACTTGAATCGCTTCTTTAGAATTAAGATTTTCCTGCTGCTGTCTTCTGTAACTAACAGCGGGGCTCCATGGAACCTGTGTGTTCTTTCTTGCCTTCCTCTTGTTGTCTCTCAGTTTACTTTATTATGCAGGCATCAAACCTTCCGATTTGTTTTTTCTGTTTCACACTTTTTACTTATGAACTTCTGAGACTTTCAGAACTGTAAGCTATGCTGATGGGCAAGAATGCCTGTGGTAGCGTCTTCTGCTTCACCCAGGAAACTCCTCCTTTGGTCTTCTTGTACCTTTCTTCTTTGAGTCTTGGCATTATTTTTCCATTAAAATAATCTTATAGTTACAATAATCATATGTTACTTTGCAGGGGGAGTGTGATTCTATTTTATCATAAAGTCTTTGAAGTTTTCTGAAGTTTAAAGTTTGTATTATTACTTAAAAAAGAATCTGGAATTAGGTAACTAATTTCCAATACTACCTACACTATTTGTTAACAATATGACTTTGGACAAGCTACTTTTTCCTTTTAAAATGGGGCTACACATATCTATCTCATAGATCTTGAAGTTGAAAAGATCATCAGCTTTTTGATAAGCATTTGTTCTCTTCCCATACCCTAGACCCCACCTTCTCCTAAAGGCCAAAGAATTTTGACGACTTCTGTTTATTGAATGTCTTAAGAAATTGGTTCAGGCTGGATCATTTCTGTGTCCCCATATCAGAAATTAAAGTTGCCTCAAGGAAGTAGTTAATTGTCCTTTGGGTAGTTTTTTTTTTTTTTTTTTTTAATTTTTAAGAGAATATTTTCCTTCATAATAAATATCTTTGGGAAGAAAATGGAATTGAATTGTTAGCTTCATAACTTTTATCCCAGCTTCTCTGATGAAAATAATGCTTGATTTATAGTATTAATTCTTAGATGTCTTTGAGATAATATTAAGATTTTTTTAATCTGTTCCATTGGTATACTTGTCTTGAAAACCACTTGGTTTTAATTACATGTCTTAGTATTTAGTAATGTCAGCACCATTTAAAATCCATCTTTTCCAGACTTTTATTATCTATTCTTGCTTGTTCACTTTGTATATATGAAATTTCACAATTATCTCGGTTCAAAAAATTCCTTTGTAATTTTTATCAGAACTTGTAAATTAATTTAAATTATAGCTTATTTTCATGAAAATTAACATCTTTATAATGTGTTCTTCTCTAGTAAACTGGAAGGTCCTTATAATTGATCAAAGCTTCTTTTGTATTTTTTAGCAACTTGCAAGGCTTTTCATATAGGTCTTGCAAATGTTGGGGATTTTCTTTATTCTAGAAATTTGATCCTTTGCATTGCTGTTTCAAATTGTGTCTTTGCTCCCATCACAACCTTTTATTGGTTGCCTTTTGAGTTTGTGGAAGCTCAGAAAGGTCATGAGCCCGCTACCTGAGGATTTATGGAAAAGCATGAATTACTAAAGATAATAGACTATTTCACTCAAAGCAACTGTCAGAAAATAATCCTCTATCATGTGTCTAGAACTGTCATTTTTAAATGAGATTGGAATGAATTCCCCAAAGGAAATTTACACAGCAATCCCTTGTACTAACCACATTTGCTCTGAAGCATATTCCTCAGCTGACCCAAATGAGGGTTTCCTGACATGCTCCATTACCTGCTGTCAAGCTAACAGGAACACATGTTTCCTGGTTTTATTTTTCAAATGACAGTGGAATCAGATGGAAGGAAAAGAAATCACTGCATGATTAATTTTATGCTGTTCAAAGCAGATTCACCTCTTAAATAACATTCTGTCCTCACCCGTGAAATTATCAGATGCTAAAAATAGATTTCACAGAACACCACGAGCTCAATAAAATAAAATAGTTCACTTTATATTTTGATCGTTTTATTTGTTAGATGATTTTTCTGAGTGAACTTACTAAAAAGAAAGGGCCAGCTATATATAACTGCAAGCTGCTGAAAATGCCGAGGTGAAGTCTTTGGGAAACATTATCAAGTCAAATCAAAAGGAGTAACTGGCAAAAGATGGGGCATTTGTGCTCATTTTTCACTGTCATATGTGTTCATGGAATGTAGTGAGTTGCCTTTAAGTATACATATGGACCACTTGGTCTAAAATAAATATGGACATGGGCACACACAGAGCAAACGGCCACCAAGGTCCAAATAACGGAGCAGACAGTGTGGTGCTTTGGCCAAGTACAAGAATCCTGCCTAACACAGAGGCAGTGAACGGAGTATTCTCCTCTAATTCATATGTTGAGGCCTGTCCTCTCCATGTGATGGTAGTATGAGGTGAAGCCCCTGGGAGGTGATCTGGTGAGAAAGGCGAGGCCCTTTAATGTCTTCATAAAAGAGACTCCAGAGAGATCCCTTGCAGCTTTAACCATATGAGATTATAGTAAAAAGATGTGTAGAAGTGGGTCCTCCTAACTCCTAACAAGCCAGTACCATGATCTTGGACTTCCCAGCTTCCAGAACCTTGAGAAATAAATGCTGTTTATAAGCCACTCAGACTCTGGTATTTTGTTATGGCAGTGTAAACAGTTTAAGACAACAGACTTAAAAGTTTTTGTCTATTTCTTTTTTTTTTTCTTTCAGTGAGAGTTTAAGAAGATTAGTTAAAGATCTTGTGTGTGCATGCTAAGTCACTTCAGTTGTGTCGGACTGTGCAACCCTATGGATGGTAGCCCGCCAGGCTCCTCTGTCCATGGGATTCTCCAGGCAAGAATACTGGAATGGGTTGCCATGTCCTCCTCCAGGGGATCTTCCTGACCCAGGGATCAAACCCACATCTGTTACGTCTAACCTACATTGGCAGCCAAGTTCTTTACCACTAGTGCCACCTGGGAAGCCCAGGAAGATGTTACAAAGAATATATAATAATACAGACATCACCTTATGAGAGTTTGCTGTTGCAGGAAAGTTTCATTTGAAGCCTTTCTGAAGTCTTTACCAGTTAGATTAAATCAGAATAATGGCTATTAAAATTTGTGCAAAAATTAGACCCAAAATATGGCAACTTCTACATACATTATGCTAAGCATCCCATAGGCTGTTGTGAACTGGTTAAAGCATTTATACAGTAGCCTAAGATGTGGGAGGGAGAGCTTACCTCTAATTGAGGTAAACGAAATGAAGTCGCTCAGTCGTGTCCGACTCTTCGCGACCCCATGGACTGTAGCCCACCAGACTCCTCCATCCATGGAATTTTTTAGGCAAGAGTACTGGAGTGGGTTGCCATTTCCTTCTCCAGGGGATCTTCCCGACCCGGGGATCGAACCTGGGTCTCCCGCATTGCAGGCAGATGCTTTACAGTCTGAGCCACCAGGGAATCCTTGAGGTAAACTAACGTGGAAAAGCAAGATGTGGAGTCAGAATTAGAACTGCTAGTTTTTACTCTTTATTTTAATCAAGAGATTTTTTTTCAAACTCTTAATGATTAGTTTGATTCTTTTGCCAAATTTGTCTTATCCATAACAGTTAACATGTTTAAGTGTTAACACTTTATCACTTTTAAGTGATATTGATGTGGTATTGGTTTTATTTGACTGACAAATGATATCAGTACCATTATCTCAAAGGAAAATATGCATCTGGACATTTTAATTGAAGTGCAAAACAATTTTATAATAGTGACTTTTTCACAATGCAGCATAGCTGCCTTTGTATCTGGAGAAATTATGCGATTTCATCTCTTTGTGTCTCTCAGTAAACGTGAAAGCCATTATTACTTCCAGATGCAAGCATTATTAGATAAGACATTTGAAGATAAAATTGCTAACAGTATCCTTATTTCATATATGAAATTTTAAATTAACTTGGCATATTGGTTATAATATTTTCTGTAAAGACTTTATTGTTACTCATTTGTAGAAGGATTCTGATAAGTGCATCATTGAAAGATCATGGACAATGATTGGCAGGCATGTGAATAATAATGGAACTGAAATTTTCAACATGGTTTTGCAATATATTATTCTGTACAAAAAGGAGATAAGGTTTCTTATTTAAAATTATCTGTAAGTATGAGACTACCATTTTGCCAGTGCGTGGAAGACACGTTTCCTTTCTGAAAGGCCGCCCTGTGAGTGTGTCATCTGATTGATTCAGTAATGTTTGGTTGGGGTCCGCTGGAGAAACTGCTGACAGAAGTAAAATTTAAAATTAATTAAGGGACTACAAATGTTCGTCAAGGCTCAGTCAAGTTAGGTTAAGGAAAAGTTTGAAGTTCACAATCAGAATAGAACTAACGCCCTCCCATGATTACCTGCAGGACAAGAGGTTTTTTTTTTTTCTTCTTTTCCTTAATATGAACATGTCATGGGAATTAAATGATGTTTACATAAAACATCAGCAGCTAATTGAACTGTAAAAAAAAAGAACTCCAAATCAGCATACTGACTGTTTTAACTCCAGTGACAATTAACTAAGCTGATACTTTCCTCCACTAAAGTAACATTAAAATGAAATTCTTTCAATAGAGAAAATAGGTGATATCCTGGAAATATGGTGTTTTAAGATATTCATTAATTCTTACAGAACAGCAATTTCCTTTGGCATTAAATGGTTGAGTATCTATAATGGACTATAACTAAAAGTAAAAAACCACAATCACTCTTATAGATGGGATAAACTTTACCACTGCACTTTCTAAACATCACAGCCAGGGTGTGTATTGGTGTCTGTGTGGGAAGAAATAAAGGAGAATGAGAACATCAAGAGGGAATTAAGGGCTAAAAATGAGCGTGAAGAATGCTCAGAATCTCAATATGTGGTTAAGAAATGGTTAAGCGGAAGAATATGGGAGAGGGGAGATGTGTTTAAAAGCAGAGTCAATTGTTTAAATAGATATAGAAAATAGTTTCATTCAAAAACCAGTAACATGGTAAACAGCAACCATCAGCAATAACAGTTAAACAACCATGTCCATTTAATCTGAATTTTATAGAGTTTATCTCTTGAATATTTCTCAAACCTTTGCCCTCATTTATCCTCACTGCCTTTGAGTGAGCCTTTTATAAGCCTGCCAATTTCTCTTCGTGAAGGCAGCTTCTTGCTCTAGGAGCTGAATTTCACACTCACAACAGAGCTGGCAGTTTAAAACACAAACGATTCATTTCATCTACCTCTTGAAAGCCTTCTGTGACCCTTGTGGCCCCATAACAGGGTCTGGGGCATTCACAGCCCTGAAACCTGAACCTGTCTAATTTGTTACTAAACTCTGTTTTATGCCCCTTGGGCATAAAATGTCACCAGCCCGGTTGACATTCCTTTACCACGCTGGCTCTTTATTGTCTTTGGCTTTTTAATTTATTGGCCACTTTATTTAAAATGCTCCTCTCTTTCTTTACTATCTTTGGAAAAATTTACCAGTCCTTTAAATTCTTAATTTCTCATGTTTTCTAGACAGAGTCAATTACTCCCTCCTCAATCTTCCTATGGCATTTGGTTAGTACCTTGTCATTTCATAATTATATTTTATTGCAATTAATATTTGGTTATGTGTATTTTTGCCCTGCAAGATGACTGAAATGTAGAGACCGATCTTGGTCGTCATCTTGTTCTTTCCACCACCTCTGCAGTGTCTCCATATAGCCTGTTAAATTATGAAGATCAAAGAGGTTATAAATGTATAAAGAAATTTGTATGTATCCAAAATTATAGAGGTGCCTCAAAAACTATGTTCAAGACAAAACGTATAGGACCAAAGGATATGGAGAGTTGAAAATCAGTCATCATCACTAGAGGCATATAGGTTTGTTGTTTAGTCGCTAAGTTGTGTCTGACTCTTTTGTGACCCAATGGACTATAGACTGTCAGGTTCCTCTGTCCATGGGATTTTCCAGGCAAGAATTCTGGGGTGGATTGACATTTTCTTCTCCAGAGGGCATATAGGTTAGGTGAAACCAAACAAATTGATTTATAATCCTTTTTTTTTTTTTTTGGTGTTTCTAAAAAGTTACTTACATTGCCAACTTTCATTTACTTTTCTGTGGGAATATTCTGACTGCTAAAAAAATGCTGCATTCAAAATGAATAAAATAGCAGTTTTTTATATTCATATCTCAAAATAACTCCCCAGATGGTCTTCAAACTTTCCAAGAAAATAAACTTTGGAAAGAAGTCAAACATGAGATTTCTCTGCCTAAAAATACACTTCAACCCCAATGAGGTTATAGATGTGAGGTAACCAGAGATTATTTGACTTTGTCATTTACAGGAGAAAAGTATCACTGGATTCAAGATTTAAAAAGAAAATGCACTCGGCAGTACAATTATTCACATAGGTTCACAGTTTAAGCTTTTGATTCATTATCAGCATTATCTTATCATCATGTTCATTGTGTCCAGTGTGCAATTATTAAGAATGTACTGTTTACCAAGCACTTAACATATTTTTCCTCATTTAATCTTTATAGTTTCATAAAGATAGTAAGGCAGACACTGAAGACTCAATGTGTAATTCACTTTCTATCTACTGTAATACCCTTCTCCCTTACCTTTGTATATTACACAGGTTCAGTTCAGTTCAGTTCAGTTCAGTCGCTCAGTCGTGTCTGACTCTTTGCGACCCCATGAATCACAGCTCGCCAGGCCTCCCTGTCCATCACCAACTCCCGGAGTTCACTCAGACTCACGTCCATTGAGTCTGTGATGCCATCCAGCCATCTCATCCTCGGTCATCCCCTTCTCCTCCTGCCCCCAATCCCTCCCAGCATCAGAGCCTTTTCCAATGAGTCAACTCTTCGCATGAGGTGGCCAAAGTACTGGAGCTTCAGCTTTAGCATCATTCCTTCCAAAGAAATCCCAGGGCTGGTCTCCTTCAGAATGGACTGGTTGGATCTCCTTGCAGTCCAAGGGACTCTCAAGAGTCTTCTCCAACACCACAGTTCAAAAGCATCAATTCTTTGGTGCTCAGCCTTCTTCACAGTCCAACTCTCACATCCATACATGACCACAGGAAAAACCATAGCCTTGACTAGACGGACCTTAGTCAGCAAAGTAATGTCTCTGCTTTTGAATATACTATCTAGGTTGGTCATAACTTTTCTTCCAAGGAGTAAGCGTCTTTTAATTTCATGGCTGCACTCACCATCTGCAGTGATTTTGGAGCCCCAAAAACATAAAGTCTGACACCGTTTCCACTGTTTCCCCATCTATTTCCCATGAAGTGATGGGACCGGATGCCATGATCTTCATTTTCTGAATGTTGAGCTTTAGGCCAACTTTTTCACTCTCCAGTTTCACTTTCATCAAGAGGCTTTTTAGTTCCTCTTCACTTTCTGCCATAAGGGTGGTGTCATCTGCACATCTGAGGTTATTGATATTTCTCCCGGCAATCTTGATTCCAGCTTGTGCTTCTTCCAGCCCAGCGTTTCTCATGATGTACTCTGCATATAAGTTAAATAAGCAGGGTGACAATATACAGCCTTGATGTACTCCTTTTAGAAAGTGAAATATTAGAATTCCCAGTCTCTCCTGCAAGTAGATGTGCCCATGTGATACAATTCTGACCAATGGCATATAGGTGGACCTCTCTGCAATAGAATCTCTCCTCAAAAAATTTCAAGGAGAAGATTTACCCTTCATTCTTCCCTTTGTTTATCTAAAACCTGACCCGAAGCCTAGAAGTACAGCAGACACTGAAAACATGAGGGAAAAGGATGAGACTAGGGAAGCAAGAAGAGTCATAAGGACCTTAAATAGGCTGTTAGGAAGTAAGGTTGTCCAAAATCAAACTACTGGTCTGGTGAATGAGAATAACAAGTCAATTTGATCAGAATTCTATAGATTTGATCTCTTGATAATTTTTCAAAAATTTGTCCTCCTCTCGCTTCCTGCTGTCAGTGGGCTGACTTTTTTTAAACGAATAACAAATATGTCCTTTTAAAAATCTTTCTTTATTTGGCTGCCCTGAGTCTTAATTGTGGCAGGCAGCATCTCTGTCACTGCATGCAGGTCCTTCACTGCTGTGGTGTGGCTTTTCTCTAGTCGTGGTGCTTGGGCTTAGTTGCCATGGTATGTGGAATCTTAGTGCCCTAACCAGGGACTGAACTCACATCCCCTGCATTGGAAGGTGAACTCTTAATCACTAGACCACTGGGAAGTCCCTGGCCTGGATTTTTATATGCCCTCCTTTTCTGGAAAGCAGCTTCTTCTTTGCACTGATAACTTTATGAAACTACATTACTCTTGGATTCACAACTTCTGTATTTTTAGTTATAGGAGAAAAACGAAACCCCTATTTAGTTAGGCTGCTGTGGTGGGAGTTTCCTTATACACTCAACACAAGCATAACTAATTCAGATTGATTCTACTCTTTCTACTTTATAGATGATGAAATGGAGGATTAGGGAGGTTTTATAACTTGCCCAAAGATGCCCACTTTGTAAGTACTTTTTGCGAGATTCAAACTATCAGAATCTGAAGCTGATTTTCTTTACACTATAGAATTTCATACATACATAAATATTAGGCTGGGCTTTCCTGGTAAAGAATCCACCTGCAATGCAGGAGACTCCAGTTTGATTCCTAATTTGGGAACATACCCTGGAGAAGGAAATGGCAATCCATTGCAGTATTCTGGCCTGGAGAATTCCATGGACAGAGGAGACTGACAGGCTACAGTCCATGGGGTTGCAAAGAGTTGGACAAGAGTGGGTGACTTTCACTTCCTGGAGAAGGGATAGGTTACCCATTCCAGTATTCTTGGGTTTCCCTGGTGGCTCAGACAGTAAACAATCCACCACCTGCAATGTGGGAGACCTGGGTTTGATCCCTGGGTTGGAAAGAGGCCCTGGAGGAGGGCATGACAACCCACTCCAGTATTCCGGCTTGGAGAATCCCCATAGACAGAGGAGCCTGGCAGAGTCCATGGAGTAGCAGACAGTCAGACACAACTGAGCGAATCAGCACAGCACAGCACATATATTAGGCTGAATCACTTAGGATGGCCAGTGGCCATTTCATAACGTTCACCCTAGTTGGTTAAGTACTATGCTAATAACTTGTAACATGCGTACATGCATACTCACAATAATTCTAAAAGTGCATCTCTGTTTCCTGGACAATTAATAAAATTCAGATATGATTAATTAAGTTGGTGAATGAGGAAATGCTATAATGAATAAATTAATTAAACTGTTATTTCTAAAGTCACCAATGCTTTGTGTATAAATACAGGTTTAATTGGCCAGGCAATGGCACCCCACTCCAGTACTCTTGCCTGGAAAATCCCATGGATGGAGGAGCCTGGTAGGCTGCAGTCCATGGGGTCTCTAAGAGTCGGATACACCTGAGCGACTTCACTTTCATGCATTGGAGAAGGAAATGGCAACCCTCTCTAGTGTTCTTGCCAGGAGAATCCCAGGGACGGAGGAACCTAGTGGGCTGGCGTTTATGGGGTTGCACAGAGTTGGACACGACTGAAGCAACTTAGCAGCAGCAGCAGCACAGGTTTAATGTTCAAATACCTGGCGTTGCTCCCAACATTCAGAGGCACCCCCAAAATATTCATTGAACAAAGAATATTTTGAATTTAGTAACCTTCTTTTCAGGTGGCTTTAAAAAAATATTTTGATTTTCACTTTTTGGCTGTGCCATTCAGCATGTGGGGTTCTAATCCCCAACCAGGGATCAAAGCCAAGCCCTCTACCGTGGAAACATGGAGTTCCAACCACTGGACTGGCAGGGAAGTCCCCCCTCCCCAAAACACACTTTTTTTTCTTTTAAATTAATTAATTTATTTTAATTGGAGGCTAATTACTTTACAATGTTGTGGTGGTTTTTGCCATACATCAGCATGTATCAGCCATGGGTGTACATATGTAATGGGAAGTATTATTGCCTTATTATAATTACTGATCTGGTGCTCAGTTATGTTACACCTTAGAAACAAATGACTAGTTTTACCAGGGATATTCTTACCAACTTGGTCTAGCACATTATTATTCTTATTTTAAAACATGGCTCAATTCACCCACAATGTGATATCTTCCTAACACCTACCTTACTATTATTCTGTACCTTGCATGTACATCTGTTATTACATTAACTACGACCTCATAGTATTTTTCCCTACTAATTTGTGAGCTCATGAACGGCAAGTAACTTGTCTTCATCTTTATAGTCCAGGGACTTGAATGGCATTTGATAAACACTTGCTAAATTTTGATAAATGGAATTTATTACTATAATTCAATCTGTTTAATGTCAACTGTTTATTTTATAAAGACATTTATCTGTAAACTTTCATATGAGATTTAATGACATTTGGGGGGAATATGGGAAAATATTCATTTGAAAGAAAACAAAGTGAGTTAAAGTTGAATTTTGAGAGAATATTTGAACATTTGGAAATAGACAATAACTCAAAAGAGGAAGAAACGGTAAGTAGGTGGTAGCCGATGTTTTTGGTTATAAAGGACACCCAGGGGTCCTCTGTGACTTTGATGACACCTCATCATTGCTATGTGAAAGCAATGAGAGTTGTATAAAGGGCAGCTGAAGACTGCCACACAAGCAAGGATATAGAAAGTGCATTATGCTTGTGAGCAAGGCCACGTTTTGATGCGCTTTAGAAAGTTCTGCTTTGCTGCAATATATTTTGGTATAAGGTCATCATCAAGGCATCAGGATACAAGATGGAAATATTAGATTTGTGATATTGAATGAGGCAGTCAGCCATAGACTTTGAGCAAATCTTAAAGTTTTTGCTGAGTATGGTCTGTCAGTATTATCTGAAGGCTGATCTGTCTTCTGATACTGCACCATCTTTGTAGCTAGTCACTCAGACAAGAGAGTAGATCAAGGTAACTGCTACATGACTTACATGTAACTAGACGCTCTTCCAGGAAAAGCAGATTGGCTTATTTGTGCTTGCTACATACAATGTTTGGTGCTCACTCAAAAAGTGCTGAGGTCCTTGGCCTCTCTCCTGAGATGCAACCCACTGTGCGTGGATGTGCGTCTAGCTTTTCTCGTTCCTTTTTATGAACTGGGGCATGCAAGTTGAAGCTCATGTTTCTGTGCTGTGTGAGTAATAAAGTCCTTTGTCTCTGACCCAGGAATCTCATGGCTCTGTCATCATGACTCTTGCCCATAACACTGCAGTAAATTAAACTGTTAGCTTGCAAGCTGGGTCAAATCTCACACGGTTCCCGGTTCTTGAAAATTGATGCCTCCTTCGTAAAAGCTGTGCTCAGTGGACAAATAAAGTCTTACATAAAGGTTGAATGGTGTCCAAGGAATCATCTGTAAACAGTAGCCAGCCTACCAAAATGAAGGCTAAAATGGAAAATATTGTAACATTTTAAGGTAAAGTGACTCTCACATTCTGGTGAATTTATAAATGTAATATTTTGTCACACTGAACAAACATTCCTGCACCCACAGTAAACATGTTTTTTGAGTTAGGTAGGTCATTTAAAGCACTGGATCTCAGGGTAATACTTGCTTGGGTGAAATAGGTAAAATGCAAAGCTGACACCAAAGAAAGATTGAATGCTTACTGGAACACTTAGGAAATTTCGCTCATATATATATAAAAGTCAGTAAATCTATTCAAAAAGTAACAGTGTGTTGAAGGACAACCAAGTGAATAACACAGTAAAAGTAAAATACTTTTATAGACACTGGGAGATATGGTTATACATATAAAAGAGGCTAAATTGTTCTGTTCAACTAACAGATATTCAAGGGCAGTCAAGTGAGTAATGAAATAACTGTAAGTTGTTTTCATAGTGCTGTGAAGACGCAGTTAGTCGTAATAGTCATTGTTCTGCAGTCACTGCTGACTTGTGTGGTTTAATCCTTCAACTGTTACATCAAATATTCTAGCATAAAAATGTACATGAACAAACACAAAATGCTGAAAAATGCTAACAAAAAACCAGAACTGGGAATGAGGGAGCAAGAAAAACACAAAAGAGTTAAAGATTTAAGCTTGCTAGTGTATATGAAAAAACCTGCCATAAAAAGCATTCATTAATTCAGAAACTTTCACAATTATGAGAGGAGAGATTCCAAAATGGGCAGATCTATTTATAAACATGTAACAACCTAGAAGCAGAAAGTATCCAGTGAGGTAGAACTTTAATTAAATGCCTAGAGGCAATCTAAAATGATGTAAGTGAATTTAAAATTTTAAAGGAAGTAATCAGTTATAATTACAAATAGAGTTATAGATAATTATACAAATTCTATAGTACATTAAATGAATGGCATATCCTTTTGTCTTTGGTTATTCCTTCCATTATTGAGCTGCTCTAATATCCCACTCATTTGTTCTTGTCTTTAAGGAGTTCATATTCTAGTGGGGAAAATAGTATATAAACAACTGTCTACAATATGCCATATTTATTTAACTACTCTAATATATATGCAAAGATGTTTTGAGACTAATTTCTGCTGAAAGCAACTACAAAGGGCTTCATGGAAGACGTGGCATTACTCAATAGAAAACTCAGTAGAATCTTTAGAAACAAAGGGATGGATTGGAAAGCGCCTGAATCTAGGCACAAAATCGTGCAAGTACTGGGCAAGTTCAGCGAAGGCTGAGTGGTCTGTAATGTCAGTAGAGTATTGGATTTTATTCTGTTAGTTATTTTATTGTTATTTTGTCAATCAAGATTATTTTCTATTTCTCTTTAAAAGATGAGTTAGTTCATTTATAATTACTGATACGGTAAATGTTTGGTCTCTGTTTGCCAAGTAGTCATTATATGATTTATTTACTCATTTTCTCCTTTGTGAAGGTTTACATCTTTCCCTCATAATTACCTTTGTACTAGTATGTTTTCAATTTTAGTATATGTGCTGCTGAAGCGAGCACTGTACTAATACCTTTATAGAATATCCTAATTTCTCTTTTTGTCTTCCTGTATCCCTCTTCCTGCTCCCCAAACCTCATTTCTGTCTTGTGTGTTTGCTCAGTTGCTTTAGTTTTGTTTGACTATTTGCGATCCCATGGACTGTAGCCCACCAGGCTCCTCTGTCCATGGGATTTTCCAGCCAAGAATACCGGAGCCAGCCATTTCCTTCTCCTTTCTCTCTCTTACTATTGTTTAATGGTTGCCTACTATAAGCAATACTGGTATTACCTAATAAATTCCTTTTCCTCCCTTCATTTCTTATTTGAGATAGTACTCTTCTACTTCCCATTAATGGCAACCCACTCCAGTACTCTTGCCTGGAAAATCCCATGGACAGAGGTAACTACAGTCCGTGGGGTCGCAAAGAGTCGGACACGACTGAGCAACTTCACTTCACTTTCAATACCCAATTAATACCCAATCTAAGTTAATAGTGAAGTAATCAGTGAATTCATTTTAGTTTTTAATATACTCCCCATTCCTGCCCTGTGATGTGTTTTGAAATGGGTGGTTGAAATGTATCTATATTCTCAGAGTATATATACATCATATATTATGGGGGCAGGAGGAGAAGGGGACGACCGAGGATGAGATGGCTGGATGGCATCACTGACTCGATGGACGTGAGTCTGAGTGAACTCCGGGAGACGGTGATGAACAGGAAGGCCTGGCGTGCTGCGATTCATGGGGTCGCAAAGAGTCGGACACGACTGAGCGACTGAACTGAACTGATATTATAATTGCCCCTTCATGATCATCATATAGCAAAAATTGTAAAGGTAAATGTGTTTTTAATGTTCTTCACCAGTCTTTTTTGATTGTCTCAAATTTTTCTTATAGATTCCTCAGGAACAGCTCACAGAAACATTATTTTCTAACTTATACATTCTTTCCATTTTGTCTGCAGTCTTTATACTTGGGGATCAGTTTGACTGGATAGAAAATCTTGGTTTATATTTTGCTTTCTTGAATATTTTAAATATGTTTTTATATTCTTTTTTAGACTAAAGAATTGCTGTTTAAAAGTTTAATGATAAACTGACTTTTCCTTTTCTCCAGAGGTCAGTATTTTTCTTAGAATAGGGATTCTCAAGTATTTTTGGTCTCAAGAACTGTTTACAGCCTTAAAAGCTATTGAGGGCCTCCCAAACCCTTAATTTATGTGTATTACATATGATATTTACTTTACTAAAATTAAAACTGAGAAATTAAAAAAGTTATTTATTAATTCATTTAAAATATGGCAATCAATAGAAAAAAGTAAAGAAAATGTTGTTAAATAGAAGGCAGTAAACAAGAATGATAGCAATATATCTGAATGTATTAGCAATTAGAATTAATATAAATGCTCTAATTTACCTGCAAGTATTTTTTCAGACTGGATTAAAATGAAAAAAAAAAACAATATCAAGTTATTTGTAAGACATGCCTAAAATATAAAAACAAGTAAAGTTTTCAAGGAAAGGCATAAAGAATAAATGCCAGGTTAATATTAAATTGAAAAAAGTTGATATAACTTCATCAAGTTGTATAAGATGAAATAAACTTTAAGGTAAACATCTCACAGAAGGAACAACTTATTGTTATAGTTAGAAGATATAACAAGGCTTCCCAGGTGGTGCTAAAGGTAAAGAACATGTCTGCCAAGGTAGGGGATGTAAGAGACACTGGTTCCATCCCTAGTTGGGAAGAACCCCCTGGAGGAGAAAATGGCAACTCACTCCTGGAGAATACTCTTTCCTGGAGAATCCCATGGACAGAGAAGCCTGGGGGGGCTATGGTCCACAGGGTTGCAAAGAGTGACTTACCATGCACCATGCAAGAAGATATAACAATTCTGAACCTGTGTGTATCTAAACACAAACAAAATAAAGATAAAAATCTGGTAGAGTTACATCCTGAAATAAACAAATCCACAGTCATAGTGGGGAAATTGTAATAGACATCTCTTAAAATTAACAGGCACATTTGGCAAAAAAATAGTAAGAAAGTGGTGAAAAGCCAAATAACACTGTTAACTAACCTATTTAATGCATATATGATTGAAACTTTATGCATAATAATTAGAGTACATATGCAACAAACTACAGTCAACAAAGTGAAAACTTGAGTTTAAGCTGATCACATTCTCTGATTATAATAAAATAATATTAGAACTCAATTAAAAAATATTAGTCACACCCCAGTGAAAAATTAGAAAACGCCTTTTGGGATTAAAGAAAAAAAGTAGAATTTAGATAATATTTTTATCTATTTGAATTTAGATACTTCTATCTGAATTTAGATAATATTTGATACTATTTTGAAAAACTATGCATAAAAATGAATGGAATGTAGCTTAAGTGATAAGGAAAATTTCATGAATGCAAATATTAGAAAAGAAAGACTGAGAAATTAGTGGCTTACACATCTAACATAAGAAATTAAGAAAAGAATAATACACCAAACAGAAATAAATTAAAAGAAGATAATAATATAAAGAATAAATATTGGATACCCTGGGGCCCACTCTCCTTATGATACAGCCAACATTTTGTCTATGGCATGTATATGTCCCTGAATAAATATGCTTTCACTCTTAAGAAAAAGAAAAGAATAAATTGATTATATAAATATAGTGGCATAAACAACTGGTTCTTTGAAAAGATTAATAAAATAGACCAATTTCTGGCAAGTCTTTATAATTTCAACATTTTCTATTTGTTCCTCCAACTAATTAACCACTATCGTATCTATTTATAAGTTAGTCAACTGCAGAAAATATATGGTCTACAGCCATACCACTCTGAACATGCCCAATCACATCTGAAAAAAACATATGAAACTGTCTGTTCAAATAACTGGGGTAGTTTCAGTTTACTATAGATACAGAGAGACTTGAGTCTGGTATGGACATAATGATTATAGTTTCAACTAGTTATACAAACAGAACAGTCGATAATATAACAGAATTTAATGGTGTTGGGGGCAACTAGAGTGCAATTAAAAGTTTAATAATTATAAAAATTATCATGTGATATATCAAATTAATAATGAGATTTGTTGTTTTTACATGAAGGTGCTCTGTATGAATTAATCTGAACATCTAAAGAGGATCTGTAAAGATTTGTATGACCCCAGTCAATCTGTTACTAAGCAAAGGTTCAATGCCCGACAGGGCACAGCAGCCAAAACTATGGTACCAGGTTTTGACAAAAGCATGAGCTTTATTGCAAGGTCAACTGGCAAGGAGGCAGCAGTCTCAAATCTTTCCCCTCCATCCCGGGTTCAGGAAGAATTTAAAGGGGTCAGGAAAATTTCAAACTTGGGTGCTGATTGCTTAGTCTCAAATCAGTTCATAGAAGCTATGTGTTGCTGGAAGCGAGCATTCCTTTGTTGAAGGACTTACCTCTTTGTGGTAAAATTTTATTCTTAAAGCTCTGTAGACTAAAGATTCTTGTTTCGGGAGTCATACCAGAGACATGCGTTCCAGCCTTGCACATGCGCAGTGCTGTCTCTGTAAAAGAACTCAGTCTGATTAATCAACAACCCATTCAAGAAGGCAAAACTAGTTTAAGCTGGTCAAGGTTTTACCTGGGCTTCCCCGGTGGCGCGCATGGAAAAGAACCAGCCTGCCAGTGTAGTTAGTCATGGTAGCAGACTCTGGTTTGAGTCCTGAGTAGGGAAGATCTCCTGGAGGAGGGCATGGCAACCCACCGGTATTCTTGCCTGGAGAAGCCCATGGACAGAGGAGCCCGGCGGGCTACAGTCCGTGGGGTCGCAGAGTCTGGCACAACGGAAGCGACTTAGCACGCAGCACACAGACAAGGTTTTCCATGAAGTTTCAAGTCCTCTGAAGATTGTTTTGTAATGTTCAGATTTTTTTTTTCTTGATGGAAGTGACTGTGTGTGTGGGTACTGCCTCACAGATTCACCTTCATATAAATCTACTGGATCAAGAAGAAAGATAACAAAGAGGGGGAAAGAAATATGATATGACTACTATCAACGGGACAGAGTTAAGGTACAATAATAATCACTATGCCCTGTAAGTATTAAAGCAAAGGGACCTTTGAGGAGGTGGCAGTCCTATCTGAAAGTCAGTACTATGGTGAGAAGGAACTCTCTTTACAGTTAGAATCATGAGTATAGAATTAGGTTCTATGGTGGACACAAGGCATGGCATTCAGAAAGTTACTCGAATCCATGGGTCTGACTTATTTTCCAACCTATAGAATGGATCTTTGAATAACATCTAAATAATTGAAGTGTGAAAATTAAACAAGAAAGGCTAGGTAAAGCACCAAAGACTTAGCAGTAGGTGCTAAAATAAATACTAGTGCACTTTACCCTTCCTTTATGTTCCTGTAACAATTTCTACATATTTAATGATGGCCATTTAATTCACTGATGCCTGGACATTTGTTATAGTTAGACTATACATGTTGTGGATGCTGTTAGTAGAAATGACAAAAGTTATTTAGTAATATTTATATTAATATAATCATATAAAATAAATGGTTATCTGGGGAGTTCCCAGGTGATCCAGTGGTTATGACTCTGCACTCCTAATGCAAAGAGCCCAGGTTTGATCTCTGGTCAGATAACTAGATCCCCAGGGATCTTCCCGACCCAGGAATCAAAACCAGGTCTCTCACACTGCAGGCAGATTCTTTACCATCTAAGCCATCAGGGAAGCCCAAACTAGATCCCACATGTCGCAACTTAAGACCCAGCGCAGCCAAATAAAAGCAACAAATACTGGTATATAAATGTTCACAGTAGAAAATGTCCATTAATTGATGAATGAATAAAATTTTTTTAAAAAGACTATCTGAAAGGATATTTACTCTTAATTAACTTCTATTTATGTTTATGTGAATGCTACATTTATAGCTGCTCCAGCAGAAAGTTCTTTCATTTCAACATGCAATTGTAGATTTTAAGAACACAGGATAAGCAGCAGCACTTTCATCACCGTGATTTTCATGTTGTCAATGGGAACCATTGAAGGAAATCAGAGATATTTGTTTTAACGAGAAGCTCAGAATACCCTAAGATAAGCTACTTTCTCTCACAATGAACTCATTGCCTCTATTTTCTATCCAAGTTGTTAGTCTTAAATCATTATTCTTCTCAACCTCAGATTTCTGAATAGTTTTTTTAGTGATGTCAAGTTTCTTTACAACTATGCTTAACCATCATTTCCCTATCCTTTAGGGGAAGTATTGAGTTTGAATTCATTCAACTAAATTATAGGCTAAGACTCTGCAATACTTTTGACTATCAAATTTGCTGTTTGGCTTAGGAAACTCAAACAAGAGCTCTATATCAACCTAGAGGGGTGGGATGGGGAGGGAGATAGGAGGGAAGTTCAAAAGGAAGGGGATATATGTATACCTACAGCTGATTCATGTTGAGGTTTGACAGAAAACAGCAAAATTCTGCAAAGCAATTATCCTTCAATAAAAAGTAAATTAATTAAAAAATATTCTAGCATAAAAAAGAAATTATATACCCAACTTGAAAAGAAGCAATGTTTATTAACTAGTTTATATTTGCAGTGAAATGCTGTATATGAAAATGAAAGTAACTCCAGGAATCACAAAAGGCTAAGATCAGAATGTTTAAAATTTGTCATCGAGTTGGACTTAACGCTTTTCAGCTTTAGGCAATTTGCTGATGATCTTGGTGTTGAACGTTCCCACTTTAAAAAAGGCATGTTTAAGCAGCAGTGTTGACTTTACAAACCGCATTTTTCCTTTGCAGTTGGCTCTCTGATGCATGTGTGGTCAGTTGCTCAGTTGTGTCCAACTTTTTGCAACCCTCATGGACTATAGCTCACCAGGCTCCTCTGTCCATGGGATTTTCCAGGTGAGAATACTGGAGCGGGTTGCCGTTTCGTTTTCCAGGGGATCCTCCTGACCTGGAGATCGAACCTGAATTTTCTGTGTCTCCTGCACTGGCAGGCAGATTCTATACCACCAAGCCACTTCGGAAGCCCAGCTCTCAGGAAGACACACCAGTCGGGCTGCTAGGGGGATACTTTGAGGCTCAAAAGGAGGAAACAAGATGAAAACATGTATGACAGTCTGACATGGAAAGGTGGACTGGCAGAAGTAAGGGTACACGCCACAATTAAGGATCTTCATTGTTGATTTTTTGCTTGAACATTGGTCAAACTAAGTATCTTTACAGGGCTTATCTGGCCTAACCCTCAAATCTGTGATCCTTGTTAAAGGAAATAACTATTATTAGGTGTCCTAAAAGCCCTGCTCTGGGACACTTCTTTTTTTTTTTTTTTCCCAAAAAATTTGAATTAATTTATTAGTTTTCGTTGTTCTGTGTCTTCGTTGTTCTTACATGCTTTCTCTAGTTGCAGAGAGCCAGGGCTTTTGCGGTGGGTAGACTTCTCACTGGAGTAGCTTCTCTTGTTGCAGAGTGTGGGTTCTAGAGCTCACAGGCTTCAGTAGCTTTGGAATATGGGCTTAGTTGCTCCGCAGCATGTGGAATCTTCCTGGACCAGGGACTGAGCCTGTCTCCTGCATTGGCAGGTGAATTCTTAACTTCTGGACCACCAAGGAAGTCCTGGGAGACCTCTTTAAAAGAGCTGACTATGAGAAGAAGACAAAACCTCCTTATTGCTCAGAGAGAGAGAAGAGCAGAGGTTAGCTATTAGAGAAAATCATCAGCATCATGGGCCACAAATCAACTAGGTCAGCAGAGCAGACGGCAGCAACAACAGTTGGTCCTGGAGCTCAGAGATACCTCCCACAGCTCTAATTATATCTAAGAATCACCTCCTTCCATCCCACATGCCCCATAGAACAGGAAGAGAAAAATCAGAATGATTCTGGGAAAATTAGACTTTCTTCTAATCAAACACAACAGTTCTTAAAGCATTAAGAATTCAGATATTGTAAATACAACACAGTTAAACGGATCACTGGATAAGGCTTTGTTTAAAATTTATAGATGACATAATATTAATAAATTCATATTCCATTCAAGTTAATGGGTATTTATTAAAGATGCTAAATTTATTGTAAGGTAGACAGATACTACTCTGATAGAAATGGGGGGAAATAAACTCCAGCAAATTCTGTTTGTTGTAAATAACATGATAAAGGAACATATGTACATAAACAGTAATCTTGGTATATGCATTTATTTCAATTTCTACTGAAAATTATTATTAGGAGAACTGTTAGAAATGGTCAATGTCATATGGTTGATAGAAAGTGGGAAAATTAGTAAAAATCAGTAATTAACAGACAAACATTCATATAGAGACAATATGCCAATCATTGTAACGAAATATTTATTACAATAAGAGTTAATCATTGGAGGCAGACACTTTAACCTCTGAGCCACCAGGGAAACCCTGTATGTATGTCTGGTGCCAGCACGTATATTTAAGATATCTGAATAAAATTTTACATAAAAGGACCATATATTTTTTAAAAAATTCTGAATTTTAACTTTATATCTGCAATTTCAGTTATCATTTTATTAACTTGTATTGGGCTTCCCTGGTGGCTCATATGGTAAAGAATCTGCCTGCAATGTGGGAGACTGGGGTTCGATCACTCAGTTGGGAAGATCCCTTGGAGGAGAGCATGGCAACCCATTCCAGTGTTCTTGTCTGGAGAATCCCCATGGACAGAGGAGCCTGGTGGGCTACAGTCCATGGGGTCACAAAGAGTTGGACATGACTGAGTGACTAAGCATGGTCATCATAACCTGTATTGTGTAACAAGTTGTCAAAGCTTCTGGGTTATAATCCATTTAAATTAGACTGAGTAAAGTAGGCCTTTGAATTATCCCTTGTTCAATTACTGTAATCCCTTAAATATCTGCAGGAGTTTTGCTCCAGGACCACAGAAAATAACAAAATCTGTGGATGTTCAAGTCCCTTATATAAAATGGCATAGTATTTGCATATCACCTACACACATCCTCCCTATGGTTAAAATCATCCCTAGATTCCATACAATACCTAGTACAATGTAAATGCTATGTAAATAGTTGTAAATACAATGTAAATGATATGTAAATAATTTCCAGAGCACAGCACATTTAAGTTTTGCCTTTTGGAACTTTCTGAAAAACTTTCTGAATATTTTTGATCCTAGGTTGTTTGAATTTCTGGATGCAGAACCCACAGCTATAGAGGGCTGACGATATTTTAATGGGGAATGCAAAGGGGTGTGATATGACCAAGGGGGAATCAACTGACTATCAAACTTTTAAAATTTGTCATGAGAAGGAGTTGTTGGAGATTTGGGAAGGGACAGTAAGACATAGACTGGAAGAAAAGAAATAAACCAAGGGCATGCCAAAGATAAAGGCAATGCAAAAATACCTTGGTGATGAAAAATTGGCAAATGTAACTTTAAACATTTTATTTCATTAGCAAATTAATTGTTATATAAGTTTAGAAGGGGTGACAGAGGATGAGATGACTGGATGGCATCAGGGACTCAGTGGACATGAGTTTGAGCAAACTCTGGGAGACAGTGAAGGACAGGAAAGCCTGGTGTGCTGTAGTCCGTGGGGTTGCAAAGAGTCAGACATGACTGAAAAACTGAACAACCATTATTATATAACTTTATTCATTTGAGCACTTGAGTTTGTGTCCAGTGTAGACCTACAGAAGAAGTGGGGAACTGAGGCTGTTACATACACACATACGCACACACAAATAAATATTTTATTTTTTATGGGGTATGGGAAACAGTGAAGAAAATGAATAATTTTGACATTTTATTGTTCTTGAAGTGGCATTTCAATTTAGAATATCTGTAAGACTTTTAATAAATTTTATTTTAAATATGTAACTTTTTAGGATAAATGTAGATTATTATTTTGTGAAATATTTTTATGAGGCAGTCTAGCTTTAATATACAGATTGGATTTAATTTTTTCTCTTTAGCAACACAATTATCTTAGCATATCAACCATTGGGAATATTATTTCCCTCTCCAGTTTTCATTTGCAAATTTCATTATAGCGTGATATGGTAACCAGCTGGTGTTTCTTCTATAACATTATACTCAGGCTTTTCAGCTTTGAAATAACAATATTTCAAAGCAAGTGGAAATCCTTTCTGCGAATATGATTTTGTTTAAGTAACACATTTATAAAACATAAAATGTAGTTTAAGTTTACATATCATACATATTGGAAATATGCAGATGGCATATTCATATCAATTAAAAAACCCTATTGGTTTTTAATAGTTTATTATACAATTTATCAAGTTCTTAAGATTAGCTTTTTTGTTCAATATTACATTATCATTTTAGTTATCTTAAGAACCTTGAAAGCCCTATAATCTTTTCTTTGATAAATGGATTAAAATTTTTTCAGATTTCACAAGGGTTCTTTAAGCATCTCTGCTGAATAATTATTCTGTAAATATGTAGAATAGGTTTCCTGAAGGAATGAGCGTGTGAATCTGCCCTTCCTTCCTTTCTTTTGTTTTCTCTCTCTCTTTTCCTCTCTGACATGTACGTATACAGTTAACCCTTGAACAACAGAGGTGTCAGCTGTAGGAGTCCACTTATATATGGATTTTTTTTCAGTAAATGAATACAGTACTACACGATTTGTGGAAGAGAGGGTAGGGAAGGTTGACAATGGGACTTCATGCGTTCTGGAGCCACTACCCCATGGACACTGAGGGATGACTGTATTTCTTTTTTAATTCTCTGTGTGGTTTTGACTTTAGATTCTACTATAATCTTGGTAATAAACTTTTACCTTTAAAATTAAAGTTGTAGATGTGTTTCAATTATAAATATTTTATTGCTCTAATAGATCGTGCTAGTGGTAAAGAATCCTCCTGCAGTGCAGGAGACCTAGGTTCAATCCCTGGGTCAGAAAGATCCCCTGGAGAAGGAATGGCAACCTACTCCAGTATTCTTGCCTGGAGAATCCCATGGACAGAGGAACCTGGCAAAGTGCAGTCCATGGGGTCACAAAGAGTCAGACACAATTGAGCACAGCACGGCTAGCTAATAGAGAGCATATGCATATAAGGGGTTAATTTGCATTTACAGTTGTCCCTTGGGATCCATGGGGAATTTGTTTCAGGGACCTCAGCAGAAACCAAAACCCACAGATGCTTAAGCTCCTTGTATGAAATGTGTGGACTTCCCTGGTGGCTCAGTGGTAAAGAATCTGTCTACAATGGGGGAGCCACTGGAGACATGGGTTTGATCCCTGGGTCAGGAGGGCATGGCAACTCACTCCAGTATTGGTTGCCTCTGGAATGCCATGGACCGAGGAGCCTGGTGGGCCAAAGTCTATAGGGTCACAAAGAGTCAGATACAGCTAAGGCGACTTAACACAGCACGGCATAAAATGTGTAGTAGAGCGGCCCTCTGCCGTAGGTGGAGCCTTCATCTGCAGAATCAGCCAACATGAAATTAATTCATGGTTGGTTGAATTGTTGATGTGGAACCTAAAGACAGAAGGGCCAACTGTAATTAATTCTTTTTAAAAATTAGTTCATTCGCTTCTTTTTATATTTGGCTCTCAGGATTCCTCTAGATGAGGCGATAGGGGGCTACTCTCTAGTTGCAGTGTGTGTGCTTCTCACTTTGGAGGCACCTCCTGTTGTGGAGCACAGGCTCTAGGGCGTGTGGGCTTCAGTAGTTGTGACACTTGGGCTCAACAGTTGTGGCCCATGGGCTTAATTGCCCTGAGGCATGTTGGATCCTCCCAGGCCAGGGATCAAACCTGTGTCCCCTGCATTGGCAGGTGGATTCTTAACCACGGGACCACCAGGGAAGTCCTGTAATTCATTCTTAGGGCAACCTGGGTCCAATGGCAAGCACAGTGCTGGGCCCATGGATGATGTTAATTAATGTTTGCTAAACTGTGCTCAATCCGGATCGTTTGCTTTACAGGCTTACTTAACATTGCCTGCATGTGAAGTAGCTTCAGTTGTGTCTGACTCTGCGACCCTATGGACTGTAGCTTGCCAGGCTTCTCTGTCCATGGCATCTCCAGGCAAGGATACTGGAGTGAGTTGCCATGCCCTCCTAAAGGCGATCTTCTTGCCCTGGGATCAAATCTGCTTCTCTTATGTCTCCTGTGTTGGCAAGTGGATTCTTTACCACTAGTGCCACCTGGAAAGTCCTACTTAACATTGCTGTTCTACATATACAACACATTTCATCATTGCTTAAAATGGTCTTGAACCTCTAGAAATGGTTTTGTATAAATTTGGTCAGTTGTATTTTTGGTGCATGACTGACATAATGATGTCTTCAGCAATCATTTACTATTCGGTAGGAACTCACTCCAGTGCTCTTGCCTGGAAAATCCCATGGGCAGAGGAGCCTGGTGGGCTGCAGTCCATAGGGTCTTGAAGAGTCGGACACGACTGAGTGACTTCACTTTCACTTTTCACTTTCATGCATTGGAAGAGGAAATGGCAATCCACTCCAGTGTTCTTGCCTGGAGAATTCCAGGGACGGGGTAGCCTGGTGGGGTGCCGTCCCTGGGGTCGCACAGAGTCGGACATGACTGAAGCGACTTGCAGCAGCAGCAGCAGCAGCAGCAGCAGCAGCAGCGGCGGCAGGAACTTAAAAACACGGTTCTTGTACTTTAATAGCTAAGTTTCGAAGGTTTACACATACACAATTGAATATATGTAGCAGTCAAACTCCAAAGACAGCTTCTCATCTAGCATAGTTTCCCAGTGAACTTTTCCTCCCAGTATTCATGTGCTTGTATAGTTCCCTCCCTTTAAATTACAACTGGCCTTGACTTACTTGTAACCAGCAGAATACAGTAGAAATGATGCTGTATATCCTACAAGTCCAGGTCAGAAGGACACTTGCAGCTCTGCCTTAGTTTTTCTAGCTTTCAGTTATCATTTGACCCAGCTGTGTACAGGAGCCCATGCAGGGATTGTCTAGCTGAGCCTCTAAGCTTTGAGGTTAGTTGTTATGCAGTAACAGACAATGTAACGGTATACTATAGAGTGATGAGTAAAGAATGCCAGTTCCCATCTGGGGTGGGAGAGGGTGGAGATGGTGTAGAGCGAGAAGAAAGAAGGGAGGCATGGAAAATATGCATAATTTATAAAAACAAGTAGCAGTAAATAGATTTCCCAGGTGGTGCTAGTGGTAAAGAACAGGCCTGCCAATGCAGGAGACATAAGAGGTGCATGTTCAATCCCTGAGTCAGGAAGATCCCCTGGAGGAGAGCATGGCCACCCACTCAGAGGAGCCTGGCGGGCTATAGTCCATAGGGTAGCAAAGAGTTGGAAGTGACTGAAGCGATTTAGCACCCAGCACAAAGCAGTAAATGACACTTCCTTCATGTAAGAAATCCTTTTGAACAGCAAAGTTGCTTCTAATCACCACTTTCCTTAAAGGAATCTGCTCATAAATCCTTTTAGGGAAACTAAAAAGGAGAAGTTCACTCATTCATTCATTTATTCATTTGAGAAAGTTTTGCATAATGGCTTCTAGGTCCAATTCTCTGGGCCAGATGTGAGTAGTACTCATGAGGAAGCTGAGCTAGGATTGTCATCTGCTTCCCTGGTGGCTCAGAGGGTAAAAGCGTCTGCCTGCAATGCGGGAGACCCAGGTTCGTTTCCTGGGTCAGGAAGATCCCCTGGAGGAGGAAATGGCAACCCACTCCAGGACCCTTGCCTGGAAAATCCCATGGATGGAGAAGCCTGGTAGGCTACAGTCCATGGGGTCACAAAGAGTCGGATACGACTGAGTGACTTCACTGTCTGTCTGTTCAATGAGAGCAATGGTAAGGGGAAGGAGAAAATTGAGATGGCAGTGAAATGGAGGCAAATTGGAGGGAAATAGAATGGATCTGCAAGATAGCAGAATGGTGCTTCTATGCAGGAAATAGGAACTTTCCTGGTGGTCCAGTGGCTAAGAATCTATGTGCCCAATACAGAGGGCCCAGGTTCGATCCCTGGTCATGGAACTAAATCCTACAAGCTGTAACTAATAGTTCCTGTACCATAACTAAATATCCCAAGTGCTACAACTAAGACCTGGCATAGCCAAATAAATAAAATAAAAAAAAATTTAAAGGGTGTTTTTAGTTAAAGGAACAAGTTGAAAAATAAAAATCAGAGGCATAGAAGGAAAGAGTTTCCCTTCCTCTGAGGTAGGTGGAAAACAAGATGCAAGAATAGGGGAAAGATTACTAAGTTTTTAGTGGAGAAACAGTTGATATCAAACAGTACCCATTGTCCCAACTGAGCAGAGAGAGAATTAATTTGCTGAAAGTAGAGCAGGCAGAGGAGAGGGAGGGCTGAGGAGGGAGAAAAGTTGTTAACTACTTTGGTTAATACGTTGAGTAATGGGATAAGGAGCTAACATTATTTAGCTGCTAAATCATGTCCAACTCTTTTGCGACCCCATGAACTGTAGCCCGCCAAGCTCCTCTGTCCATGGCATTTCCCATACAAGAATACTGGAGTGGGTTGACATTTCTTTCTCCAGGGGATCTTCCCAACCCAGGGATCCACCTGCTACTCCTGTGCTGCAGGTGGATTTTTTACCACTGAACCACCAGGGAAGCCCCAAGGAGCCAACTAGTGATGAGCAAAATGGTTGTTGTGCTGCAGGAGAGGCCCAGCTGAGATTGGAAATCATAAATTTGTACTGCAATCAATCATCCTGGTAATGTAGGTTTCTCCTATGGTAGTTCCCAGAGCGGAAAGAATGGAAATGGTTGGCCAAGTCTAGGTTAGATGGAAAGATTTGGGCTATATTTTTAACACTTACTTTAGCATGTAATATTGTGTCTGAAAAACTCAATATGGAAAAATTAACTTTTTGTGGGTTATGAAATAATATACACAAGTTTGGGTTTGAGCTCTGACTCTTTAAATTCCTGGAAGACTTTGGGAAAATCATAAAGTCACTTAAACTTATTTTTGCTCACATATAAAATGAGAGTTTTAATCTACCCAATTTCTCATGAGGCTAAAATGAGAAAATTTAAGTAAAAGTTGGGCTTCCCTGATAGCTCAGCTGGTTAAGAATCTTCCTGCAATGCAGGAAACCCTGGTTTGATTCATGGGTCAGGAAGCTCCCTTGGAGAAACGATAGGTCACCTACTCCAGTAATCTTGGGCCTCCCTGGTGGCTCAGCTGGAAAAACAATCCATCCACAGTACAGGAGACCTAGGTTCTATCCCTGGGTTGGGAAGATCCCCTGGAGAAGGGAAAGGATACCCACTCCAGTATTCTGGCCTGGAGAATTATACATAGTCCTTGGGGTCACAAAGAGTCAGACACAACTGAGCGACTTCCACTTTTAAGTAAAGTGGTTTGTATACTTAAAGGTATGATTTTACTACCTTTAAAAATACCAAAGATATTTTTCTGATTTTATTACCTTTAAAAATATCAAAGAGTTTTTCATTGGGTTTCATTTCACGGGTGGCTTCAGTTTCCTCTTCTCTGTTTCCATTTGTTAATCTGTCTCTTTTTAGTTTCATATGCAGAAAACTTTCCACCACCAATTGTGTTATTCATGGTAACTACATTTGTCTCCCTGTCTTTATTTTACTAGACTGTTTGATTTCTTTGTCCAAGCAAGTCACCTAGAATGTTTCTTGCCTTTTTTGCAGCTTGAATTACAATTTGCTATACTTTCTTTCTGTTTTCTTTTCTATGGAAGCTTTAATTCTATTCTTTTGATATCCTTTCTCTTAATTGCCTTTTGAAATTAGCATAATATGGATACTTTTAGTTCTTAACCTAATTGATCCAAAGATGGAAGATGCCTGGCAATTCTATTGATTGTGTAATTTCTTGGACCATACTCTTAAACAGTCAGCATTTTGCCACATCCTTTTGTTCACAGAATTGCTTATTATCTGTCCAATTTTCCTAACTCTTACTCATTTATATTGACATCTATTGGTGCCATTAGTTTTAAAACACAGTCTTTAGGCAAGAAATGACTGCATTTGTTCAACTTCTTTTTACAAGTTGTCAGTAAAATGCTCAGATGAATGAGTTTGCTTTCTTATTTAAATATCCCTTTATTTGCTGTTTTCTATTTTTCATGTTTGTAGGAACAACAAGTCAGTGTTACTAATTTTCAAGTGAAAATATCAGAGTAGGTAAGCTGTACATTGAAAGAAGACATGACTTCATTTCAGTGGAGTGACAATTTTCAGATCATTCAAGGGGGGAGTGCAGCAAAAAGACTTTACACACAGTTTCTTACTATAAATAGCCTGGCACAGTTCTGATAATTGGAATAAAGGAATTCTAAGAAGGTGATATGAAGTCTAATGGAGTGGTTGAGATGGTACAACGAGGTAACAGTGAATCGGCTCTGAAAGAACTAAAAAAGAAGGAACATTACTTTATCCGTTAAGTATTAATCTAAGTCCACACATGACCCACCTGATATGAATCATCCCTTTTTTCAGACCCTGGTTTGCAGCAGGGTCTGCAGCTATAAGATCAACAGTCACCATATCACACAGTGCTTGTTCAAGTCACCTTATTTCACTTTTAAAGTACAGGATGTTGACAATCTAGAGATGTCAAAGAACTTCCTATTTTTCTCGTTATTTGCATTGTAGGATGGTGTGGTAGGTGTTTTCTGTTTGGAAAGTATCCATATTCTTAGAAAACCAAAGCAGGGGTAGAATAGGATGGAGGATAAAAGGAGCATGGAATGGCTATTTAGGATTGACTATGCATCACTCTAGATTTTATAGTGTATGCTCAAGGCTCTGAACTGTGTTCTACAGTTTTAATGTCATTCAACTTAATCCTCCAAGGGAGGAGACCTAACAAACTGAACAGCAGCAACTCTAGGGGGACAGGATTTTGTGTAGCATTCTGCAGTCCACCAGGCATATCTCACAATTGGCTTAATTGCTAACTTACAATAGCCAGGCAATTGCAAGTAAAATTTCAAATTTTCTACTTTGAAAGAACTAGATAGTTGAGTGGCTCTGGGCAATAAGTCCCATGGGAAGTACCTGATGATGCGGAAAAGCTGCAACTCATTTGTCTTTTTTCAAATAGATATAATAATTTTATTTTTATATATTTGTTTTTTGTTTGTTTGTCTTAGACACACTCCATCTAGTTACCCACAGTCCAAACCTGACCCACATAACCTCAGCTTATGTACATGCCTGGTCCTCATAAACACTTAAGAGTGTGATTTCTGCCTGAGAGTTTTAGAGTCCAAACTTTTCACTGTGAGAAAATCATTTTAGTATTAAACAATCTCACAAACTCCCATGTGATGATAAAATGATTATTCAGTTCACAGAAAATCCAGGGAGGACACATAGACTTCAGAACTATTTGTAATAACATTTTAGTGCTTCCATGGTCCTCATCCATAGAACAGACATTAACTGGGCACCTGCTATGTGTCAGGCACCATTCTAAGAACTGAGAAAGCGTATGTGACAAAAAGGATAAAATCGCTGCCATGGGACCGCACACTGGTGGTAGACTACAGGTCGTTAGCCAGCTAAGTGAATAGAATATATTATGGCAAATCACAGAAAGTGAAGTACCAGAAAGAATAAGAAAACAAGGAATGAGAGTAATGAGTGCTGAGGTGGGATAGAGGAAAGGGAGGGTGTGCACTTTTAGACAGTGAAGCTAGAGAAGGACTCACTGAGGAGACCCTTGAGCGAGGCTTGGGAGACTATTACATACAAAGGCCCTAAGGTGGGAAGAAGCCTGATGCATTCATGAAACATACAGGAGGTCAAATGATCTACAGAGGGTTAGAAATGAATTTCTGGGATTCCAGCAGAAAGTCAACTCTGTGAGGAGATAGCTTTATGTTCAGTCCTTAGAAGTAATTAGGTCAAAGCCTTTTTGGTTTAGGAGAGGAAGGACAAAATGTCAAAAAATGGAAAAACAACCCACCAAAAAGAATGTATTACAGAGTATAGAAGAGGGAGAAATCATGTCTTTAATTACCAGGTGTGAGCAGGAAGTAAGATTGATATTTTAAAATCATTATTTGCATGTAAATTGCTTTCCTTCATCAAAAAAGAGAGTCTTAATTGTCATGATCTAGAGACCGAAGCGACTTAGCAGCAGCAGCAGCAGAGATAAGGTTACAACTTCCTCAAAAAGCAAGTAGAGTAAAATGGTTAGCATGATTATAATATAAATTTCTAGACTTTCAGACAGCAAAGAAGCATTTTTGTTAGTTTCTCATTTTTACTTTTGTTCCTCTAATGTAGTTTATTTATGTATTTTTTTCCTTCCTGATTTCTCCCCTAAAGCTCTCACATATAAAAGAGAAAAGATGAGAAGGCACTTCGTTAGAAAAACAGAAATCGACTTTATAGAAATGTGTTAGTTAAGGGCACGCTAAGTAAAACAGAAGTAGAATTATTTTTATATTCTTTATTTCATTTGACCAGGGTCTTTTCATTTTCAAGAGTGTGTTCAAATACCCTTGCTGAGTTACAGCAAGGATCCTAATCACACAAAGCAAGACAGTAATAACAGGGATTTGATCAGAATGTCAGGTTTTCTAATGTAAAGATAATTCAGCTATTTTGCCCTTATTTTTTATAATGATAAAATTCTCCTTAGAAAATTCCATACACCACTGTGTCTGTCTGTCAGATGCAAAGCTAACCTTTGGATTAAAATATTTATTCTTTTGTCTCCATAGAAAGCATTATTCTGAACATCAAATGAAAATGAATAATGGTTTAACATAAAAATTGTGAAGATAAAAGAAACAAATGTGAAGGGAATTAATGGAATTTAGAATATCTTACAGGATAAAGTATATTTTTTAAAGAAGAGTTTTTCATGAAATCAGAGCACTATGGCAATGAAATATCTTGGCTCTTAGATTGTTTATACTCCAGGACAACTTTGAAATCCACAGGCATACTAGCTAGAACTTGGTGTGATTACAATCCTTTTAATAATGTGGATTGTTGCTTACAATGAAAGAAGAGCATATGAAAACTTGTTCCCAAAGCTACAAATCAAATGCATTCCTGGGTTTAATGTTTGATTGTTTCAATTGCTTGGAACTTCTCTTTTTTATTATACAAAAAGGTAATCTTCCTTTAAGATTTGGCTATTTGATACTTGTAGACAGAACTTAAACAGAGTAAGCCCAGGTGGTGTTAAGGGTGAAGAACCTGGCTCCTAATGTGGGAGACTCAGATTGGATGCTTGGGTTGGGAAGATCGCCTGGAGGAGGGCATGGTAACCCACTCCCAGTATTCTATGCCATAAACAGAGGAGCCTGGTGGGCTACAGTCCATAGGGTCACAAAGAGTCGCAAAAGGCTGGAGAAGCTTATCAGGCATGTGTGCAAGAGACAGCCATCATAATAACCCCAGGTTTATAATTGTTAAAAAAAAAAAAAGAATGTTCTCATATAGCTTTAAGTCTGTGGGGAAAATACAGTTAAAAAATGGAAAAAGAAAATGTTTTAATAAAGAAATTGCTAGTATATATGGTAGGAGCAAGTTTGGAAAACTCAGCAGTGGCCACAGCACTGGAAAAGGTCAGTTTTCATTCCAATTCCAAAGAAAGGCAATGCCAAAGAATGCTAAAACTACCGCACAATTGCACTCATCTGACACGCTAGTAAAGTAATGCTCAAAATTTTCCAAGCCAGGCTTCAGCAACACATGAACTGTCAACTTCCAGATATTCAAGCTGGTTTTAGAAAAGGCAGAGGAACCAGAGATCAAATTGCCGACATCTACTGGATCATGGAAAAAGCAAGAAAGTTCCAGAAAAACATCCATTCCTGCTTCATTGACTATGCCAAAGCCTTTGGCACTGTGGATCACACTAAACTGGAAAATTCTAAAAGAGATGGGAATACCAGAGCACCTGACCTGCCTCTTGAGAAACCTATATGCAGGTCAGGAAGCAACAGTTAGAACTGCACATGGAACAACAGACTGGTTCCAAATAGGAAAAGGAGTACGTCAAGGCTGTATGTTCCCACCCTGCTTACTTAACTTCTATGAAGAGTACTTCATGAGAAACGCTGGGCTGGAGGAAGCACAAGCTGGAATCAAGATTGCTGGGAAAAATATCAGTAACCTCAGATATGCAGATGACACTACCCTTATGGCAGAAAGTGAAGAGGAACTAAAAAGCCTCTTGATGAAAGTGAAAGAGGAGAGTGAAAAAGTTGGCTTAAAGCTCAACATTCAGAAAACAAAGATATGGCATCTGGTCCCATCACTTCATGGGAAATAGATGGGGAAACAGTGGAAACAGTGTCAGAATTTATTTTTGGTGGGGCTCCAAAATGACTGCAGATGGTGATTGCAGCCATGAAATTAAAAGATGCTTACTCCTTGGAAGAAAAGTTATGACTAACCTAGATAGCATGTTGAAAAGCAGAGACATTACGTTGCCAACAAAGGTCCGTCTAGTCAAGGCTATGGTTTTTCCAGTGGTCATGTATGGATGTGAGAGTTGGACTGTGAAGAAGGCTGAGCACCAAAGAATTGATGCTTTTGAAGTGTGGTGTTGGAGAAGACTCTTGAGAGTCCCTTGGACTGCAAGGAGATCCAACCAGCCCATTCTGAAGGAAATCAGCCCTGAGATTTCTTTGGAAGGAATGATGCTAAAGCTGAAGCTCCAGTACTTTGGCCACCTCATGCGAAGAGTTGACTCAATGGAAAAGACTCTGATGCTGGGAGGGATTGGGGGCAGGAGGAGAAGGGAATGACTGAGGATGAGATGGCTGGATGGCATCACTGACTCTATGGACGTGAGTCTGAGTGAACTCTGGGAGTTGGTGATGGACAGGGAGGCCTGGTGTGCTATGTTTCATGGGGTTGCAAAGAGTCAGACACGACTGAGCGACTGAACTGAACTGAACTGAAGATCATGGCATCCAGTCCCATCACTTCATGGGAAATAGATGGGAAATCAGTGGAAACAGTGGCTGACTTTATTTTTTGGGGGCCAAATTCACTACAGATGGTGACTGCAGCCATGAAATTAAAAGATGCTTACTCCTTGGAAGGAAAGTTATGACCAACCTAGACAGCATGTTAAAAAGCAGAGACATTGCTTTGCCAACAAAGGTCCTTCTAGTCAAGCTATGGTTTTTCCAGTGGTCATGTATGGATGTGAGAGTTGGACTATAAAGAAAGCTGAGTGCCGAAGAATTGATGCTTTTGAACTGTGATGTTGAAGAAGACTCTTAAGAGTCCCTTGGACTGCAAGGAGACCCAACCAGTCCATCCTAAAGGAGATCAGTCCTGGGTGTTCATTGGAAGGACTGATGTTGAAGCTGAAACTCCAAAACTTTGGCCACCTGGTGTGAAAAGCTGACTCAATGGAAAAGACCCTGATGCTGGGAAAGATTGAGGGCAGGAGGAGAAGGGGATGACAGAGGATGAGATGGTTGGATGGCATCAGTGACTCAATTGACATGAGTTTGGGTAAACTCTGGGAGTTGGTGATCTACAGGGAGGCCTGGCGTGCTGCAGTCCATGGGGTCACAAAGAGTTGGACATGTGAGCGGCTGAACTGAACTGAACTGATGGTAGGAGATAGTAAGGATATTGTAGTAGTTATCTGTTGCTCTGTAACAAATTGCCTCAAAATTTAGTGACTTTAAAACAGCATTCATTATCTCAGTTTCTGTGTATCAGAAAGAAGGGAGCAGATTGGCTTTGTGGTTCTGGCTCGGAGTCTCTCATAAAATTGTGATCGAAATGTTGGATGGGGCTGGAATCTTCAGAAGGCTTCAGTGAGTCTGGGGGAGCCACATCCAGAATGGTTTACTCACATGGCTGGCAAATTGGTGGTGGCTTTTGGCAAGATGCTTCAAAGGCCCTAGTCTCTCCATAGGCTGCTTCATCCACCTTACAGTCGGGTGCTTGGCTTCCCTCTGAGTGAGTGATTTAATGGGAGAGAAGAGGCGACATGGATGTCTTTTATGACTTACCATTAATTCCTAAAATATCTTATTCATTATATACATCAGCTTTTTTTAATGTGGGTGGGTAAGTGGGGCAAGTGGGTCAGCCTCATTCAAATGTATAAATACCCAGGAGGTGAGGATCATGGGTGACTATCTGGGAAGCTGGCTACCACAGTTACTTAGCCTAATTTGGGTGGAGAGAAATTAGTTGAAAAATTTACTGTTGAAAATGTGATTCAGATAAATGAAGATGAAAAATATTAGGAAAAAATGATTGATTTTGTGACTTTAAGTATTTTCATAACCCTATTTGGATGGATTATATGGACCCTACTACATATTTTGGAATGTAGTAATTGAAATGATCAAAAATCTTTGCTTAGAGACAGTTGATGAAAGCTGCATGGAGACATGTTATGTTTTCTAAATCACTGCAGCTGACAACTATAAAGTTATCAGTATTAAAATGTTCAAGAGAATTGTCAATGACTTTAAATTGTTGACTTCCAGTTATACCTAATCTAAATTGGTTCTTTATTCCTTCTTCTTCTTCTTCTTTTTTTTTTTAAATGTTTCACTGCTTTTCCTTCACACTTTCCCCACCGTGTGTATGTGCTAAGTTGCTTCAGCCATGTCCTACTCTTTGCAATCCCGTGGACTCTTGCCCTCCAGGCTCCTCTGTCCATGGGATTCTCCAGGCAGGAATACTGGAGTGAGTTGCCATTTCCTTCTCCAGTTTCCCCACCATATTTTCCTTTTTTTTTATGCCAGCAAATTTGGAAAACTCAGCAGGGGCCACAGGACTGGAAAAGGTCAGTTTTCATTCCAATCCCAAAGAAAGGCAATGCCAAAGAATGTTCAACCTGCCGCACAATTGCACTCATCTCACACGCTGGTAAAGTAATGCTCAAAATTCTCCAAGCCAGGCTTCAACAATACATGAACAGTGAACTTCCAGATGTTCAAGCTGGTTTTAAAAAAGGCAGAGGAACCAGAGATCAAATTGCCAACATCTGCTGGATCATGGAAAAAGCAAGAGAGTTCCAGGAAACATCTATTTCTGCTTTATTGACTATGCCAAAGTCTTTGACTGTGTGGATCACAATAAACTGTGGAAAATTCTGAAAGAGATGGGAATACCAGACCACCTGACTTGCCTCATGAGAAACCTGTACGCAGGTCAGGAAGCAACAGTTAGAACTGGACGTGGAACAACAGAATGATTTCAAATAGGAAAAGGAGTACGTCAAGGCTGTATATTATCACCCTGCTTATTTAACTTATATGCAGAGTACATCATGAGAAACACTGGGCTGGAGGAAGTACAAGCTGGAATCAAGATTGCCAGGAGAAATATCAATCACCTCAGATATGCAGATGACACCACCCTTATGGCAGAAAGTGAAGAGGAACTAAAAAGCCTCTTGATGAAAGTAAAAGAGCAGAGTGAAAAAGTTGGCTTAAAGCTCAACATTCAGAAAACGAAGATCATGGCATCCGGTCCCATCACTTCATGGGAAATAGATGGGGAAACAGTGGAAACAGTGTCAGACTTTATTTTTGGGGGCTCCAAAGTCACTACAGATGGTGACTGCAGCCATGAAATTAAAAGACACTTACTCCTTGGAAGAAAAGTTATGACCAACCTAGATAGCATACTCAAAAGCAGAGACATTACTTTGCCAACTAAGGTCCATCTAGTCAAGGCTATGGTTTTTCCTGGGGTCATGTATGGCTGTGAGATTTGGACTGTGAAGAAGGCTGAGCGCCAAAGAATTGATGCTTTTGAACTGTGGTGTTGGAGAAGACTCTTGAGAGTCCCTTGGACTGCAAGGAGATCCAACCAGTCCATTCTGAAGGAGACCAGCCCTGGGATTTCTTTGGAAGGAATGATGCTAAAGCTGAAACTCCAGTACTTTGGCCACCTGATGTGAAGAGCTGACTCATTGGAAAAGACCCTGATGCTGGAAAAGATTGAGGATAGGAGAAGAAGGGGACGACAGATGATGAGATGGTTGGATGGCATCACCAACTCGATGGACATGGGTTTGGGTGAACTTTGGGAGTTGGTGATGGACAGGAAGGCCTGGCCTGCTATGGTTCATGTTGTCACTAAGAGTCAGACATGACTGAGCGACTGAACTGAACTGAAGAGTAAATCTAAGACTTCCTCTTAGAAAACAATGGAACAAAATTTGTATAAATTTTTTAAAATGATCTAAATAATTGGAGAGATTGTGCATGGATTGGAAAACTCAACATTTGAAGGATCTCTCTACAAACTGATATGGTAATTCAGTGTAATACTCATTAAATCCAAGAAATGAAAATACTTAAGTTGACAAGCCAATTCCAAAACATTTATGGTTATACCAAATGCCAAGAATAGCTTAGATAATCTTAGTTTAGTTCAGTTCAGTCGCTCAGTCATGTCCGACTCTTTGTGACCCCATGAATCACAGCATGCCAGGCTTCCCTGTCCATCACCATCTCCTGGAGTTCACTCAGACTCACGTCCATCGAGTCCGTGATGCCATCCAGCCATCTCATCCTCTGTTGTCCCCTTCTCCTCCTGTCCCCAATCCCTCCCAGCATCAGAGTCTTGTCCAGTGAGTCACTCTTCGCATAAGGTGGCCAAAGTACTAGAGCTTCAGCTTTAGCATCATTCCTTCCAAAGAAATCCCAGGGCTGATCTCCTTCAGAATGGACTGGTTGGATCTCCTTTCAGTCCAAGGGACTCTCAAGAGTCTTCTCCAACACCACAGTTCAAAAGCATTAATTCTTTGGTGCTCAGCCTTCTTCACAGTCCAACTCTCACAGCCATACATGACCCCAGGAAAAACCATAGCCTTGACTAGACGAACCTTAGTCGGCAAAGTAATGTCTCTGCTTTTGAATATGCTGTCTAGGTTGGTCATAACTTTTCTTCCAAGGAGTAAGCGTCTTTTAATTTCATGGCTGCACTCACCATCTGCAGTGATTTTGGAGCCCCCCAAAATAAAGTCTGACACTGTTTCTACTGTTTCCCCATCTATTTCCCATGATGTGATGGGACCAGATGCCATATCTTTGTTTTCTGAATGTTGAGCTTTAAGCCAACTTTTTCACTCTCCTCTTTCACTTTTATCAAGAGGCTTTTTAGATAATCTTAAGGGAGAAGAAAATGGGTAGCCTTACTCTAGCTGATTTATAATGAGTTGTTACAAACCTGTTGTAATTAAGACAGTGTGACCATGGCACAAGATGAGCAAATTAGACCCACAGCTTGGAAGAGGGAGTGGAGAGGCTAAGTCATGCTTCTAGGACAAAGTCAGAGCAGCGGGATTCTTTTTAATAATGGTTTTGAATGATTGTGTACTTTTTTTTAAAAGAAAGAAACCACCAGGCACTCATGCTACATTACACCATGTAAACATTAATTCCAAGTTAGCTGTGTATCTATGTCAAAAGAAAAGTAATAGCACAGACACAACTAAAGTGATTTAGCACACGTTGTGGCTGATAGAAATTCAACTCAAATGAACATGAGCCAAAAGCTCTTTACTGGCTAATTTAATTGGAATATCTGGATTATGGGCCTCAAGTACCCTAAGCACTATCTTCCTGTTCATGACTGCTCTACTAATCCATGCGTGGTTTCATGTTGTGTACAGACAAACCTTGTTTGATTGTGCTTTGCAGATACTGTATTTTTACAAATTGAAGGTTTGTATATCAGCACTACTTCCCCCATATGACTCTGTGTCATATTTTGGTGTTTCTTGCAATATTTCAAACTTTATTATTATTATTGTATTTGTTTTGCTGATCTGCGATCAGTGATCTTTGATGTTATTATTGTAATTTTTTGTTTTATATTTTTCCATTAAGGCATGCACATTTATTTTTTTAAAGACATATGTGATTACACACTTAATAGACCACAGTATAGTGTACACATAACTTTTGTATGCCCTGGAAAGCCAGAAATTGAGGTGACTCCTTTTATTGCACTGGTTCGGAACTGAACCCACGATATCTCCTAGGAATAGCCTGATTACAGGAGGTCTCCTCCAAGTGGACAAGATGGCCCCCAGCAGTGCCAGATATTGGCAACTCCATTGAGAAGAGATGGACTTTTCGGGTACTGACTGTTAGGTTTGACTCATGCATCCATAGTGATGTCTTTGAGGGAAGGGCCTTGTCAGGCTCAGCCTAAACTATGTTCCCGTTGAGAGACAGGACTTGTGATTGTTCCATAGGGATGATGTAAAAAGTGGGAGAGTGGTTCCTCTTTTCTAGGGAAGCAACACCAACCATTCAGGTTTAAAAAGAAAATAGCAAAATTAAAATTTTAGTTCAAGACTTATAAATCCTATATCAGAACAATATAATGGAATCAACACCAGCAAAATGTTTCATGTAATTTTTAAAATATGCAGACCTATTTTCATCAATATCATGGGATATATTGTGTCACTAAAGAATTGATGCTTTTGAACTGTGGTGTTGGAGAAGACTCTTGAGAGTCCCTTGGACTGCAAGGAGATCCAACCAGTCCATCCTAAAGGAGATCAGTCCTGGGTATTCATTGGAAGGAATGATGCTAAAGCTGAAACTCCAGTACTTTGGCCACCTCATGCGAAGAGTTGACTCATTGGAAAAGACTCTGATGCTGGGAGGGATTGGGGGCAGGAAGAGAAGGGGACAACAGAGAATGAGATCTCTGGATGGCATCACTGACTCGATGGACGTGAGCCTGAGTGAACTGCGGGAGTTGATGATGGACAGGAAGGCCTGGCGTGCTGCAATTCATGGGGTCGCAGAGTCGGACACGACTGAGTGACTGAACTGAACTGAACTGAAACATCTATTATGTGTCCTGCCTTTTGTATACATTATCCTTCCCAACAAACCTAGTGGATTCCATTTTTATTCCTATTTTAAGAGGAGGAAAAATGTCATCATGGCAAAATTATAATCACAATCCAGATTTATCTTGACTTCAAGACTGTTGCTTTCCAGTGTACCAAGTTGCATCTCAATGATGATTTGCGAGCTTGAATAACGGTGTTAATAAACTATCATAATCAGTAAGGTCACTAGGTAGCTTCTTGCGGAATAAACTTGGGGAAAGTTTATTTGAAAAAGAATTGTCTTATATTTAATTTTTAATTCAAAGAGGACAATGTTCCCATATTAAATTTAGAGTTAGCTTGCGCATAAATTAGCAGTGACAAAGGGTAAAGGCAGAATATTAAAAACAGCATACATTGTGTTCCCTGTGACTAACACAATATTATTTACAGATTTGGTTGCTGTGGCAATGGTCTCATATGCTCATCTTCATCCAGAAACCCAGCATAGATTTTCTAGCAGCATAAACTGCAAGTTAGACATTTTATTTTAAGATATTGCTTAATTTCCATGAATACAGAGAACATTCAATTATATACAATTGCATTACATCATTTTATTGGAATAGTAAATTAAAAGATATATTTATATCTGTAGCCTTCAAAGATTAGATTCAGAAGAGAGGATTCTGTTTTCCCCTAATATTTACTTGGCTTTGCATATTCCTAAAATGATATGGCTTTATTCCCTTAAGGCTGGAAGATTTGTAAGCTTTTGCAGAACTGAAAGCACAGTTGCAACCAGGAACTTCTCAGTTTAAATTTTATATTTAGTCAAGATATAAAGAAATTTATTGGCAAGGTAAGATTTCATTCCAAGCTGTACAATCTATCCCCCCTCAAATGAACAAAACATTGAGTTAAATGAATTCCAGCTAAGATAGTTGTTTCATCTCTGTGTGAAATGTTTAGTCATTTGGAAGAATAGTGTTTTCCTGCATGATGTCAAATTTTCAACCTTTTAGGGAACTACTTCTTATTTCCTTTCCATATGGATATTTGACATAGAAACTTCTTATTGACAATTGAAACTTTATGGCATTTAAAATCCAGTTAATCGGTAAAGCAACTTCTTTTTCTTTGTCACTGTCATATAATTCCCTTGCATTGCTTTTGAGAGCTAGATTATTTAAATGTGCCTTCTGGGCTTCCCTGGTGGCTCAGACAGTAAAGAATCTGCCGGCAATGCAGAAGACCCAGGTTTGATCCCTGGGTCGGGAAGATCCCAAGAAGGTAATGGCTACCCACTCCAGTATTCTTGCCAAGAGAATCCCATGGACAGAGAAGCCTGGTGGGCTACAGTCCATGGGGTCACAAAGAGTCAGACGTGACTGAGTGACAAACTCTTTCACTTTTTTTGTATACAACTGAATGATTCAGTTGACCATCTTTGTTTCTTTTTATGATTCTGGATTTTAGAATTAATCTACATACAGTATTCATTGATTTTGACAAATGGTAAATAATTTTTCTTTTTTTTATATCATCTATTTGATTGCCTTTATCCTTATCAGAGGGCTTCCCAGGTGGTACAGTGGTAAAGAATTCGCCTGCCAATGCAGGAGATGCAGGAGACTCTGGTTTGATCCCTGGGTTGAGAAGATCCCCTGATGTAGGAAATGGTGACCTACTCCAATATTCTGGCCTGGGAAACTCCATGGTTAATGGAGCCTGGCAGGCTACAGTCCATGGGATTGTAAAGAGTTGGACATTACTGAATACAGAGAGAGACACATCAGAATTTAAAATTTTCTTGTCAAAATTACCATTATGCTCTGAAAATTTTGAATTGATCAGTTTATATAGAAATTACCTCTTCACAATCTAGTAACTGATTAGCTAGTAATAGTTTCCACGTAGTTGTGGTGGATGTTTTAATTACTGAAAATGTGAAATATTTCTAAGTGTATGTGAACACAGCCTTTCTTTTTTTTTCTAAATATAAATTTATTTATTTTAATTGGATGTTAATTACTTTACAGTATTGTATTGGTTTTGCCATACATCAACATGAATCTGCCACAGGTTTACACGTGTTCCCCATCCTGAACCTCCCTCCCTCCTCCCTCCCCGTACCATCCCTCTGGGTCGTCCCAGTGCACCAGCCCCAAGCATCCAGTATCATGCAGCGAACCTGGACTGGTGATTTGTTTCATATATGATATTATACATGTTTCAATGCCATTCTCCCAAATCATCCCACCCTCTCCCTCTCCATCTCCCACAGAGTCCAAAAGACTGTTTCTACATCTGTGTCTCTTTTGCTGTCTTGCATACAGGATTATCATTACCATCTTTCTAAATTTCATATATATGCATTGGTATACTGTATTGGTGTTTTTCTTTCTGGCTTACTTCACTCTGTATAATAGGCTCCAGTTTCATCCACCTCATTAAAACTGATTCAAATGTATTCTTTTTAATGGCTGAGTAATACTCCATTGTGATATGTACCGCAGCTTTCTTATCCATTCATCTGCTGATGGACATCTAGGTTGCTTCCCACAGCCTTTATTTCTGCATGCAATGGATTATAATAGCAGTAGCCAATTTAATGCTATCCTAAGTATCAATATGTATGAAGTTACAGCATTATAAGTTCTGGTTAAGTTTTTATAATATTTATTAAAATAAATCATCATTAAAATTGTTATATCACACATAAAGATTTCTGTATATCATCCCCAGGATGTTGATTGCATGTTGGGACACACTGGCTTAAAAGATAAAGCCCAGACTCCCATTTCAAGACCTGCTGGATTTGTTATAATCTCATCCTGGCTAGTTCCTACCTTTAGTTTTCCCCTAATATATATACATTTCTTCTGATTTTCTTCATGCTGTTTCTTCTAAAAAGAAACTCTTTCATTCAGCTTTTTCACTTAGAAAGCTCTCAAACCATTTCCTACATACTTCTCTTAGAGCAATTATTACAGCTTATATGCTCAGTTGTTAATATGCATTACTTGTCATAGACTGTGCTTCTTGAAACAATTGTCCTCTGGCTTTATTGAAGCAAGGCTTAAGGAATTACTGTTTACTATTACTAATAATTTCAGACATCAATGATTTTTGAGTATTTATATTTACTTAAGTTCCTGTTGTTGTTTAGTAGCTAAGTCATGTCTGACTTTTTTGTGACCCCATGGACTGTAGCTCACCAGGCTTCTCTGTCTATGGGGTTTCCCAGGCAAGAATACTGGAGTGAGTTGCCATTTCCTTCTCCAGGGGATCCTCCTGGTCCAGGGATTGAATCCATGTCTCCTCCATTGGCAGGCGGTTTCTTTACCACTGAGCCACCAGAAAAGCCCTTTATTTAAGTAAACACAAGCAAATTCTTTTCACTTATTCTTTGACAATAGAATTATGCCACACTTGGTATAGAGAATCTGGAGAAGTATTAGAAATCCCTTTCTGTTAGACTGGTTTAGAATATGAGGTTGCTTTAAAGTTTAGTTATTACTTGCTTTTGCAAGTGAGGCTTGTGTGTTCCTTTATAATATAATTTCCTGAAAAACACAGAACATTCGGTCTATTCAGTTCTTGTCAATTATGTGAAAAAGTAACCACAATAACCAAGGATCTTATCTGGTGACCATGAGACTAGAAAATCTCTTATTTATGTCCTTGTTTTGATGCTTGGCCTGTCACTCTTTCAGCAGTTAACCTTTCAGCAGTTCTCTTTCAGCAGAAATAATTTAGTATTAGTTAATTAGAAGCCTAGTTTTCACAGTCTGACACAGACATCCTAATGTAAGATGATTAAGAAAGGTCACTCTCAAGCCTTATCTTCTTATATTTAAGCTATAGAAGCAGTTGACTTTTCCAGTCTTCCAAAGCCCTTTGTTACTGAAGCCTTTATATCTATTGCACTTAGTATTAATACTTAGAAAACTGCTTTTAGCAGAACTCCCTTTTTGCTTGTAAGCTGGCTAATTCTTGCTTAGTTTCATCTTATCCCTTCAGTATGTTGTGAAAAGCAACAGCAAGTAACAGAAACCAATTCCCTGAAATATTCCAACACTGTTTCCTACATGTTGAGACTCAGGAAATACATTACTGGCTTTTCAGGTATCTGTGGAGGACCATTTTATGGAATAGTTTGCCATGTCAAGGTCAGTTTAACAGGTCTCCAGCCTACAGTAGCTGTTTCCTCACTGTGTTGTCCAACATCTGTATTTGTGCTACATATTGTGAGTGTGTGTGTGTGTATGCTCAGTCTTGTCCAACTCTTTGTGACCCCGTGGACTGTAGCCTTCCAAGCTCCTCTGTCCATGGGATTCCCAGGCAAGAATATTGGAGTGGGTTGTCATTTCCTTCTCCAGGGCATCTTCCTGACCCAGGGATAGGTTTTGTTACTGCTGTATTCCACCTCTGTGTACTAATTTATTGACTAAGATATATTTAGTAGGTACAGAAGCTCAAATGAGAGGAAAATTTATTTCTCTTTTGTCACATTATGTAGGTAGGTCCAGCAGCATGCAGAGATCGCTCTGTATCATAAAATCACTAAAGGGCTCAGATTCCTTCTGTATTGTTACCTTGCCGTCCTCTATCATATTTAAGGTGCTTAATCCCAAGGATATAAGAATGAGGCAATTGCAAATACTAAGGCTTCCAATTCTAGATAATTATAGGATTAAGCACCAGCTATACTCATGTTATGATTTACTACTTACATATTTAAAATTGTTATATTAATCACTTAGTAAATTGCATATTATTCATTCCATTGGTTGGATGATCTTGTTACTTACAACTAGTCTTTCCTTTTTTTGGAAAGTATTAACTTCTGGTTAAGCAGGATAAGAAAGAATACTCTAATTGAGCAGTGTCCTGGGTAGCAGGGTCTCTTCAGAATTTGTTACTGCTTATACTTCTGGGGTTCCCAAGGAGGATGATGATCCTGGTTTTTGAAAAAGCTAAAATTAGGAGGAACCAGCGGAAAAGGAAAATAATTTTTAAAAATACAGAAGAGGAAATGAGTAAAATTCTCCTACAGATGTTTGTTTTTTCTTGTTTTCTTCCCAAATGCCTCTCCTGGTAGACTCAATCTGGTAGATTATCCAGGTAGAAATATTTATCTAAATAAAGAATGAAAAATTGAATAGTAATGACATAATGATAATGTATTTTATTTGTAGGAGTTTTAGAGTTTCCATCATGCCTGAAACAATGAGACCTAACCTTTGATAGAAAGGCATGGAAAGAAACAACTTAAAGTGATAGGTTCTGAAAGAGAATTACTTTAAGATAAGAAAGTGCTCAAAGCAACTATATGTTAATCAATTTTGCACAGTCGGTAGGATGGCAAAACTCCTCTTTGTGACCCCATAGACTGTAGTCTGCCAGGCTCCTCTGTCCATGGGATTCTGCAGGTAAGAATGCTGGAGTGGGTAGCCATTCCTTTCTCCAGGAGATCTTCCCGATGCAGGGATTGAACCCAGGTCTCCTCCATTGTAGACAGATTCTTTACCATCTAAGCCACCAGGAAAGCCCCATAGATATAAAGATCCAACTAAACTGATCTGTATTTATCCATGTAACTATTTTGTGAGCTCCTTTAGAGGTGACACATTTCTTTTAATACAAGCAAAATTACACATTATAGTTTGCTGATATAAAGACAGGCCAAGTAAGCCTAGGAGAAAGCAATCCATCTAGAGTCAAATGATTACATCAAGTATAAATGTAGAATTTGATTATAAGTTAAATAAGCATTTTATTTTTAATAATTAAAATGTAATTTGGAAGGAAATTTTAAGTAACCTTCATATTTCAATGATATTGTAACTTTCTCACCTGTGCATTTTAAGAGGCTGCATTATTAAACATTATAGTTGTATCTTGGTCACCTTAAGTATCAACTAAATTACTTAGAGAAGTAATCTGAGACTTTCAGTAAATTGTGTATGTCTCCTTTATGGGACTTAATTTCTTTTTTCCATGGAATAGAAATAACTTATTTTAATACAAGAATATTATTAAAGATGGAAACAATATATATTTCAAATAACTTCATTTTAAAATCAGACCTCATATTTTTAGAGCATATTTGCTTACAGAAAAATTGAGAATATAATACAGAATGTTCCCATATACAGCCCCACAAAGTTTTTCTTATTTTTTCCCTTATTATTAACATCTTGCATAAGTTTTTATACATAGTAATATTAAAATTAATGAATCAATACTGATGCCCTATGTTAATGATAGTTCATAACTTAATCACGTGTCCTTAGCTTTTACCTACTATCCTTTTCTGTTCCAGGAATTTTTTTGCTTGTTTGTTTGTTTAGTTGCTAAGTCATGTCTGAATCTTTTGTGACCTCATGGAATGAAGCCCACCAGACTCCTCTGTGCATGAATTTTCCTGGCAAGAATACTGGATTGGGTTGCCATTTCCTTCTCCAGGGGAACTTCCCAACCCAGGAAACCACATTATATTCAGTCATTATGTCTCTTTAGGCTCTGTGTGGCTCTGAGAGTTTCTCACACTTGTCCTTGTATTTGATATTCTTGAAAATTCTGAGGATTGATCAGGCATATTACAGGATGTTCCCCTCTTGGAATTAGTTTGATATTTTTCTTATGATTAGACCAGGGAGGAAAATCACCCAGATAGTTTCATTTTCATCCTATCATATCCGACTAAAGACCATGACTTATGATTGTTAATGTTGGTGATTACATGAAGCTGTTTTTCACTTTTCTCCATCTCAAATCTTTTCCCCTCTGTTTATTCTGTAATTTTTCAAAGAAAGTCTCTGTGCACAGAGTTATACATGGTATGGAATTATACATCCTGACCTTTAGGGTGGAATAGCTACATGAATTATTTGGAATTTCTCTTCAAGGAAGATTTGTATCTTCTCCCTCATTTATTAATTTATTCAGTCATTTGTTTATATCAGCATGGACTCATGGATATTTATTTTATACTGTGGATTATAATACAATAAATACTACTGGGTTTATTCTGTAGCTCAGATTATTCTAGCTCTGGCCACTGAGAGCTCTTACTGTTGGCTCCTTACTCTTTTAACTTAGACTCAGAGCATGTGGCTGGTCTTTTTTTCACTTTCAGGATTTTGACACTATAAAATGCTCCAACCTCATCTTTTATGTTTCCTGTCTCAGACTTAGAGTAAGCTATTTCTCTAAGGATCCCTGGTTCTTCTTTTCGGAGAATGGTATTGGAAACCAGGATCTGAGCATTAGGCCAGGCTATTGCTCCTGGGTGTTGTTTCTTTTAGTCCTGTGTCAGCTGATAGAGCAAAGAAGTATATGTGTATGTGCTAACTCATTTATGTACACTTACGTGTACATATTATTATGTGTAACCATCTTTAACTATATTCAGATAAACATGAGTTCATACTGATCTGTCCAACTTTAATCAGTTAACCACATGGATCATTCCATCCTCTTCCCCTTACTTCTCTTTAAATTTCCACTCCAAAAATGAAAAAATGGGCTCGTACCATCTGCCACGTGGCCATCTCAGCTTCCCAGGTGGCTCAGTGATGAAGAATCTGCCTGTCGGTGCAGGAGACACAGGAGATCTGGGTTCACTCCCCGGGTCAAGAAGATCCCCTTCAGGAGGAAATGGCAACCCACTCCAGTACTTTTGCCTGGGAAATTCCATGGACAGAGGAGCCTAACAGGCTATAGTCCATTGGATCGCAAAAGAATTAGACATGACTGAGTAACTGAGCATGCATCTGCTGTCTATTTACCTATTTTTTTCTATTCCATTATAGGTTTATAGCAGTGTTAAAGTTGTGAATGCCTTCCCCCAGGAGGAAAAGCTTTATCCCCTGGAATACAGCCCTTATATGCAGTTCCTTTCCCCTTTGGTCTTACAGATCCATTGATTTTCAAAATCACCTAGGTCAGTACTTTTCTCTCATCTCCTTCAGTGAGATTGTTTCATATATTTATGATATAGTCACATTCTCTTCTCACAGTCTGCATTCCTTCCTGGAATCTTGTGATCTCCAGATTATTATTTTTAAAATTTTGCACACATTAGATTCAATTTTTTGTGCTATAAAATTTTGTGAGTTTTGACAAATGCATCACATCATGTAACTGTAATTAGAATACCACACAGAATAATTTCACTAAATACAAATCCCCTGTGCTGTACATATTTATCCTCCCCTTCTGACCAGGATCCCTAGTTTGAGTTTTTTCCTTTCCGTATCTCCATTTCGGTCAAGGACAAAAATTCTGGTTCAGTTAAATAAGCTCTGAATAATAACAATCTCCTCTGTTTAGAAATTTGACTTTAATTAAAAATCACAATAAATGTTAATATTTGACAATTACCTTTCAGTGTAAATGAAGAACCCAATTGCAATCATTGTAATGGACCATAATAATGAATGGATTGTAATATTTATTCCCTTTAGGTGTGAAATTTAATTCAATTATTGATGCAGGGTTTTGAATAGCTAGCAGATCTTCTTCTAAACATTTTTTCTATTTTCTTCAATAAAGCAATGATTGAAAGTTTGGGACAGAGAAATAAGATATAAATATTTCTAATTTTATTTTATTCAAACTCCTTTAGTTATTAATGCCCTTCTCAGTGGAATACAACATATTTGGGGAACACATGGGAGATAGGGTGATAACTTTGGGTCTTGTTTGCTGTAACAGCAATGCTTTTGGAAGCCTCCATATATGTTTGGCATGTCGACAATATTGCTAATTCCCCTCCACCCAAAGTTTATCCCATAAGGAATGCTTTAAATGCCAGTTAAATACATGGTTTTTATTATCAAAATACCACGTAGAAAATACCAGCCAACTGTGGTTACTTTACATTTAGAGAAGCATGAAATTCACTTTAGAGTCCACAATCTGTCAAGAGTGGTAAGGTGTCTGAGACTTTGCCCTTCTAGTAGGCTAACAGTCAGTCTGCCTTAGATTCAAAGACCCTGGCAAAAGATATGGGACTCCTGGAACAGAGTTAAAAGATTTTGTTACTCATGGCAAACGACGCAGCATGAGCTTCACATTTCTCTTGCTTCCCACGTCCCATGGGGGTGACATGGAGGTGGACTTGGTCAACGCAATGGATGTGTGTCAAAGCAGAGAAACTCGAGTTTAGAAAATGCTAATCTTTTAAAAGCCTTCAGGTAAACATGTCCATCCTTTGACTCAAAGATAGACATTATCTTTATTATCCTGGGCATCACCTAAATACACTTCTGTCTCAGGGAAGATATTAGCTCTATTTTCCAACCTTTCATGCTGTATCAGTTCAGTTCAGTCACTCAGTCGTGTCTGACTCTTTGCGACCCCATGAATCACAGCACGCCAGGCCTCCCTGTTCATCACCGTCTCCCGGAGTTCACTCAGACTCACGTCCATCGAGTCAGTGATGCCATCCAGCCATCTCATCCTCGGTCGTCCCCTTCTCCTCCTGCCCCCAGTCCCTCCCAGCATCAGAGTCTTTTCCAATGAGTCAACTCTTCGCATGAGGTGGCCAAAGTACTGCAGTTTCAGCTTTAGCATCATTCCTTCCAAAGAAATCTCAGGGTTGATCTCCTTTAGAATGGACTGGTTGGCTCTCCTTGCAGTCCAAGGGACTCTCAAGAGTCTTCTTCAACACCACGGTTCAAAAGCATCAATTATTTGGTGCTCAGCCTTCTTCACAGTCCAGCTCTCACATCCATACATGACCACAGGAAAAACCATAGCCTTGACTAGACGGACCTTAGTCGGCAAAGTAATGTCTCTGCTTTTGAATATGCTATCTAGGTTGGTCATAACTTTTCTTCCAAGGAGTAAGCATTTTTTAATTTCATGGCTGCAATCACCATCTGCAGTGATTTTGGAGCCCCCAAAAAATAAAGTCTGACACTGTTTCTTAAAAAGATACTCTAAGATACTCTAGAACAATGCTATCAGTGCTTCTGTTTTCAAAATATTCAGAAGTGCAAACGAAGAATGGAAGTTTGTCTCCCAACATAATCTCTCTGTCTTCCTGAGACAAGCAATAAATTTCATTATGGTATAGAAAGTTTAATAATTTTATACAAAAATACTAGATATTGTGTTATTACTAAGAAGTATAGTTTTGAATTTCAGCCAATATTTCGTTTAAAAATCATTTATTGCATTTCCAACAAAGGTCCACCTAGTCAAAGCTATGGTTTTTCCAGTAGTCATGTATGGATATGAGAGTTGGACTATAAAGAAAGCTGAGTGCCAAAGAATTGATGCTTTTGAACTGTGGTACTGGAGAAGGCTCTTGAGAGTCCCTTGGACTGCAAGGAGATCCAACCAGTCCATCCTAAAGGAAATCAATCCTGAATATTCATTGGAAGGACTGATGCTGAAGCTGAAACTCCAATAAATTGGCCACCTGATGCAAAGAGCTGACTCATTGGAAAAGGCCTGATGCTGGGAAAGATTGAAGGCAGGAGGAGAAGGGGACGACAGAGGATGAGACGGTTGGATGGCATTAGTAACTCAAAGGACATGAGTTTGGGTAAACTCTGGGAGTTGGTGATGGACAGGGAAGCCTGGCGTGCTGCCGTCCATGGGGTCGCAAAGAGTTGGACACAACTGGACTGAACTGATAATCCATTTCCATACCTACTGTAGGAATAATTCTTTAGAAAGTTGTGTGAGACATTTTATTTTCTCTTTTGTCTCAAATTATGAATTAAATGAAGCAAAATACCTTTTTATATTAGCAGTTATAGAAAATTATGGAATTATTTTGACAAATTAATTTTTTCCTTGAAAATACTTTAGGCAACATCAAGTCAGCTTGCTAAATTTTCAATAATTTTTTTGATTTTGGAGTTTCAAAAGTTTTTAGAAATGAAGAAATAAGATCAAGTAATTCTTTTCTAGCCAATGAGTGCTTCTGGCTCATCCCCTCCAAGTCCCTTTCTACAGTTCTTACAATCAGCTATAGTGCCTTTTTGCAATGTGTGTAGTTCTTGCTTCCAACTTGTGAATTTTACTCTAATATACTCTAGTCTATTGTATGCTATGCTATCTTATATCTTATCCCATCCGTTCCATTCCATTTTATTCTACCTCCAGTCCATTCTATTCCATCCACTCCATTAAGAAAATTTTCCTTAAAGGAAAATATTTTTCCATTAAGAAAATAGTGGTCACAACTGAAAGTTTATTTCATCATTCTTTAATGGCTTTTGATCTGTAGTTGAAAAAAAAAAAACACACACTCTGTATGTTAAAATAATTCAAGTTGTTTCCAAATCTGGGAGTAAGAGCTATTAATTACGTTTAAAAGAGATCTTATTTTCATATTAAAATGATAACAGAGGAATACCATACGGGTATGGAAAATGGCTCTAGCATTTTTTTTTTTAAATTACTTTTATTTGACTCCAAGATGGGTGTTTTGGTTTAGAACACATTCTTTGATCCACAAGTTCTTTCAACCTTTGAAATTTGGAAGAAGATAGCAAAAAGCTGCTATTATACTGTCCTGGCCAATTCTGGTATGGATTGACAAATTGTGCTCCAATTCTTTTTTTGTTTCTAGATCATAAATTATCCCGTTTATGTAAATATCAGTTTCCTAGCTCCTCTCTCTGCACATGTACAATATTCTTTAAAGGCTATCATATGAAATTAAATGTAAAACTCTTGCTCTGTGCTCTGAAAAAGGGCTCTAGAAAATACATGTTAGCAATGGGTAAGAAAGGTGATTTTGCTAACTGAATCTTCAAATATGTCTGCTAAAATATCCCTGAGAATTTATTGAGAAGATAATATAATGAGTGCCAAGTGGAGATATAGGACCTATTTGCCTGTCTACTTAGGAATTTGGAATCAGACAAATTTGTTTCTTTGAGTTATTTCTTTGGCATATTTTATTAGTATGTGTGAAAAATTAAATAGAGTGTTTAATCAAAATTGAGAGTAGATGAATAAGTTAAAGTCATTTAAATGTCCATTGATAATAGATTTCTTAGAATTATTATAAAGTTAAATATTCCACTTTAGCTTAAAAAAAGAAATTCCACTGTTATCTGTAGAGATTTTTGTAAGGAGCAGCTCTTTCCCTTTGTTTAAAATCTTATAATAATTAGCTCATGTGAGGAAAGAAGATATGAGTACAGCTAAAGGTAGAAGAATGGCTTTTATTCACATTTTATTCCTTTATTTTTCTTTTCCTGAGGCTTGTGGTCAAGGTGGTACAATTGTAGGTGAAGGTTATTATTATTTTTTTTAATTTGAGGAGCAAGTCCTGTTGAATGAATTTCCTGCAAAGTATAGTTTCCATAGCAACTGTAACTGTCTTTTTTTTTCACATGTACCATTTAGAATTAGTTGACAATAATAATTATAGTCTAAGATAAAACATTTGCTATACAGCAAAGACATGTGTAAAGACATGGTTTTGGGAAAATTGTCCTAGTTTAGAGAAACTGAAAATAATTTTTTAGGAAAATTCAATTCTCTTACTTAGATAATTGAAATTCTATCTACATATCCAGTGTGAAGTATTGAAGTGTTATTGATACATGCAAAGAACATTTTCCCTCCCATAGTTCAAAATTACATTTGTCATTCTAAAATTTTACTCCTCAATCTCTCTCTCTCACTCTGTCTCTCAGTGTGTGTGTGCGCATGGATCAAACTTATCAAAAAGTCTCCAGTTCAACTATTATTTCTTTGGAAATATTTTGAGCATTGAACAACAGAATAATGTAGAAAATACACACTTACCATTATTCTCCTTTACTTATAAAATCTCTGAGACCATAGGCCTTCTAAAGAAGTCAAAGTAAGATTTTATAGAACTGGAAGAAATGTCCCTCGACTTAGAACACGAAGAGGAAATCCAAAAGTTAACATATTTCCTGTATTACCTTAAATTTAGTTGCATCATATTGTTGAAGACTAAATGTATTTATCTACTTCAGTGGTTTCATATAAATTAAAATATAAATAGGAAAGTATTTTTCAGTCATTGGATTATTGAGTGCCCATTTAAATAGTATCATACTGAGTGCGATGCTACCAGTTCAGAATGAGATTTAAATTGTTTTGAAAATTTCCCCTGCAGTATCACTTTATTTCTTTGTTCAAGAATAAAAGTAAAAAACTTGACAATGACAATTTTGTGCAGCATAACTAACTATGGTGCCCTCCGGACACAGTAATAAAGTGTTTCTAGATTGTACAAGCTTTCTTTGAGGTAGAGAAAAGCATAAGCAGGTTAAAATTCTCTTTGTAGCTTTTTTAGGCTGTGAGGGTTTCGTGGGGGAAAGTGTGTGCTGCGGCGGGGTGCCCCCGCGGATAGTGGAGGAGGGAGGGGATGACTACCAACTGCTATTCTGAGACCAATGACAGCCATGGATGCTCTACTTCACTAATTCCTTTTTTCATTGTTTTTATTCACAAAGAGAGGCCTGTAGGATCCCTGGAGGAAGCAGACCTGTGCAGTTCCAGGGCTTGACCGTGGTGGCTGTGAATATGCACCACTCACGTCTCCTCCTGAGGGCAGCATGGTTGACTGATCACTTGAGCTATTGCCCATTGAGTCCAGTTTTAAAAAGAAGCGGGGCTCCTTAATGGGCTACTTTTGCTCAGGACTCTCTATCCACTCCGTGGAAATTTTCTTAGAATTCAACTGTAGTCAGAGACCCTTTTAACCTAATCCTCATCTCTCCATCTTCTCCTCAGGCATCAGACCTGCATCATGGTCTGAAGGTTCTTCCCATTTTCTCCAGATTCCTCCTCTTCATCTTTCACAAGCTATTTTCTTCTACAGTAAATGTCTTGCACATAATTACAAATAATCAGCTGCTGTGGCATCTGCTTCTCAGAGTACTTGATCTGATATTGATTTTGGGGGGGGAATATCAATAATTTGGTATCAGATGTGCTCATCATGAAGTATTATTGGATGCTTAGTTGTAGCCATTGAATAGGCAGTTAAGCACACAAATCTGAAGATGCAAGAAGTGAGACGAGAGGTCTATTCTGGAGACAGGAATTTGGGAGTTGACCAAGTATCAGTGGTACATAAGCAATAAAATGGGATGAGTTGGCCAAGATAATGATGGAAATAGCGAGAAGGACAGGCCTGAGGATTAAGCCCAGACTGACCCTCTCAACCAGAAAAGGTGAATGAGCAATGAGGTAGGAGGGAAATCAGGAGAGTGATAGGCTGGCAGTCAAGAGCAGAAAGTTTTTCAGTTATGGTGAAGTCTTTAATTAACCTTGTAAATGTTATTGATGGACCAAGCGATATGAAGTCTGAGCATCGACAACTGGATTTAGCAATTATGGGCGTAATTGCTGACCTTAAGAAGAAGGCTGTAGAGGAGATGTATGGTGGGAGATGGATTTGAGTGGATTATCAAGAAAGAATTGGGGGTGGGGGGAGAGTGATATTGTATAGAAATGAAGAAAATAGTATACAGAAAGCTCTCAAGAAGTTTTGGCATAAAGGAGAGCAGGGTATTGGGTGTTTTTGTTCATTTGTTTGCTTTTGTTTTGTTTCTAAGATGGAAAAACATGAAACTATGTTTTCTATCTTGATAGGAACAATCCAGTAAGGAGGGGGAAAAGAGATGGTATAGCAGGGAGAGGGGAAAGGCATTCTGAAGCCATGTCCCCGAGTTTCAGAGAAGAGTGGACAGTTCAACTCTTATAATAGAAGCAAAGGCAGATTGAATAGGCACAGATGGAGGTAGGTGGATAAATGTGGGTGCTGGCCCTTGTGGAAAAATCTCTTCTAACTGATTCTATTTTCTGAGTGAAAGTGGAATCAAAGGGAGGTGTTAGAGGTTTATATTTATCTAGAGAGAGTGAATAGCTTCAGGAATTGCAGCATGATTGCCTTGCGGCATTAAGAACCCATTTGGGGTTTAGGCATGAATGTAAAATGAGAGCAGTCAGCACACATTGGCTTTTTCTGTCTTCATGATCGGCTCTGCAGGGACAGCAGAAATAGGCAATGGGTTGGAATTAATTAGGGTTTGGATTTTACCAGTTGAATACTGGGAAGGAAGAGAGGGGCAATGGAGTTGAGGTGGTCAGCAAGGGAGTGATTTTAATACAAGGCAAGAGAGGATACGAAGACGGTTAGCATCCAAGTTGCCCCAGCATCCCTAAAGACATAAGCAAATGCCAATGGAGTTTGTGAGTAAAATTCTCCTTAAGTGACATTTTTATTAATATATCAGCATGGCTCAGAGACAGGTTTGGGAGTGCGGGTGCTTTTGCAAAGGAAAATCACCAAAGGAAGCACTAGAACACATCACTTGCCAACAGATAAGCATCCTGGACAGAACCAAAGGGCTGATAAGGCAGAGATATTAATGGCTCATATTTCAAAAGAGCAGGCTTTTCATGTTAACAGAATGTATCAGTGGAAATATTTGTCAAAACAGTAAGCTTACTCAGTGATAATGTTTTGCTCAGATAACTTGGGCCAACATGTATATTTTCTGCAAGAACTAGTCAAAAGATTTTAACGAAAGAAAGAATTGCACATTGAAACACAGCACTGAGATTTCTACCTCAGTTAAATTCTTTATGCATGTAATACATTATGCTTTATACTAATTTGTATTAAAATGGTAAATGCAACTATTCCTTGTATCAATATATATAGAAAAAATCCCAGTAAAACTTGAACTTGAGGCCACTTCTACCATACATACCTCAGTAATTTCTTAACATTGCTCCTTTAGGTACTCAAACATTACCTCTATGCACTCAAATGTTTTTAACTGCTGCTGCTAAGTCGCTTCAGTCATGTCTGACTCTGTGCGACCCATAGACGGCAGCCCACCAGGCTCCCCCGTCCCTGGGATTCTCCGGGCAAGCATACTGGAGTGGGTTGCCATTTCCTTCTCCAATGCAGGAAAGTGAAAAGTGAAAGTGAAGTCGCCTAGTCATGTCCGACTCTTTGTGGCCCCATAGACTTCAGCCTACCAGGCTCCTCCGTCCATGGGATTCTCCAGGCAAGAGTACTGGAGTGATTTCCTTCTCCTGTCTTTAACTAGTGTTCTTTAAATAGCCTATAGTGAAATTATTTATATGTCCAAACAAATTAAATATTGTTCTATAGCAATTATTCTTAGGCTTTTGACAAATATCAAATTTTTAAAATACTGGAATATAAAATTACAGTTCTTGCCTTGATTTGTTACTTAAATTTGGTTTGCTTATATGTACAATTTATTGAATAGATACACCAATATTTTATATAACAGCAAAACTGACAAAGCAGTAATATTTTAAAATTTCTTTTGAAATGTCCACATCTCAACAAAATTTATACAGCTCACATACCACATTTCTGGAGAACATATTAGAATCTTTTGCAGTAGGAAAAGTAGACGTGTAATACACTTTTTCACTTTCTAGCTATTAATTATTCTAAAGATAATATTTTTCTTGTCTAATTGTGGCTACATGGTGTGGCAACTGTTCCTTTAGATGCACCATTCCACCTTTGAGAATAAGCTGATATTTTTCTTAAGGCATATTGAATCTCCCTAGCCATAAGAAATTGGCTTACTTGCCCCTGAAGGGTATCCCTGTGCACAGTGTATATGGGAATAATGAAATCTGTCATATACCTTCAAGGAGTATCATTTTCAGGGACCAGCAGGTTGGAACTCATTCCTGGTTCTGGCACTCTCCATGGGCTGTGTGAATTTGGGCAGGTCCCTTCATCTTTTTTTCCTTCAGCTCTGTCATCTGTGTTCCCCTCGCAGTCTTGAATAGAATATTAAATGCAAGAGAACAGGACTTGATCTGGTTTAACAAAGAATCTCAAGCCCCAGCACATAAATGGATCCTGAATCAATATTTGTTGGATGGATAAATATATAACTTATATAATTAGAAAAGTTTAGCAATAGTAATTATATAATAGGAATACCTTGAAGATACAGTGACAAAATATATGATGAGTACAGAGCACAGCCTGGATCTCTTGGGGAGAGTTCTAGATAAGCCAGAATGAGTTTGCCTTCTGTGTCTATTTCCCCTTCAGAGTGTGGGTGCCACTTATATTAGGACAAGTGGCCCTGTGGTATGCTCTAGCACCTGGGAATTGTGTAAGAGGGAAAATATTTATTTTATTACTACTCATATGTCTTAAATATTTCATAATATTTGGGAGAAGTGGAAACAAGCCAAATGGATTAAAGTATTTTAGCATACAATTTAAAACTCATGCCATCAATGAAAACGTTTTTAGAGCTTAAGTATGCATATCAGAAAGCTAGAGGTAGTGTATATGATATTTCATTGATTTTAAGATGCATATTTTAAAATTTTTATATATCCAAAATCTGGATGCATTTTGCAATCAGTGGTATCTTATAATTCATTGGACTTTCTTTTGTTCTTTTTCATGTCTTTTCTCTCTTCCTCTCTCTCTTCTTTGTGGTTTATAATAAGGTATCCTGAAATAGATTTAATGACATATTATACAGACATATATTAAATTTGTCCTTCTCAGTGTTTATTTCTTACCATAATTCAACCCTAGAAAGGACCTGTTAGGCATTTTTCTAATTTCCCAGCCCATGGAATATTAATACCAAAGATATATGCTATAATCTTTTTGTGTATTGCATGGATATATGTGTTGTATGAATAAAAACAGTAGGATTTTTTTGTCCCCCTCCAAGAAACAATTTTTGTCCCCTTGGGGGCACTATTATATTCATTGAGATTGCAGGTATGAAAATAATACTCTGTATTATTCTTAGTTTTTGAAATCTCATTTTTAAGAACATTGGAAACCATAAAATAATTCCCAAGTTTAGAACTGTTGGCTTTAATTATATAACAAACTGACTAGGAATTTTATTGTATCCTGAAATACTGTCAAAATGCATGTAAAGTTGAAACATTTGTTATTTACCCCAACAGTCAGAAAGCTGTCCACAATACTTTTTGTTAACAATTAAAAGATTGTCAAATTCATCCAATGGTATCATTCAACATAACATTCTCATATTATGAAAAAAGATGATTTAATAACTTCAGTGTATATACATTTAAGATCCTCACCACTTCGTTACTTACAAAGTCACCATTTTAAAGACATAACTTGAACACCAAGTCAATAACGAGATATTTAAAGGCCATCTAGTTTCCATGGAGTATAAAGAGATATTGCCTTTATGCTCCACATATGTACTCCATGAGAAGGATGAGGAAGTGCAATTCTCAAAGCCTTTAGTTAGCACTCTTCTACCGCAGCCTAGGTAGTTTTTGGATTCTACCTTCAAAACTAATGATGGAACACATAACTCAGTCCATTTGGGACCAATGTCTGCACCAGAGGAAAGATAGGCACTCAGTCTATGATCATCAGATCAGAATTTCTCTCGAAAAGCTAATTGTTATATTCAGCAGCTTTAACTGTTCAAGAAAAGAGTGATTTACTTACTTGGAGAATATCTTTTTATAACGAAATTGTTCACCATGATCTTCAATGTTCACTTATCTTTGCTCTGGGCTATGCCGTTTAATGTCCATCCTTTAAAATTAGAGGTGCAAAAGGCTCTAAAAATTAGTGATAGGAAAATGTTTAACGTTATTGTATCCATTACACTATTATTTTATATTTGACAATTCTAACACATGTCTATTGGCTTTGTTGCCTTGGGTGGTGTTAAATGGCTAGTTTTAAGACTCAAGTGTGTCAGAACAATGTGCCATTGTTTTGAGGGGATGTGGACTATTCTAGTAGACCAAGCAACGTGTCAACTAAAATGAACACAGGCAGGACTCAAAAGAGACTCAGCAGCAGTGTACAGACATCCATATCAAGGCTTTATCAATCAAGTTAGTTTTACACAAGTTTTGTAAGTAAACTGAAAGTGAATTCAAAACCAGAAATCATCTCCTCCACTGCTCCTAGTACTTGCTCTTTCTCTGCCTTTCAGTCGAAGCATCTCCATGATACTCCGGGCATAGACATCTCTCAAGTTCACACTGATATATGAGTCAGTAGCTATATTCTTGGTAAGTTTCTTCAGAGCCTCACGCTGTCTAACAGCTGCTTCCTTGAGCTTCAAGGTGAAGTAGCAAGCAGAGAAGCGGTCGTTAATAATAGCAATGGGCAAGGCCAAAACAAGGATTCCCGATAAGATACACATGAAGGCCACAATCTTGCCCGTGGTGGTGTCTGGTCTTATGTCTCCATATCCCACAGTAGTCATGGATGTTGTGGCCCACCACCAGGCACAAGGGACACTTGTGAAGGTTGTGTCGGGAATGCTCTGCTCAGCAAAATATTCCACGGTTGAAAATATAGAGATTCCCACAGACAGAAACAGGAGCAGCAGGCCAACTTCTTCATAACACTGGGTGATTGTCATCCCAAGGGAGCGTAAGCCTGTAATAGAACAGTTGGTGTCAGTCACAGCCACCCCTTTTCCCTTCCTCTGCCCATTTTCTCTCCCTCTCCTTCCCTGCTAGCCATCCCAAAACATACATTTGACATTTCCTATGGCTCCAGCATTGGGCAAAGTTCTGGGGGTACAGAGGTGATAAGTTACAATCTTCAGGAAGTTCTTAGTCTAGTTGATGGGGACTGATTGAGAAGGCTAAAAATAAATATAATTAGGTTCATTCACTCACTTATCTATTACACGTGTGTGTGTGCATGCTAAGTTGCTTCAGTCATGTCCGACTCTGTGCGACCCTGTGGACTATAGCCCACCAGGCTCCTCTGTCCACGGGATTCTCCAGGCAAGAATACTGGAGGGGAGTATTCTCGCCATGTCCTCCTCCAGGGGATCTTCCCAACCCAGGGATCGAACCTGTGTTTCATAGGTCTCCTGCAGTGGCAGGCGGGTTCTTTATCATTAGTACCACCTGGGAAGCTCCTAGCTATTAAACACCTACTATTTATACAAAAAATATGAGAGAGGAGAAGAAGGGCAGGCAGGGGACATTCGATGGCACGGTGTCCTTCATGCAATGTGAGCCTCTGCAGCATTGTACGAGGAGGGCTCTTTTGGCCAGGTCTGCATTTTGATGTATCACCTTGCACACTGTTCTAAGGCAGTTTTATGCTGTCTCCTTATATTTTATGTGTCTGTTTTTCTCACTTTCCTGATAACACAAGTTTAACACAATTAGGGGCATCATCATCTGAAAGAGCCAGAAGAATCAAAAGATAATGAAGTGAAGCAGTAAAAACAAGTTAGGATTCAGGAAGAAAATTCACAAAAGAACATCAAATCTACATGTGAGGACATTCTTAAAGGGGTAGCAGGAGGGGTTCCAGTACTCCTCCATTTCAGTGGCACCCATTGAAATTTTTGTCCTTAATACCAAAGTTATAGCAAGAGGAGCCCATTATAGGATCGCTATTTGAATAAGGTATCTTCCCTAGCACTAGAGATACTGATGAAAGTTTATTCATATTTTGAAGTCATATTAACATGATGTCACAATGATATTGTCTCAAAAGTCCAAAGTAATACCTCTTGGAATTACGTTTAAATTTTTATTCACTAGAGACTATTTTAAATACATTAAAATACTATTTTTGCTCTCATTATTCTGAATTTTGTTCTTAGAATTTTGAGATATTCTTTAATTATTGGCCAGCTATTTTAAAAGACCAATGAATATAATTTGAGATTTAACTTTAAAAGGCATTTTAAATAATATCTTTAGAATACCTTTTAGAAAACTGGCCTTGATGTGTCTGTATTGAATTGGATTTCTGAAATTGAGAACATATGAAGAAATGCATAGTGTTTGGAAAGACTGTTGTCATTCCAATGTTCTAGACAGTTCATTTTGAAAAGAAACAAAGTGGCCTGAATTTCTGCCAGTTATATCAATTAACTCGGATCATCCTAAAAAATAATATGAGATAGATGTTATATTTGTTATGCCATTTTATGGGTGAGCAGACCAAGGCACAGAAAAGTAGCATATTTAGTACAAAGTAACAGGCCAAAGACTTAAAACTAGGCTGTCTGGTCCACCATTGTCTTCTTAAACCATTATTTCATAATACTTCTCAATTTTATTTACAGTTAATACCTAGAGAAATATGTGCTCTATGTTTATATTTTGCTAAATGTAATGCTCAAGATAAAACTGTCAAATATTCATTGCAACTGTTCATATCTTTTCAATAAATTAAGACTTTATTAATACTTCTACTTGCCTTAGAACTGAGAAAACCTTTGAAGAGGTGACATTGTGGAAATTACTATTATTTTCTTTTTCCTTTCTTTTAGGGAAAAATGCAGTCTTTACTGGGTGTTTTTAAATTGAATCCTGTGAAGAGTTTATAAATACTAGAAGAAAGCATCCCATTATGGGTGTCAGAAAACAAAGAGTGGTACTTCTAAAAGTTGTTGGAAACCCCATTATCAAATCCCTGGTATGTGAGGCTAGCTAGGAAAATACACTACCAAAATTATATTAGGAACAGTCCTAGTTTCCTCAGAGATGTGTGGAGAAAACATATCTGAGGTTCATTTCTTCCTAGATATATAAGGAGAGATCTCTACCATCAACTCCTTTTAGGTGACCAGTCAGGCATATATCTAGGGAAATCAGTGGGAATAGGAGTCTCTAGTCAGTTATTTGTATTTATATGTTTCGTATTAATATTATATCCTACTCCAGTGTTTCTGAAAGTGTTTCTCAAGACCACCCACATCAAAGTTAGCTTGTTAAAATGCATGCTTCTGGATCCAACCCCCAAAACTAAAATCTGAGTCTCTGGAGTTGGGGCTCAGAATTTGCATTTTAACAAGCTTTTCAAGGGATTCTTGTTTTTATTAAAGTCTAACATAAGGGAACACGTATGTGCTCCAGAACATCTAACAGACGGCAGGGCCAGTCACTGAGAATCCCTGCCCTTAGGGATGGAAGCATCATCTTTAATGGATTTGTATGATTTCCTCTGATTTGCCTATAATTTTTCATGTACAATTGTGTGTGTGTGTGTGTGTCGTGTAGACATTTCTCTAGAGAGAGTGTTCTTTAGATTTTCAAGGCTTTATGGATACATACAAAAAGCTAAGGCATTCTTGTTACTGTCTCTCTTATGCCTCCCCAGTTCAGGACAAAAAAATTCTCGGATACTAGACAGGGCATTTAATTTGTGTCTTTAGCTTTCTTGTAAGTGCTTCCCGGATGGTTCACAGTGAAGACTCTGCCTGAGATGCAGGAGATGTGGGTTCCATCCCTTGGATGGGAAGATCCCCTGGAGGAGGAAATGGCAACCCACTCCAGCATTCTTGCCTGGGAAATCCCATTGACAGAGGAGCTTTGTGGATTACAGTCCAAAGGGTCGCAAAGACCCTTTTACTTCTAAAGCAAATATTTCCATTGTTTCCCCCCAAATTATGAGAAGGCCCCCAGTGCCCAGTCATCTCTTTTTGCATAGCCAGAGAAGGTCCTGGAGGACTGACTTTCTCTTCTGCCAACAAACTAGTGTGAAAAACATTTCCTTCGACACAGAAAAGAAACTGGCTTATGTTCCTATATATCATATATAATTTGTGCATATCTTTTTATGTGCTGTTTATGCATATTTTATGTAGCACCTTCCAGAAGCAGTGTGTCTTTAATTTTTGTACATCTTCTGGGCACCTGGGTTAAAATAAATTAAAATGAACATATGGTTAAATAGTTTCTCACATGTCTTAAGGAGAGAAAGTGTATGAGAGGCAAGTTGTCCTCTCTACCTGCGATAACAACCTCAAGGTTTTGCATTTCAGTACCTTTCTGGAGATCATAATTGGGTGAAATATAGCAGGTGGTATTCTGAGCGTCAATTGAGAGTCAAGAGTCGCTTCCCTTGGACCCTGGGCAAAGCCCTAATGCTTAAGAACAACAGCGAATGAAAAGGCATCACGAAACCTGAATACCTGTGGAATGCCTGCCCAGTTTGAGCATGCGCAGAGCCCTGAGCAGCCTCAAAACCTGAACGATGCGCCCCACGTTTTCCAGCTCCTGTGTAGTCTGGCTCCCACTCAGGCTCTCTACCAGGAGAGTGATGTAGAAGGGCAAGATGGCAAGGAGGTCTATGATGTTCGGCACCTTCCTCAGGAAGCGGCACCTGTCCCTCACGCACAGGAAGCGCAGGACAAACTCCCCCGTGAACCAACTGATGCACACATACTCCAGGATTTCCAGCAGCTGTGGGTCCAGCCAGCTTAACTCGGCTGACATCAGGGCCATGTTGACGATGGACACCGCCACAAAGATGATGGAGATGACCCCAAAGATTCGGGCCGCTGTGCACGACCCAGGCTTCTCCAGGATGTTCCAGAGCTTCTGGCGGATGGTGGGGCAACGTCCCTGGGAGAAGTCCTGTTCACTCTCATGCTGACTCTCCTGGTCTTCTGTGTCCTTCTTAAAGTCTAACGTTTCACTCAGCTCCTTTCTTCTGAAGTATCTTTTAGGGAAGACAACCTGGTGATTAGTCTAACTTTTTAAAAATACTGAAGTGAAGTGGGAATTAAACTCGGCAGTGAAGTCATGCTTCTTAATTCAGTAACATGCAGAACAAGTTCATGCCATATTTTACCCAGGCCATCTTTTCACAGGACTCAGATGTGAAAGATTATTGCTTTTAAAATGGTGCTTTTGTGGTAGAAGTTTATATAGAATAAATTATACGTAGCAAAGCTACTTTAGATTAATGCGTTTTACGACCTACTTTTTTCTTGTAACAAGAACAGAAGTTTGCAATAGGGAATTTTTTTTAATGTGGGTAATGGAAAGATATTCATGATGAAATGGTAATAATAGCAAAGTAATTGCAAAATAATAGATCACCAAAGTGCCACACTTATTCACAAAGAACCAACTTTCTGTCTTCTGGATTTAAAGCAGTTCTTTATCCAAGTTTTAAAACTGAAGCCTCCTAAGTGTGATAAAGCACCACTCTCTATACTGTAACCTACATCCTTTTAGGTGCATTTTTTGGAGCATAATTTTTGACTCATCTTTACAATCACCAGATATTTATTGCAGGCCTGACCACTCTTGATTACAAATGAATTAGCATACCTTCACTAGAAAAAGCAGAAAGTTCAAAAAGTTCCATCAAAACGGCTTTGATGCTTTCCGGCCCCCACTGCCACCCTGCCTTCTTCTGGCTCCTAAACGGCCACAGGTAGTATTCTTAGGCCTGGCTCGAGCGAGGCTTGGATGAAGTCTCAAATCTTGCCCCCGGCCGCCCCATCCCCACGGCGCCCGCTGCCCCGCCCCGACCCCCCCGCGCCCCCGCCCCCGGCGCCTCGCGGGTACCTGTCCCGGCAGCAGGAGTCAATGCTGAGCTCGTCGATGCCCCAGTACTGGATCTCCTGGAGGAAGGAGAGCGCGCATAGCTGCTCCATGACGTGCAGGCGGCCGGTGCGATAGTAGTGCAGGACGTAGCGGAAGGCTTGCGAGCTCCGGTCGAAGAAGTACTCGTTGTCCACGGGATTGGCGTCGTCACAGAGCTCCAGGGGGCTGGGCACCGCGGCCAGGGCCCCGCGGCGCCGGCACGAGGCCACCACCACGGCCAGCTTGCCCAGGCGCGTGTGCGGGAAGCAGGACAACGCCTGCTGCGAGAGCACAAAGCGGCTGCCGCCCACGTTGACGGTGAAGCTGTCTCCGAGCGCCAGGGGCTCCCCTTCACCCTCGCTGCAGAAGACGCTGGAGTCCAGCGAGGTCAGGGAGGCGCTGTCCAGCGAGGAGTCCGGCGGCGCCCGGCCCCGGGGAGGCAGCTCCATCCTCGCCGCCGCTGCCGAAGAGCGCCTCGAAGTTGAGGGGGGAGGGGGTAGGCACGGCCGGGATTTCCCGGGCTCCCGAGGGGGGTTCCTCCCACCCGCGAACCTTTCCTCTCTCCACCCCCTGTGCTGGTTCTCCCTCTCGCCGCTAGGGAGCCGCGAGTGCGCGGGAGCCGCGCATCCGCGCCTGGGATGGAGACGAGGGGTGGCGCCCTAGGGAACCGCTCACGTGCGGACCAAGCCGAGGACAGCCGCCGGGCACACAGTTGGTCGCCGTGGTCCTTCTCGGACTCACTACCCGCTCTCCAACTTTGTAACTGAGACCTCCAGCCCGGAGGTGTTTGGGTGGAAGGCCTCGCGGCCGCTGGAGCGGGTGGGGAGGGGACAGAGGAGGGAGGTCTACCGTGGAGGAGGGCTCGTCGAATCTTGAAGGAATGTAAGCAAGGGGGTGGGTGAGACTCACGCCCGCCTGCAGGGGACCAAAACGAAAAGTTCAGCAGCAAAGGACGGGGCTACCGGGTCTGTCTTTTGCAACTTCGGGATGTATATTCCTCCCTCTTCTTTTGCGGCGCGGCCTCATAGGTCTCCTGGGGAGCGGTCGCTGGAGATGCGCGCACGTGGGGAAGGGTGACCTGGGCGCGCGAGGCGTGTCATTTGCTGGCATTCACTCTCAATCACTCTGGCACCCTCCTCTCCTAATTTTTGACCTCCTGGTAGGGAAATGAGCGCAGTTAACGCTGACTTTTGATTAAGTCTCAGCGAGTCACTGCGAACCAGGGGTCGCCGTGGTCAGCTCCCATCACATGTTGAGACACTTCGCGCCCTTCGGTTCAGCCGAGTCTGTCCCTACAAGTTTCCTGGAGAGGAGGTATTCTGGGCGCGTTTCTCGGCACACAGCGAAGCTGTCATTTTAGGAGAAGGGAAGGCAAAAAAGACAAGGACTAGAACAGGCGTGGGCTGGGGCAGGAGTTTAAATAGGAACGACAACTCGGCAAAGGGAGAAGCCGAGCGCCGCGCCCAGGTGAGGCTAGGAGTGCATCCTCGGGGGCCCCCGGGAGTCGCGCCCTGGCCAACCTGTTGGACACGGGGCTGGAGTGGGGAGGCGGGCAGGGTGACTCACCTGCTGCTCCGGGCACATCTGGGTTGCGCTAGGTGCTCGCTGCTGGTTACGGAGCCTAGGTTTGATCCTCTGGATCTACAGGAGTCTGACTTAACAGGTCCAGAAGCAGAGCTGTGCTCGCCACCGAGTTCTTCTGGTCTCCACTCGTCGCCACGCGACTCGCGGCTCCGGCCCCGCGGCTGCGGCGGAGGGTGGCCGCCCCCGCCCGCGTTCCCTCCCAGCCCCCGGCGGTTCCCGGCGCCAGCTGTGGGGAGTGCGGGGAGCGGAGGGAGCTGAGACCGGAGGAGGAAGTGAGGCGCTCGGTGACTCTGAATATTGCATTCATCTTTAAGGCACTTCAAGGATCCTATATTAGATTCCCGGTTCCCTGAATCTGTGCGCTCAGGAATGCTAAGAACAAAATTTTCAGCTGTGTAGCTGCCCTAATCCTGCTAAACTCAGGGTTAGGGAAATTATGTTAACTGCTTTGGGTGGCATGGTTCAAGGTTTTCCCCCATTATTTTCAGCAAGCTTCTGGAAACGTTGCTTTTTTTTTTTTTTTTCAAAAGTCTTTGCAAAAATGAGTGAACCATACTTATTTCCTTTCTTCCCCCCTTGTAAGTAGTTTTAAAAAGTATTTATCTAGCCAGCAAAGGCCTCAACACCTTCTTTAGTAAAAGTTCAAGTTTTAATTAAAAAACACTCAGTGTTTACTGGGTGCTTACTTTAGGCCAGGAAATTTTTGTAAGCTCCTTACTCATCCAGTACCTTATGTGATTGTCATAACAATACTGTGAAGTAGAATATTCATTGAAAGGACTGATGCTGAAGCTCCAATACTTTGGCCACCTGATGCAAAGAGCCCACTCATTGGAAAAGACTCTGATGCTGTGAAGGATTGAGGGCAAAAGAGAAGAGGGCAGCGGAGGATGAGATGGTTGTAAAGCTTCACTGACTCTATGGATATGAATTTGAGCAAACTCAGGGAAATAGAGACAGATGGACAGGGAAGCCTGGTGGGTTATAGTCCATGGAGTTGCAAAGAGACACAACTTAGTATATAGGTACTGGGAAGGTTTGTTTTTGTTTTTGTTTTTAAGGTAGTGAAGCTTTTCCCTTGCATAGAGAGAAAAACTTCTCCAGTATTTCAATTGTTGATTGTTTGGGCATTGAAAAAAGCCTTATTCATCCCTTAGTGTGAATAACTTGAATCAAATGATTAGCAGTAGCAGTCTCCCGTAACTTTACAGATTATTGTGAGGAAGGGGGAAACCTGGCCGAGGAGAATGACAGCTTTGGGTGAGAAGGGAGGTCTTGGAAGGTGACCAGAGGTTAGCAAATGGCACCTGAAGCTTGTGGGTCTCTTGCACTGCCCACCAGGACCTTGGACTTCAGTTGTAATTAGTGGTGTCTTGTAGAAGCAATTGTAACAGTAACCATCCTTGAAGTGTAAGCCTCAAGCTAAGCATTTGAATTCTCACAATGATCCCCTGAAGTAAGTTCTGTTATCCTTCCCTGCTGCGTGCATGCTCAATTGTGACTGACTCTTTCCTACTCTATGGATTGTATGGGATTTTCCCAAAAAGAATACTGGAGCAGGTTGACATTTCCTCCTCCAGAGGATCTTCTGGACCCAGGGATCTAACCTGTGTCTCTTGCATTTCGGTCAGATTCTTTACCACTGAGCCATCTGGGAAGCCCATGTACTGTTATCCTTAGTCACAAATCTCAACTCAGAAGCTCACAGGTAGTAAGAAGCTTTCCTGGTTGTACAATGAATGTGTAAAGGAGTATGTGAAGGGGTCTTTCGGACTCCAGATTTCATTTCAACTGCTAAGATCCAACATTTTCAATTGACCTTCAATATGACTAAAATGATTTCAACTAATTAACAATTAGTCCTAATTATAACTAGGAAGATGATTACTAGTTAACTGGGAGTATACAAACACAAATGACCCATCTTAAAATATAGAGTCTCTTGGATAGTAAAAATCCCTTCCTTCTTCTGTGTACTGTTAATCTGTTACCTCTGCCCTTTCATTGATTGTCCAGGTTTGAGTCTGAGAGTCCAGTGGAAAACATACAATGGTGGGGTGGGCAATAAATCCATTCAAAGGGTATCCTTTCTGGTCTCTGATCTTGACTTGACATATATCTTGAAGTATGTGAAGAAATGAAAGAAGAATTGCTGCTAAGTAGTTGTGGGTGGTGAGATCTTGCTTTCGATTTCATTCCTATTTAGCATGGGAGGAACATGATTGTCATGTAGGAGGCAGCACAGAACTGAGACATGAAAACTCGACAATCTAATGACTTTGAGTATATTTCCCGAGTCATCAGATGTCATATTCAGGTGATTCTCCATTAATAGTCTTGTGTGATGAAGTGCTCTACTGGTATTTCACTTTATCTATCAAGTCTTTGAAATATCGATATGAGTATTGAATATTCAGGTAGAGCTTGTATTTTTAATTCTTCCAATTTTTATGAATATTTCCAAGTTTCTTAATGAACAACATTCTTAATAGTCATATTTTTAAATTGGATAAAAGAAAAATCACAAGGTACCTTAAGCTGACAATTATAAAAGTAAAAAAGTCATTTGAAGCCACATTCAAAATGTCTATGATTACAAATCTAGAACATTTTATCTAGGTTTTTGAAAAAGTAATGAGAATGTATTTATATTAACATTGTATTCAGTTATTCTGTGATTTACTTAAGTAATATAATGTTTCTGTGAAATTATTAATTATCTTTTCTATGAATGTTTTAAAAAGATTATACATACATGATCATAAGTGATTGAAATACTTTTAAAGGAAAGTGTACATTTCTTATTAATTTATATTCAAAGTACTGCAACTTTATATATATAAATATTGTGATAATTAAATAGATAAAGAACATGTAATGACTGAAGTACTTCTGAATAAAAGTGCTTTATTGAATTTTACTTAAGTGCTGCATTTTTAATTTTCAACCACTTCACTGTAGGCTTGTATGTTCACATGAAAATCCCTTTATCATTCATTGGTAACACAGACCATATTTCACTGAGGTGTGCATGCTTAGCTTTGACTGTGTTTCATTCCCTAGGGACTGACAACCAGATGAGTTAATTGTGTTAATATTGTTTAAAATGCCTTTGTGTAAGGATGAAATGATTTTATCTTCTTTCCTTTCACTGCACTGGAATATGTTTAAAGGTAAAGGAATATCTGACAAATTCTATCTATTCATCTTTCGTGTGCCTTGTGGGTCCTTGGAATAAATCCTCCCAACTGTATAACAGCCCACTCTAATGCAGAATTTAGCTTAATGTGGGCTCATTCTGGATTCTTTCCAAGGGGAGGCAATTATCTTTGGAAATACCCAAGAACTCATTTTTATAGCCTAGTCTGCTACAAAGATCACAGGATGGATTGATGATGGTGATGATGAGGATAGTAATATGATAATAATAGCTGCTACCTTTACTTATTCAACCTTTGCCTTATCTTTTCTTAGCTGTGTGGCATTAGCATATTTCTTGAATCTTTTGTCTCATTTTCCTCATCTTACATCTTTCCTTATTTTACAAAGAAGAGTGACAACAGTGTTCACCTTTATGTTGTTATTTCAAAATTAAGTGAGATAATCCATGTAAATATTTAGTGCAGTGTCATCATTCTTGTTGTCATTTTTATTATTATCACAATGTTGCAAGAATGTTTTTCTGACCCCCCCACTTACTGAGGACTTACTATGGGATAGATATCGTGGTAAGTGTTCATCTCATTTCATTTATTAATATAATTCATAGAACCCTCCAAGGAAGGTATTATTGTAATCCTTAATTTACAGATGAGAAACCAGGATCATGGCATTTTAATAACTTCTAAAGTGTCATGTTGCTGCTGCTAAGTCTCTCCAGTCATGGCTGACTCTGTGTGACCCCATAGACGGCAGCCTACCAGGCTCCACCATTCCTGGGATTCTCCAGGCAAGAACACTGGAGTGGGTTGCCGTTTCCTTCTCCAATGCATGAAAGCGAAAAGTGAAAGTGAAGCCACTCAGTCATGTCCGACTCTTAGTGACCCCACGGACTGCAGCCTACCAGGCTCCTCTGTCCATGGGATTTTTCAGGCAAGAGTACTGGAGTGGGTTGCTATTGCCTTCTCCAAAAGTGACATACTGATAGTCAATATAGACTTGAACACATTTTTTTAATTCAAAGCCTTGGAAGGGCATTAATATGAAAATAATGTGTGATGGAAAATCACTCGGAGAAATGCTCTTCTCCTCTTTAAAAATATTTTTTATAAAGAGAAAATTTTTATTCTATGCTTCAAATAATTGAGAGATGACCATACTTTATATACCATGACCAACAAACACGTTGCCTGTGATTTCACATTTTAATACATTGGATCTTTCTTGTAACCATCATAAAGGAGACAGTTGGATTGGTCATTCAGTGATTCTCACTATGCTCTTATGATACGCAAAAGATATAGTTTTCCTGGGTTACGGAGAAAATATGTAGAACCAAGCACTTATTGTTCACTGGATTAACTCCTATAATTACACTGAAATTAAACTCTTATAAACAAGATTTAAAAGCAGAGGAGCAAAAGCAAGGCAAGTGCTCTACTTATCAGGTACTTTAACCTATTAAGTGAACATAATATTGAACTTGAAAATTCCAATTAATTCCTTTTTACCAAGCTCTATTGAATTACCTTATGATGATAGAGAGGTTGCATCATACAGAACCACTAAAAGCCATTTCTCATTGAGTATATGCAATTTATTGATATTAGAAGTAAAATTGCATTTAGGTTTATCCTTCTTTTATTTAATGCTTTCTTTCATTAGCAAGGAACTCAGGAAACCTGAATTCCATCCTTTAGCGGTAAGACAGCTAATCTTTGCAATCCATATGTGTTATAAAGTTTCTTTTAGGTTGCGTTTTCTTGATTTTCCCAGAATCAACTCAAAAAATTGAAAAGTTTTCACTCAGTAACTATTTGTAGAAATGTAATTTTCTAGGCTTCAAGGGAGATGCTTATATGTATATACAGGTAATATGTATACATATACATTGTTTATCATATACATGTGAATATGCACACAACACACACACATGAAAAACTCAGAGTAAAGAAAGTTGACAGTGATTTCCATGTGGGTGAGTGGATCACATTATTATTACTCTTATCAAGAAAAGTAGTGAACAATCAGAAGCAAAATAAGGAAAATAGTAAAGATAAGTAAGGGGAAAAGCAATTTTTCTTTAGAAATGGTTCTTAGTTATGTAGTGTAGTTCTTTTAAATGGCATCCTCATGGCATTTTAAACATGATCTAATTAAAGAAAACATGAAGTAATTTTTTAGGATACATATGCTGAAATCTGTGCCAAAGTAGTTTTGTTAACTAGATTGCAATGCTGTGTAGAATACCTATGATTCTGATGTCAATTTAAACCCACAGAACATTCAGCAAATATTTTATATATGAAATCCATTGCACACAAATGGAATAAACCCCAGACTGTTTGAGTTCAAAAATCACTGCATTCTACTTTTAATTATATGATCTGCTTATACTTTTTTCACTGGTTCAAAAGAATAGAAAAATGGATTTTTAGTCAGTACACATTAATTTGGTTGATTTGAAAAAAGAGCTCTACATCACTGTATATATTCCAGAGCATATTTTCTCTACACAGTGTAATTATATTGGTGGGACCTGAATATAAAAATTTGTTATTTTTCTCAACATGAAAAATAGCAGTGAGCCATATGGCTTCTCCTTACACCATTGCTTCTGATTGACAGCTCAGTTATAGACCCAGCTTCCTAGTTCTCCCACAAACAGCTTTCTGGGAAATCTAAACCAAACAGGAAGTAGAAGCAACAGCAAACCTGTCCTGGGCCTGCTTTTTTAAAAAAAATTGTGTGAAGTCCAATTTATCCATTTTAGTAACTGGGACTATTTTATTTTCATGGCAGCAATGAGAAATATCCAGTTCAGTATTAACTTAGGATATTTTAAATGAAAATAAGCCTTGGACTTCCCTTGAGGTCCAGTGGTTAAGAATCTGCCTGCCAATGCAGGGGACATGGGTTTGATGCTTGTTCCAGAAAGATTCCACAAGCCAATGAGCAACTAACCTCATGCACCATAACTACTGAGTCCGAGTACTGCAATTACTGAAGTCCGTGGGCCTAGAACCTGTGTTCCACAAGAGAGACCACTGCAGTGAAGAGCCCACAAACTACAATGAAGAGTAGCCTCCACTTGCCACAACTAGAGAATGCCCTCATGCAGCAGTGAAGAAATAGTGCAGCCAAAAATAAATAGATAAATAAAACAAAACAAAATGCCTTATTAACAAAAAAAGAAAATAAGTCTCAGTTAAACAATCTGTGAAAGAAGAAACATATAACAAGTAGGAATTTAAAAATTAATTTAGGAAAACATTAAGTTAGTAATAGATTTAATGTTTACTATGGTGCTAAGCCATATATGTTTTACTTTTGATAGCAGAAGCTCATCAAAAAATCAAGAATAGATAATTACTGTTAATATGGAAGCTTGGTGAATACTAGTAGTTTTATAGATGAATATGTGTTCACATGTATCTATAGAAAAGCTATTTAAATCTGATTTTAAAAAATTAATATAAAGTATACTAGAATTATTTCCTCATTTGATAATGCTCAATAAATAGGAAAATATCAAATATTTTTAGCATAAGTTTTTAAAAAGACTCTATGTGAAGTTAATTTTTGGCTTGTTTCATTTTTGTTGTGTTAATGACATCACCAACTGGCAACAAAGGTCTTTGAAAAATATTTATTGATTGATGAAATGTAAAATAAAAGGTAAGTTTTTATACACTTGAACAGATAGGTGTTTGAATAAGACCCTGATAGAAGAGCATGTGGCTTCTTTCAATATTGTGAATATGGGCAAGCAAACATCATCTGCAGTTGGAACCAAGCTGGAGAAATGATGATCTACTTTCATCACTGATTTGAATGAGAATCTGTCCCTGGGGCATTAAGAGTCACAAAGTGAGTGGGCCTCTCTCCAGTGAATTGGTAGAGATCACTAACATAATTACTGGAGAAGGGACACTATTAAAATATTTGTTTTAAAAGTTCCAGGTTTTCAAATATAGCTATCATGGAAGGTGGTTGATCTGTGCTTCAGTGCAGCAGTTTGGGACTCCTTTATACTCTTAAAAATTATTGAGAACCTGAAATATCTCTTGTTGATATGGCTTATATCTATTGACATTTATCATATTAAAATTAAAGCAGAAAACATTGTAAGTATTTATTTAATCACTTAAGAATAAGTCTCAAGCCCAATAGGTGTCAACAAAAGAACACATTCTTCTGATAATAGAGATTTTTTAAAAACAACATAATTAGTGAGAATAATGACATTGTTTTATAATTTTTCCTATCTAGCTTAGTAAGACAGTTTTTCATACATGCATCTGATTCAAACTGTTGAAATTTGATATTTGTGTTGAAGAAAATCCAGTGTCAGATAGGTAGCTGGGAAAAAGTGAGGCACTTAATCACTTTTGCATATAATTTTGTATATTCTTCTGCACAACACTAGACAGGTGAGTTCCAAAGCAGAATCTGAAACTGTACCCAGGAACTTTTCATTTTCACTTTTGTTAAAGTCCACTGGGCTAATTTGCCCTTGGAATGGGTTTTTTAATCCATACATGATTCTGTTATGTCATGCATTGTTCATTTGGAAAATGATGGCTTCATGTGTGTGTGTGTGTGTGTATGTGTGTTAGTCGCTCAGTCATGTCTGACTCTTTACCACCCATGGACTGTAGCCCACCAGGCTCCTCTGTCCATAGGGTTTTCCAGGCAAGAATACTGGAGTGGGTTGCCATTTCGTTCTCCAGGGGATCTTCCTGACCCAGGGATAGAACCCGGTCTCCTGCATTGCAGACAGTTTCTTTATCATCTGAGCCACCAGAGAAGCCCTCTGATTTCTCAGTTTTGTATATCTCCCCAAATAGAACATTTAGTTAAACAACATTAAAAATCCCTTGTTAAAATCATTACTAATTTCATCAGAGATTATTTTAAGTATTGGGAAGTTATGAAACTTATAGTGGTAGAAATAAGCTTTCTGAAATTCTAATTTTCACTTGTAAGCTCATATTTTGTCATTTGAAACAAATACTGTCAGCTTTCCTTGACAGTAGCAGGATCCATTCATTTATTCTTACAAAATTATTCATAGACATCTGAATAACCAGTTTGTCTATCAGTCAGGTTTTCAAGTAAACATGAAGATTCATGAGAAAAAAAGGGTTAGTTCAGCTTGTAACTCAAATTACCCAAGTGCTTGTGCTCAAGATAGCATGGTACTGAAGTAGGCTGCAGAAAGCTTCAGTTCACTTCCCATTTAGTCAAACAAAACATGAAGAAGACATGTACCCAAGTGATAAGACTGAATACAATTGATATTTTAATAAAATTTATAACTTTTATTATTGCTCATCTAGGATATTGTTAAGTAAAACTGGTTTCCCACCTGTCTCCTGCAAATTTGTGAAGAATATGACAACTAGTTTGGTGTCACCACTTTGATGTTTGCTAAAAACAAAAGCACATCTGTTGCTTTTATACCATTAGTGCAAATGTAGTCAAAATACTGGGATTCCTGGACTAATGACTTCTGGGGTGTATATGGATGTGTATGTCTAGAGGCCATTGTTGGGCTCTTCGCTTCTAGTCTTCAGTTCCTCCTCTTTTTATCTTTCTCTTTGCCCTCAGTTTATAAACAATCAGCCCTCTCAAGCCTCTCATCCCTGTCTCTCCTCAGTAGTGCATGGAGCCACTGTTGGTTTACATTTTACCTATCTATAACCTGACACTTCTCTCTCTGTCGTCTTCTACTATTACTTCCATGTAACCACACCTGCCGCAAGTTAGAAGTGACTGGGGTAACTTCTAGAGCTTGCAGCTTTTCATGAAAAGGAATGGTGAGGTGTTAACACACATTCTGTGGCTTTCCTATACCTCCTGGAAGTTTCTAAGTGCCCTTCTGGGACCTGCTGATATTTGTCATCAATGTGTTTTTGGAGGTACAAGAACCCTGATCCAGTGATGTTTCCATTTCTCCCCTCCTCCATTGTTTTTCTTTATAATTATTTGTGTTCTGCGGCAACCCCCCGCCCCCCACTACTTCTAAGTCATTGGTTCTCAATTAGTGTTAGTACTTCTTCTGTAAAGAGACATTTGGAAATGTGGTCATGGGGGCATAGGGGCTGTTCTTATCTGTCACAGTGATTGGAGAATATTACTGACAATTACTACCTAAGAACCGAGCCTGGCGTGCTGCAATTCATGGGGTCTCAAAGAGTCGGACATGACTGAGCGACTGAACTGAACTGAACCTAAGAACCAGACACACTAAATATTTTTTAACCATAAGCAATAAAGAATTGCCATTCCAAAAATGCTAGTAGCGCTCTTAGGAGAAATGCTGCTCTAGATAAAAATTCCTTAGGTCCTAGTGAAGAAAACCTTACAGCTTAACCATGTTCTCTATAACAGTTGCTGTTCAGTTAGTAAGTCATGTCCTTCTCTTTGTGACCCCATGGACTGCAGCATGCCAGCCTCCTTTGTCCTCCACTATCTCCTGGAGTTTACTCAGATTCATTGTGTCAGTGATGCTACCTGTCCATTTCATCCTCCTCTGCCCTCTTCTTCTCTTGCCCTCAGTCTTTCCCAGAATCAGGGTCTTTTCAAATGAGTCGGCATTTTGCATCAGGTGGTAAAAGTTTTGGAGCTTCAGCTTCAGCATCATATTCAGGGATGATTTCCTTTAGGATTGACTGATTTGATATCTTTGCTGGAACTCTCAAGTGTCTTCTTCAGCACCACAGTTTGAAAGCATCAAGTGTCTGGTGCTCAGGCAATACTAATTACCTGTCTTCCCATAACTCTCCAGGTGGATGCCTTGGGCTGACTGCAAAAATGTCATGGACCAGAAATTTAAAAAAAAAAAAACAGCTACTATCAGTATATGAAATATGTATATACATTAGACATTTGAATTTGCAGTCATGTTTTATATTGAATATTACCACTGCATAGGGATGAAACATTAAACAGAAGAACTAACTATATCAGTACCTATGCATATATTTTAAATATACTGTAGAATTACATTGCTTTCTCATGGTAACTGTTGAGATGGTGCAGATTGTTATAGAAGGACATTGGCATGCATTATAGAAACAGCCTGTGATTTATGCTCCACAGCAACCTTGCAAGGTTTCCAGAAGAATCCATAATAAGCTGAAATTATTTTCTTTGATAATTTTGGGCAGCTTTCTTAATGACAGAGCACTCTAAACGATCTCCTTGCTAGCGTCCAGCTAATGATTTTACCTCCAAAATGGCAAACAAGAATTGATGTTTCCAGAATGTCTTTGCAATGTTTTTCTAGTTACCTCTTTATACTTCATCAATATAGCTTTTTTTTTCTTAACTCAGTTTATCAACTGACACTCTCATTTTTCACTCTCGTATGTGAAAAAAGCAGTTTGAATGTAGAAAAAACAAAACAAAACTAGAGTGCAAATAATTAGCTAGTTGTCCCTTAGCTGTTTTTGATACTGTTTACTCAAAATATTCCAAATATGTATTTTATAGGCATGGTAGCCATACAAAGGGCTTCCCTGATAGCTCAGTTGGTAAAGAATCCGCGTGCAATGCAGGAGGCCCTGGTCTGACTCCTAGGTCAGGAATATCCCCTGGAGAAGGGACAGGCTACCTCCTCCAGTATTCTTGGGCTTCCTTTGTGTGTCTCAGCTGGTAAAGAATCCGCCTGCAATGCAGGAGACCTGGGTTTGATCCCTGGGTTGGGAAGATCCCCTGGAGAAGGGAAAGGCTACCCACTTCAGTATTGTGGCCTGGAGAATTCAGTCCATGGGGTAGCAAAGAGTCAGACGCAACTGAGTGAATTTCACACAACCATACAAAATTCCTAGAACTCTTAGTAAATGTTGAATTTTGAAATCAGAATTCTCTACAACTTATTCATATAATTTTAAGTCAATGTACAAGATTAAAATAATTCAAATTGAATATTATTCATTGGAATATAATATATTTGCAAAGCTAGGCATTCTGTATGACTGTCTTACAGTTTCAGTTTATTTAATTTTGCCATATTTTTAGTGGGTCTATATCATGCCTGGTGAGAGTAACACATTTGAATTGAGTTTTATCGGTAGAGAACATTAAAGAATTTGAATGATGGCTATTTCTTGAATTGTGAATTAATTTGGAATGATTCAGAACCAGTGTAAGTTTTTGAGATGTTTTAACTGAAAAAGGTGACAATGTTGTGTGAGTTAGCACACAAATTACAAAATCCATAACAACATCCAGTATCCTCTGTATGAGCTAGATGTGTCTCCTGCTTCATAGAATTAGCTGTTTTATTGACACCAATATCATTACAGAAACCCAGGTCACCTTTAAAATTTTTATATTTGATTGATCATTTCTATCTGGTTCTTCTGTAAAATAGCAAATTGGAAATATAAACAACCTTTTTCAGAGCTTGACTTATTTTTTGATGCTTCTAAAAGCATTTGTTTTGAGTTGACAATATACATGTTTAACATTTTCACTATTTACAATTTTGGTGACTACTGCTTTCACCTTAGTACTAATTTAGGAGAATCTGGGTAGAAGTGCATTTTGTGGTTCAAAGATGCCAATAACCATGTTGAGTGGTTCATTTTGAGTGTAATCTGAAATTGTAACATATGGCTGAAAATTTTCATTGATGATGCAGAACCGGAAACTCCTCCCACATTTTGTTCTCTGTACTTGCCAGTCATCTGCAATGAGGCAGTAAAGTCTTTCAAAAAACTGACCCCAAAAGGCAATGATTATCTGGCAAAATTTTTGTTTATTCATCAGAGGACCACGACCCACCTTAAAGGGCAGCTGAAATGGTTAATAGATGATATCTTAGGTGAGATGGCATGATTAGATGACTAAGAAATAGCATTTGCTGAGACTTCAATTAAGTATCCATCTCCAAACAGATGGGAGAGAAGCATTTTCCCTAAGACATGTCTTAAGCCCTGTCAATCAAGACATCCAGCCTTTGTTTTTTTTTTTTTTTTTTTGGTGGCAAAAGCTTGATATGTTATTAAGAGATTAGACTATTTAGGGATTAAGTGAGATAATATATGAAGCGAGGGCTTCCCTGATGGCTCAGATGGTAAAGAGTCTGCCTGCAGTGCGGGAGACCCAGGTCTGATCCCTGGATTGGGAGGATCCCATTGAAAAGGGAATGACAACCCACTCCAGTATTGTCTGGAAAATCCCATGGAGGAAGGAGCCTGGTCAGCTACAGTCCACGGGATCACAAAGAGTCGGACACAACTGAGTGAGTTCTCTTTATATGAAGTGAAATATTTCTGAAAAGTCATAAAGCTTTTATCATTATTTTTCTTTCCTGAGCATAAAACACAAAGGTGTTAATATTCAGCAACTGCTAGTTGTACATTCGACTGAAAAAAACAGTGAAATAGCAGGTTCTCAATAGTCATCCTGCCCGAACACATTGCAGACGCAAATGGCAATCATTTTCCTCATGATTTCAGCCACTATTACAGAGTCTATCTTCCTTTAAAATCGATTCTTAGATACAAAAAGAGCCAGTTGGTCTCTGGTTGTTACACACCTGGCACGCTCAACTGCTGTTCCATCTGAGCATCCAGCGAATCTTATTTATTGCTTGAAACTCTGTTTCAGCACATCCTTAACAACATTTGTTCTCTTTTTCTTGCTTTGCCTTTTGATGGTTCTGCTGTAACTCACCATACATCACTGAAGTCTGAGTACCCTTACCTCACCCATCTACCCCCTTTCCAATATTTTTATCCCAGTGGGGTTTGGACTTAGATCAGGGCTGCCTAGACTTCTAATTTTAGGAATAGGGCATTTATTATTGATGAGTTTGTGGAGTGAGTTTGCAAGGACAGTGCTTCCTACTTGTTTCTTATTGTCAAGAATATGAATGGGTGGAATTTTGGAGGAGCTGTTCCTATTAACATTTCCTAAGTCTTCTGAAACCATTACAGACAGTTAAGAGGCAGTTTGTAAAATGCGTTTGCATTTTAAAAATTGAAGAGCTTAGTTTTCTCTACAAAATGTTTTTCAAATCCATTCACTCCTCTGCTCCTTCACTGTGATTCTAGTCTTAGCTATCAGCTCTTCGTATCCATTTAGTGCTTTCTTTCTTCCACTTTTGATTTTTACCAAACTCCTATATGCTACATCATGGCATTAAAAAAAATTCAAATAATATGATACTGCTACTGCTGCTAAGTCACTTCAGTCGTGTCTGACTCTGTGTGACCCCATAGATGGCAGCCCACTAGGCTCCCCCATCCCTGGGATTCCCCAGGCAAGAACACTGGAGTGGGTTGCCATTTCCTTCTCCAATTCATGAAAGTCAAAAGTGAAAGTGAAGTCATTCAGTCATGTCCAACTCTTAGTGACCCCATGGACTGCAGCCTACAAGGCTCCTCCATCCATGGGATTTTCCAGGCAAGAGTACTGGAATGGGGTGCCATTGCCTTCTCTGAATATAATGCTGGTCCCTATATAAAATCCTTCAACCCATTTTCATTGCACATAGAATGAAGTTTAAATGTCTTTCCAAGGTCTTCAAAGCGTCTGAGCTGTCCAACCGTTTGTAGCTACATAGGCCGGACATCTTGATCTATTGCTGCCTGTCTCCTGTGTCTTATTTAATATCAGCTACAAGATGAGGGAAGAAAAGAGCACTCCTAACACCTCCTCATGTCTCTTCAACTCAGCCATGTAAATCCCTGGAAGGTAGTGGTCTTGTCTGAATTGTTCACTGACATTTTCTCAGGGCTTAATATAGGTCTTGCCATATAATTTGCACTAATAAATACAGATTGTACAGACAATGAATTAGACGCTTTAATATGCTACTATGCAATGTAGCAGTTCTCAGAGCTCAGGTTTGGAAGTATTTGTTTATATATTTAAATTCTTAATTTCCCAAGCCAGAGCTGAAGATACTACCTTTCTATAGATGGACTGGCTGTGGGACTTGTTTATTGAACTCTCCTGGAATGTTGAAAAGATACGTCACCTCTTCCTGACAATTCTTTTCTCCTAGTTTAGATAATCTCCAAGAGCCTTTAAACACAAGATTGCTCATCAGTTTTAAGAGAATGCATGCTCTAGTCCAGTGCTCTTGGATCACCTTCAAATGCGTAGAAAAGCTAAGAAAAATATTTATGGAGATTTGCCTGGAAAATATCCAATCCATTACTCTAGATACTCTACATTTTATTCTTTGGTTTGGTTAGACCATTGTCAAGACATTCGTTGATATCATGCCAAATTGGTCCAGGTCAGAATTTTTTTAAACTGAATAATATTTTGATGTACCTTTGCTGGCCTATGTTGATGGACTTGATAAGAAAGAGCCTTGGAGGGACTTTCCTGGCGGTCCAGTGGTTAAGAGTCCATGCTTCTACTGCCGGAAGCATGGGTTAGATCTCAGGTATATGCTGCATGTTTGCAGCTAAAAGTAAATAAATAAATAAGAGCCTTGAAGCACCCCATCTTTGTGTTTACTATAAAGATGTTGAGGATTGCATTATACTGTTGCATTATACTGGATTTTCTCTAGAAGGATATCCACTGTAACATTACCTTCTTTCTAAGGCAGAAGAATAGTTGGTATCAATTGATCTATTTTGGTTATGAACATTGGAGTATGGAGAATTTATTCACATATATGTATTTTTAAGACATTATCATTAATACTTATCAAGCACTTACTATGAAATATTTATCTTATAAAGTACTTTATATGGGTTATCCTGTTTCATTCTCACAATTACCCTATGACATAGATTTTGTTGTTATTCCTATTTTACAGATGAAGAAACTGAGGCAAGTGAGGATTAATAATTGTCCCAAGTCACATAACTAGAAAATACTGGACTCAAGTTGTGAACACAGCCTAACTTAAGTAGGTTGCTTTTCGAGTAGGTCTATCTTATTTTCCCAAGCTTTTCTTAGGTCTTATTTTTTATCTACTTAAGCAATCTTAAATCATTGGGAAAATGTGGCATATAATACAATAAAAAAGTTAGATAGCAAGCTGTTTTTTCTTACGAGCAGTATCTCATATCACAAATCTCAAATGAATTTATAGGTAGGAAATCAAGTAGAAAGTATTAGAAAGTGCATCTCTACTGCAGTAGCTGTTTATCAACTATTATTCTCTTTAGGTGCATGTTTCAATCTTGACTCTACTGTAAGTGAGCTCCCATTTTTCTCAGGTTACTATTTCACACTACACCCTTAGGAAACCTAACTTGTTACATTATTAAAAACTGTGCCTTATATATGGAGTCAATTATGATGAATGCTTGGTATTTCTATGGACTTTATTGCAATTAACCAACATAATGTTCTAAGAAGTATTGGTAAGCTAATTATCTTTTTAATTTACAACCATGACAAAGTTTTGCATGCAATATTCAAGACTTTTTGTTCTTTAGTTTTATTAGTCATAGATGTTAATTATATGCTTAGTATATGCAATCCTGGTGTAAAGCATTTTCGGATATAAAAGTATAGGGTTAAATATACAAATGATGTGCTCAAATTACTGCTAGAAAACATCCCTAATTTATCAATAAGGGAAGCTGCTGCTATCTAAACATTTTAGAAGATTTGTATACGTAAAAATTCCACTAAAAATTCTCATAGCTAAAATATATTGAATATTCACCTTTAATGATTACAATAATGCCCAGTCAAAGATCTATTAATTATGTATATCTGACCAGATGAGCAACAACAACAAATTAATAAAAAGTATAATAAAATTTTCTTTATCCTAATGCCTCCTGTCACCGTCTTGGTTTATGCTATCCCTATGTTTCTTGTGGATTACTATAAAAGTCTCCTAATTGATTTCCGTGCCTAAACTTTCTTTGCCAGGGCCCAACACATCATCCACTTAGCAGTCAGAGTGGTCTTGCTCAGTGGTGTATTTGCTTATGGCATTTTCCTGCTTAAAATCTTTCAGGGGCTCCTTGTTCCTCTCAGAACACTTTCTCAGTTCCTTATTAAGGTTCACAAAGTGTTTTAGGATCCAGAGTCCTCTCCAGTCCTACCTCCCACCCTTTTTTTTTCAGTTTCAGTGGTCTTCCTAAACTTCTCCTATTTCTGAGACTGAGTCTTGTTCTCTCCTGTCTCTAGATCTTCACACTCTTTGTGTTGAACAACCTCCCTCTTCCATTTTCATCTGCCTGACTTTTATGTGTCTTTTAGGTTTTGACCTACGTGTTTTCTCTGCAGAATGTAGGTGAAGTGTTCCTCCTCTATTGTTCTGTGGTCTTCAGGGGTTATCCCACCAGAATTGTTCCTGGTTACCCATCTGTCCTTTTCCACAAAGACTGAAACACATTCTAAAGACAGGAAGGTATTCTGAGTTCTTGCTCTTTGCCCTTACTCTAAAGATCAGACTTCATTCTTGCTTCTTGCTAAGTTGCTTCAGTCGTGTCCAGCTATTTGTGACACTATGGGCTGTAGCCCACCAGGCTCCTCTGTCCGTGGGATTCTCCAGGAAAGAATACTGGCATGGACACGGTAATCCAAGTCTATGCCCCAACCAGTAACACGGAAGAGGCTGAAGCTGAACGGTTCTATGAAGACCTACAAGACTTTTTAGAACTAACACCCTAAAAAGATGTCTTTTTCATTCTAGGGGACTGGAATGCAAAAGTAGGAAGTCAAGAAACACCTGGAGTAACAGGCAAATTTGTCCTTGGAGGACAGAATGAAGCAGGGCAAAGGCTAACAGAGTTTTGCCAAGAGAATGCACTGGTCATAGCAAATACCCTCTTCCAACAACACAAGAGAAGACTCTACACATGGACATCATCAGATGGTCAACACCAAAGTCAGATTGATTATATTCTTTGCAGCCAAAGATGGAGAAGCTCTATGCAGCCAGCAAAAGCAAGACCAGGAGCTGACTGTGGCCCAGATCATGAACACTTTATTGTCAAATTCAGACTTAAACTGAAGAAAGTAGGGAAAACCACTAGACATTCAGGCATGACCTAAATCAAATTCCTTATGATTATACAGTGGAAGTGAGAAATAGATGTAAGGGCCTAGATCTGATGGATAGAGTACCTGATGAACTATGGAATGAGGTTTGTGACATTGTACAGGAGACAGGGATCAAGACCATCCCCATGGAAAAGAAATGCAAAGAAGCAAAATGGTTGTCTGGGGAGGTCTTACAAATAGCTGTGAAAAGAAGAGAAGCGAAAAGCAAAGGAGAAAAAGAAAGATATAAGCATCTGAATGCAGAGTTCCAAAGAATAGCAAGAAGAGATAAGAAAGCCCTCCTCAGCAATCAGTGCAAAGAAATAGGGGAAAAGAACAGAATGGGAAAGATTAGAGATCTCTTCAAGAAAATTAGAGATACCAAGGGAACATTTCATGCAAAGATGGGCTCGATAAAGGACAGAAATGGTATGGACCTAACAGAAGCAGAAGATATTAAGAAGAGGTGGCAAGAATACACAGAAGAACTGTACAAAAAAGATCTTCACGACCAATATAATCATGATGGTGTGATCACTCACCCAGAGCCAGACATTCTGGAACGTGAAGTCAAGTGGGCCTTAGAAAGCATCTCTACGAACAAAGCTAGTGGAGGTGATGGAATTCCAGTTGAGCTATTTCCAGTCCTGAAATATGATGCTGTGAAAGTGCTGCACTCAATATGCCAGCAAATTTGGAAAACTCAACTAGTGGCCACAGGACTGGAAAAGGTCAGTTTTCATTCCAATCCCAGAGAAAGGCAATGCCAAAGAATGCTCAAACTACCACACAATTGCATTCATCTCACATTCCTGGGTTGGGAAGATTCCCTGCAGAAGGAAATGGCAACCCACTCCAGTATTCTTGCCTGGAAAATCCCATGGATGGAGGAGCCTTGTTGGCTACTGTCCATGGGGTCGCAAAGAGTTGGACATGACTAAGCAACTTCACTTCACTTCACATGCTAGTAAAGTAATGCTCAAAATTCTCCAAGCCAGGCTTCAGCAATATGTGAACCGTGAACTTCCTGATGTTCAGGCTGGTTTTAGAAAAGGCAGAGGAACCAGAGATCAAATTGCCAACATCCACTGGATCATCAAAAAAGCAAGAGTCGGAGAAAAACATCTATTTCTCTTTATGACTATGCCAAAGCCTTTGACTGTGTGGATCACAATAAACTGTGGAAAATTCTGAAAAAGATGGGAATACCAGACCGCCTGACCTGCCTCTTGAGAAACCTATATGCAGGTCAGGAAGCAACAGTTAGAACTGGACATGGTTCCAAATAGGAAAAGGAGAACATAAAGGCTGTATATTGTCACCCTGCTTATTTAAATTATATGCAGGGTACATCATGAAAAACGCTGGGCTGGAAGAAGCACAAGCTGGAATCAAGATTGCCGAGAGAAATATCAATAACCTCAGATGTGCAGATGACACCACCCTTATGGCAGAAAGTGAAGAGGAACAAAAAAGCCTCTTGATGAAAGTGAAAGAGGAGAGTGAAAAAGTTGGCTTAAAGCTCAACATTCAGAAAACAAAGATCATGGCATCCAGTCCCATCACTTCATAGGAAATAGATGGGGAAACAGTGGAAACAGTATCAGACTTTGTTCTTTTGGGCTCCAAAATCACCGCAGATGGTGCCTGCAGCCATGAAATCAAAAGGCACTTATTCCTTGGAAGGAAAGTTTTGACCAACCTGGGTAGCATATTAAAAAGCAGAGACATTACTTTGCCAACTAAGGTCCATCTAGTCAAGGCTATGGTTTTTCCAGTGGTCATGTATGGATGTGAGAGTTGGACTGTGAAGAAAGCTGAGCACCAAAGAATTGATGCTTTTGAAGTGTGGTGTTGGAGAAGACTCTTGATAGTGCCATGGACTGCAAGGAGATCCAACCAGTCCATTCTAAAGGAAATCAGTCCTGGGTGTTCTTTGGAAGGACTGATGCTGAAGCTGAAACTCCAATACTTTGTCCACCTCATGTGAAGGGTTGACTCATTGGAAAAGACTCTGATGCTAGGAGGGATTGGGGGCAGGAGGGAAAGGGGACAACAGAGGAGATGGCTAGATGGCATCACTAACTCGATGAACATGAGTTTGAGTGAACTCTGGGAGTTGGTGATGGACAGGGAGGCCTGGCGTGCTGGTATTCATGGGGTCACAAAGAGTTGGACACGGCTGAATGACTGAACTGAACTGAACTGAATGAGTATTAATTTTGATGAAATTTAAAACAATCAACATAGTGCTTGTGTGTTAATTACTCAGTCATGTCTGACTCTTTGCTACCCCATGGACTATAGCCCGCCAACTGCTCTGTCCATGGAATTCTCCAGGCAAGAATACTGGAATGCATTGCCATTTCCTTCTCCAGGGGAAGGATACTCTCAAGTATCGAACCCTGGTCTCCTGGGTTGCAGGCAGATGCTTTACTATTTGAGCCACTAAGGAAGCCCAGCAAAGTGCTTGGGACATAGTAAGTGCTTTTTTCTTATATAAGGTTTTGTTTTGTCTTGTTTTGGTAGCACAAGTGTTATTCATGTTGGCTTTGGGGACAGATGGATATAGGTTCAAAGCCTGGATTGGCATCTTCTTAGATACATGATTTTGCTTTTTGAGATTCAGTTTTCTCATGCATAACAGAGAATATAGTTATATCCACCTTAACAAGTTTCCATGAATTTTAAGAAAGATAATGTAACTAAAACACTTAGCACATTACTTGGTACAGAGCAGAAGCTCCAAAAATGCTAGATATTACGAAAAAAATCTTTCTTGCTAGTTTATTTCTTCATTGAAATCACAGATCTTTGTTTCATTTATCTTTGAACTCTTAGCCTCAGTATTTTTTTTGCGTTGATACTTTGTATATTGAACTTTATCACCATATAAAATAGAAATTGGAGAAGGAAATGGCAGCCCACTCCAGTACTCTTGCCTTGAAAATCCCATGGACAGAGGAGCTTGGTGCGAGTAACGCAATAAACTTTTTTGTCCACTTACAACTTAATGTGACTTAGTGCACCAGTCAGTTAAAATTGGGGTAAATAGAGATAGAAATCAGTTGTGGAAGAGTCATTTTGAAACATGGAGACATTCTGCAGTGAAGTTGGCCTATCTGATGACATCTTTAGTGAAAGGAATGCTAGGAGGTGAAGGAAAAAAAAAATGTAACCAGGTGAATTGGGAAAACATCAAGAAAAAAATCTAGCTTAATTGTCAATTTGGGATTCCCAGTTAGCACAGTAGTAAAGAATCCATTTGCCAATGTAGGAGACACAAGAGATGCGGGTTTGATCCCTGGGTTGGAAGATTCCCTAGAGTAGGAAAGGGCAACCCACTCCAGCATTCTTGCCTGGAAAATCCCATGGACAGAGGAAACTGTCCACACACACACATACACACAGACACACAGACACACACACACATAGACACACACACAAAGCCTTAGGGGATCAGCTGAGTGCTAATCCAAGGAAACAGAAAAGGATTATTGTTTGATGACAGGAATTCCTTCAGTTCAGTAACTTGGTCGTGCCTAACTCTTTGTGATGCTATGGACTGCAGCATGCCAGGCTTCCCTCTCTATCACCAACTCCTGGAGCTTGCTCAGACTCATGTCCATCGAGTCGGTGATGCCATCTAACCATCTCATCCTCTGTCATCCCTTTCTCTTCCTGCCTTCAACCTTTCCCAGCATCAGAGTCTTTTCCAATAAGTCAGTTCTTTGCATCAGGTGGCCAAAGTATTGGAGTTTCAGCTTCAGCATCAGTCCTTCCAATGAATATTCAGAACTGATTTCCTTTAGGATGGATTGGTTGGATCTCCTTGCAGTCCAAGGGATTCTCAAGCGTGTTTTCCAACACCACATTTCAAAAGCATCAATTCTTCGGAATTCAGCCTTCTTTATGGTCCAACTTTCACATCCATACATGATTACTAGAAAAACCATAGATAGCTTTGACTAGATGGATCTTTGTCAGCATTCCTTAGAATATGATAATTTCTTATTTGTGGGAATTCCTTAGAATATGATCATTTGGTAAATAAGCCCTTTGTGTTTTTCAGAGTTGAGGTTTATTTGAATAGATTAGACAATATGCCCAGGGGGCTATGCATTAATCAGTAAGCTATTAGTGTTAAATTACTGCTAATGTGGATTTTGCAATTGAAAGGACCTAGAAAACTACCAAGTAGTGTGATTGCACTTTGGGACAAAAGGAAATTTGAAGCAACTCTGCTAATACCTCTTCTTTCACTGAGACAGGTTGGTTTTTTTTTTTCCTCCCACTTAAATAAATTAACTGTTATTTGAACTTCCTGTCACCCTTTAAAAATTAGAATGAAATGCGGTATAGGAATAAGTGAGACTTCTCTTCAAAGTTCAGTTTTGAATATACCACCCTTTGGTTAATATACCACCCATTGGTAAATATACCACCCTAAGAGTGCTGCTGCTGCTGCTGCTGCTAAGTCGCTTCAGTCGTGTCCGACTCTGTGCGACCTCATAGAGTGCAGCCCACCAGGCTCCCTGTCCCTGGGATTCTCCAGGCAAGAACACTGGAGTGGGTTGCCATTTCCTACTCCAATGCATGAAAGTGAAAAGTGAAAGTGAAGTCATTCAGTCGTGTCTGACTCTTAGTGATCCCATGGACTGTAGCCTACCAGGCTCCTCCGTCCATGGGATTTTCCAGGCAAGAGTACTGGAGTGGGTTGCCAGTGCTAAATGAAGTGAAAGTCACTCAGTTGTGTCTGACTATATAGTCCATGGAATTCTCCAGGCCAGAATATTGGAGTGGGGAGCCCTTCCCTTCTCCAGGGGATCTTCCCAATCCAGGGATCGAACCCAGGTCTCCCTCATGCAGGCAGATTCTTTACCAACTGAGCTATCCTGAGCGCTGAAGAATTGATGTTTCTGAACTGTGGTGTTGGAGAAGACACTTGAGGGTCCGTTGGACTGCAAGGAGATCCAATCAGTCCATCCTAAAGGAAATCAGTCCTGAATATTCATTGGAAGGACTGATGCTGAAGCTGGAACTCTAATACTTTGGCCACCTGATGGGAAGAACTGACTCATTTGAAAAGACCCTGATGCTGGGAAAGATAGAAGTTGGGAGGAGAAGGGGATGACAGAGGATGAGATGGTTGGATGGCATCACCAACTCAATGGATGTGAGTTTGAGTAAACTCTGGGAGTTGGTGATGGACATAGAGGCCTGGCATGCTGCAGTCCATGGGGTTACAAAGGGTCGGACATGACTGAATAACTGAACTGAACTGAACTGAACTGAAGAGCGCTAAATATTTTTTAATGCATCAGTTAAAAATAAAATATTCTGCCAATTTAACATCATTCATATAAAATTTTTCTTGTGAATTTACAGAGGATAAACTCAATATGAATATACAACTTAAAAGTCACCCTTACAGTTATAATTCTTGATGTATAATAGAATTGAAGGGAAGTTCTACTTCCAGAGTGGTAGTGAGAGGAAGTTTGTGGACCACTTCTCCAAGGAATCAATCATAATTGGTAAGATTATTTTAAAAAGTTGAAGATTTAAATCCCTGGAAATTGTCCTCAATGCATAAAGAAAGCAGTGAAAAAATTTTTTTAATTTAAATTATTTTTGCTGTTGATTTTTGACTCTTTCTTGTTGGAGTGTAATTGCTTAACATTAGTTTCTGCTTTACAATGAAGTGAGTCAGCTATATGCACACATATATCCCCTCCCTCCTGGAGCTCCCTCCTACCCCATCCCTCATCCCACCAGTCTCGTCACCACAGAGCACTGATCTGAGCTTTTGGGCTATACAGCAGCTTCCTGCTAGAGATAAAAACTCAAAGTGGTCCATTGTCAAGGTTAGCTAGCTTTGAGTGACAGCTTGCTGATGTAGTAGCCCTAAAGGTTACAAAGGGGAAAAGTCTGGGCACACAAAGGGAGAGTAGAATGCTTAGGGGTTTGGGACGGGCTCATTCTAGTGGTGAATTCAAAACATAAGAGAGGGGGAATAAGTGTACAAGACGGGGAAACAAGACTTTGAGGGGAGCAGCCAATAAAGAGGAAGGGGATGAACCTAAGTGACGTTCAGGAAGCCTGTTCACCCCGTAGTACTCAGTACCAGTGAGGAATTGGGGAAGGGACTTGCGTGCCAGAGTGTGAAATGTTGTGGTGACTGCCATGGGTGTGTCTGCCCACCAGACATCCAATCTTGCAAGACCGTCATTAAAGCCCCGCTTCCCACGGCACCTCCTGTCTCCAAGTCCATTCTTTAGGTTTGGACCAGTGGGCTTTATTTCCCACACTTCCCACTAGCTATCTATTTTACACACGGCACTGTACATGTGTCAGTCCTAATCTCCCAAATCTTCTCACCTTTTCCTTCTCCCCCACCCCCTGTCCAGGTGTGAATACGGAGAAATATTTACTCAAGGAAATCTACTAAATCTCTACAAAAAGATAGTTTATGCTGCTTGAGCCAAACCCTGTCCCAGACAAGCTGGGTGTGATGGAGGCTCTGCTCTGGGCTGATGTGGCTGAGAACATGGGGGCTCCTTCTGCTCCCAGCTCCTAGTCAAGACCGTGGAATCTTTCCAGGAAGGTCGGGCCCCTGGTACTTCTCATCACCCTCACCTCCACGTGGCAAAGGGCAAATTGCAGGACAGTATGGCCAAGAGTCAAGAGCCCCCTTTTTCCCCCGAGCCACCACTCACAGTGGGGAGAGTCTATGCCAGGAGGGGCTGTGCAGCAGGCTGGAAACACTTGGGCCTCCATTGCCCCTGTCACAGCTCACAGGTAGGATGGAGGTTCCCTACTGAGAGATACAAGCTTAGAAGAGGGAAGGTTACCATCCTTGTCCAGTATCTGGATCATAAAGTCAAGAGGTAACTCAGAGAACAGGCCCCTGTCGCTGCTCCCCAGCTCTGGAGCGGAGGCTGAGAGAGGCAGTCCAGAAGAGAGCTCTAAGGCTCCCCCAAAAGGAACTGACCTCTTTGGAAATGGAGTACAGGGAATCCAAGCCTAAGGGGGCCCTGAGAAACAGTGGGGATTTTGGTGGTAAGTAATTAAGAGGGGGCGTCCCTGGTGGCTCAGTGGTAAAGAATCTGCCTGCCAATTTAGGAGACCTGGGTTCAAGATCCCTGAGTCAGAAAAATTCCCTAGAGAAGGAAATGGCAAGCCACTCTAGTATTCTTGCCGGGAAATCCCATGGATGGAGGAGGCTGGTGGGCTATGGTCCATGGGGTAGTAGAAGAGTTGGGCACAACTTAGCAACTAAACAACAACAGGTAAGAGGAGGCTGGTGGCTCCACCAGAGCAACAAGCTAAATTCATGCTAGCTAGCTTAGCAGCGGGAACCAGAGAAGGAGAAATTGGAGCCCTTATGCCTGATGATGAGAACGTACGATGGTGAAGCTACTTTGAAAAATCATCTGGGACTTCCTCAAAAGATTAGACATACAAGGCACCCGATGACACAGCAGTTTCACTCTTAGTTGTGTAAGGAGAGAAAGGAAAACATGTACACACAAAATTTTGTACATGAATATTCATATCATTATTCACCATAGACAAAATGTAGAATAACACAGATGTTCATTATCTGATGACTGGATAAAGTGGTACATCCTTACACTGGAATTTTAAACAAATATTTATTTGGACGCGTCGGGTCTTGGTTGTGGCAAGCAGAATCTTTTGTTGCAGCACACGGGCTCCAGAGCTCACAGGCTCAGTAGCTTGCAGTGCGCAGGCGTAGTTGTCCTGTGGCTTGTGGGATCTTAGTTCCTGGACCAGGGATGGAATCTGCTTCCCCTGCACTGCAAGGTGGATTCTGAACCACTGGACCACCAAGGACATTCTCCTACAATGGAATATTACTCAATAAGAATAGAAAATGAAATATTGACCATTCTGTCACATGGAGAAATCTTAAAAATATGGTTAAAGAAATCAGTCACAAAACACCACATTTATTCTATAAGTCTATTTGCATGAAGTGTCCAGGATAGGCAACTCTAGATTTTAGGGCCAGAATATAGATTAGTGGTTGCCTAGGGATTCGAAGGGGTTAGGAGAAAAGGAGATTGACTTCTAATGAGTATGAGATTTCTTTTGGGGGTGATAAAAATGTTCTAAAATTGATTGTGGTAATGGTTGCACAGCTCTGTGAATATACTAGAAACCATTGAAGTGTATTCATTAAATGAGGGAGTTGTAAATTACGTGAAATATATCTCAAAAAGATGTTATGAAAAAGAAATTAAAGTGTATTCTAACAGAAAAACGGGCTCACATGGCTGATTTGCAAGAGTGAAAAAGCTGGCTTAAAACTCAACATTGAAAAAAACGAAGATTATGGCATCCAGTCTTATCACTTTAGGGGAAATAGATGGGGAAACTGGAAATAGTGACACTTTATTTTCTTGGGCTCAAAAATCACTGCAGATGGTGACTGCAGCCATGAAATTAAAAGACGCTTGCTCTTTGGAAAAAAACAATGACAAACCTAGACAGCGTATTAGAAAGCAGAGACATTACTTTGCCAGCATAGGTCTGTATAGTCAAAGCTATGGTTTTTCCAGTAATCATGTATAGATGTGAGAGTTGGACCATAAAGAAAGCTGAGTGCCAAAGAATTGGTACTTTTGCACTGTGGTGTTGGAGAAGACTCTTGACAGTCTCTTGGACTGCAAAGAGAGCCAACCAGTCAGTCCTAGAGGAAATCAGTCCTGAATATTCATTGAAATGACTGATGCTGAAGCTGAAGCTCCAAAACTTTGGCCTCTTGATGTGAAGAGCTAACTCATTAGAAAAGACCCTGATGCTGGGAAAGATTGAAGGCAGGAGGAGAAGGGGATGAGAGAGGATGAGATGGTTAGATGGCATCACCAACTCAGTGGACATGAGTTTGGGCAAGCTTTGGGCGATGGTGATGGACAGGGAGGCCCGGCATGCTACAGTCTATGGGGTTGCAAAAAGTCGGACATGACTGAGCGACTGAATAACATCTGGTCAATAATCAGTTGAATGGCCACACATTTGTGTCATATCAGCTGATACTATTGATTGAAGACAATTTTTAAAAGTTATATATATATATAAAATCATCATGTTGTAAGCCTTAAACTTATACAATGTTTCATGTCAACTGTATCTTAATAAAGCTGGAAAAAAATTCCAGGGTGGGGATTGCTGGGTATTTTCAATAGTCAACTAATCATTACTTAGAGTACATCTTTCTGGGTTATTTGATTCTGTGGGGTTTATGTCTTTCATTTTCTTTGAGCTTTTTTTTTTTTCAAACTCTGTTACCTGTAGAAAACTAATAAGGCAAATAATTCTTGCTCACAGAAATGCAAATTTTGTATGGTGAAAAGTAATAGATTAAAGTCCTCTAGTCATTTACCAGTTTTGTCATTTTTGCATTTATCAGTAAACTCATGTCAGCATTCCTGATGGGCTTGTGTATATATATATATATCTGTTTTTTTATTCTCCTTTGAACTGGTTGTAATATCTTTCTGGTTATCTCATTAATTACTGAGTTAAGTAAAATCTTTGACAAATGTTCATTTTACATCTGTAGAGTCATGATTTTGCTATTTAAAAATTCTCCTTTAACAGCAGTTGTATGACTACATACAATCGCCAAAGTCATCAGATTGTACACTTAAAATGGCTGAGTTTTATTTTATGTAAACTATACCCTAATCAAGCTGGAAATACACTGGTTTCAAAGAAAATTGTGGAAAAACGGTTGTTCAGTACTTGCCTTGGCATCTCTGTAGTTTGCTAGCTATTGGAACAGCTGGTTTGCATGACTCTGGCTTCTTCAATAGTTTCCCCTGCTTCTTAAATTTCCTCTTTAGTAGTCTCTCCATGTGACCTGAGTTCATCATCCATTCCCTTAATATCAGAATTATTCAAGAATCTCCTATTTCATTTTCTTACTCTAGGCACTTTACCTGGATGATCTCATCTCTTCTTCAATATATTGAAGTTGACTGTTCTCAAACTCATATGAAGTCATCCTGCTAGTAATGGACACTTACTGAGAATTTTTATGTTCCCTGTACTCTCCTTTGAATGTTACAGGAGATTATGGCATTAACTCTCTATGACCTGATAATAACTCAAAGGTACATCTATCATTCACTGCTGCTTTATCTGTAAGGAGTTTGAGACCTAGAATTTTTAAGTAGTCCCCTTAAAGAAACAGAGCAAATGACAGATGAAGCCTCAGTTTAAATTCGGATAGTTTTGTGCACAGATGTTTAACCACTATGCAACACTGCCCCCTTTAACCTTGCTGGAATTCCAACCTTCTCTTTTACTATTTTCAACTATCTTTAATGTAGTCATTATCATGGTTTTATTTAAATTCAGCTAAATTAGTCAACTACGAAAATATAAAACATCTTTGTGTGTATTGTGCTCAGTTGTGTCTGACTCCTTGCAACTTCATGGACTGTAGTCTGCTTGGCTCCTCTGTCCATGAGATTTTCCAGACAAGAATACTGGAGCAGATTGCCATTTCCTTCTCCAGGGGATCTTCCCGACCCAGGGATCGAACCCAAGGTCTCCTGTGTCTCCTGCATTGGCAAAGTGTGTTCTTTACCAGCTGAGCCACCAGGGAAGCCCCCATCTTTAAGATTTACCTATTACAGAATGTATCTTCATTCTAGTAACAACAAAAAAAATTATTTTCCAAGGGATGGCTCACCTCATTTCCATGGCCACAGATTTTTTTTTCATTGACAGGTAAAAATGAACTATTAAACCAACTTCTTAATCTTGTTTAGTTGCTGAGACTCTTTCTTTACTGTATTTTGTACAAATTAGCTTACAGAACTATAACAATCATGGTTGTAGACATCATTTACACTGTCCCCAATTTTAAATCATGTTTTCCTCCTTAATCCAAAATGATGATTGAAATTGTAACGTTGATGGCAATGAGGATTTTATGAGCTGTTACTAATTATTTGTGTCAGAAGTGCATCATGGTACTAAAATCTCCAACAGAATACAGCTTCGACCCTACTACTTATAATTTGTACAGTGTAGTATGACAGTGCCTTTTATTGCACTCGGAAGCTGCTTGTCACCTGAGCTTCCGTGTCTTAGTGCTATCTGTTGTGGTTTCTGCAGTATTCTGGAGTGAAAGTTCAGGCCCAAATAATGAAGGAAAACTCCTGGCACTAACCATTTCCTTGATGTTGGAAGGAGGCAAACTATTTAACATCGCTTAGCTTGGTGTTGTCTTGGAACCAAACTTGAGTCTGCTCACCCCATGTGTGGCAAAGCCAGTCTACTGACACTACATTGTGGTGAAGGAAAGTACAATTTATTGCAAGGTGCCAAGTAAGGCTGCTTTTGTTTAAAAGACCTGAACTTCCCAGTGGCTTT